>NW_027071936.1:13760658-14394224 GCF_038088225.1 Cyrtonyx montezumae | reverse complement strand
CAGTGCGATTTCCACAGCTACGGAAAAAGGAAAACAAACTTAAATCAAATGTGCTTGTTTCTTTGGCATAATAGCAACATTAAGCAAGACTTGAAAGCCACTGCATGTAGTTTTTTGAAGCAAAAATGAATTCTGCTTGGGTTCCCAGCTCCTCTGGTTCCCATCTCCCTCTCTGCTTGTCCTGGAACTAAACCAGCGCCAAAAAATCCTCATCTATTTTTGCTCAGCCTTCAGGGAGCAACACCAAGTTCCTCGCATTGTTTAACCCCAAAATTGGACGAGCACCAGCGTCATCAAAAAGAGAAAGTGGGATGGAAGCAGCACAGGTTCGGGTCAGCCTGAGCTGTGGGTGAGCTCAGCGCGAGGCCTTTGCTGATATCCAGTTAATAGGGCTATGATACAAGCAGGACATGTGCACTTAGCTTCTTTTCTTTTGAAGAGGGGCCACAACAAAAAACAATCCTCGATTCCTTTTCTCCCAAAGAGCTCCCTTGAGAAACTTCTGAAGCTATTAAAATTTGCTCTCTGCTAAAAATCTAACCAAGTAAACTTCAGCAGTTTGACCCTGAGATTGCGTGAAGTAAAGAAGATCTGGATCTGAGACCACAGTGCATAGATTATCAACTAAAACAACAAAAAAAAGCATCACACAGCAGCACGGGAGATGCAAAGAGTGTGGTCTGTTGAGGAAGGAAGCGTCAAGCCACCACACTGCACTGCAGGCTCTTACTCTGGAGATATACTGGGCAACAAACAGAGCTTCTGCATGCTCGGAAAGTAAAAAAAAAAGAGGTAACAACCTAAAAGATCACTGCTCTTCTCTATGTCAGATCTTCTCAAGTTAAACAGGTGCGGAGGACATGAGGTAAGGGAGATGTAGTCAGCGGTATGAATTACTACGTGTGACTTTTCCAAAGAGAAGCTGAAGGCAGCCCTACAAATTGTATCACTTTTAGTAAAGTCAGATCTCTTCCTCTGAAGGTAAATGCTCCACGTAACACAGAAGCATTAACGTATGATCACTGGAAAGAGAAACGCTGCATAAAGCTGTCCAGATTATTTGGCATCTGTGTTGCAGGAGGACTTTGAAGCCAGATAGGTCAAAGTCCCCTAGAGTTGTGTGCTGTTCCCAAATAATGACCAGGCCCCTCCCCAGAGAGTTTAGAAGATGAATTTCTTAACCAATAGTTACTATAATGTTGCTCTATTTACATTCCTTCGTAACTCAAAGCATAAATAAGTTGTCTATAAGTAATAAGGACCGAAATTGAGAAGTAGAAGAGAGCTGTAACTTCATCTCCTTTGCTGCCCTACATTAATGGCTGCACTGGTACGACTCAAAACCCTGGCCTCCAGCAGAGTGACATTCTTTGTGATTTTCAGTCTCTGTGTATACATGAGTCAAACTGCCAAAGCATCCTGAAAACTATCCAGCAGACAGCCCTGAATCATTCCTCCTTCCTCTGCACAGGAACAGCTTACTGTCCACTTCCAGATGGTGATCCCTCACCAGAATTCAAAACCTCACTGGCTGACAAGCCCAGAATGTACATGTGTATGTGTGTATATACGCACAGGCACACGTTCTTTAACACTGGAAAGTTGGATCACAAGCTGGAAAACCGAGCCATTTTTAATCTATGTATTTTGTAAACAGGAATAAGTGGTTGCAAAGAGCATAAAGGAAGGCTGCTGCTCTGTAATAAGCTCACTCCATTTTCATATGAGCGTCAGACAACGGTCTCATCTCCCTAAGGAGAAAAGAAAGTACAGCCAGTACCCACAAAGATAAAAATGGACTTATAGAGTACTCCGAGGTGAAGATACAAAAAAATACAGTAGTTGCTTAATGGTGTGTTATGAGGGTTTAAAATATAACTGATAGTACCTGTACACATGTGTTACCTTAAGGTCTATCGGGATACCCAGAACCCATTATGTATACTAGCAAGAAAACTGTGACAGTCTTTACTTGGATCTGAATTTTCTCCTTGTGCAACCCTGCAGGAACATGTTCAACCACCTCTACCGAGAGTTCGACAAGTGCTGTGAGTCTGTCAGCACAATACCTGTCTCTCTTCAATTTCTTATTCCAAGTAATCTGATTGGAAGTAGAGATTATTGGTGGAACGCATTAAAATACTTCATTATGTTTGTGTTTTTTTTTTTGAAAGAAGAATAAGCTTTCTGTTAGTCATTTGCCAAAACTGAGGTTTGAAACAATCTCTGAAAGTATGATCAAAGTAAATAAATAGAGGCTACTTGAACATGCATTAATGTCCTACCAATAGGAGGACAGCTTAAAAAGTGGAAAAAATCCCAAGGCAAGACCAAATCTGAAGTCAAAACTGAATTTAAGTAAGAACAGCTAAGAATTCAAGCTTAGTGCCACAGAACTAGAAACAAACTATGCAGTCCACAAGTACAACTGAAAAAAAAACCCACCAAAAACCCACACTTTATACATCTATAAAAAGAGGTATTTATTTTCCTATCCCTCATTGAAGGAAATCCTTTCTCATGAGATGGCACACTGACTGCAATACAAAGGGCTCCTCTACATTAACTCAGTAGGACTATGCACATCCACTCATCAGCTGTCTTTTCTTTAGCAGTAGAAGTCCAAAAACACATAGCCAGGGGAACTTTGGTAATCCTCAGCTTTTAAGGTCATTTATTTCTGTCGTTCAAGTCTGTAGCAATGATTACTTTGCTTCCAACAGTAATCTACAGACAGAACCTCAGCACAGGCTGTTTTTCAGATGATGTTTCAAGTGGGGTGAGACAGAAGCTTGCTTGTGTTCACAAGCTACATCCACTGGTTCTTCTCAAATCCTAATGTAGTGAAAAATCCAACAAGGTAATATGGATGATTTCTTGAACCGCATCAGTCATATATGTTTGAAAACAAATTTGTTTAGTGAGAGTTAGGATACCTTTGTTACTTCTATCTCCACTTCTTAACTTCCTTAACTTGGAACTCTCAGGAAGTCCTTACAGACATAATGAGCTGAACGTTTCATTGAAAATCCCACCTCCGCTACGTGATTAAGATAAATAATAGACACAGAAAATAATTCAACAAAATAAGCTTCAGAAGTGCCTTCCTTTGGCCTTACTAGCAGCTACCAAGGCCTCCTCCAGCAGAATTCCTCCATGGACCTAAGTGAAGCTTTGTCTCACGGCTGACACAATCTTCTATACATGTAAGGGGAGTGCAAAACAAGAAGAGTAAGTAGTGGGATCTCCATCTTGATGCTGAGAGCACGACTAGCTGTTCTGCCATGCTGTAAGCTGTGAGAAGGTGTCTTGGAGCTGAAAAGCAGAAGGGAGTGGATGCTTGCTGCCCCTGCAGACCTCACCAGGGTGGTGGCAGCTCTGGCAGACACCGCCAGGGTTTCGGACTCACACTCACTCACCCGCTAGCAAACCCAGAAGCGTGGTGACAAGGCTGTGTCAGCAACCAGCACAGCAACAATACGGTGGAATTTGTCCAAATCTTGCTTCAGTTCTTATTCCATGTGGTTCTTAGATTAGGCTCAGCAAGAGGAGGCTATTCAAGTTTCACACGCTCTGTTTAACAGCCAATCCTCGCTTTCTTCATTAGCAGCTCTGCACTACCCCAGGCACACGGCTTGCTTTGCTTCCAGCGCAGAATTGCCTGGCAGGCCCATCACAGCTTGGCTCTGCTCACACAGGTCTGCTGCCCGTGGGCTGTCAGGCCCCGATAAGCAAGCAAACGAGATGTACAGCTGGGGTCAGCAGCGTTCAGCAAGCGCGTCCCGCAAGGCTTCCCACCCCCTGCTCATCCCTAGCGTTACTTGCCTCCATTCCCAGCCCAAGTCTGAGCACAGTGTAATGATTTTGCTGGAGGAGACACAGAACATAGGAGGTGGCCGAGGCACTGCAGCCTACGGGAACTTCAGTGGCAGTGGGATCCCCGAGGGCTTCACGTGATCACCTCAGCAAAAGGCATGAAAGCCAAGAGGAGCACAGGAAAGTCACAGCAAACTCTGAAAAAAGCATCAAGACCTAAATGGAGGAGTGGGAAGGGAGGGAGCTGGCTGTATTCTATTAATATCAGAGCCAATTGGCACTTGATGGAAATGCTAATTGTCCTACTGACATACACCCTGTTCCCTCATCTCCTTTAAATGAAGAAGACAGGCTTTTCTTAAATCACAGGTAACACAAGAAAATGCAGGTTTCCACCCTTCCTTTTCCTTTGTGTCATGGCCTCCTTTACAAGAAGAGCTCAACTGTCTGCTGCACGGAAGTACTACACAGCACCAAGTAGTTCTTTTGATTTCTGTGTTAACATTTCAGTTGTTACTTACAAAGGACAGTTTCTGCCCTGTGTGAAATAGACTGTCACCTCTCTTTGTGGGCCTGACTTGGAGATCTGCATCCAGTCGTACAGTAAGCAACACCTGCCTTTGTCTGCAGATGCATTTCATACCTGCATCTTTAAGCAGAGTTCTCAGGCACGGGTTTACATGCAAACACACAAGGAGGTATGTCCTCAAAAGCAAAGCTCTGCTTATCAGAAATGTATGGCAGCATCTGTTATGGGGCAAGAAGACAGTTTCAACAGACAGCCTGTAAATAAATCTCACCAGAAGCCCCCAGACAGACTACGTTTATTTACAC
Organism: Cyrtonyx montezumae; assembly: GCF_038088225.1. NCBI lineage: Eukaryota > Metazoa > Chordata > Aves > Galliformes > Odontophoridae > Cyrtonyx > Cyrtonyx montezumae. The sequence goes on along the minus strand of NW_027071936.1, from coordinate 14,389,574 downwards.
AAGCATCCCCCACCAGTTTAAAGCAGTGACCCATTTGCAGTGCTGTCCCATCCCCTGGAGAGTGCTGGTCTTTTAATGAGATACAGGACGGAGTGGCTTAAAGGATTAAGGGCTGAAGTCATCAGGAGCCCGGGGAAGGAAGCAGCCACTGTGGGCCTGATCCGTGGCAAACATCAGCACAGAACACTGTTCTGGGTGGTGGGCACTAAAGAAAACCAGTGGTGCACTTAGAGCAGGATGTGTTCTTAGTACCAGCATGACATTGGCAGAGTCAAGGACATGGGAAAACTGAGCACTGAGTAAGTTTAAAGTGCTGTAGTTTCCTAGCATCCCTCCGAGCCTCTGGGAAGGGGCTGTTTTATTGACAAACCTAATCCTCTACCTCGGCTCATTCAGCCACTCACTTAGAAACAAAGTCTGTTCAGATTGCCCTGAGCCAACACCTTGGCTCATTCAACTGCTCAGGATCTATACCTGGAGAGAAGCCAGCTATCGATCTGTTCTTTGAGCAAAACTACACCAGAATTATTAATTGGCACACTCCACTGCAGCAACTTTGAAATGATCTGCTCAATAAACATTTATCCTTTTCTTTAAAACACAAGTCCAATCATCAACAACCTTTCATCCTTCAAAGAAAGTTTGTGCTCGGAGAAAAGAATAAATGAGATTATTTCCGTGGCTACAATGCTATCTTTACCTTTAGGTGCTAGGCTGCCAACACATTAACAAAATAAGCAGAGGCCAGCAGCACTTCAGCTGCTCTCCTTATATGATAGGAAGGTAACAGGCAGCTTATCTCTCACAATCTATTCTTTGCAGAAATAATTAACAATGTGGAAATGTGCCACCAGAAAGAATGCTTCAAACAGCTTTCAAGTTACAAGACCTGCTCTGTTCAGCCACAGGTAGATTTTGACTAGTCAAATTAACAAGATTAAAAGACACCCCCCCCCCCCCCCCACCGAACTAAAAAAAAAAAACAATAAAAACAACAAACTACACCAATAGTGGAAACTGTGTTGCAATCACTGATGTAATAAAGTAGCCCTTTCAGATTGCAGTCGGGTTTCACGGGGCTATGGGATGCTGCACTAGGATGCCTGAAAGACAAGGAGAAATGAAAGGGACATTTTTAAAAATAAAGAAGTTCCTAGGCATAAACTAGTTCCTTTACAAAGTATATTTAAATGTTACTTTACTTTTTTTTAATTGAAGAAGTAAAAAAGCTTGCCTGATAGCCAGAAAAGCACGATGAATTCAAGTATCAAAAAACAAATTGGCTTCTGTATTCAGTAATTCGAATCTTTCCTATGCACACTTACACCATACTTAATTTCCAAATACTACATTTAGTTTTAAAAGCAAGGTTAACAGTTAACTTTGACTCTTCTAGCTGTGCTCAAGAATGGTAGAAAATGAGAAATGATGCCAACAATAACCCAAGATATCTCCTGGGACCAAGAAACTCTCATCCAGCAAAAAATGAGACTTGACTCATCTGAAGGTTAACTTGCTTCCAGCATCCATAACATCTGACTGCAACGAGATCTACAAGAGCTGGGCTCTCCAGTGGGTGAAGATGCTGCCCAATCGTGGATGCATGTTAGTTTCTGAAGCGGAATTAGTATAGGGTTAATTCTGTTGCCCAGAATGACCACTGCAATGCTCACTCCTGGTCTATCGAAGTGAAATGGCCATATGGGAATGAACCCCATGGTACACATTGCCTAGCAAGGGGTGCAGCCAAAGAGATAACAGCAATTCCTCTCGCTCCTCTGCCAAAAAATAAGTTAAATTTGGGTGGTTCCTCTGTTCTGCCATCTGAAGGGATTTCATCTGACATGCATTCATTTACCTAATCAGGGAATAGCCTTGGCAATTCTTCCCCAAGTGTTATAAGCAGCTTGGTTTTCTGTTCTCGGTTAACATGAGAGCACACAAGAAGGTGATTCAGTAACTGCTGACAATTTGTGTTTGGAAACGCTTCCTTGCATGACCTCTTCTGTCCTTGTCATGCTGAATTGTGGTTGTGGTCCTTCACTGTGGATTCAGAGCAACACAAGCCATCAGACACTGAGCAAGCCATAGCACTGACAGTGTGACAACATACTGAGATGTGAGGGCACTCAAGTATTCATTACACTAACTGCTGTATATACCTGAAAAAAAATATCTCTAAAAGAAGGTAGAGAAAAGAAGCTCAACCAAGGGACACCGGTCCCACCACGCATCACTCACCTCTGCGCTGCATACACACCACTGCTTTGCAGAAGCGGCATCTAAACCATCTAAAGTACATGGAAGAGACAGGTACAGGTTCAAGAATACTACATCTCTGTCTAGGCTTTAAAACATAATTTTGGAAGTAGAAAATTCTTCGAAGTATATGTATCCAGAGTTATCCATACCTCCAGCTGCCATGAGAGAAATGGCCAGCAACGTAAAACTGAACAGTACCACCTTGAAGCACAAGAGGAGCTTAGTTCAGCAGCATTTTGGGGTTACTATGAGAGGAAAAAATAACATCTTGCCATTCATCACAGTACTGTTTACTGTGTGGTCTTCAAGTCAAACCATATACCAAAAAATACATCAAAGAATGAAACAGATATCCTAGGGTCCATAGTCAGACACGGGTAAAAAAAAAATATATGCCTGAAGATTTAAGTGCTCCAAATGGCAAGACCTAATTTGTCTGAGGGAAAAAAGGCAAGCCAAGAGCCATGTGACAGTCTGAACCCTGGCACTTCACTGTATTCTGGCATGCGAAAAGTTACCTACCTCTGTTTTCCTTTTGCTTTCTTAACCTTCCAGAACAGAAAGGGATTAGAGGAAAGGCGTTCACAAGTGGAAATTTCTTCTGGGTGGATAGTTCATCCTGTGCTAGCTCTCTCCCATTTCCAAGGCCAGTTGTAAATTCATGTAACAGGATAAATACAAATTGAATTTTAAAGGTATAGAGGAAGCCAGTAAGGACATGTCATCAGTTCTCTGGAATTACTTTCACCACTGCCCCAGTTGGCCTTTTCCTGCCCTGGGCTGGTCAGTTCCTCTAGTCTAACAAAATGCCAAGAGGACTGTTTTCTCTTGCCTAGAGAGAACAGTTTTTGGACAAATACTCTGCCTTTGTGCCCTGCAAAAATGTGTTTTAAGTTTCACATTCCTCTTTATCAGCAGGAAACTCTGTTTAGAAGCAGCCTGTGTCATTTGTGCAAGAGCTGAGCGCTGCATACCGATACATGCTCTGACAAGAAGCAAGTGAACAAACCCTTTCTGAAAAGCCAAGAAACAGTCTCTGTTTCACAGCACTGGTAGCTGTTCCTATCCACGTTTCTCCCTGCATACGAGCAGGTGATAACATGACACTTTCCTGCCAGTGTTGTAATTCTGCTCCAGCTCTCTAAGTTCAGAGCAATGAGGACAGAAGATATTCCCCATGTGTCGAGGCTGGTTGAGAAGAAAGACTAAGGTACTTCTTTGGGGAAGACCTTCTCATCCCAGAGCCACGAGAAAGCTTATTAACTTCATGCAAGTGTAACACGAGGTATGTGGGCCAAGCAAGCTTCGGATATCCATTCACCTCCACCTCCCAAGAGCAAACTACCCAGCTTCCATGGAAAAGAGAAAAGTTTCTGCAGTGCTTAAATTGGGCCTTTCCATGGAAAACTCTACCTTTTTAGACCACGGAGAAATCCTCATGGTGAGCACCAGAGCTATAGCTGCACATAACTGAAAATCTGAAAACGTGCAAGACCTCTCCACTCTGTTGTGAACAGAACACGGGACCATAATACCCAGCAAAACATACAAGATGGCTTTTCTGCTTTTCCCCTTCCTCAATTTTCCTGTGAGTACTTTGTGGGAAAAGAACAGCTAGGAATCTGGAGAAGGAAGTATTCCTCAACATGCTTCTCTAAGAACTCGAAGTAACGCAAGAGCCTTCTGAGAGAACTTTTACACTGATTTCTTGGGAAGAAAAAAAGCAAAACTAATTTTTGATTAGAAGTCACAAGATCAGTCAGATGGAAGAGTTCCTGAAAAGCTACCCAATCAATTTGTTCAGCTGCCCTAGAGGGTAAACAGCAAACTCGAGCACAGTCTACAAATCCTGGCTATTATTAACAGCTTGACCAAAAGTAGATGTTTTTGTAATTTTCTTCACACTTGTAAAATCTGCTGAACTGAAAAAAAATTATATCAGATAAATCCTGACACCAGAGAAAAGCCAGAAGGATAAAAGAAGAGGGGGTCACTTGGCACCGCTGCTCCGAACGTGTTCTGGGTTTCAAATGTAAGCAAAAGACATGCCTATCGGCTCTCACAAAACTTCCCTTAGCCATCCAATAAAACCTCCCTTTCAGAATGATCTGTCAGTAAGGCAGGTCCCTAGAGCTGTTAAAATGTCTTAAAACCAATACACAATGTCCTTTTAAATGCAGGGATAAAGCTCCCTTTTCTGTTCTGTGATCCAAAAGGCAAAGGCTGTGCATCCCTTCTGCTTGTGAGGTGTAGACTATTGCCAAACAGAAGACAGCTCCCTCTCCACATTGCTTCCTGAGACCACCAATGCAAGTGGCCACAAGCAGGAGTGGGACAGGCTGTGACTCCCAGTCGTGTCTGTGGAAGACCTAGGGGCCAGGATGAAGGGCCCGTAAGCAGCGTTCTCACTGCCAACACTGGCCTCTGGAGACTCTGGAGACCCCACGTGGGTGTTTTTGACAGATGGGATGAAGGTGTAGGGCTCTGTGGAGGAGTGCTGCCTCTGACTTTCCAGCTGCAAAAATTCCTGCTGCCTCTAGCTGCAGGCACAGTGGCTTTTCCTCTACTCTTCACGTAGGGTAATGAACAAGCCTCCTTCACCTCAGTCTCTCTGTTCATCACCAGGGATGACTTGTGGGGTGTTCTGCAGGATTGGGTGGTTTGGGTCTGAAAGCAGCCTAGGATTTACCAACCCCTAAGCTGTAAACGGGTTTGCAAAAAAAAAAAGGGCAAAAAGACCGAAATCCCATCTGAAATGCCATCAGTGCGTGGATTCAGAAAGGGTATGCTCCCCCTATGGAGCTGGCATCTTTATTCCCACATCAGCCTTGCTGCCTCCAGCAACTTTTCCCTCTAGAAAAAGTACTGCTGATAACTGTAGGCAAGACAGATAATTTGATGGAAAAAATAAAGCTGTATGAGAGTTCCCACGGACGTACCTGAATTGAAGCCAGCCTGCTGCTGTTTTGAGCCCAAGCTGACTATTTGTGACACTGCCACTTTTAACCATCAGTGTCATAAGACAGCCTCATCCAGCTTTCAGCAGTGAAGTAATGACCCCTTCTCTTCTTCCCTCCCCCAGCCCTAGTCACAGCTCCAAGCTGCAGCATTTCATGTTCCCCAACGTGTTTACTCTGACAGAAAAAGGAAGAAGTATTTCATTCTTCTCTTGGTCTATGGCTGTCTGAACACCTTTGTCAACATGACTGCGCTGCAGTGCTGTAAGCCTGTGAAATAAGCCTGCAGACAGTGAACACACAGTGTTAACTTTATTTAAAACATACAACTACACCACAGACCTCACTTCTCAGGAAATGTGACGAGAGAGTCCTACAGCCCTTTTAAGCTTGTTTTATACACCTTTTCTAGAGAAAATATTATGTGTAAAGCTCCCTTACAGGCAAGCAGAAAGACAATACAACCCTTTAGCTGAATGCTGAGCATAAACAGCTACCATGCCATGCAGTCATACAATGCCATTAATGATTTACATCAGGAAATGCCAAAGTAAGGGAGAACACACAACCTTATCTGCTCCCTGTGTACACATGCAGGTTACAAGCTGTGGTTAAATCTGTTATTTGCATGGCATGCAACGGTTAAATGGGGTTCTGCTGCTCAACCTTGGGTGCTGATCTTGTTTAACTTCAAAATCTCTGTTCGCTGACTGCACAAGTGGTATCTAAAATTGTTTGTAGCTGCTTTTTCTTAATCTTGTGCAATTTTTGCCTGTGCCAATTATACCTTTTAAGGGAAGGTGTTAAAAACTGTTTCTTGTAGAACCTCGTCCAAAGCACAGCTTTAATCGTGTTTTAAATGACTGCTTTCTGAAACCTGGAGGGAAACCTTCCTGGTAGTGTCAGAACACCACTTAATCTTTTCTCGATCCTCTGCCGGAGATGTGCAAGTGGCTGAAAAAGTTCTGCTTAACAGGATTTCAGAACAATTTCTCAGGTGAGATTCCCCTCCATTGCATTTGGGTTCTTTTTCCTTAGGAATAATTTCAGGTAGTTTTTTTGTTGTCCTTGTTGTTTTCAGTGCTGACCTGGGACATAAGTTATCTCCCAAATAACAGGAACCAAATCACATCCAGTATGGTGCCATCACACTGCACTTCTGTGTGTTTGCTAAGCTTCTCACAAAACCAGGCCATACGTTCTGCTGCAAACCTACAGCCACCTCGTCACCTTGAGGTTGCTCCGAGGCACTCCTGAAAGAGGCACAAATGGACCGAGCGAAACTCCTGCACACGAAGTCTGTCCAACATCTCCTGCAGGATACTCGAGGGTTGGATTAGTCCCTCCCGAGCTGCCTGTTCATTTTCAGGGGAGGTGGGAGGTACACGTGTGATGTTTATCGACATAGGCCTGAGATGTCTTTGAAGCTACAGAAACACTGTCATCAGATACAGAAATGTACTAAAACACTCTTTGCTTTTATTACTACAGATGAGAAGCAGAAGCCGTGCAGACAAATTATGAAGGCCAAAGGCTTGCCCAACAGGTGAAGCTACACGGTACCCCGTGATGATCCGGCAGCCTCTGCCTCCCACGCAAGCAAGTGAAACCGGTTCAGCACAGGGTCCGACACGTGTCAGAGCTGGGAGCAAAGCAGGACTTCCCCTTCTGGCACCAACACGGCGCAGTCAGCTCAGCTGGGGCAGCTGCCTCTCAAAATAGCCTGCACATTTTGACACCCAAGTTAATTTACAACCTGATAAATGGGGGAGAACGCACAGCCCTTAGGCTTACTCGCCATTTCTACGCAATCAGCTGGGAATGACAGAAGGCCTGAGAACAAGGCAAATGGGTTCAGGCAGGAGCACCCAGGCAGCTGGCTGTGCCACTGGCCTGTGCTGCTGGTGGGATGCAGACAGATGCAGAGGAGAGTGGCTGCGTGTTCAAGAGGTGTCCATGTTTTCACAGCTCTAACAAATCTGCTTCAGGCAGAAGAAATATTCTGTTGGACTGAAGGAAGCAGGTAACAAGTACGCAAACTCTGTTGTAGGCCGTTGTCAAAAGAGGCACTGAATTAAGAAAAATGTTAGCAGAGGCTTAGCATTTTAACACTTTAAGTAGCAAATCCACAGCAAATCCTCCTGAATTAGATTCGGAATGTATGCATAAGAGGTATTGAACTTATTTTAGTAAGTCCTCTCGAGTGCCGTCTTATGCTCTCTAACAACACATACAGCACGACGCTGGCTCCTGGTGCCCTGCAGAGCAGATGACATGCAGTGCCTCACAGGCCCTCTGGACTCACTAATCTCTTCCCAGAGAGCAAACCATTTATTTGTATGTAGCTCCCCTTCTAAACTTCAGCCATGGCTGACCTGAGCACTAGTTCTGCACAGGAAATTTGCTCAAGAGTTCCACACGTTACTGATGCTACCACTGAAAGCAAAATCTTCTCAGAAAGAATAAGAAAGAAAAAAGCACCTCCCCATTTGTGCCTGAACAAGGAAGAAAGCAGCTACTGAGATCTACATCAGTGTAAGGTTTTCTCTGCAAGGCTTTAGATTTAAATTAAGTAAAGACTCACCCCAGTGTGGAAATTAATAAACTTTTCTCCAATGGCTCCCTTTCGTTTTACCTCCACAGCCCACAGATGCGCTGGGATCGCGTTCTGGCTGATTTCTGTAGGACTGGTGTGAGAGCTGAATGTCACTGTGCCTGGCAGGCTCAGAGCAAAGCCTGCCCTGCTTTTTATAAAAGCAAGACCAGTAAGGAAAAAGAGCCAGAATCCAAACAATAAAAAACAAACAAACAAAAAAAAACCCTACAGCTTATCGCCCGAAACGAAGCTTTACAAAGATCCCTGCAAGGAAAGAAAACAAGCAGCAGTCATAACACCACTTACTTCAGCAAGAGAATTCCCACAGCAGACGTTCCTGAGCTCCTGATACCTGGGGCGGGGAGAGGAGAGCTGCCTGCAGAGAGCGCAGGCAGTGTCCCCTCTGAGCCAGACACACCAACTCCTCCCGCCCTAAGGGTGCTGTGCTTTGCTGGCAACGACACCGCCACTGCTGGGGGGGGGGGGAAAAACACCCTTAAAAACGAAAACAAGCCCTATCAGTAAAAGTGCACTCCTGCAGATAACTGCATCTACAGCAGGGACTTCTGCTGGCACAGCTATGTCAGTCACGGGTCACACCTCGTCACAGCGCTCGCAGACAGAGCTGTGCCAGCAGAAGTTTGCCATATAGGCCCGGTGTGAAGCTCAGCAGCTCAAAATGAATCTGCAACTGCTGCCCAACAAACTTTTTGCAGCAGTCTGACAGCAGGTATTCCTCCTCCTCTGTCATGGGCACGTCAGCATCTCAGGAAAGGAAACCTAACTTCAGCCCAGGGGATGTGGCAATACCTATCAGCCACTTTATACTTCAATCAAATTCACTGACTAAATTAGAAAGCAAGAGCCCTTGCAGGAAGAGAAGGCAAGACACAGTAATTTCCATTCTGTTGTACTTCAGCACTTGTAGTGCTAGAACTCCTCACTTAGAGTGGAAAGAGAGCAAAACTGGAAGTGTTCAATGGGGTTTGCTTAGCAGGCAGCACGGCGCTGCAGAATTCCCACTGCTCAGCCTGACCTGGTGGTCACAGGCCTTCCATAATCCCCAAGCATCCCAAAAGACAGTGGGCAAGGAGAGTAGATATTGGAACATAAATGCTGTTTGGATGAATCAACACGGTGCTGTGGGCCACGAATATGGTGATGCACAGATATTGCAAGGTAGGGAGCCGCATGATGTCACCAGCACACGCCACTCATCTACTCTGGAGGAAAACAGCACAACGAAGTAGTTATGTCCCACTACCCTCAGCAGGGCACGGAGTGATTGTGGTGAGTGTTTGCAGTCCCACAGCCCTCAGTTTGGAGAGCTTTGATAAGGCATACGCCGGCCTGCCGTGCAACGCAGTGGAAACGGAAGGGGCCATGCAGGGACCTGTGCATGCAGAACTGCCTCAGGCTGGAGTGCCGCCAGCGTGCAGCCAGGCTCAGCGGGCTGTGGTATGGATGGACAGCTCTCAGTACAAGGTTCACCATCACATCGTGTTTTGGGAGAGAGATACGAGGATGAAAACGCTGTCGGTGCTGTGTTTGTGAAGACCACACTCTGGCCCTGACAAAGCCCTGTGGCCCTCCAAGTGTGGGTGCTGCTTCTAGGAATTCCTGGGCTTTCGTCACAGGGACAACGCTCTTTTTTGACACAACGCACTTTGTATTTCTTTGTTAAAAAAACTTGTACTGGAGCAAAAAACATCTGAAAGGAATGGCAGACCCTAAAAATAGCCGTGTTATCATCACTTTTGTTATCGGCCATGTCTGCACACGTCAGGCACGACTCGGGGTGAGGTGCTCCCCTCCAGGTTGGCTCGAGGTGCGGGGCACAGTAGGGGCAAAACTCCCACCTCACAAACCGCGTTTGGCCACGGGCCTCCCGTCCCCGCAGCGGCCGAACAACACGACTTGTGGCTCCCAAAAGTGGACACCCGTTCTCCTCTCCAAGTTTCAGCAGCGGGCAAACAGAGCCGCTCGCCCCGAGGTCTCGGGAGGTCAGACAGAACGTGGACGAGGATTCGGGCGGCGGGGCCGCCACACGGCGGGACACGCTCCGCCATGTTCCACCGAGAAGTTTACGGAGCAAGCCCCCGGACGGCCGGCACAAACTCGGATCTTCGTGCCCGTCCTCTCCAGCACCTGAGCGCGGGGCCGCGGCAGCCGGACCCCCGTCAGGGAAAGCAGCGCTCCCCGCCGCCCAGGTGAGCAGCCGGTCCGCCCCGGCGGCGGGCCCGGGGAGCCCGCACGGCCGCGCCCGAGCCCCGGGCCGGGGAAGACTTACGGTGCCCCCCGCCGCCCCTCATCCCCTCAGCGCGGCCTCCCTTCTCTCCCGGGCGGGCCCGCAGCCGCCCGACCGGCCGCTGGCCCCGGTGCTGGCGGGCGGCGCAGGCCCCGACATGGCGGCCCCGCTCCCCGCCAGGCCCCGGCGGGCCGCGGAGCTCACCTGCATCCGGCGCGGCGGCGGCTGGCGGCGGGGCGGCGGCGGCGGGGCGGCGGGCAGCAACGACATGCAGGCGGCGGCCCGCCGGGGACGGGGGACGGGGCGGCGGCGGCGGCGGCAGCAGCGGCGGCGGGGAGGAGCGGGCCGGGGCTCGGGCGGCGCGGAGGGCGGGGGAGCGGGAGGTGGGGACGAGAGGAGGAGGCGGCGGGAGCGGGGCGGGCGGTGCAGGGACCCCGGGGCGGTGCCGGGACCCCGGGGCGGTGGCGGGGAGCCCGCAGCGGGCCCTGCGGGGCGGAGGCTGCTCCGGGGGACGCCAGCGGGGACCCGATCGTAGGGAGGGAAAAGAGCCCTCCGTGGCTAATTGTGGTTAATTACAGAGAGCGGCGTCTGGCGGGGAGGACGGGAGGAGCAGGTCGCCCCGCGACCGCAGGCGGGCTGAGGAAGTGACTCAGGTGTCGGGGTGACGGGGCCCCGCACTGAGCGTGAGCCTCTGCGGGCGTAGGTGTTGTCTGTCATCGCCTCTTTCTCCATAGGAAGTGTCCCCCTGCTGCGAAACCCCGTCTCTCAGCGGACCCGACGGAGCGGGTCAGTGGTGTGCGGGCATCGGAGCCCAGTGCTGTCCAGTGCTGCTCCAGAGGTGGAGGTGACCTGAGCTCCTCTGTGACTTGTTTTTATCTGGGTGCCTGTAGCTGTTCTGGTCATTACTTGTCTATTTTGAAAAATACAACTGGATCAGTGAAGGAGGACTGCACCCTCCCTTCTCCCATTGCCTAGGTTAATCATTCTGTACATCTCCCGGCTCCCATTACAGGCCAGCACCCCACCACCCTCACCTCGGGTATTGTTTCCCTCCCTTCTCAAAAGGGAGAGTAACTGAGAAACCAGGTTCTGCAAGTGGCCTGCCTGGGGTCACTGCTGGCAGGACCAGCATCTCCCAGGGGCTTGCTAGACACTTGTACAGCAGACTGCGGCTTCCCCAAGGCCCTGCTTTGCAGAATACGTTTGTTACATTTAGGTTCCTTGCTGTGATGTATGCAAGAAGTGATTTTGCTCAATACTCAGAATCCTTTGGTTTCTACGCAGGTAATACGGAAGGATCATTAACAAGTTATCTGTGAGCCAGTGTGCCCTGCCTAGGGCTGAAGCGCTAGGTCTGTAACAGTGACCCGGAGCACGGAGCTTACAGACGGGCAACAGCTTTCCCAGTCGCACGTGAAACACGTGGAATCCGGCCAGAAAACAGCAGGAATATTATTTCCTAGAAATACGCGAACAACTGCTGGCACTGCCGCTAGCTCAAGCGCAGCGTTCAAACCACCGGCACGTGGCATTGGCTGCCACGAGCCCCGCGCTCCCCAGCTGCGCGCAGCTGCTTTCAGCCCCACGGACCCGCGCCGCTTCCGACGGGGCGCTGCCCGGCGGACGTATTTTGCGTTGCGCTGCGGAGTCTGCGCAAGATGGCGGCTCCCGCCGGCTGGTTCCTGCGGCGAGGTGAAGGCGCTCGGCCGCCACCGGGGCCGGGAGAGGCGGGGAAGGGAGGCGGGAGGGATCCCCGCGGGGCCGGGCGCGCGTTTGAGCCCGTGCTCGTTTTCCCCCGCAGTGCTGGCCCCGTGCCGCCGCTGGGTCTCGCCCGGGCTGCAGCGGTGCCCCGCCGCCGTCCCGCTGAGCGCCGGGCCGCCCGCCCGCCTCTACGCCGCGGCCGCCAAGTGAGTGTGACGGGGGCTCCTCGCGTAATAGAGCAAGTGCCGGAGTACTGCATGTTCTTACTGTGTGCATCTTGCCTTTGTAACTCTTTGTCGATTGATGCTTATCACAGCACGTAATGTTTTATAGTTGATCACGGCTGGTTTGTTGTTTTTGTGTTTTTGATCATGGTTGGTTTGTTGTTTTTGTGGATTTTTGTGTGTGTCAGAAATGCAGGAAGAGGTTTGCAAAAGAACAAGCAGGAAGGAACCCAAAAGAAAAAGGGACGTGGCAGGCGGCCGCTGTTGAGCAAGCCTGTGGATGATGTGTACCTGACGTGGTATTACGAACGACCGTCCTACAATGTAGAAGAAGCTGTGGGTATGTTAAAGAAATTTCAGGAACTGGACTTCACCTACCCAAAGCAGTTTGTGTATATTAATGTGACTCTGGATATGGATCTACCAAAGAAGGTAAGTTCAAAGTATCTACCATCATTTATTTATTTTCTTTGTTATGTGGAAATCTGTGTTTTACGTGTAGAGTAGATGTTACTAGTGGTCTTCTCAGCTGGCTTTTGCAGCTGTTCTGGCAAAGTGTTGGAATGTTGTTTGTGTTTGTAGGTGACTTTATTCCTTTATTGTGTGCATGCTTATTTAGTACAGTTCAAATGGTTGGGGAGAATATGAGCACTTTCAGGAATGATGAAGGTGGACTATTATGTGACTGAAATTCAAGTTCAGACAGAACTGATCCAACTAAGATCTATTCCTACTTGAGCTTTCCACCTAGGTTATTGCTTTTGATGCATGTTTTGTTCTGGAATGGTTGTTGTAGAGACAAGTCTTTGCCTGGCTTCTTCCTATCTTTTTTCCTCCCACCGTGTTTTAATGTCTATTTTTGTTGTGCTCCATGGAAGTATGTTACTGCATGTTCACCCATGATTCTTTTATGGGCGCTGGTGGAGTGAGGGTGCTTCTGTGTGCAAGGGAAGTACCTATTTTATTTATTTATTTAAAGAACCTTATTTCATTGTTTATTTCCGTGGAACCCTTGTAGCTTATCCACGAGCCCTGGTATGTTCTTGGAGAGCTGCTAGTGTCCTCCGCAATTTTGGAACATAGTTTCACTTAGCAGATGATACCACCTCCTAAATTATGACAGTCTGGATTTGAATCCGGAGCAGAAGGGGCTCGATGTGTTAATTGGAAGTGCCTGAGGGCTCAGATTCCTCCAAACAATAGTCTTACAACAGCTTAACAGAGGAGTGTCTTGCTGCCATCTGATTTCCTGGCTGTGGTTAAAGACATGGTCCTGTTAAGTGGGTATGTTGGTGCGAGCCTTCTTCATGATACTACAAGTGGATGGTGTCCTTACAAGTCTTAAAAAGATGCAGATTAAGAAATTAAGAAAAAGTGTAAAGGTATTTTTTGCTGGGTGATATTTATTGCCCTCTCAGCTGCCTAAGGTGTTATTAGGATTCTGGTCTGAGTGTCATCTTGGCACAGTGTTTTTACAACTAGTCATCCCTTTAATCCATTTGAAGGTGTCTAGCCAAGTTGAGGTTTGCCCTAGAACTTTCTGCTTCCCCATTTTTAGAAACAAGTTTATCCTTTTTCAAGTGTATTTCCTCCTGTGTCTAGGTAGATATCTTCTTTATTATACTGATGGTTTTTAGGACTAGGTAAGTTACTGCTTAAAGCAGTACAGAACTCTTGCAACAGTTTTTAGTAGCGGTGTGGTATGCTTATGCCTTGTCAAGGAACACATTTCTTGCAGCTGTTTTGCATTATCTGATAAATCATAAACATAATTCAGATAAGCTGTGACTGTAGCACCTCAGTGATACCACCTGAGTGTGTAGCAGTCCACCCCTGCTCCTTTTACTTGAGTTAACTGCAGCACAGATAACTTCAACATTTTTAGTTGGTGTAGTTTTGATTCTACTCTATACCAGGCATATACAAGCAGTCAGAATTTATGCCTTGTGGTCTTTTTATTATGGTTGTTATGTAAGTACAGTGTAAGTGCTCGTGCTTTTGTCAGATGGCTGCATTTGTGTGGGACAAAGGTACTTAATATGAATTGCTCTTCACCATTTATTTTGTTTCATTGTTTTTCTTCTTTTTAGAAAAAAGTGGAACAGTTTGCAAGCGCTGTTCTTCTTCCCTATCGCTTTACAGATGAAACAAATAAGGTCTTGGTTTTCACGGAGGTCAGTAAGCCTGAGTTATTTCTATGTTATCAATCTAACATGCTCTTCTGAAGGAACTGGTTGTGTTGTACGTACTGTAGCTGGCCTTGAGAAGGCTCTTCAGTTGCTTTATAGAACTCACAAATCTGTCGAGGGTATGTCTTCAGTGTCATAATATGTTAAAGAGCACGTTGAATTTGTTTAGTTATGTTATCCTTACATATGTGCTTTATTCTAGCTGTGAAGTCAAGGAGAAAACATCTGCACAGGTGTTCGCAGTGTGAAGGGATGATTCAAGACTTAAATGGAGTTAAAAACTTTGACCATTCTGTAGCAAGGACTGGCAGCTTAGTGGAGCAGTCGTGTCCAACCTTGTTGTCTTAAGCCCTAGTAGGCAATGTAAACTGGAAGTGTTTGTTATTCAATTTAACTTACATTGTAAAAGAATGCAATTGCGTGATAGTGATAGGGAGTAACTAGCAGAATAGAAACCCAAAGCAAGCAACCTGTTGGAATAATGCAATAACCTTCCCCTCAAGTCTTATCTCCTGTCCTAGGAGTTCACAAGTGTGATGTGCATGGAGTCGTATTACCTCAGTGGAGACCTAGCAGGTTCTTTTGCTGTTGTCTTTTGCCTGTTAATTATTTGAACGATGTAGTTGCATGCAATCTACTTGAGGTTATCATAGTGAAGTGCGTTGAACTGAATGTATAACCCTTCAAACTGTCTTTTGTTTTCTGCGTAAGCTACAAGGTGAGAATCCTACAGAACTGAGGCCTGCTAAGTGTGCCCAGTTTTAAGTTGCTGTGTCTTGAAACCTTCTCTGTTAACATCAAATTCAGTCAGTTTAAGAGACCCTATGTCTTCTGAAGGTGTGAATGGGGAGGGAGATTGAGGGACTCCAGTCACATGACACCACTGTGTGCAAGGGTGGAGCTAATCAACTCATTCTTGTGAGGGATACCTCATTCTGACTTTTGGTCAGGAATATTTACCTTTTCCAAAAGATTGAGCCATATGGCAGTGCCTGATACTATTTCATATTCCACAGTATATTAACAGCTAAGCCTCGCAGAAGAGAAATGAAATTAAATGCTACTTTAAGCCAAATATTATTAGCAAAATTAAGTAGCCTTATTTTATAGTTGTTTTAAGTGGCTTTCTCCTTTCTTTTCTTGTGGTGTTTACTAAATGTTGACTCCATCTAGTGGATGAATGTTTGTAACTTCCAAATGATGGACTGGTTCTTGAATTCTTTACCAGAAGTGTACTGAAGTCCTGGTTGTTGTTTCTTATTGGGACCTGGAGTGAACTGCTCCAGCGTTAAATCTCTGGTGTTGGATATTTTGGGTTCTGATTAGGTTTAGGACATTCCAGTGCTGTTGGTATAGAGCAGTTAGTTGCACAAATGTTTATTCGCTTCTGTTTTTTTTCTTCCAACAGGATGAACAAGAAGCTGAAATAGCTCGAGAGAATGGAGCTGCTGTTGTGGGAGGTGTTGAATTAATCAAATGGGTATTTATTTTTTAGAAACTAAGTAAATAAATGTTTTTATTTGCCACAGTGACTGATAGGTAAGGGGTGAGAAACTTTATATCCAAAAAATCTCTAGCTAGAAGCTAGTAGCTGATATGAGTAGCGAAATGCTGCTTTGTATGTTGGTAGATAGAGCTTGTGTGCTTGGGTAATTTACTGTGTTCCTAAATACTCATGAATTTGTTCTACTGTAGATTTTGGAAGATGAAATTCAAATGGATTTCTACGTAGCTGTTCCTGCAATAATGCCAAAACTGATACCTTTAAGAAGCAAGCTAAAACGAAAATACCCCAGCACTAAAAGAAGTAAGAAGCAAATCTTTTCTTACAAATCTAAATACTAGAACAAGATTTAACTCTTGAGGTTTTTTTTTAAGACATATGACTGCATAAAGTAATTTGCTGCATGTCACTAAGCCACGTTTTGCCTTAAATGAGAGTTGGTTTATGAAGCTTGTTCTTGCCTTTCCCCTGTTCTCCTACAACACGAGTGTTGGGATTGCAGTTGAGCTAAGTCTTGTTATTCTGTTTGTGATCAACTGTAGTAGCACTGTGAACTTTGTGCAGTAAACTTAAGAAAATAGAAACAGCTTGGGAGAAATGTGTTGTTTAACAGCTGTTCCAGTCCCATCTCCATTACTACAGATTGTGTTTGTGCTTCTGAATGAGTGTTCTTCATGCTTTTTGTTATATGTATATTACCTGTTCACTTACATGTATGGCCTCTCCCTCTTTATTATGCGTGAGAAACTGTACTCAGGTCAGATTCTCACAGCTTTGAATGTCATCCTCCAAATATTTTTGGCCTCTCTTTCTTATTTAGATTTGTTTTAGAGCTCTATATCTTACAGAGAATCTTGACACAAATGCTCACTTTACTTCTCCCAGTTGTCTTAAGAATGGTTTTGCAAGCTGCAGGCACTGCTCTTAGCTTTCTAAATGTTTGCAGCAAATGTATTAACCTGTCCAGAGCATTGCAACAGAATAATTCAGATGTTTCAGGGAGAAATGGAAGCTGTATTATTTCATTATTAACTTGCTTAGTTCGTGGGTTCTTGATGGCTCATTTATCTCAGAGCCATCCAAAGATGGGGGAGAAACAATACTTGAAGCAATTGTGTGGTGTTGTAAATCTGTCAAATAAGCTTTTGCAGCTGAGATAACAAAACCAGCTGTCTTTACTTGTGCAATGGCTGCACTGGGCTGGAGTGTCTTAGGTGGTGTGTAATCTTGCTATTACAGAGTTAGACTTTGTTTCCAAGGCAGATGCTTGGGGATGGTTCAGAGTTGAACTAGTCAGATCCTGATCTCCCAGCTAATTATGTTAGGTGATAAAGACTACATATGTGTGGTAATTACAAGTTTTTTATTTGAAGTGTCATTTTAGTTTTGTATTTATCTAACCGTACTAGCTGCAAATATCTGCTGAATAGTGAGAAAGGAGGAAATTTGGAGAGAGGTTATAATACAAAGCACGGAAACAGTATTTTTTGCTTGGTGTGTAACTGCCATGAGGTGAAACACTGAATTCTCCCTTTTCTGATAGTATTTTCTGCCCCACTATTAAGTATTAACCTTCTTGTTTTGTTGTTTTTTGTTTTTGTGCTAGATTCCCTGGGCCATGATATTCCCAAAATGCTACAGTTCTTCAGAGAAGGTCTTGAGTACATGGTACAAGATGAACGTCTGATCAAGACAAGGATAGCAAGAGTAAGTGGTAATGGAGAGTTCTTAACTGTGCTCAGTGGAGCTGAACTTAGTACTGAAACAGGGAAGAAAACAGTTGTCCCACGATTTCTAAGCACTGTTTTGCTGGCCCATGTATTAAGTGACACACAAAATTAGTTTTTTGAGCTGATGTGAGGACTGTATGTCATTGAAGTATGATGATGGAAGATGGCTTCACTGAGTGAGAGTGATGTTCATGTAATCCTGAGAAGTTAAGGGTGCTGAGAATGAGCTTGCCATTCCATTGGCAATTAATTGTATTAATGAACAGAGTTAGATGCAGCTCAAATCCAGGTTATGCCCTATTCCTAGTAATCCCTTTAGTGTTTCTGCTTTTAATGCAGACTTCCCCAACCCCACCACTTTTACGTGCAAAAAACAAAGCTTTATTTAGTGGTTTATGGGTTATAAGTCTGTAGGGTATGCACAAGGGGAACAAAAAGCATTCACTTGACCCTAATAATTAAGGACTGTTTTCATGTTTAAATTTTCAGACTTAGTTTAATTTTGAGAACTTTGATCCTGGTTTGGATCTGAAAAAAACAATTCATTGCACCACACCTTAAATATCATAATATTTACCTGTGCTTTAACTACTGCCATGTAACAAATTAGGTTTTAGAAAAGGGTTTTTTTTCCTCTTAAAGGCTTTAATCCTTTTCCTTAAGAATTCCTTTTTTCTGTTCTGAGTTGTTTTCCTTCCATTCTGTTATGTCTCTTTGTAATCCTGCCTATATTTAACTTTCCATTAGCTGATACTGGTGGAGAAAGGAAGTTTATGAGACTTGTAATCTCAGCAGTTTTGTCTGGTGGTGGTAGAGATAAGCAAGCCTGTTAATTTTGGCTAGCTCCTGTGAGTTGTGTGTGTGAATTTAAAGGGCCTGTTCTTATATACAGTACTCAGAACAGGTTTTCAGGATAGTTCTCCTCAAGTATAGAATGTATTAAGTTTTCATAGCCTACCCATATGTCTTTAGTTGTGTGCAAGTCTAATGTGACTGTGTGAAGCACCACAACCTATAGGTGTCTTGGTTTCTAGCATTTTGACCCTATTTTATGTTGCCTTTGCTTTGGACTAAATTTTCATTTCCTTAACTTTCCTCATCTTACGTTGTAGATCACCCTTTAAAGTACCTGCAAATTAAGCATCTTGTAAAGGCTCTTCTATTTTTCTAACCCAGAGGTTTTGAATGAAAATGATCAAACAACTCAGGTGCTTTGACCACATTTGAAGCAATTGCAGTTGGTTCTACTCATTATATCTTCTTTCTGCTGTGGCTAGGGTTTCTGGAATTTCAACTATATTGTGTTACTGATGTGAGATGCTGGTGCTTTACTTTAGGTTTTGGGTGCATATTGAGATATGATTTAATTTTGTTTTTAATTAGTAAATAGCAGGTACTTGTGAATAAGCATTTAATCTTGGTTTGGAAGCTGTGTGATGGGGATTTACTTGGTCACAGTTTAGCTGTGACCAAATATTGTCAGCTACGTGGCAGAGGTGACTAGTACAGCACATGTGGCATGTTGAGAGTTGTGTGCAGAAGGATGTCTGTGGCTATGGCTTGCATAGTGTTTCCACCCTCTGTAGCTGCTCTCCTTTGCTTGACCTAGTTGTGCTGTTTGTGCAATGTTGCTGGAAGGAAATCTGCTTTAGGCGAGGCTGTGGGAGCTTTGCGTGGTTATGCTTGTCTGCTCACCACTAAATCTAGAGCTCTTTAATTTTAAACCTTGCCTGCGAGGGAAATAATCGTTTGTGAATTACACAGGGATGTGAACATGTATTGCTGTTTTCCAGGTGGTAGTGTGGATGTTTTTGGGACTCTGCCAGGCTGGCATTTTTTAAAGAGATGTTTTCCCTTTAGTGCTGCTGTCATATGTTGCCTGTTAGTTCAGTTATGGCCAATAGCTTGAAGCTGTGCTGCACTCCCATCTAAGTCAGCAGTGTTAATTGTGTTCTCTTATGTAGTAAGTAATTGAGACGCCTTTGAGAAGCCTGCGAGTTGGCAGTAGTTAGGTTTAAATAGTAGATCTGGTGTTGTGAAGCTGAAAATGTGGGAAGTTCTTTTGAGACGTGGGACTTAAAGTAGAAGAGAGTCAAATGAGAACATTCAAGCTATCTCCTTCAAAATCGTACTATCTGGAGAGGGCAGCTTAGTCTTTTCTGTTGAGGATTTTGACACTGCTTTTGGATTTAGATAGGGCACAACAAAATATTTTCTCTTGAGTTGGAGGTAGTTGGAAAAATCAGAATATGAATTAATTTGACAGCAGGAGTAAGTTTCCAGTTGGTTTTCCCATCTGTGCAGAGCTGCCTGGGAGATGGTTCTATGAAACAAAGCAAGATTTTTCTGAGAGGTGAGATTTTTATTTTTAAGTGTACCTTTTGTGAATGGACTGCTTGCTCTGGAGGATGATTACTTTCATAGGGTTAGAAGTATGGAGAGAGTGAGACCAATTTGGATATATCTGCAGTTGGGTGTACAGAATAAAGGAGTGCATGGAAATCTGTGTTAAGGCAGGGAACAGAAGTGCTCATCTGCACTAGCAGTAGGCTGTTGAAGGAACAAATCAGCCTCGGGTGGGTCTGGGGTGTTAGGGTCTTTCAGCATCACATTACCTACCTCAGTGAGTGTAGAAGGTGCTGCCTAGGTCCTGGTGGTTTACACTGTATTGGGAATGGTGTCATTCCTGTTATTTACTGGCAGATGGCTTGAATTTGGTACAAAATAGGGAATTGGCGATGTGGTAGAAATAGTAGCAAGCTAAACTAGAACTAGGAAATAGTACTTTACAACAGAGAAGACCAAGGACAGCCTCAGTAAGGGTTGTTATAGCCTGCATTTTTACCTTTACTTCTATTGCCTCTGAAAGAGCAGTATTATAGCTACCATCTCTGAAATGCATCCCACTTCAGTGCCAGGATGAGAAGACTGTATCTACAGGGTCCTTGTTAGTTTAGATTCCTATTGAGAGCTCTGAGGGGTTTTGTTTTCTTTACTTAGTTTTGCTTTTTCCCCTTCTTCTTGCCTACTTTCTCAGGAAGACTCCTAACTAAGCAGAAGCCGGTGGAAAGCAAGGCAGCACGAAATTTGTCAGTGTGGTTCTCTGGCTGATACTGGTTGTCCTCCTGATGTTTTTGCACAAGCTTTTCATCTGCCACGTGTCAGCACACAGCTATTGGTTTGGGGGCTTTCTTCTGTTCCTGAAAGAAGAGAAGCTCTGGCTTCTGCCCTTGCTGTGTGATGGAAGTTATTCTACTCCCTGGGTTATGGTGGAATGCAGCTGTTTAGTTATGCTGGTCCAACTCAAAAGAGAATTTGTTATGAGTAGCTCTAAACCTGTTCTAAAGAGGTTTTATTAACATTTCCTTTAGAAGCCTCTCAGGACCAGTTCCTGGAGTTCAGCCAAGTCAAGTGTTTCTCTTGAAGTAGAGGAAAATGTGGTTTTACTTGAATAGTGCAGAGATGTGCAGAGGTCGTGTATTGTTACAGGATGTTGGTCGCAGTACCACTATTAATTACTTGACACCTTACTGTGCTTCTACAATTTCTTACTGTTTATATTAACTAAAAGGTGAAATGCATATCTGTTCATTTCTTACTAGCTCTAGGAAACAAAGGATACTTAAAAAACAGCTACAAACTCATGTCTCTTAGTGAGCTTATTTCTTGTTTTGCAGTGGACAGAGGTATGTATTTATTGTAGGTAGTTGGAATTCTGGATCTTGCAGTTGAAGAAGGGAGACTAGAAATGCTGCTGTCCGTGGGTTTTTTGTTCTAGTAATGTTGTCCTAGAAGGGCCCTAATAGGGGATTTGGGGGTAGTTTGTTTTATTTGTTCTTTAATTTCCTCTTGGATACTGCAGCTTTAAGCCCAGTTTGAGTGCTCTGAGAACTATTGAAACTTTCTGGTTGAATGACTGCTGGCCAGCCCAGTTCTCTTACATGCCATAACATGAAGCCATAAAAATTCCAGTTCAAGTTTTGGAGCAGGCAATTATTAATGACTGCATTATCCTCTAAGGGTTTTTTTGAGTAAGGGGAGCTTGAGTTCTGAATGCAATTGCTGAAACTCCAATTTCTGGTTTGTTACATTTAATGTAGAGGCCTCTGTGTTCTGTGACTGACTTGAGGTGGGCAAGAGGTTAAGGAAGTTAAGGAAGGAGCTGGAAAATGCGTTGGTGAATAGGTGCTAATGAATCTTCTGGCCATCTCACAAGAGTGCGTGATGGGTTCTGGGAGTAGAGGGTGAACTGATCTGCCTTGCTGTGTGAGACTCTTGGCACTGCAGTATTTTTAAGAGTATGATGTTATTGCATTTTTTTTTTTTATATTGACAGCTGGAAATAGAAAGGATGTGAGAATGAGGCCGAAGCTTAAGCTTTATAGCTCCTTTAAATTTCTTGAATGTGTTGTGAAATTACTGTTGTCTGAACTGAAAGCTACTTTCAGATGTACAGAGGAGGGAATAGAATAGGCTCTCTTTGCCTTCTCCTGATGGAATTTGGTAGAGAAAAGCAAACAAGGTCACTCCAGTGAGAACTGCAGGGCTTGCACTGTACACAGAAACAAGGAAAGTGGGATTGGTTCACTTGATATTTAGTATGTATTTTGTGTACATAAACCCTGCTTATGAGGGGGATACATCTGAATCCCATGCTTCTGTCTGCTACGGGGTTTTCCTTTTGACTTAAGGTTAGCATACCTATGAATTAAAAGATTTCATGTTCCTTTATCTGAGCGTTCCCCTTGTTTTCTGCTGTGCTCTGTGTCCTTGCCATTGATGTTCTTTTCATTTTTTTTCTTAGGTTTTCTTGCCCTTCTATGGTTACTGTTATGTGTGTGTTACAAGTAACACACAGTAGTTACATTAGTAGCGCGGATTCACTGCTTGATACAGCTCCCCTAGCGCATTTCAGGAAAGCAGTTCAATTTCTTGTTTTAAGTATTTATATGATATGTCTGTACTCCTCATTCTGTTTTGGTTAAATTTGTATAATGCTGAATATATTTAGGTAATGTCACAGTAGGCAGCAGAGGTAATGAGACTGTTGAAGATTCGTGTTTCTTATGAATAAGATTGAATGAACTTCTGCAACCCTCCTTGCAGCATCTAGGACACTGTTCTCTAGAGTAGCACTAACCTTGAAAGAGTAAGCTGGGAAGAACTTGAATTTTCTGTTCCAGCTGTAGTGTATACTGTTAGTATTCTAAGTTACTTTGTTGTTTTATACAAGATGGACTAGAATTAGATTAATAGTTGATCTTTTAGTAGACCTTCTTATTTGTCAGAGTGACTCAAGATTTAAAGATGCAGACCATTTCCTAGTGGATCAGTCTGCAGTGTGGCTTGCACAGCTTTAGGTCTGGTCTGGAGTACTTTTGTCTGTTTGGGTAAGCATAGAATTAACCTAAATATTTAAGTGCTGAAACACAGTGACTGTACACACACCAAGAGTTACTGTGGGGTACTTACCGTGTAGATGTGGATACTACTTTGAAATAGTCAGAACCCTTTGGGTATTACATGTGGTTATTATGGAGCCATTGACATATCAATAAAATTATGGCACCCTCTCTATAGGGATGTCATCTTGTTTGGTGGAATGTAATGTGCTTTGCCTTATTTTCTTGTAGTATCGAATATAGGATGAGATAATTGCCTTCTTGGTATGTTTTCTTGTCTTAAGTTCTCAGAACTGTAATGTATTGCTCAGAAAAAAACTTGAAAACTATCTGTCTCCTTGACTTACTCACTGTTGAGTGAGTTACTTAACAGTTAACAGGCTTTACAAGTGCAGGCTTACTTTAGATGTGAACCTAGTGTAAGATTTGGAAGCAGGTACTACTCAAACCTTCATTTGAAGTGTAGTTACTAATTATTTATTACAGGTAAATTGTTTTGGTTGGATTGTTCCTTGTATTTCTTTATTTTATTTCTGTAAAGCGTGATTAGTCTGTCAGTAAAGTAAGATGTTCAGCATTAGCTAACAAATTTTTACATCTGTAAATTTATCAAAGGTGTATCATCACACTTTGCAGTCAGCATAGCAATAATAAAGAGGAATGACTACTGGCCTGTGTAGCAGGGGAATGGTGTTTGGATTAGAAGTCTGCCAGAAGTGCCTAAAAAGAGATCGATGGACCAAATCTGGGAGGAGACTACTGAAGCTTAACAACATTTCTATTGTAATGAGTACATTTATGGATAAGTGAGATGTTAATGAAATCTGCTTATGCTGCACTGGGAGGAGTTGGAAAGAAAGTTAGGGCCCCAGTGATTACTGTACAGTCTATTGAAGTGGAGTTAATTCTGTAAGAAAAATGCTATTTTCTTAGTTCAATTTCTATAACTTCTAGGAAAAGAAAAAATGACTCGCATACAAATGAAGTGAAGATGTCTGTATTATGTAGGTGAAATAAGAGGGCACACAGAATATGACATTCCTGGAAGCAAGATGTCCTGCACATTGTCTGGGAATGGCCAATTTTGTTTTCTAAGAGTTGTGGCCCTGGATTTGGCCCAAGGACATTTGGGTTTGTGTCTCTCCTTCATGAGTTGCTCGTTGTTAAAGAGTATCTGGTTGAGATAAGTAGAAGTTATGGTTTAAGGTGTTCATTATCTGAGGAAGTAATATTTCTTTTTAGAACGGTGTTGGTTCACTCTCAGATACATGAGATAATCCAGCGAGGGCTGCTTATGTACCTGAAGCAGTGTGTAGGTGTATTGTTTTTAAGGACACTGTGCAGAATGAGGAGCCACCAGTCCATGGTTTTGGTTGGAAAATCAAAAAAGCCATGGGTAGTAACTTAAGTGTATAAAATAGGTAGTTGTGGACTGGTCTGTGCTCTGTGCTCAATGCATGTGCTGCAAGTCGTAGGAAGTTGAATGGGGTAAGTAAAAATGGGGCAAGGCTCCAAGTGTTGGTTGATTGTTCACTATTTCTATTGTTCTTTTATGCATCTTAATGCCTTAAATTTCAAGTGCTTTTTTTTTTTAGGAATTGATTTGTTTTGTGTTTTGACAGCTGACTCTTGATGTGTCCTCATATTTCATGTATTTACTATTTTGCTTAAGTGCTTGTGTATTATTTTTAAAACATCTTTAGGGCTACGTGTGTATGGAGCTATGATAGTGTAATTCTTTAATGTCATGGGTAGAAAGATGGAAAATAATTAAGACAGCAAAACCTCATAAAATACTTAAGACATTTTGATAAACATGTTAGTGGGATTTTTAACATCTTAGTAGAAATACAGAATCAGAGAAAAAAAATAAATATACAAACAGATTTAATGTATGCCCAGCACCTTCAGGTATGTCTACGTAGGCTTTAAGATCATCGTGGCTAATTCTGCATTACTGTTTTTCAGCTGGATATGCCTACAGAGCAGATAGTTGCCAATCTGAAAACAGTTATTGAGGATATCTGCAAGTTCAAGCCATCTAGTTCTGGTAAGCAGTTATTGATTTTATTCCTTATTTGAAGCTTTTGAATCAAAATGATGAAGTGAGAGTTAACCAGGGTGTTATGTCCACACTGCTTTGTCTGCTTGGGATAGGAGGAGAGAGCAATTGGGTAACTCAGTGAATCACAACTGAAGTAGTGGACAGCCCATGAAGGCTTTGATAGAGTGTGTCTTTGCTGATGTGAACTACTTGAAACTTATGTTTCAGTTAGTCAGTCAGATGAAGCTGCAAGTAGAGGAAAACCAATTGCAACATGTTTTAGAGCTGCATTGGTGCCAATGGGGTCATTCTGGCATTGTTAGGAAGAGGGCTTAATTGTTTTAAGGAATGAGTAGTCAGTGCTTGGAAACCAAGCTGTGTAGAAATGGTGTCGACATAACGAAGATTGGTGTTTACAACGGAGACTTATGTTTGATGTGTGTAGCAAGAATGTGTTGTATTAGTGTATCTACCATTGCTTATTTTATTTCAGTCTTTTGATGCATATCGATCTACTTTTGTGGTTCTTCCCTATGTTGGCATAATCTGGATTAGAACTAAGATAAATCAGTGTGGAGACCATAAAATTGGTGTAGTAACTGAATATCTGGTATTCGTTGTGTTCTTAGGCCCCTTTGTGAAGAAGCTGGTCATTAGGTCTTCAACCAGTGAGGGCTTGCTATTGAACCTCGATGGACTTCTCCCTGAAGCAAAGAAAGCAGAAGAAAAAGTAGAAGAAAAAGAAGAAGAAACTGCAGAAGAAACTGCAGAAGATGATGAAGAAAAACCTGTCCAAGAAACTGTTAGTACCTGATGCCTGTCCTCGTAGATCTGATCTGATCAAGCTTGGAAAGCAAACAGTATCATTCAAACCGTACTCTGTAAAGAAAAAAAATAAATCTTTCATTTTTAAAAATTGTGTTACAAGAAATGATCCGAAATGGAAGTCTGTTTAAACTTAAGATGCCTTTAGGTTTTTTCTGTTGGTAGCTGAAATCTCTAATGTGTGTGTAGCTTTTCTTTGCATATGATAATTTTTAGCCTGTTATACATTCTGCTATGAATTCTGAGCCATCACCATCGAATTTCCACAGTTGCAGCTGTAAGGCCAGCACACGTTATGTCCATAATCCTGGGTTATTTATGCTTCGGAAGTGGCATAGTGTTCAGTACTTCTGTATGTTAGGCTGTGTTCCACACAGAGCAACTACTGCATTTCCCAGTAGGAAGCTGCTGTGTAACTTTCAAAGAGAAAAGAGCTCAGTTTTAATTTACTGTCCCATTTTCTGCAACTGTCAGAGATGAATTTGTTTGAATCTGTGGGATGAACTGTAGTAGTTAATAACATTTTAACATTCCCCACAGGTGTCTTCTGTGAGAGGAGTGATTGTGCAACATTAATAGAAAAATGTTTAATCTTTGCCTGACTGATGATGCTTTTCAGGGAATCCAATTAGTGTTTGTAATAAGCTGGAAGGAGTTGATCCTAGAATCATAGAAGATCCTGAGGAGAAAGGGATCCACAGGGATCATAGAGCTCAACTGCTTCCTCAGATGCACCTAAAATTTAAACGCTGTTTTCGAGTGCTGTCCAAATGCTCTTTGAACTTGGGCAGCTCAGTGCTGTGACCACTGCCTTAGGGAACCTCATCTGGTGTCTGTCCACCTCTGGTGAGGAATCTTTTCCTAAAACCCAGCTTGACCTTCCTTTGACTATCATCTATTTAACTATCTTCACTCAGCTTTCACCCCAAATGCAAAATTTACATATGCATTGGTTGTCTGCCATGAAGGTAAGAAAGCTGTTTTGACAGGTTTGCAGCTAACTGCTTGGGGTAAGTGAGTGGGTTTCAGGGTGAGAAGGCTTCACTATAGTAATAGATCCTCCTATACAGATGACTCGTAGGAAGCTTCCTGTGCTCTTCATGATGAAACTTTACCTAATAATGCTGACTGATGCCTTGAGGATTTATTGTGTTCCTGTATGGGGATGGAAAGCGCCTAAGATGAGTAGTGAGCTTTTAATAAGTATAGGGCCATGTGCTCCATTAGTTGCTGTGGAGATGCAATGGCATCCATGGACCTGTTGTGGAACTACTGATTTAGTGAGGGGATGGGGAGCCTCCATCCAGCCAATATGGGGGGAGGGTTGTGGAGTCCCTTTTGGTCATTCACTAGCTTAACCTGTTCCTCTGACTCTTGATAGCTGTGAAGGTTACTTAGATTTGGTGTAAAATCTTAAAAGCAAAGATTTGTTATCTGAAATAGCGGTCTTTGTTAGGAATACCACAGCCTGATGTGCTAGACTACTGATAGATAAATTCAGCTCTTGATGAGGATTTAGCTCTTAAATACATTTGAAGACTCAACTTGGCAACGTTAACTTCTTGTTCTTTGGGACTAGTTGCTGTGGGTCAAACCAATTAAAACCAAAACGACTTGTTTTTGCAAACTGTGAAATATGAAATCAGAATGATCAGTATACATGTAATATTATTCTGGTGTTCTGCTGACTTGAATACTGTTTGTGTGGCAATTGCTTTGACCTGTTACTGTATCTAGTTGTTGTTTTCCAACTCTTAGATGTGAGCTGAGGACTAGCTGTCTGAAACAATGTGTTTTTCCGCCTGGCTGTGTCATGTTTCCAAGCTTACTTCATGTTGTTTCCAGCAGGTGGCGTTCTTGTTCCCTCCCTGTCTTAAATGTTCATGATATTTTTCCTTCTTCTTTATTAGGCATGTGTGGGTAGAAACACATTTGAGACAATTAATATGATTCCAATAAGGATCAACTAATCAAAAGGAGATAAGGTTATCCAAACTGCTTAGGTTTACTTGTGTTTGGGACTTACAGTATTTCCTTTTATTGGAGATGAGGATGTGGTTTGGTTCTGTTTTTAATGGAGCTGCACTTACCTGCTTTGAAATTGCTGTATCCCCATCTGAAGCATTTTGCTGCTGTCAGTCAGGGAGGGTGCCTGGCATATTGCTGTTAGGCCACAAACATGTATTTATAACTATGTGGAATGCTTTATACAATTTCAAAAGCTATTTGTCCAAAGGAACTAAAGGAAGTCTTCACACTGACTTCAGCTGAATTACAGAGACGTTCAGCCTCTTAAGTAGTCTTTTTTGGCTGTGGGCTATGCTTCTATGTCCTGTAGGAAAAAGTGTAATACAAACAGCGTTGGTTTTGGAAGTTGTGTTGGTGTGACTAGCTATAATGTTGTGTTGAATGTATTCAGTCAAGTGTTCTGGCCTAAACATCCAGTTTGTTCTGATTCTACTTGGATCAAGAAATAACATGTTGCGTGGGAAGATGCTTACTTGTTCCTACAGGTAGGTATATATTACTGATCAACTGAGACACAGAAGGCAAGTTTCTGAAAACGACGTAGGATATGTAATGAACAGAAACTGTTTTTTGAGTGTTTAAGGTATATAAATTTTTTTAAGGTTTAAGGGATTTTCTTCCCTTCATCCTATGCTTTAAATAGGTGCTGTAGTGACTACTGGTGGTTGTGTGTGGGTAAGTCTAGTTCATGCCAATGTAGAGGGGGAGAGCAACTTATTCTGCAAAAGAAGACTTGATGACTTCTGACAAGCTGTTCTTGTGTCATTTCCTGCAAGCTCCGTGCCTGCACTATGTCTGGTTTCATTAGCTCAAGTACAGAGTCGTGTACAGGTACAGCATTTATACTGTAACCTTTTATTCATTTGGAGCTTGTTTTGAGGATGTGTCCTTGCATGAGCAGGGGAGAGCAAACCATGGGACACGTGCTTTGTTTTGAGGACATGTTTCTTAAGCTTTAGTGCATCTCAAATGGATCACTAGCAGTTGAAATTTTAGAAATAAATAGGATGTTTTCTAGGGTCTAAATGTGTTGTTTAAAATATGGATTTTTTTCTTTAAGTGATGTTTAAGTGTAAATATACGTGTGGACCTAGCCTCTGATAGTTGAGGGTACTTTCAGAGATGTAAAAATGTGAAATGCTATGTATTCTTGTAGAAAGGTGGTGACTGCTGTGGCAATACTGAAAATGAATCTCTAGAGGTCAAGTGAGCAAAAAAGGTCTCTAATGAACTCATCCAACTTTTAGCTGCATTTGTTCAGGTGTTATCTTGCAATTCTGAATGCATGTTGTGACTTTATGAATTGATGTAGTAACAATGCCCTTGGTTTGTGTAATACTGAAATGGTATTATGCAAGTGTTGTGTGTATCGTGATTTTATCCTGAAATGCATTATTGAAATAGAGGAGAGATGAAAAGGTGAAAGAAACATGTGGTTGTACCCATTTAACAGACTTAGTCCAAAAACATGCAGAGTGGGAATTGTGCATGTGTCTCTTGTGCCAGTATGCCTTAAAAAATCCATTTAATTGCTTAAGTAAGCATAACTAAGATGGCATTTCTTGCTTCTAAAATTGAATGCTGGTGTACTATTTGCTCAGTTTGTATTTGTAGTGCCTCTCTGGTTTCTGATTAGTTACAGCAGTACGTAACATTTAGGACAGATAAATAGTTGAAGTTATTTTAAGTCAAGTCTGATAAGACGGAAACTTCTACTGGAGTTTCTGTTGATGAATGCTTACTACCTGCTTTGGAGAGCACAGATCTTCTATCAGAAGTAAAACAGTGTTAATGTAGTCTTGCTACGTAAATGCATGGCAAAGCAAGAAATGTGTTTCAAGGCATTAATCCGTCTGCGTTGTTTTTGTGTGATGTTAATTTGCAGTTAGTACAGACACTTAGAGTACCCTTCGCTAAAGAGTTATTTAAGTTAACTCTTCACACTAAGTTATGTTGAGAGCAGCTATGTTCTGTTCTTGTAGAGCAGATGAGGCTCCAAATGGTCTTTTCTGTTTATAAGCCATACTTGTCAGTGCATATATTGCCATCAGCAAGAGGGGAGAGATGCCTGGGAGAGTGGATGGAAGCACGAAGCCGTCTTCACATATGCTGCTCAAGTGAAGAGTGCTCAGCTGGGTGTCTTAACTCCCTAAGGGTTTTCTGTTCTTCACTCTATCCTGTCCAACTTTGCTTAACATAATCTAAGCTGTGCTGAATTTGGTTGGCAGCTTCATTTCAGCCAAAAGTTGTTATTGGAAAATAATCAGGTTACTGAATTAATGATCACTCTCTCTGCTTCCTCAAATGTGCTATCAGCCTAAGAAAGCAGGAAATCATGTATGGCACCTGGAATAGCCACTGTTTGAGTATTGCAAAGTGTTCCCTGTGGAAAGAAGGGAGTGCTGCAATATGCACAGCAATGCAGATATGTGATTGCTTTCTAAATTACTCTATGTGAAACTGCTGTTACTTTAACAAAGGAGAAGCAGGCAATGAACTTAAATTTGCAGTTGATTCTTTCATAAATCGATGCCCAAACAAGGAAGAAACTGTGATGGAAACATGCATGCGTTTGTGGGGAATGAAGGGTTTAGGATGTGAGACTGGTACGGGAATTAGTCGCACTCGAGAATCTGTGTAGGTCAAACTGAGTTCACAGAGCTTTTCCTGTAAACTATGTGTTGGAGGTGAAGCTAGAGCAGGGTAGGGGTACTGCAAATGTAGTGTTCAAAACCTATATGAAGGAAGGATAGCTGATCCAAGCTCACTGAGGATTTTCTGGGCTGCTCACTGTTGGATTTAACAGTATTCTCACAGTTGCTGTTCTGTTGCTGTTAAGCACTAGAGATGTCCAAAACGTTGAGTAATGACAGCCTCGCACACATCCTGAATTTGACGTTCTTGTTAACTTTCCCAGATTCAGAGCTGACAAGTTCTGCTGTACCTATGTCTGTATCTGCTCTGAAAGTTAGGCTTGTTGAAGATATCACACTGTGCACTTGGAAGCGTACAAAACTCTTGGAGTGATCTGGGAACAGTATGCTGCCTATCCAGGTATGTCATTGATGTTTAAACATCAAATTGTGCCTGCAAGGAAGTGAGGTCTTTCGAAGTGCTGAGGCAGGCTTTATTTCTAACATGACACACATAGAGATGGTAAAAAGGTCAAGGAAATTCTGTCATTAGCTAAGTCCCTAACTAACAACAGAGAGTTGATTTAGGTGTGCTCATTAACATCTAAAGCTTAGTACTGCTTTTGATCCGTGCCCTTCAATACAGGTTGCTTGTTCTAGGGTTGCTTTTACCCACGGGGAGTGCTCTACCACGTAGCAGAGGCAAGTACTCACTGGGGAGGATTTTGAGAACAAAGTTTGTGCTTTCTGCTAGAACAGCCTGTGAGAGCTGTGCAAGTAATCAAAGAAGTATTGAGTTTCCTACTGTACAATTCAACTCAAACATGAGGTGATGTTTTCTATCTGTAAGAGTGCTTGAAAACAAGGGGGAAATCACATCCTTCCAAAATTGATGGCAAGTGGGAAACACTCAAGTAAAGCTAGTTATTGCATGCGGTAACTGTGCAATGCTTTGTTGTCCTGGTCACTCGTGGAGCTAAACATGTATACGTGAGGGCTGTGGCAGTGAGAGATCTAACTTACTGGGATCTTTGGGTGAGCATGGCTCTTTTTTGCCTGTACCTTTATTTTACCTGTGCTGAAGGTTGCCATTAAAACTTCAGTCTTTGTGGGATTTGTTAGAGTGGAAAAACATTAGTGTGGCTGTTCCTGTTTAGCTTAGCAAAAAACTCAAGCCTGAAGTATACTTTCTTTTTCAATAGAAAGGGTAGTGATTAACCAATACATTCTTCTCTCATGAAGGTTTCATCTGTTTTTCCAGCAGGAGGAGTCTTGTGATTACAGTACAGCAAGGCTTGTGCAAGACCATAGGAAAACTGACTGGAGTGGAAATAAGGGAGCAGTGAGGCTAATGGTACTTCAATTTCTTTTAATATGCTTCTTTGTAGGAAGCCAGTAAAACGATGTTTTTCAACATTAGTGAAGTCTGGTTATGAGATTAACAGAACTGGCAGTGACCTGCAGATAGCGTTCAGAAAAATGGCATGCTAACAAGGTGAGCATTGACTTTACACCAGAGGCGCCTTGTGGAAAAACCTTATTTCAGGGGCTCTGAACCATTGCAAGTGTGTTTTCTTTCACAAGGATCTTGCAAGCAAAGTTACTCTTCCCCAGTAAACCCTAAAAGAGAAGAGGAGTGGATTTCAGGGACTGGGAGAAAAACAGAATTCTAGCTGGCACAATATACGTACATGCTCTGTGTGGTAAGAAGACATTGACACCTGAGGTTTCTAGTGCCTGCTAGAATGATTCCCCCTGTATTGTTTGATGGCCTCTTTACTTTCTTACCCAGGTGCTGCTAGACTGACTGCAGTTGAGCTGGAAAGCCCTGCTGAATGAGTGTAGGTGATCAAATGCTTCATCAAAGCTGAAAACCAGGTGTGTGTGTGGTGCTCAGCTTGTGTTATGGATACATCTGTGCAGCTATCCCCAGCGGAAAAGCAGGCACCCTGTAAAGAGAAATGGGAAATGCTTTGTTCTGCTTTTACTAGAGATTTCTGACAGTTGCGTATTGGCAAGGAGACAGTAATGGTGTAGGTTATTCATAAGGGAAATATTTCATGTATATATCTTTTTCAAAATCTTTAAAATAATTCAGCATCGAACTGTAGTGGCTTGATGGGACTATTACATTTCTAAGTCTTATCTCAATGTGTTTTAAGTGTGTTGATTAACGAAGCTTCACCGCTATGCATAGCACATGGAAGTAATCACTCGTTATTCCTTGACTATGTGTGGCAACATTAAGGAATTACTGGATTTCCTTTACTCCAGTAGTCGTTTGTGCTCTTGCATATTAAAGGTATTGGATACTGTGAAGAAGTAAAATGTGTACTGTACTGAAATGCCAGACCCTGAAATGAAGATTCTTCTTAAAGCTTATTAGACTGGCACTTAAACTGTCATTTCCTTTCAAAAGCTTTCGTGAAAAGCTATTGTAAAGGCTACAGAAGTTGGAAAACTTGTAACTGAAATCAAGGATGGGTTTTGTATACTAGTGTATTGTGTCTCAGACTTAGTCACTGTGTTTAAAATACATCTGTCTACTCAAAATATATTTACTTATAAGTCAATGATTTTTGCTCATCTTGACAAGTCTGAAATACAACATATAGTAGTTGAAGATGTTAGGTTATATCAGGCTTTGTGCTGCATGAGAGCAAGTTTCATCTCCTAATTTTATCACAGCATCAGATTACTATGTAAGGAAGTTGCTTTTACTTTGGTCAGATAAAACCCATTCATGCTTTATCTCAAGCTTAGGTTAGAAAGATCCTTTAAAGAACCATTAAAATCAAGCCAAGCTTTTTGTCGATGGAATGTCTTGACATGTTAGGGAATGAAGTTAAATCCTCTCCCCCCAAAAAGTTTCTGCCACTTAATACCATTTTTGTTTGTTTTTCATGTGAGAACTGTGGTTTACTTAGGGCACAGTTACAGCCTCTGGCACTTTATTGTTTTATGCCAAGGAAAATATCCACCGGTAGAGACTTCTGTTGAATTTTGACAAGATTGCTACTTGCAATTCAGCACAGCACTGCTATCAAAGATGAACTGTTTTTGCCATTTAATGTTTGTTAGGAGAGTTGCATCTTATGTGTGCTTTTTCACTCCAGGGAAGGGAAGAAGGTATAGTGAAATTTCATTGTGGATTGTTTGTACCTGCCTTTGATTTCTTTCTCTTCGATTATCTCTATGGAATTTGTTTTTTTTCCATGGACACCGAGACTTCTGATTTGTGCAAGCACAGTAATGAGACTCTTCTCTGAAGAAGGTCAGTTTATTTTACTGCTTTCTGAGTTGGTCAGGTTAAATAATCTTCAGAGATAATTGAGAGACAAATTAATTCAGAGACAGCAGATATAGCCCAAAGATGTCCCGACTCCCTCTCCCCCCCAAATTAAAATCAGGTATGGCAAAAACAGAAAAATCTGTTTCTTAATTGTTTACTTGCTGCTTCTTGAGATATTCCAGAAAATAACTGGTTTGGTAGAAGAATTTTTACATTTATTTAAAAAGTTCCTACAGGAAAGTCATAATCTGCTTTGGAAGATGTATCTCGCAGACTCAAAATACAGGTGTTGGTTTTGTATTGAATTAAGGATATAAAAACAAGCAGATGTGAAGGAGAAGGCTATATAAAAACATAGAATTTCTGAGGCCTTGGTGCAAAACTTGGATTGTTTTCTTTTAAGTATCTTATATTTTCCAGAATCTTTACGAAGAGCATTCTCCTCTGGAATGGCTACGTATCCAAAATAATGTCTTGAATTCTTTGACTGACTTTAATGGCTTCTTTAAAATACTGTTAATGCAAGCTTCTTTTATGGTAATCTTGAGTGAGTTAAAACCTGTAACAGAATCTGCTTTCACAGTTGAATGGTGAAATAGATACTCTTAATGCAATCAAGAGTCCACTGACTCAAGTCTGGTGAGACCAGAATGGATTCTCATAGAAAAGAAGTACTCAAGTACTTTCCTTCATGCTGTATATACATTGGTGAGATGGAAAGAAGTAGACTTAAATCTTTGCTCTTGTATGTTGCCTGGGAATGCAGAGTAGATTTGTGTAGGTGTTGACTTGTTCAAGGGTCATGTTTGTTCTTTTGCTCAGCTTGGATCTTCAGCTTCTCTTGCCTGTGGACTGGTCATATGCACCTGAAGGAGCTGCCTTCATTGGCTTTCAGTTCTGAATTTTTTCAAACCCTTTGGTTTCCTTAAAAGTTTAAGGGCTTTAGTGTAGTAGTAAGGCTCAGGATGCAGAAGGGAGCAAAATGTTTCAGATCAGGGGAGCTAGAGATTGTGGGCATAGGAGTATGAGTAGATATGGCTAAGAACATGTGAAGTACAAGAAGTGATAGTAAATCTGACTTTCTCGTCCCCCTTTTTTTAATGGCAGTTGAAGCGTAGAAAACACCATTTTATTTTATTTTATTTTTTGCCAAAGGAGCAAAATCTGGTCACTCCACAGGTGAATCAGCAACTGTGAGCTGCCCTTGTAAGATCTAATGGAAGAAAGCTGGAAAAATTAGAGAAGCTAGGTAGAGGCCTGGAAACAATTAGCAGGTTAGCACTCACTCTGGAGATGGGGGGGAAAAATTGATAGAATGAAAATAAGAGCAGTAGACACAGCAGAACAAAACATAGTAGCATGCAGTTGAGCACAGCGATGGAAAGTACATGCAAAAGCAGAAGGTTAACAGATTGATTTTCCAAATATTGTTGGCGTGCCTTAGTAATCATTTTTTTTTCCTGACCATTTCTTTCTATAGCACATACAAAAGCAAGACTCTGCTTATTTTATTGCATTGGTTTGAATAAAAAACTCACCAAGAGCATGAACAGTTGATAGACTATCTTGTTTTCTACTGGTTTTTGCAGTGAAGTCTGTCATAAGCCACCTTATTTATTGCTAGACTACGTTGTCCTGGAGCTTTTCTCCTACACTGACTGAAATACTGAAGTATGTCAGAGGCTGCATTTCTGCATAGCTTCATCTGATTCTCATCTGATTCAAAGCTTACAGGCAGACTGCAGCAGTAATTTGAAAGATGCTGTGCATTTGGGGAAGGTGGTTATATAGCAAGAAAATATTGACAGTGTTTGGTTGCCTTGTTTATGCTGCTGGTTAACAGAAAATGAGCACAGCAAGCAGCCAGAAATGGTCTATTTGGTTGTTTTGTTAAATGTGCACCTGGTACAGAAGTGCCTCTACATGACAGGAACCTCTAGGGCTTTGCACAGCTATAAAGTTAATGGGCACTGAATGCCTGGCTCTTAACTATTTCCACCTGCCTTTCCTGGTTCACACTCCTGTGAGTTCATTTAAGCTGTCCTGATTTTTATTTGATTAACTAAGAGGGAATTAAGGCCCATGTGTTCACTCCCTTAATCATTTTACAGTGTTCTAAATTAAAATGAAGTATTTGTTTAGGTAGCACTTAT
Source organism: Cyrtonyx montezumae (assembly GCF_038088225.1). NCBI lineage: Eukaryota > Metazoa > Chordata > Aves > Galliformes > Odontophoridae > Cyrtonyx > Cyrtonyx montezumae. Next base: position 14,353,786 of record NW_027071936.1, on the reverse strand, counting down.
ATGTGTGCGCTGGTAGATGCGATGTCTCTCTGCTCCAACTTTTTGTGTTAAGTAGTTCCTGCTACCAGCTAATGAGCACTAACGGGGTAAAGCAGCGACAAGATCAATCTCATCGTGCAGACTGCTGCTTGAAACTTGGATCAGTGCCATGCTGTACATCTTATTCCTCATATTTGTTGCTGGAGTTGTTACAGTAATGAATGGCATCCAGCCCTGAAAAGAAAAATGACCTCGAACTCCTGAGTTCAGAGCGGCAGTGTTCATTAGGAAGTGATGAGGATTGAGCAGATGGAGTTACCGTGAGGACTTGCTATTACATTAGCTGGCCTTAGTCGCGTTTAATCGGACCAGCTGCGTCGAAAGCAAGCAGGAGGGTTAAAAAAACAAACCAAAACACACAGACAATCTGCTCGCTGATCATCCTGCTATGAAGTAGGTCCTTAGCAATGAACCGACTCGGCTCACAGCCTCCTCGTGTAGGGGCGATGCTGTTCTATGTTAACAGAGCTTTCATCCGACCCGAGCTGAGGCGCTACCCCACGACGTGTCACAGTGCAGCCCCGCGGTGCCGGGGGCGGAGGCGGCGGCGAAGCTCAGCCCCACGCCCGGGCGCGTGTGCTCCTCACCCCGCGCCGCTCAGCGCCGGGGGCGGGGGGGGAGCGAGGAGAGGCGGGCGGGCTGCGGAGCGGGGCCGCTTTGTCTGCGGGAAAGTTTAGCGGCGAGGCGCAGCCCCGGCACCTGCCGAGGGGCGGCGGGACCCGATCTGCGGCGCCGCCTTCCCTCCCCGCAGCGCGCTGCTCTCCCTCGCTCGCGGCCGGCCATGGGCGCCTGGCTGCCGCTGTGCCTGCTCGGCGCCGCGCTGGCCGCCTCCGCTTCAGGTGAGTCGCTGCCCCGCCGCGGGCCCCATCCCAGCGCCGGGGAAGGACGTAGCGCTGAGGAGAAGCCCCCTGCCGCCTTTCCCCGGGGCTTTCGTTTCGCCCCCCCGCCATTTTGGGGCGGTGGGGAGGGCATTGCCGCCGAGCTGCGGGCGGGTTATTCCGAGGAGGGTTTTTAAGGGGACAGAGCTGGGAGCTGCCTGTCCCGCTGCTCGTCGCAGGTGGTGGCGGAGAGCGGCACCGTGAGACCGTCTTGTGGAGGGGGAGAGCGGGATACAGGCATCGCTGCTGCTCGCTTGAGAGGGGTGAGGTGCAACTTCTCGCCTCGAAGCGTGCTCACGGCGTTGAGCGTTGGTTTCTTAGGTCACGTTAAAATACAATATATGTTTTTTTTATGGCGTTCTGTATTTTGTGAGGAGCAGTGCGAGGCTCCGTGCGGTGATCTGATGGCAGCTGTCAGCACAGCACTGACCTTATGGCTGTCTCAGGTTTGGGAGTGCAGCGCGGCTCGTTGTGCTGTGATTTTGCAGGTTTGTTCTCAAAATGCAGCTCCCGGTGTGACGCTAGTTACCACCCCCCATCAACCGCCTGTATCCTGTGTGCCCAACAACTACACAGAAAGTTTGGGGGTTTCTTCCCTCGCTCATTCCATTTATGAAAGGCACTGATCTTTGGGGGCTCTTTAGGATCAGTTTTGCAACCAATGATGTGGAGTTGCATGGAAAACTGGGATGCTGCAAAGGACGTTATTGTTTAACGTGTGTTGCGAGGCCCTGGGCTCGGGGCAGAGCTGCTGGGTGGGATGTTGGAACAATAGGAATAACTGAGAACAACAAGAGTAAAAAGTTAGGATGCACGTGAAACTGAGGATTTATCAAGCCTTGTAAAGATCTTTTGTCTCTGAGTGTCCTCCTTTGTAACTGGTGAGGGAGCGAAATGCGCCTTTAACAGAGAGAGCAAGAAGCAAGCTCTGTCTTTGTGCTTGCACGTGGGTTGAGGTGAGCCTGTGTGCAGAGTGCAGTGGAGGCAGTACACATGCTGTTCAGGCAGCTGCTCTCATTCCGTGCCTTGCTCTGTGCTGTAGACACGATGAGATCCTTGGCACACGACTGCTCTCTTGCAAGGTATTCACAAGGCTAGGCACAGAGGGCCCTACATGCAATAAGTAATTGAAATGGGAAATGCTGGTGGGTTTGGGTTTTTTTCTTTTTTCTCTTCCCCGTCCCACACTTTTTTTTATTTTTTTTAAGGACTTCAGGTCCTTAGTGTGGGCTTCAACACAATAGTTCACCTTTCAGGATTTTAAATCATTGTTTTGGCTCTTTTAAGGAACTGTAGTTGTTAAGTTACCAAAAAAGGAAGGACAGTGAAAGCTTGGATGTTTTACTCTTGAAAAGAGTTAAATAATTGGTGTTGAGTATGATTTCTCATGTGCCTTCCGGTCGTGAGTGACTTTGTAGTGTTTTGCGCTGAATTTTGAGGTGCAATAGGATGATGAACTTTGAAATTACCTCTTCTCAGGGGAGAGTGTGGAGCGGCAAGAAGGTAACCGCTATTTCCAGAAAGCAAATGCAGCATCATGAAGTTGAGATTTCACTAAGTTTATCCTGAGTTGCTATGAGATTCAAGTGAATGAATGAACAGGTAATTGTAGGTAGTCTTAGTTGGGCTCAAATCCCTTGACACCACTAGGAAAATGCAGGGCTTGTTTTCCAAATGCCAGGTGGCTAACCATGTAGCTCAGGGTGCTGCAAGTGGCACCATGCAACTCAGTGTTTCAGCATGCAGCTCTCTTCTGCACTCAGTGAGTATGAGAAAGACAGGGCTCGATTTGTCTGTTGTCAGCATGGGCAGAAAACTTCCTGCTGGGTTTGAAGGAAGCACGACTAGGCTCTTGTGGCTCGTCTTCTTGTCGAAGGAAAGTAATTCCTGGTGGTGCCTTTGCAGTCTCTTGTTGCTCAGCTGAGGACTGGCTCAGAGGAGGAGCTCTTGATCTGAAGCAATGTAGCTCCAAGGTTTTCTGTACAAATTTGTTTAATCTGCTTTTTTTCTTTTGTCAGGGGGGAAGGGGGAAACACTCTCTGACAAGGGGTTTCTTAGTTGTCTGGGTGGTCCCTTGAGGCAGCTTTTCATCTTTTCAATTTCTTGGGTTGCTTCTGATTTCAGATTCTTGTCACATTTTCAATAGACAGATACATACTGTTGTTTGAGAATGGCAGCTTCCCAGAAAATAAATGGAAAAACTGTCATTCAACTTACTCGTGGTTTTCTTTTCTAACTTCTTATTTGATTAATTGAAGTACAGCATATCAAATGTGCTTGAATTGGGTGCACATCTCCCTATCGCTTGCTTGGAGATGCTTCCCCTCATCCAGTGGTGTTGGTAGTGAGAAGCCTGGAGGACACAGGAGTGTGTGAGCCTGTTGATAGGGGAAATGTGTCTCATTGCACGTGGAGTGATTTAGTAGCAGGAATTCATGCCAGCTCTTCTCAGATTCACAATGTTTTTATGTGGATATTTGTGTGCTTATTTGTTTCTCCTGTAAATGGTAAAGGGATTTATAATCTATGATTATAACAGCGCAGAGATGAGTCTGCTCTTTAGCATGCAAATTAAATGCCATGTAACCACATAACTGCAGTTTTAAGAGTTGTATTTTGCCCTTGAAGAGCAGTGGCTCCCTGTATTTCATGGAGAGCTCAGGACATCAATCATGGTAAAAATACAATCATAAGCTGCATCTTATGTGTATGTTGTGAGAATTTCTATCTTAGAGGAGGCAGCTGTTACGGCAGCCAAGGGAGATAAGATTTCCCCCATCACCTGAGTGGCACCAGATGTTGGATTTTGTCTCCCATCTGAGAAGGTTGTAAGGTTATTGTGGGAATGGATTGGCCTGATCAAAAAGAAAAATCTTCTGCTTGGTGACGGTGTGGTTTGGTCCTTTTGAGATTAATGTGTCCCCCAGTTTCAATGCACTATATTCTGCCTCATGTTTACTGGGTTGTGAGGCTCCGCTTGTATGACTGGGAAGTGGTGGTGGTTGATGGTTTCTTGATTGTAACCTATTTTCTGGTTTTGTCCTGCAGGTGCCTGTGTCTATCAAGGCTTGTTGTTTGAGGTAGGTAACCTGAAATATATTAATGCTGGTTGAAGTGGTCTAGAAGGTGCTGTTGAACTTGAGTCTGACTGTTGATTTAGTCACCTCTTCCACTAGGGATGGGTGATATTATAGCTGGTCGCAGAGCTGTGAGTCTTCGTCCTTCAGGGAGAACAATGGCAAAATAAGTTCTTCCCTCAGGGCAGTCAGAATTCTCACTAGGTCTTAGCGAAACCAACCATTCTCCATCTCTTTATTTGTGTGAGATTTTATGGCTCCTGGAAGATACAGATTTTAAGCATGCAGTCCTAAGCAGGACAGAATAGTCTTTTCTAAATTGTCTCGGTAATGTTAGGTACATTCTGTGTTTAGTTGTTATTTTTTTTGCCTTAAATTAACGGGGTATTAATCATGGCACTTGAACAAATTATTTTTCTTTCAGCTAACTATGGTAAGTAACACGTACCTCGACTCTTCTTTCTAAACCCAAAGTGTTTTGTTTTGTAGTCTTCCTCTGTATGTACATACTCAGTGAATAACTTCATAAATAGAAATCTGTGCTTCTTGAAAAACTGCTGTGTTCTGTAACACTTTTCCTCTTTGCATAGGTACTTCGGGCTCAAAGAAAATGGGCTAAAAGCTTGCTTTTCTGGATTGTTTCTGTTCCAACCTCTGGTCCTGCAGCTGATTTGCTCAGAGATTGGTTGCTCTAGTCTGGGAGGCAGCTTGTAGCAGTGTCCCAAAAAAACCTAGAGTGTTTCTTGTGATCTTTAGCTGTTGGACACATGCTGTGTGTGAAGTACATGTGACCATTGTATGGATTTTGACTTTCTGTCCTGGACCCTTGGTCTAGGAAGTCTTGTCGCCCTAAGAGGGAAACGTGGGGGCCAGTTGTTGGGGGTGGATGTTTTGTGTGGGTGGTTTGGGGGAAGCCTATCAGGCCAAATGAGTTTGCTTCTGTGAGAAATGGGATGTGTAGCTTCAGTCTTTTAAAAGCAATTGGAAAGCATCTGGGCTCTTAATAAACTGTATTACAGAACACTCTTTTTTAAGCAGAGCAGCTTACTGCGGGCAGTTCTTACTGATGTCATTCACAATTTTTTTGCTTTCTGTGCTTCTATTGTTCTGATGCTCTTTCCCTACTCTTCTCTTTCAGCTGTGTTTGAAAGGCTGGTGCAGATCTTGATATCCTAACATAAAGTTTGTACATGAAGACTATGGGATATCTTGCATTACCTATGTCTTATTTAAAGAATTTGCTTGCAGTACCCTTGACTTTATAGAGCTGTTTGCAAGAGCAGACACTGTCCTAGTCTGGGACTGTGTGAGATTCTCATCTGTTCTCTGAGTTGGAACACAGGTGTAGAATTCCTCACTAGTGATGCTGCTGCATGCCCAGAGGGGAGCAGGGTATGTTAGGGAATAACTTTGTGGTTTTAGTGTTTGTGTATGATCGTAGGAAGTTGCTTATAAAGAAATGTCTTCATTGAAGAAATGCCAGTGCTGGGCAAACCTACAGACTGAGGATATTATCTTGATAGTATCTGTTGTGGAGGAGGAATGTGCCTTTACTTATGCTGTGTGTTTACTCACAGAGAAGACATCTTTTCTGAATGACAAGGAGATGTCAAGTCAAACTTTGCAGCCTCACCTGATGGCTGTTGCCTGCAGTGACTGCACTGCAGTGTGCCCGTGGCACTGAAAGAGTTGTTCACTTCTCCCTGCAAATACATCTGCAGAAACTTCCTTAAATTATGGTTAGAAACCTTTTTTTTTTTTCCTTTCAGCCTCATACTACTCAGGGTTTCTTTTTATTTATTTATTTTTGTTTCTTTTCATGTGTCATAGACAAGTAACTGTAAGTGAGCTGCTGTTATGTTGTTATAGGACTTGCTGCAGGTCTTGCTTTATGTCACATGGCTGTTTTCCCTCTGCAGCAAATGCAGGCTCTTGAAATCACTTGAGAAATCTTTAGAGCATGAATCAAGCATTCACATATAGTGAGTGCCACTATTGCACTTGAATCCTTAACATTGAGGAGAGCATTCTGCATCTTGCTTGACTGAGTTAGCTGATTGTGTATCAAGGGTCAACTTCTATTCATGCATTTCCTCTGAGGAAAAACATATCTTTATGTTTTGTTCCCAACTGTGTTGAGGAGGCTTCTGTTATTCCCTCTTTGTTAATCTTTGAGAGAGTTTTGAGGTCCATACAGCAAGCACAGCTGCGTCCTTTGTTTAGCAGAGAAGAAACTACACACTGTGGGTTGTTCTTAGCTGGAGGACGGTGTTGGTGGGGATGAGGAGACTGTTGTGCTCTGGTGAAGGAACAAGTTTGGAGGAGGTATTGGTGAAGTCCATCAGCATTGTTCTTCCTTTTAGCTTATGCCAAGGATGGTTTTCAGCGGGATGAAAGGGGAAGAATAGGGTCACGATTTAAGGTATTACTTGGGTTAGAAGACAAGCGTGGTTTCATGAATTACACTTTCTATCTGCTAAGCTTTGCAATAGCGAAGGACAGATTAGCTGAGCATGTCCAGTCAACTTTTATTTCTGTTTTTGTTAAAACGTGGTTATGGTTTGTTGCAATAGCTGCTGGTGATGGGTGAATTTCTACGCTGATGGACTGATTTGCAAGTTTCCAGATACAGTATTAGACAAGTGCTATACGTGTTAAAGCAGCAGCTTCTCTTGAAGTGTAATACGGTTTTAATCTTGAAGTTTGAATGGAAATCACAACAATAAGGAATAAAAAGCCCTAACCTTCCACAGTAAATTCTACTTTACGTGTGCTTCTACCGAAAATTTATTTTTCCATTTTCATTTAAAAGCCTAACTCTAAAATGGGGTTGAAGGTTGAAGTTCTTAACTGACTTAATGTTTTGAAAGAAGAGACTTAGTTTAGCAATTGTGCTTTTTCCAGAGAAGGGAAGAGACTGTGTAGTAGCTCTTCTGATAGCTGAGCTTTTAATCATTCTGTTCATAAAAATCACAGGTTCTCAAACATTTGTTGTATAATTACAACTTTGATCAGCTGTGTTTTAATTAAACCACAGGTTGAGCTGATGATCTAGTGGTAACATTCTTGAAACCATGGCAAAGGGCTGGAACAATAGAGGAAGACATTAGAACAAAATAGGAGAAAAGTACGGACATAGAAGATGAATGAGCAAGAATCAGCCTCTTGCACAACAGGTCACAGAACTGTAGGGGTTGGAAGGGACCTCTAGAGAACAGAGTCCAGCCCCCTGTCTGAGCAGCTCCCTAGCCCAGGTTGCACAGGTAGGCGTCCAGGCGGGCCTTGGACGCCTCCAGAGATGGAGATTCCTCCACCTCTCTGTGCAGCTGTGCCACTGCTCCGTCACTGCACTGTGAAGAAGTTCCCGTGCACATTTGTGAGGAACGTGCTATGCCTCAGTTTGTGACCACTTCCTCTGCATAGGTCCAAAGGTTTTTCTTTAAATTAGGATTATGCTTAGTTTATTTAATTTACTTCAATGACTAGTGTAGTTAGAGGAAGACTTCTTGCTTGATCTTTTCTTCTCAGTTGCCAGGGTCTGAAGAAGAATGCATGTGATGTTGTTATTGCTGCATGTTACAAAGTTTGTGAAAACAGTTTGAAGTGTTCTGGCCTGACTGACTACATATAATGTGTTTTTAATATGTTCATAAGAAGATTTTTTTGTCAATAGGAACAAAAAAGATAAGCATAAAAATCCTGAACTTGCTTAGGTGTGTTGTTACGTAAACTCTAAAGGAAGTCTGATATCAAGTTGCCTTTTTTTTTTCCCCACTATTTCCATCTGTACCTTGTGAAAGGGCAGGTATAATTAGAAAATGTTTCTTCAAACATGAAGTAATACATCCCATTCTGAATAGCTTCTATTCTAAATAAATTGACTACTTAGAATACAACTTTATAAGATGAAGACAACTTCTGTTTAGGAAACAGAAGAAATTAGAGTAGCAATGACGGGGTAGCAACCTCTTTTTAAATTTTTTTTTTTAGAAGGATACCAAGTTAATACTGGAAAAATAAAATGAGAATCAGTGATAACAGTTGAAAATTTTCTTAGTAACTTTTAAGATGGTGAAAATCGCTGATTAAAAAAATGTGTTTTAATTGCTCCTACTTAGCCTGTGGGTTACATCCTCAGCTCCTCTTGAGAACAGAACTATAAACTCCTGTTTATAACATGCAAGTAATATTCTGTAGCTATAAACTCTAGTTTACAGCAGCATGAATCTCTGCTGTGTAATGTTCAGATGAGTGTTTTACAGAGTGCTCTGTTGCTCTTTTTGCTGGGGTTCCTCTCGGAGCAGTCAGCACTTCCAATTTGCTTTTCTGCAGATGACCTTTTTGTCATGAGTGTTAAGGAGGTCATGAGTTGTGTGGGAGACTTATGAGGTTGTGGTAGTTTTTTCCCTGCTGTTGCATGTTCTTATTCTTGCAGAGTTAAGATCTGAATGATGCCCTATGATAATCTTTATTTATTGAGCAGATCGAATTAGATGTCGTCACTCTCTCAGGTAGCTATGGAGAGGCCAGAGCTGGGGGGTGAATTTGGTCTATCAGGGTTCTCATTCTGCAGTGCTGTTGTCTAGCCTCTCACATCATCAGGCAAGTGCATAACAGTAAATAATGTTTTATGTGTATTGCATAATATCCAATTTATCCTTGCATGATATGGCTGTGAATGGAAGTGCAAGGTGATGGAAAATATACCTCTCGTTTTACATGAATTGTATGTCATTCAGGTTTATTAATGAGACACTTCTTACGTAGGAAATGCCTTCCTCAGGGATTTCAGAGTGCTGAGATGAACTGAAGATGGAAAATAAAGATGAAAGTACCTACTTGAAAAGTGTTGTGTGGTTGGTTGTTTTTTTTTTTTAATAATACGTGTGCTGCTCATGTTCTTTGTGTTCCTGATAATAATAGCATAATATGGGGGAATGTGGGTAGGCTCCATGGTTTTTTTTATGGCACGAGTTAAAAAGCTTGGATGTAAGATGAATAGTTTTCTCCTGGGGATGTACTGAAATCTCGTCTCTTCTTCAGTTAAGAGTTACTACTTGGTGGATCAAGGCACACGTTTTAGTATGATGTAATAATTCTTTTCAATATGAAAACCACTTCACTATAAGACGTGCAATTTTTTTTGGCTAGGACTATAAACACCACTTTTACAAGGGAAAGAATGCTAGCAGCATAGCTGAGCGCTGGTATCATCCAGTGTTACTGTTTGTTTTATTTGTAGGATCTTGAAACGGAACTTGTTCTCAATAATAAACAGCATAGAGTTAGAACCTCAGAATCTATTTATGTATTTTATGTTGGTGTAAGGAATATGATGTATTATATAAAGGTGATCAACATAGCTTGCACATCAGTCCCTTTTTTAGTTGCTTTTCATTTTTTACCCCTGAAAAGCAATTGTGGAGCTCTAACACCATGGTGTGATTATCCCCTCGATTAACAACTCCTGCAGTGAAGTCCTGGAAAGTTACTGTAAGTTTCTCCTGAAAAGCAGGAAGGCTCTGCTGGCACTACACTTCTGCCAAACTGGTAGGAGAGAGAAGTTAAGCTTCAGATGGAAGGCTCTGCTTCTGACTCCGAGCTGTCTATGAGCCATGCCTTAGAGGGGCTTTTGTGTTTCAGTGGTACTGTCAAGGTACTAACGTATCAGAAATGAGTGGTGTGGTAAATAGTGTACTTTGCACGTGCTTGTCTACGTGAAGAAACCAGTAACCAACACCAGTGGCAACTGAACGGTCTTCTGCAATGAATGACAAATTTCTAGGCCACTGGCACTGTTAACAGCTGCTTATGCACTGTCTTGTATTAGATACAGTCTCCAAAAGGAGACTAAAAGCAGTCTCCAAGAGGAGTAGCACAGGGACTCGTGTCCTGCAGTCCACTCTCTGAGGGAGTGATGTCTCTTTCCGCCAAGACGCTACAGAGTGGTGGTGCTGGTGTTTTTGCCTTAACATCTAACTCGATGCAGCAGAAGCAAAGCTTATGTCGTTGTGTGCTGCGAAATGGATGCCTTGCAGCTCTCTCTGAAGTGTGCAGAGAAGAAACAAAAGAAATGTGGTCATATTATTAAGCTTAAAGCTAGTTCTGTGGTTTTTTTTTTTTTTTTTTTTGAGGCTATTGGAGACACTGGGCTTTCTACAGCTTGTGTTTTTTTACCTTGCAACTACTGAGCATCTGCTGGTTGTCATGTTCTTGTTTGCATGCGCTGGCAGAAGGCTTATGCTTTCATCTTTGTATTGTGGGAGGCAGTTTTGGATCAGCTGTGTTTGGAGTTTGGAGTCCTTACTGAGCTGTCCTGTTCAGTGTTTTCCATTTCAGTGATCTTCCTGGATGGCAGCTATTCATCCACAAATGTGGTCTTTAAGTAGATGATTAACGTTTAATGTCACAGTTATAGGCTCTATGCACCAAAGCCTTGGCAGATGTTGGATTTCTCAAAGGTTCATTTACCACTGCAACAATTCAACAGTTACTAGTCATTTATGAATTTCACAAATCATTTTGTCTTTTAACTCTCTAAAGACGCTGGAAGAGTCTTCTTTAGCAAGTGAGTCCTTGTAACTTCTCATTTAGTTTTTTTCTTCCTTAATTCCCCACGTGAAGAATTCCTGTTTTATTTCACTACGTTACTATATCAGGTTGTGTTTGCTCATTCCTTCCCTCTCCTTGACCTTCTCCAAACTTTGATCAAGGTTCCTGTTTATTTTCTCTTTAGAGTATGGCTTAGAGTGTCCAGTTAATTGTTAAAGGAAGTTACAGGAAAGAGTTTCTGCTGGTGGAAAATGCATGCAGTGCTTTTGAATGGGAAGTTGTGGACAGCAAAACAATGTAGGAAGCTATAGAAAGGTGACAGCTTATGTCACCTGTGGACCTGTCTCAAATGCATTTTCTAATTGAGCTGGCACAGGCAAGAAGCTCTGTGGTATTGGAATGTATGCTTAACCTGGGCCTTGCTGTGAAAGCTCTGGGGCTGTAAGTGCCAGCTTTGTAGCTGGAGGCAGTGTCCTGCAGCTGGTAAAAATGCTGGGTGAAAAAAAAATGTTATCTTCATAATGGGCTGTGTGATGAAAGTGGAGCTGGAAAATGATAGTCATCAAATCTTTAGTTGTGTTATGATCTGTCAGTGTGTGAAGACAGAAGCTGATGCTGTTCTTTGTGAAACACTGGAATGTGCCTACAGTTTGGGTGCAAAGCAGTTCTGTTCACTTGGGTTGGTATTGTATAGGTTTATGAACATCTCGGTGTGTTTGAGGCTTGCCTTTGTGTCTGGCAGTGACTGAACTGTGTGCCTGTTGTAAATACAAGTACACACTCATAAAAGAGAAGCAGCAATATATTTATTGTTATGAAATAGTAATTTGACACAGCTTAATCATAAATAAGGCAGTGACTTAACTAGATTTGAGAAGGCACAGTCTAGTTGTTTTTTACCATATAAGAGGATAGGGTTAAATACACTCATCTGGGAGACCCTGCCCTTGAGGTTTTTAGGCTCCTTGTCCCAAAAAGATAAGAAGCCTAGGTGTGTCTATATCCCAGTCCCAGTCTTGGTCAGTGGTTTTTATCTGAGGGATTATATGTGCACTACCAATCAAGGATATAATCCTAGTAGAGCTTACAAAGCTTAGTAAGCTGTTAGTCTTTTACTGATGATCTGTAATGTCAAGGAACCTCCTGGCATCCAGGCAGAAAGAACCTGTGCAGCAGGTGTAACCTTGAGATGTGTCCCTAATGAGGATAAGATCTGTTGGGCAGCTCACTGCCTTGCAGGAGATCTCGAGGGGCTCTTGGGCTGTGCAGTATTTATGGGATAAGATGGTTGATTCATAGCCATATTTGTTTACTGCTCACGAACTGCTGTCTGTTTTTGCCAGAAGTGGTGCGAGTTGGACATGCTTCCAGCTTGACCTGAGAGACATTGACCAGTGCTGTGGTTAGGTGAGCACACAGCCTTAAGTTACCCCTTGGCTCTTACATTGTTTCCCACAGATCCACTTGGGGCCATTTATCACTGTCAAAACCAGTCACATCCAACTGATGGTCATCTGCTGAAATGAGATGCAGCCATCACAACCACCACTGGTGGTTATCACTTGAGCAGGGTTACAGGAAGCAAAGAGCAGGCTGGGAGTGGGTGAATGCAGTGCTACAGTGCCACAAGCAGAAGATTCAAGAGGATACTCAGGTCAGGAGTGAGTGCTTCTCTAGAAGAGATTTCATTTTATCATTCTGTGGGCAAAATGTGCTACAATTTGATTTTATATTTCAACAGTCAGCACTTGCTTTTCATCTTTCTTTCTGGAGTCGTAAATGGCAACTCATTGAAAAACTGATTTCCCTTCTCCTCAGCCCAATAATTGTTAGCGGCGGAGATCAGCCAGTAGGCCACAGCTCTGGAGACAGTTATCTTATAGCTTTTATGGCCTACTGAAAAATCTGTAATGATATTCCTGGGATATAACGTTAATGTTCTCTAGATGACTTATTAAGGTCTTTGAACTTAACCACAAAGTCAATATAGCTTTAATTATTCCCAGACAGGATTTTACAGAAGTCGAGTTGACACTGTGAATACGTGTGTATATTAGCACCTTTAGGAGTGAGAAAATGAAGACAGAAGGCTGGAGCAAAGAAAAAGAAATCTGAACGTGTGTGGTTCATATTTTGTGTTAGAAAAGAAATGAGAAAGAAATATGGAAGGGCATTGTTAAAAAGGAGCCTACCAAGAGTGACTTAAGCTCGCTTGCTTGGAGCTTAAAGATGGGGAGGATCTGTTTTCAGTCTCACTGTTTTGTCAGTATCTACCCGCCCCTGCATGCATGCTTGCCAATCCCTGTGATGCAGTGTTGATTTTTTCATATGCCTTTCTTGTTGGTATACAGGGTAGGAGATGACTGTGTCTCTGTGATCCCTGCATGCCCTGCACATGTACTGTATATGTAGACATATCCCACTCACGGCAGATGGTGGGTAGAGAATTGCCTCTCCCTGAAGGGAGATGGCAGTTCGGTCTGGCTTTCCTGCTTTAAGAACAAATCCCTTTCGGAAAACAGCTTTAAATGTTTGTGCTCTCTGTTGTGGCACACGGGAGCAAGCAATGGCCCTGATGTGCACAAAATGTTTTTTCAACTTCCTGTATATGGATGTGTATTCTGTGTGTTGCTCTATACCCTGGGCAAGTCTCATGGCAAACTGCTGTGATCTGTGAACTTGAGCTGTTGCCTTCTAGTGTTGGTATTCAGCTGGAGGGAAGCGGTCGTGTATGGAATTTGAGAAAGATGCTGTGAACACTGCTGCAGTTTTTAAAAGCTGAGAGTGCTTGTTTCTCCAGCAGCTATGCGTTCTGTCAGTGCTTTCAATTTCTGTTTAGTATCAGTCATCATAGGTTTATATCTCAACCATGATGTTTTCTTTTGAATGACATTGGACGTCATGCCAAGGTCTTTTGGGCTAGAGTTTTTTTTTCAGTAGTTTGAGAAATAACTTGCATTTGAAATGAGTGCCTTGGACCAGTAGAAATTTGCTATACATTTTTATGGTCTCCAGAGAACTTCTGGGTAGTGTTTTGTGAGTCAAATGACACAGGGTGAGTGGAAGTTGGGCACCCTTTTCTTGTGATGACGTAGAAGGATTCTGGTTTGTTTGTCAGTGGGAATGTTGGAGGCATCAAGAAGAAATGTTCTCTCTCTATAAAAATAAGCTTAGAGGAAGTTATTTTGTTTATAACTGAAATGGTTGGGATGGATTGAGTTTGTTCTATATGTTCTGTAAGCTGCTTTCTGTGCCTTTGCAGTAGGATATCTAACAGTTGACATGGGAGTGAGTCAGGGCAAATGGAAAAGTCACTTTTTGATGGGTTTGTGCATCACCAAGGAACAGCAGATAGCTATGTAAAAGTTAGTTAGGATGTGATATTTTCCACTAATTCTCAAAATATTTTGCAGATCTATTAAGGCCAGGCTTTGCACTCGTGTTCCTGAATAGTCATATAGATAGCTAAAATGATTGTTTGGTGTTGAAAAACAGGACTTGGTGCTCTCTTGTTCAGGATCAAAACAGAACTACTTGGACTGGCAGAATCTGGAAGTGTTTATCCTATGCCTTATCCCTTCAGGTATGTTTTCAGGGAGACAACCCAGAGAAACAGTGAAGCTGTGAAGAGGAAAGTTGTTGATAGGGAACTTTGTTGCAGCTGTTTGCTCCTACTTGGCATATGTCAGCGAGCTTTAGGGAAAGTCAGCTTTGAACTGTTCTGGTGCCAGATTACATTTGCACATTTGCCAGCCTAGGCTGTGTTCAGAACCTCATTTCTCAACCTCAGAATATTTTTGGCGGACAAATTCTGATAAACTGGTCAGTGTCTGCTTGGTATTTTGGAATAGGTACTAGTGTTTTTATCAGTCTTAAAGCAAAATTGGACTGCTGCGTCTGAACAGGAGTCCCATGTTGAAATTTTTATCTTCAAAGTTGGTTTCATGCATTCTTTTATCTTCTTTTTCCTGTGAGTAATTTACATCTCTATTGGAGATGCTAGTATGAAACCCCCCTCATCATTACAGTTGTTTCACAGACTTGTTAAATTAAAAATTAACTTTACATGTGATTCTATGTAGCAGGCTTCCATTGGAAGACACTGTAGTTCTCTTAATGCTATGATTTATTGTTGAGCTGTAGATTAAGGAGACTTAACAGAATAAGATACTGAGCACTTACTCAGTTTTGTAGCTACTTCAGTGTCTTTAATCCTCTAACTATCCCTGTGATCTTGGCATCAGATCTATAACCATGTAGAGTACTGTGGCTAAAGGAAAGTCTTAGACATTTTAGAGGTCCTTAACTGAATTTCTGAGGATCAATGAGGAAAAAAAAGCTCCCCCTTCCTGTCCCACAAGAGGAATCATGACCATGTCTTACTTCTTCTGATATGAATTGGTAGTATTTTGAGCTAGATGTTCACTCGCTCAAAAGACCCCAGAAGTTTCATGAACTTTGTGTGTTTTAGTTAGATTGGTATTGAACTTCTTGCAGGCTCAAATTCAAAGAGATTAACTTGATCAGTTTAAGTTGGTATTGAGCATGAGTTTTCATTGATGTCAGTGGCAGCTGAAATTAAGGCATTGCAGCAAGATGACAAAGATAAGTTATGTTAGACCTTGCAGCTATATACATTCGTACCCATTTGTCACAGTTATCAAGCTAGAAATCTCCCTGAAACTTTTAACCTTTTTGTTTCCTGAGGGTTCATATATGGCTCTACTTTAGTGGATATGGTCATAGATAGGTGGGAATGGTTGATTTTGGGTGCTTAGCCAGCAGGAAACCTAAGTTAATCTTGCCCCATATGGTGTAAGTTGTTTCTTCGGTAGTGGATCCATGTTTTCAGTTATTTAGTAATAAACTTGCAGCACGTCCTCATTTAGAAAGAGATGTCATTACTGACACACTAATGACCATTTCTGAGTTAGTGAGTGCAAATCCTTGTATGCATCGAGCCTGGTGGCGTGGTTTCAGGTGAAAACATGAGCTAACTTGTTAGCTGTTTCATAGAATCTCCTGTATACATAGAGAGTACATTGTTTTCTTTAGTATTTAAAGAATAAATTTACAGTTTTTCTCAGTGTTACAGAGTGAACATCCTTGGCTACATTTTTATTCCACTGGATTTTATTTTGTTTTGAAGAATCGGAATTTGACAAGTGCTCTGTTTTGGAAACCCAAGCTGTACCTTAGTGTAGGTGCTCGTAAAAACTGTTTCTACTGCTTTCTCTCTCAGCTCCTCAGTGGACTACAAGATCCTTGCGTTTAAAGAAAAAGGAAGCTGCTGTTGTGGAAATCTTTCCAAAAAAGCAAGTGAATTATGTGCTTCCAATGAGTGACACAAGGAGTAATTCTTCAGTCTCTTTTCTGAGTTTTATTTAAGATGTAGATTTGCAGAATGAACAATAAACATAATGAAAATTTGTTACAAAATTATGAAATACTTGGAACAAAAGCAAGTTGAATATGTTACTCTTAAATACATTTGGGACATCCTGTTAGATAAAATTGTGATAATTGAGTTATAATCATGTATGAATTGAGCAGAATTTGACCCAATATTTAAGTTTGCATTACCTAGGCAGCTTATTACCAACAAAGTTTGGTTTTAGTCCCCAGAAATGCTGAGATTCAGTGTTACAGAGAAAGAGAGACTTAAGCATTCAGGTCCATAAGGTGTTCCCTCTGCCCACGAGCACTCTTTGTGTGTGTTCAGTACGTGCAACACATCTGTCATCACAAGTGGACTGTGTTTGCACTGGGGAAGCTCAGTGCTGTCAAGTTTATTTAGTGAGGAATCTTATATCATAGGCTTTCTTTTGGGAATGTAAATATTATCAGGAGCATGTTGGCTTTAGTACTAGAAATTAATGGCAAAGCATTGGAAGGAATGGTAAAAAGTTGTGCTGGAAGCAAAATTACGTGACTGAAGAGTGCTGTAGCAAAAGGAGCTGTGTTTTGGCTTTTCAGGCTTTAAAATAGGAAAGCCATTCTCCCTTCTGTAGGAGAGAATAAGCAAGGGTCATTTGCTGGGTATTCTAGACCCATATCTCTTTCTATGTTTATGTGGTGTTCTGTACTCGAATGCTGCGTCCTGGCATGGTTCTATGCCTTCTCTGGTTTAAGCAGGTTGCTCTTATCTTACCCCCATTTATGGTTTTTACCCAGCAGAAGGTGACACCAAGGTAACATAACGTGGAGGTTTTCTGTCACAACCACCCTGCTTTTGTACCCACAGTGTTTGTGGCTGTTAGCCCTGTTGCATAACTGCGGTAGCTCTTACAACTGCAGAGGTTTGGGCATGGCTGCAATATTTTGCTTTACTCTATTACGGAAACCAAACCAAAACCAAGACAACAACCCTGCAATTTCTCTTCCTAAGAGGTTACTGAATAACTCAGTGTAATCAGATGTATGCAGTGTGTTTAACAAGGTTAAGGAAGGGTGAATCTGTGATGGTGCAGCATATCTGAGATGCACTGATGTACTAAAAAGCAGAACTGAGTTGAATAGTATTTAGCTCTGCAGTGTTCTTTTTTTCCTGTCTGCTTGGTCCGCTAGTACTGTGATTTGTCAGAGATGACTGAAGACAATCCTACCTTTTCTTTTGGAAGATATAGCTTAGTAATGCCACATCTGTCCTTTGGTGTTTCAGCATAGAGTTCTGTTTGTCCTGTCCAGTTCTCTGTGTCATTTTAGCTGCGGCCTGTCCCCATAAGGTCATGGGATCTTTGCCTCTAAGTTTCAGCAGAATTCTGTAGCTATAGAACAATCATGAGATCTTAGGATCTCAGGCTTTGGAAAGGAGTGTGCTGGGTTTTTCATAGGTATTTCCGTCTCTTATCTGCCCTTATGACAGTGTATCTTTTGACAAGATCTAGGAGTGTCAGTTCTCCTTGCTTCAGAAAGAGAAATTTCAGTAATCAGAGGGACAAGCATCTTGAAGTATCTAGAAGAAGACGTAATCAGTGATATTGTGCATCCTTGGAGGGTATGGTACAGTTAACTGCGTTTCTGCTTTGATTAGTCTTCTACTGTCCACTTTGCCATTGGCGTGGTATTTATATTTAGTTATAGGCAGGTGTGTGTGCTTTCTGTGTCACACTGAATGTATCAGGCAAGGCTGTTGGATACATTGACTTAAAATATGGAGCCTTCTCCTCAGTTCTTCTGTGTGTGTTTTTATTTTATTATTATTATTTTGATGATAATACTAAACCTACTAAAACGAAGAAGTGTTTGTATCAAAAATCAACTAGTAATGACACCTTCTAGGCAGAATATTATGCTGAGCTTCCACCCCTTAGGTATTGTCGATCAATGCTTGATAAACAGCAAGCATTCAGTGTGTGGCTTTGTTATGAATATGCAAGATGCAGGCAGCTCTGATTTAGAACGTAGCCTCAGCTTTTCTGGTTTGTTTCAAGTTAGAGTTGTGACATTTCTATGTTAGGTAGGGTGTGGGTTGTTAGACACTTAGCTTAACAAAGTGAACCACAGTAATTTGTTAATGATAGCATTGTTATCTCTATCCTTGCAGTCTGTGAATGTATATTTTGTGTTGAAGGTACCAGCATTGGTGTTGATCTGATCTTCGAGGTTGTAACTTCTGCACAGTGTTCTGTTTACACAAATTGCTTCTTTAGTGTCTAGAAATAACTGATAAATCCACATGTCCACACTGAGGAGATGATTGTTTCTCATATTGCTGCTTCAATAAGTAATCTCCTTGTTAAAACTAGCAGTACTGTCTCTGTAGGTACTGCATTGAGGACTCTGAACATAATATTTTCAGTGTTTTCTGTATGATGCCAGCAATTTTTTAACCTCACTGAAGTCATTTCATGCTTCTGTAATTCATTGGCTTTTTTAGTGTATTTATAGAAGCTGTTTTTACAAGCTCTGCAGTAGAAATGATGAGAGCATCTGTTTGAATTCATCACTTTTTGTAGAACAACCTCCTAACAGTTACTCTCAGTTAGACACGATAGGAAAGACAGTCATGGTAAGTGAGCCCTTCCTCCCTTACGTGGTTGCACCGATATTTTAAAAGCTTTAGGTATCTGATATCATTAGAGTGCCGTAAGTGTCAGCACTGTGCTTTTCTGTGATGGAGACAGCATAAGTCAGCTATGGGAGCTATAAAAACAGTGATGCGTTTCAGCTTACACGTAGTTCCAGGAAACTCTGTTTATAACCTCTTGTTTTAATGTAACATAGAAGAGCAAGTATGTGGGAGCTTTGATTTTTCTGAAGGATTTTTTTTTTCCATTTTGAGTCATGTAGTGTTTGTGGCATTCCAGATCAGACTATGTAAGGAAATGCACAAGTGGGCTGAGTTCAGTACTTCAGTCCAGAAGTATGACAAGATTATTATACAGGACAGAAGTCTTGTAAAAGGAGAAATGCCTAATATGGTTTTACATTTAGGCCATGTAAGGGCTCTGTACTAAGCTGAGGGTTAGGTAAAACTGGCAATGTTATAGCCTTTTCCTCTCCCACCTCATATCTGAACAGGTTGATAGAGATGCTGCATCATTTCTTAACTGGACTGGTTTAGGCTTAGCCTGGGCTCCTTGGTAAGCACAGCTTGCTGTTTCTTTGCTTGGTTTGTCCTTTCAGTTTTATGGTCTGTAGCTCTCATTTAATTCTTCACTTACCGACAAACAGCTTGTCTAGCAGTGGATCTTCTGACCTCCTCTCCTGGCCCTTCACAATGAGTCCTGTCACCCCCTGCAGATTTCTGCCATGCGGTATATGCTTTATTTTCTGTGAACCGTTTCTTGTGCCCTTCTTCAGAATGGGATGAATGACAATGTTGGCCTTTCATATTGTGCTTTGTTGTTTGTTTCAGTATGGTCCATGAAGGAACTGTATTCCTTTGCCCTCCTGGGTTTTTGTAGGATTGTGTGCAATGGCTGCTTTCCAGAGCTCTGTCTCCTAGTGGTATAAATCAGGCTGTTTTTGTTACTGGCTAACCTGGCTGAAAAATGTTATGGAAGTGAGAAAGCTACAATTTGTTGGCATCTGTATTTGAAAACCTTCCTGTGACTAAGTTGATATCTGTCTGAATTGACAGAGCTCGGTTGGGCGGGTCGGAGAGCTGATAAATACCTGTCTTGTGCTGGTATGGAGAGCTGATCTTTGACTTCCGGGGGATTTTTGATGAGCTCTTGGCCTCCTTTTCCAATTGCTTGTTTATTGACTGCACTGTCTGTAAAGTGGTCTTGAAACAAAAGCACTACAGCGCAACTGTTAATCTGGAGTTTCATGCTATCCTTAGCACATACAAGATTGTTAAAATTGATCAGTGATAAGACTTGTTTTAAAGGGAGGTTTCCAGTTTTCTTCCCTTCTGCTTTCTTTCTGCTAATGTTTCATTCGCCTTTTAATAGGGGCGTGTACATGAATAAGTAAAAGCTCCTGCAGGCATTATATGTTTTTGCACAGTGCATCTCAATAACTGTACTTACAGGAGCCTCTTTAGAGTTTTATCAAATTTGGTTAGGGACTTAGAGAAGCGGAAAGCCTCTCTACTCTGAGCTGTGGACTTTAGACACTCAGTGGAGGCCAGAGTTTAAGTCCAGTAGGAATATATGGATCAAAAAAAGAGGACTGTAGTAGTTAGAACTTGTTCTGTAATCTTCCTAGAAAGGATACCTGAGTTAGGAGTTCACTTCCGGTGTCAGGGATGTTGTCTGTGCAACAGTGCTGAAATAACATTTCAAAGGGATGATCTGGGTGAAGGACAAGACTCATGCAACTGTCTTTCCAACATCCATTGCATGATTGAGAAATCTGTTAAGCTGACTTGCCTTCAAGCCATTTGTTCCACTGGGTGATGCAAAAGGTTCAAAACAGTTGTGAGGTTGTGGTTGGAAGGCGTTAGCACACTTGGAAGTTAAAAAAACACCAAAGTTTCTTTGTATCTGCAGAGCCCTTCCTTTACCTTAAAAGAGGGAAGGACCTGTGATGTTCAGCTTTTATAACCTGACACATGCTGTTTGCAGAAGCTGCTGCCATGACCAGGATGCATGAAACAGTTAGCCAGGGACCCTGAACATTCTGAAAATTATAGATGTTGGTGCTGGATCTATTTCTGCTGACTTAGGATGGAAACAATCAGCATGAGTAGGGGACTGGAGGGCTGAGTTTATGGGTGACTGTATTGCTCCATTGTGACCTTCCTTCTTAGGAAAAACTCATAGGAAAAATGTCCAGAAGGTTCGTTTGGTGAAGAACAGAGCAATCTTATTAAACTAGCCATGTATGTGAATTGTGAAATTATGTGGAAGTAGAACAGGAATATGGAACAAACCCTCCCTTGTGAGATGTACTGCTAATGGGGGAGATTTTGGTACATAGGCAGAAAGAAAGAGAACGTGTTAAAAAACAAAGAAACTGAATCTAGTAGTGAGATGCTAGAAAATGGTTTAGTTGAGGGACTTCACTGTGTTCGAGTCTATGACCTTTAGGCTTATTTCAGGAAAAGAAGAGGAAGTACTGCAGGAGGTGAGGGGACAGCCAGTGTAAGTTTATGGTATGCTGCGCATTGCTGAGTGATTTGTGTACCCAGAGTGAATTGCATTTGAAAAGTTTCCGAAAGCTCTGCTGTGATTTTGCTGATGTTCAGAAATCTAAGAAGTTCAGAGATGAAGAGAATGGGTTTTTGTTCACTTGTTTTAGAAAGTAAGCAAATATTTGATGTCTTTCCTGAAGGAGATTTCTTCTAAGTGTTTGCCTAAATTGCTGTTCTGAATCAAGGCTATTAATTGAAGTAATTTACATGCCACATCCTGCTCAATTCAGAGCATATTTTCCAGCAGATAGGTTGTACACGTCTGTTTGAAACCCCGTCCAAAAATTACTAAGTTGTATGAGTTGAAATAAAGGCTAATATGAAGCACAGAGAAGTTTAGTGCTTAAAATCCATCTGTCAGGCATCATCCTATGTTTCAGAGCTGCAATTCGTCTTTAGTGGGGAGCCAAAGGGGAAGAAAATTGCTCATGTGTTGTTCATATGAATACCAAGTGTTTTGGTTTTTTTTCTTAGTCTACCTCTTCATTTTGTGCATGTGGGGAGTATTTTGACTCTATAAAGCTATTTTGCAGCCTGTTTCTTATGTCTTGAGCCCCATTCTGCATTGTCCAAGGGACTGAAAGGTTTCCCCCTTCTCTGGGCTTCTGGGCAGCTCTCTCACAGGTGGGTCTGAAGTGCTCAAGGTATCCTCAGCAGCTGGCATGCGTCAGAGAAAGTACCCTGCACCTTTGAAGTGTTATAAGGAGGTATGCATGTTGTGTGCCAGGTTTCTGGGAGATAAGTGAGTACCCTTCAGAAAAAGAGCTTGGAGGCTGATCAAAAAAAGTGATTGTATTTTTGTGCCTTTGGAAGTTTGTTTCATGCTTGAGCTTTTGCTGGACTTGTTTTGTGCATACAAAATCTGAAATGTGGTCGCTGGTAAACGTGATCTTTGGGTAGTTTGTTGGAATAACATTAAAAAAAATCTACAGGGTATATCAGTCCAAATAAAAAAAGGTTACACAAAGATTTTTATTTTTCAGTGTATTTAAATTGAAAGCACTTGGTTCAGTATTTTGACTAGCTCTGGTGAATGTCACCAGCCTTTACTGGTGCTGTGGATGAATATGGTATGAGGAGAAGCAAATGTTTGTACCGTCACTTGGTCACCAGCCTCCCCCAATAATTGAGAGGGACCCCGTGCCAGCTTCCAGCCACACTGGCTTGCTTTCTCTCTCCTTTAGGTTCTCTCTGCTGTGATAATGCAAACTGGCACTTGGAGTACCAGGTCACGTAGGCTGTGAGACCCTGAGCCGGTCTGGGGCTCCCAGACTCAGTAAAAATTACTAGTGAAAGTTGGTGGGGGCAAGTTGTGAGCAAGGGTTCTTGTTTTTGTCATTCTTTTGTAGTTTTATTAGAACTTAAGTCTTCCTACATATTTCTTTTTTCTGCTCTTCTGGTTCTGTCATGTTTTTCCCCCCTATTAATGTTTAAGCACCTGTATCTCTGTTAACAAGGTAGTGATCTGGCACAGCCCCTTACTCAGGTGTTTGTTGCTGTTTCAGCATCTGCTTGTGGTTTCAGAGGGCAGTAATTTCTCCTTTGAAATGTTAGTAGAGGGAGATGAGCTTCGCTTGTCTGTTTGGAAATGACCAGTACACAAAACTCTCTTGCCTTGGTGCCTTCACGTGTCATGCACATTAAGCATGTATTCAGCACGAAATCATACAACAGCCGCGGGGAGAGGAAATCTCATTGAAGTGAATTAACTATGGAGAAGTTAAAGCATAGGGATTCCTTCTCACTGCTTATTTCAATCTTGTTTGTGTAGAAGTACAAGGAGATATTTGCTTTGGAAAGCAAGGATCTGTTGTATGTGTATTAACACATTTGTACATGACTCCTTTGAGCACGTATAATAGTTTATCTGGGGAACCTACCACAGAAGCATTTGTTTCTTCTTATCTTGTACCAGCAGCCAGGAGCAGCTGCGTGTTTGTGTTTCTGTTGCCAAACTACTGGCTGCAGGCAGAGATGAATTCCAGTAGAACAAACATTTGGGGTCTTTGGGCATCCAGCACTTGGCCTGTTTCCTATCTGTTTACGCTTCACTTGTCCCAAAGCACAAACTCCTCCAGCCTCCAGATGGCAACTGTGGTCTTGGCTTCCTTTTGGCTTCTGTACCAGGATGACAGCAGGCTCCCTCAGAGAGGTATGGTGGGCCTTGGGTCCTTCAGGCAGGAGTGTCTCAGCCTGAAGGAGAGAAGGCTACCTAACGGATGCTGGAAGATGAAGCTAGGTTCTTTATGGTAGCGAACCAAGAGCAGCAGCAGATCAATGTAGTAAGTCCTTTGGAGTTAATAAAAAGATTTTTCCCCTTTAGAATGCTCAGGCAAAAAGGAGTCCAGAGAGGCTGCAGTCTTGAAGGTATCTGATATAAACAGAACAAGATTGGATGTTCCTGGACATCATTGTGTCCTTTGTGTACCTCAGGGTCATCTTCTGGCAGATGATTTAGAAGGGCAAGAGCTTCTCCTTGGAAGTCTGCGTGCAGACTAGCA
This sequence comes from Cyrtonyx montezumae, assembly GCF_038088225.1. Taxonomy (NCBI): domain Eukaryota; kingdom Metazoa; phylum Chordata; class Aves; order Galliformes; family Odontophoridae; genus Cyrtonyx; species Cyrtonyx montezumae. The sequence continues at coordinate 14,330,154 of NW_027071936.1, read as the reverse complement.
TTCAGGAACCACAAATGTTTCTTAAAACTAAACAGGAGAGCTCTTTCTCCAAACAGGGCTGGTGGTAATGTATCCAGTGGTGTGCAGATGGTGAACATGGATCCATCGGCAAAAGAGATGAGGCCCAGGAGTGTCAGCAGGAGAAAGGTGTGTGGCCAGATCATGCCGTTTATCTGGATAATGGCAAGGGTAGCAGGTACATCTGTCTACCAGTCGTTATGAGGAGCCTATGGAGGTGTATCCTTCACAAGGACTTATGGAAGTGGATCCACTTGTGATGGGCATGACCTGGCACTACCCTCAGCAAGCCTGCATCATGGCAGAATTGTAGAAGCTGTAGGCCAGCACCCTGCCTGCATCACAGCTTCTGCTTCCACCGTTAACTTGGCCGCAGCAGACAGTATGGACCTCTGGAACGCTCTTGTGTTGGATTTCCCATCAATAAACAGCTTGTTTGTTGTTGATGGTTTTGTAAACTCTTTTTTTTTTTTCATTCCTCTAGGCCTTGTGAATAAGTGTTATCTCTTCTTCATGGAGCACTGAGGGGGAGAGGATTAGGTTCAGACTGGGTGTCAAGAAAAGGTTCTTCATGGAGAGGGGTTGGTCAGGCACACACAACAGGCTGCTCAGTGAAGCAGTCATGGCACCAAGCCTGACAGAGGTTGAGAAGTGTTTGGACGGTACTCAAATATAAGCGTTGAATTTTGGATGGTCCTTTTGGGGGCCAGGAGTTGAACTTGATCCTTGATGGTATTCTATGATTTCAGGAGAGGAAAGAGAATAGGGGAAAAAGAAAGGGAATAGGGGAAAAGAGGAACTCCTTCCTGCTTCCGTTACCATTCAGCTTCCTTACAGCCTCTTCCAGTGGGTGATGATCTCCACTGGCTGGTCTGAGTGGCCAAATGAGTGCAGAGAAGATGCAGTGGCGTGAAAGTAACGTGAGATGAGAATTACGGAGGTTATAAGTTGCACCACATGAGAAATACAGATTATGGGAGCAAGCTGTGCAGCATACTAGCTCCTGGGAGGATTAATTACAGATGGTAGCTGTGACAGCTAAATCAAGTACCTATAATGTTGTGTAAACCTCATTAAGCAAGTTCGGTAGCTGTGCTGTAATCTGTGAGAAATAGGATAGGATGATGAGGAAAGAAAATGAAAATACTCTGTAGGAAGTTTAGAATATCTCTTCACTGTCTAAATCTGCTGAAGCAATTTCTTCTATCTCTTCAGTGGTGGAATTTTAAACCACAAGCTTTTAAACTTCTTATCTAGTAAAGCCCTGGTAGCTTGAATTAAGAAAACTTTCTGCTAATGACTGATGAGTTCTTAGTCAGCAAGTCCTGCTGTATCTGATACAATAAGTCGTTCTTGATGTTCTGCAGTGAAACTTATCTGAGATTCTTTCTCATGTGTGGAAATCTGAGAAGGAACACCATAGAAGACCCAGTTTGTTTGGCTGCTATGTTTGGTTATGATACTGTGTTTTTAGGAGGTTTGATGTCTAACACTGACTACAAGTTGAAGTTTTACAGCAGTGCTTAATTTTTGACTCTACGTTGATATCCTAAGTGCTAATTTTCTAATTTTAAGCAAGATCCACCAAATGCAAGTTCAGCATATCATCTGTCGCTGGAAATGTGAGGGTGTCATTTCACTGTAACTGTATACTGTGCTGTTGCAGGAAGGGCTGGTCATGTTTCCTCCTGCCTCCTTCAGAGGGAATGAGGAAAGAATGCTGAATTTTCTGGTGACTTAGAAGGTGGCATCTGCTCAGCAGAAAGTCCCATAGTTACTGGCACTGATGCTGGGAAGTGGGTCAGGAAGGAGAAAGTGTCAGGGGAGGGAGATCATGATGGAGGCCACGGGATTAGTTCATCTGGAACTTGTGATTTCACCTTTGACAACTTAGTCATTGCAGTGGTGAGGGACTGAAAGGTTGATTAAATGAATTAGACATCTGCTTTCCAGGCAGGAGAATTATTTTCAAGTGCTTTTACTTGTATGTGGTGTCTTGGTTGCCGGCACTGAATGACTGTGTTTTGCTTGCTTTTAATTCAGAAGGTGGCATTGTATTAGACATTTCTGAGTATTTATGCTCGTAGCTGTTCCTCTTTGCCCATTCTGAAGAATTATATGCTGATACTGGCCTGTCCTTAAAGGATCTGTAGTATATCTAATACCCAGTGGGAATGTTTTTTCCAAATGTTCCCCCAGAATAGCTCTGCCTTTTCTCCATCATCTCCCAAATCCTTGCCTGCAGACAGTTTTTTTAATTGTGACTTGTACGGCAATTTGAAAACTGGGAGGCTGAAGGTAGACTGGATGCAGGGCCTGTTATGACATATTGATGCTTGTAGAGGCTGTTTTAGCTGTACTGTGGCTACTCTCAGCTCCAGGAAGCTCAACTGAGTATGATATTTAATTTATTTATTTACTTTTGAATAACACTGAATACTTTGATGCGTGACTGCTTAAATGTAGGTTTGAGGTCTCTACTTTAGATACCTCCTTCAGAAAAATCTTGAGATTTTGGGAAGGCTTCAGAAGAGAAACCGCTCTTGCATGTTTCTTGTCAATATAGGAAGCACGTTAAGAGGCTGGACCATTTAATGAAGGCACGTTTGAGGAAACAATTGTTTTTTTCTTTCATATTGGCATTAAGTCAGAGTTCTTTTTTTTTTCTTTTTTTTTAATGCAGTTTTGTCTTAAGAGTCTCCTTTTAAGGTATTCAAGACTACAAAGGTCCCCCTTCAGTGGCCTGTTGTTTAGTGCTGACAGGAATCACTTCTTGTTCTCTATAGGCTAGATGCAGCTGAAGAGATTATTTGGCCTCTGGGCCTCATCACATAACATGATTCAGTGCCTGTGTTCAGCAGGTCAAGCTGATGTCTTGAGGGGATGTGTTAGGATTTTCATTATTTAATTTGTCATTAAATGCTACGGAGTTCCTTTTTCTTTTACTCCTGAAACCGTTCCATTGTGGGAAGATCCTCAGTCCTGCTCAAAATGTGCTCTGCTACGCTGGCTGTGCATGCTTCTTTGGGTAGGAAGCACCACATTTGCACACCATCTAATGTGTACAGGCAACTGAATGCTACCTGTTCTTGCCACCCTGGGTCTCTTCACAGATGTGGCCCAGGAAGCCTGGTTGCTTTGTGTTGAACACCCTGTGAATGATTAAACTTCAGTATTACTTCAGTATTTCTACAAAGCTCACGAGTATCAATGGGATCTCTGTGAGCTTGTTTTTCAGCTGCAAGATATGTGACATCTCAAAGGCTGCAAGTCAGGCAGGCTGCCAGTTGAGTAAAGTACCAAAAATAATAAAACAGTGCAAGTCCAAACCCAGCTAAATTGTGAACAGCTTTGAGTGATCCTGAGTTTCAGCAGAAGTGGAAGAGGTGTTTGTTTGTATTTTTCTTCAGGATTTTATTTTTTTTTCCTCATGGTGTTTACTGTGACCACTGCCTCTCTAAATCATTCTTTTCTGCAGGTGCTGTGCTGAGATGCTGAATGATTTGCCCTAGGATGCCTTGCATCCTGTGATGGAGCTGCAAACTTGCCTCTTCTCTGAAGTTCTGGCCTGATCTGCAGCCTTCACTCACATTTCCCTGACCTCTTTCACCCAGGCTTTTTATGATTGTCATATCTATGCACGCATACATGAAGTATGGAGGCTTTTTTTTCCCCAAGGGGATGAGAGACTTTACCTTTCTTCTGGCTCTCATGCTGTTCTGTGGGTTTACAAAGCCTTCTGTTTGTTTTTATTGCATGTGTTGCTGGGATGTTCTGTAGGATTAGTGTGTGGTCTCTAGGCACGGCTGCAGGACAGATCGCTCTTAAACAAGACTTGCTTGGTGGAGATTGTCCCTTTGTACTCAGTACTTCTATTAAAGCTGAGATAAAATGATAAATTTTAAGAATGTTAAGAAATGATAACATCCTAGTTGGCTAGCACAGGAGATTATAATGGCTTGAAATATCGTCTCTTCTGTATAAACACTAGCTAGTACTTCAGTAAATATCAGGGGCAGAGGCAGTTGTACCTAAAATCACTGATTGCAGGAGGATGCATGTTTTCAGAGCGAGACTCCTGCTCCAGTAAATACAGTAATACTTCTTTCACTGTGGCTGTGGTTTCTGCTTGGTCTGAATGTGTAGCTTTTAGGTTTGAAGCTATTTCTGCAGAGGCTGTAGTAATGGGAAGATCTTCCTTCAAATTCTTTTTCAAAGAAATAGGTCTTCCTGTTCCTTGCTGGGTTGATAGTCTTGTTTGATGAAGTTTCAGCAAAGAAGTCACCCTTTGTATTGGAGTAGTGTGAAACAGGATTGACCAGGAAATAGGTGTCCCCAGACGAGGCTCCGTTTGCACAGGGGCTGTTAAAAATGGCTTTGTTAATTCTTTTCTGCTCAGTCTGCAGTTCACGTTGTATATTGTTGCTGCTGCTTGATACTATGGGTTGAAACTGCAGCTAAGCTGTTGGGGTGGGACCAGCCCCATCCTGCAGTGGGCAGGATGGACAGAGCCACAGGGTGGGTGCTTGCTGTGGGTCCAGTAAACTCAGAATGGTTCTTGAACAGGGAGAAATCCTTAAGTGAACTACAGGCATCAATCAGAGAAAGCTGAAGAAGGCTGACTTTACTCTAGGGAAGGCACACATCATTTACAGGTTGCGGGGATTATAAAACACATTTGTTCTCAGATGCATTTTCCTTGAATGTATTCGCAGATGCCGGAGATGTAATTGCAAAACTGAAGATGATTAAATCATATTTAAAGTTATTGTGAACGAAAAAAGCATATCATTTTATATGTATGTAAGCAAATAAATAGCTTTCCAGACTTGATTAAGTTGAGTGTAATGTTAGATTTTGTTTTACAAGCTTTAGGAAACAGATGCAGACAGTACTACAGGTGGAGTGAAAAAGGAAATAAGGGTACAGTTCTGACAGTTCAGAAGAAAGAGGATAGAAATGGAAGACTGAGTGGCGCGTGCAAACACTTTGTTTCCTGCGTTTCTTTTTTGTGTGTTCAATTCTGAAATTGAGAAAAAGCCTATTAGCAGTGGAGGGGAAATAGATACAAATGGAAAGTAGTTTAGACGTACATCTGGTGGAAATGGATGGTAAATACTGATGTCTTTTTGGCTTTTGTTATTGTCCGGGCCAGAGGGGTGGTCCTGCTCCTTGCTTGGTCATTTGTTTGGCTGGGTAACTCCAGCTGGACAAACCATTTGCTGTTGAAGTCACTTAATTGGAGGTAGCTTTGCTGCCTGTTACATGGAGCTTTGCAAGTGTTATGCTTCTAGATTCTGTCACCTAAAGTAGCAGCCTTGTCCACAGCTGTAGCATAGCTGACAGATTCTGTTCAGTGAGCCTGGAAGTGTTTGCATTCTGTCTGGTGTCAACCAGGCATTAAGTTATATGTTCCAGCATGTGGTTTTTGGAAAATGTCTCTGAGCCCTGTGACATCATTTATTTTGTGTCTTGCAGAATTTCTGAAGGTGTCCGTGGCTGCTGGCAAAGAAGGCTGTTTGCCTTGGAGGCTGGAAACACTTTAATGTTTAGTAGCTGCAACAGCTGGCATAAAAGAGGAAAATAAACAACAATACCAGCTCTTGACAAATGAGAGTAGAATTCCAAAGCTGGTCAAAAAGCCTTGATGCCTTTGAGAGAAATAATAATCACTGTGTGAGCAAGGTTCCTCTTCCCTTTGTAGAAATATGGAGGAGTTAGGGCTAGGGTCAAGGATGCACTCAGATCTGACAAGGGCTGGCCATCTCAAAGCAAGCGCTTTGTGCAGTCGCACTGCTGCATTCCCATTTGCTGAGGTGTTCTTTGTGCAAGGTTTCTGTCATGCCTAAAGAGTACTTTTCTGCAGATGCACTGAAAAGGAGCTTTCCTAGAGAAATCTTTAGTTCTATCATCACCTATTTAACACCTTTTCCTTCTTGTTACTTGGAGTTAGCTCTACCCTTATAAATTGCGCTTGCTCAGGAAAGGTGTCTTCCAAGAAGAGCATTTTCTTGTACTTAAATTAATTATTCACAAGAATTGCAGAACTTGGTCTGTCTTTTTGTTCTCAGATCAAGTGCTTCATCTCAGGGGTATTCAGTATAACAGAGAATTCTTCCAAAAGACCTCCCTTAGTTTTCGGACAGTTGCAGTGTATTTTTTTTCCTCAAAGTGGGAAATAGTCGTGTCTTGTGAAATACGAGCAGCCCACTTGTGAACTGAGATCTGATTCTTCGATTAAGTAGCAGGAACAGCACCAAATGGTTTGTGAGACTCCTTTTTGTGCAGAGCTATTGTGTGTGATAAATTCTGCTTGTTGCTCGTTCTTTGTGAAGGTACTGTACGCTGTCTCGTGCAATTAGTTGATGACAGAACAAAATGAAGGATGTAGGGTCAGTTTACAGATATTGGCATCTCTTCAGTGGAAAGCTGAGATATAAATCATGATCTGGGTCAGACTGCCATGTGCTCTTGTGAAGAAATGTCAAAGGAGTCACAGGTAAAGCTCTCTCATCCAGGCAAACATACCAAAAAGGGCGGGCCGCCATGCACACCGGTTTTCACTGAGGGGTACTTTGCCTTGCTTTTTCAGTCATGATTTAGTGCATTTCTCTGCAGAAGAGAATCTCATAAGTATTAAAAAGGAGACCTAGCTGAAAGAATAGGTATTGTTAAGTGCAAAATCTGAAAGTTTTCATTTTTATCAAGGAAACAATTTGTGTCTGAAGAATAGACCAGACTAAGCAAAATCAGAATATTACTTTTGCATTGAAGCAAATTGTGCTGTCTTTTGCATTTTAAAACTACCCTTGGCTATAGATGAGCATTTGTCAGGGACATTTCAGATTGAGAAACATTTGCTTCCTTTGCAGTGTAGTTCAAGCAAAAAGCAAGAAAGCATCTTAGAGAGCTTCTGTATTTCATGGCCTGTATTTCATCTCTAGGAGATGGATTCATTCATTGGATGTTCTTTTTGTTTACTTGGGTACTGCTGTATTTGGGTACTGCTGTAGAGCTTTCTCTTTGGTAAAGCCAACAATGAAAAATTATCTTAAGCATTAGTAGTAGTTAATAACCCTATCTTATTCATTTATAGTCTTTTTTTTTCCCTCATCATTTTGTTAGCAGACATTACATCTGTTTCTTGTGACGTGACTTCTATGTCATAATGTGTTTTTATTTTTTTTTTCTTTTTGAAGCACTTGTTAAATGTGTTTTACCATTTCTGAAGCTTTTTTAGAGCTGCATCTGGCCTTGTGGTGCACTGCTTGAAGCTGCATTTCTCCCTGGAGTTTCTAGGGTTTCTCTAGTGGAGAATTGAGACGGCATACGCACGCTCCAAGCCCGAACTCCCAAATGAGCTTCCATTTCAGAAGCAGAAAATGCGCTGGGAACGCAACGTCATGTTGCATGCATTGTTTGTGAGCATCAGACTTACTATCCACTGGAGCCTCACTCTGGATAACTCCTCACCCACAGCCAAAATGGGATTTGTCAGGAAGGCCAGGTTATTTAGGAGACTTTGCAGTTAGTACTGGAAGCTGTTCTGGGGAGAGGCTGGGTATAAATATCCAGTACTCTTCTGTCAGTCATAGATAGAGTTGCAAAGATCCTTATTGATCTCAGCTGCATGTCTGAAGTCTCACCAGCTTCAGATAAAATCTACCTGTGCCTGCTTCCAGCATAAATTGCTGAGCGTTTATTCTGATAAAATTATGGGAGCCTGTTTGAGGACTGACAAATGAGTATGGTAGTGAGCACTGCAACTTGTACAACAGTGGCTGATGTGGCCCCTTAACCACAGGTTGCTGTAAGTAAATGGCCTCTAGATAATATGTAAAAGAATTAGATCATAATGGCCTAACCATAAGATACAAATCCCTGTGATAGTTGGACGAATGATAAGGATTCTGTCTCTTGCTGGTATCATATGCAGACACTTCATTTATTTTCCTGCAACAGTGTGTTAGCTCAGCTTCTAAGATTAGTTTTCCTGAATTTAACAAGATAGGAAGAGGTCAAGAGTGGAAAGGAAAAAAAAAAACAAAAAACAGAGGCAAAACTGTACTTGCTGATATATCAGCAAAATGCTGAATGCACAAAGATGAAGTAATTAAGACAAGCCAAGTGTTTGCACAAGGGCATCTCTAGTGCCCCTGTCCTTAGCAGGACTGAAGTTCAATTTGCCCAAAGGACAGGATGAGATGAACCAATTGCAGCCCAGAGACTTGTTTTCTTTTGTTTGTCCATGGGAAAGTCTAAGCAGGGCAAGGTACAGCTTTGATGCAGGGTCAGATGTGTGTTTGGTTAAACACAGTTTTTATTCTTAATTCTTTAGCTGGAAGTTAAGGATGGAGAGCTTGCCTGGGTGGCAGCTTGCCTGCTGACTTCGTTGGAAAACAGTATTTAAAAAATGAGGAATTAAGGCTTTATTTCTGGTTTGCTTATTGAGAGATGAAAAAATGGCTGGCAATAAGGTAGTTGCCTGCCATTACTCAGGCCTTTCCATGCTGTTTTTTTTTTTTTTTTTGTGAAGCACTTTGTGTTATTCCTCTTAGTAGTCTTACTGAAATTGTTTTCTAGATTGGAATAGTGGAAATCTCCCTATGAGGAGATTAGTTTTGCTCACTCTTGTGTATAACCTCCTGTGTATTTGCACTCGGCTGTGTTTCAGAGTCGTGCTCAGTGTTTTGGTGTACTCAACAGCCAGTTGAACCTTGAGGTGCCAGCAAATACCCCTGGCTCCTGGAGTCAGTTGGGAGATTTTGGAGTGAGAAAGCAAGATGTGTAAGCATATGCTTGTAAATTGCGTACTTGTGTTTTAAAAAAGCATTAAGAAGGGAGTACACTGCAGCCAAACCATCTATGTTAGCTTAGTTTTGGCTGCTGCTGTCTGTGAGGATGGAAGTGATGTGTGATCCAAGCTCAGTTTGTTTTTTTGTCTATTTTACTGGAACTGTCCTTTAAGTGACCCTAATTTCCAGACGCTATTTAGACCTGTGACCACTTAGGAATCAAAACACCATGGGCTTCATTTTATGAAGGCCACCAAACAGAATGGAGCGTCATTCATTACCAGCTTGCTGACACAAAAGTGGAAAGCTTTACATTTTTGCCTGTCTCTTAAGAGGTATGGTTCCCCGCTGTCTCCTTCCTTTGAATTTGTGCAATTTGCTGTTGCAGTGAAACAATGGACATAGTATGAGAATTGTGTGTGACAGGCTGCTCCTCCTAGGACTTCCATCTTGCATAAATCACTTTCCTTATGCCTCTCCATAAAATTTAAATGACATCTGGAAGGAAGGGATTTGCCAGGCCCATCCGCCTGAAATATTAAAGTTGTTTTACATTACATTGACATTGATAGAATGAAAAGCTCAGCTCTTGGGATGGGACGTGTGACCAGCTGAAAAGTAGGGCACAACTTCCACAGGAGGTATTTTTGAGAGAAAAGGCAATATTTTTATTCTCTCAAAGTGTGTTTGAACTTTAGGTCTTTCTCTAATCTTGATTTTTTTTCACTGGGAGAGGTGACTACTTGTGTTTAGTGTCAGCAAAGCTTCCAGGCTTGAGTGTGTCTTATGCTCCCATCAGAGTTGCTGGCTGCCAGCTGTGGCAGTCAGTGTGGTGACAGTGGCAGCTTCAGCCACTTGCATTTCTAGTTCTGCTCTTTGAATGAATTTGCAGAATGATTGCAGACAAGGAGCTGAAGTGTTTAATGCTGTGCTAGGTGTTCATAAAGTTGCATACAGTACTGTCCAAAATGACTTTCCTTCTAGGTTTTGGAAACAAATACTTTCCAGAGATGAAACATTTTGCTGGAATACTTAACTGTCCTTTTTGTCAGAGATATTTAAAATCACCACTAATATGTGGTCTTTATTTTAGAGTGCTCTTGTATTGTGGGGAAGTATAAAAACGTAAAAATTGGAAGATTTGGAGACTTTCTCATCTGAAAATTTTGAAGACATTTGAATATTGAGTTTGCAGTGGGCGGCAAAACGTGGGTTTTCTCATTGTCACAACAGGACTTTCCCCATCCAGGCAAGTTTTGAAATGCGTGCAGAAAGGAACAGAGCTGACCAATGAAACAAAAGCAAGTACAGCCACAAGTGGGAAAAGGTAGATCAGGTAAAATGGTTTGAGTATTGAGAATTTCATGCTTTGTGTCCATAAGAAATAAAAAAAAGTCACAAAAGAAAGGTTAAGTGAAGATGTTTTTCCTTTTTCTAAAACATCAGCTTGTCAGGCTTCTGAATTACAGTTTGCTCCCCTGAGCATGCATTGTAGGGCTCACTGGTTGGATTAACATTCTTCTCAGGCTCTCACTGTTGGACGTTCTTTGTGATCTTTTCTTATCCCATAGCGTGTGTTGGGACCCGTGTGCTGACTATTCCTAGCAGGTGGTGCAGCTGGAGGAAGTTATCAGAAGTGCTGGTTCCCTTTTATTTCCTCTGGTTCTGGCCAGGGGAGCCAGCAGGGAGCCTGGGGGGCTGTCTGCTCTCCTTTCTCCCCATCTCTTCTGTCTTTTTGCTGAGGTGATGCTTTGGATTCACGTCTATACTCTCCTGGCACCCTGACCTATTTTTCGTTATGCTTGGAGATACAGACCCGTAAATGTAACTCAGATGATGCGTGAGCGACGGCTATAGAAGTTACATGGGAGTAACTAGTCCTTTTTCTAGAGAGGAGACACACTGTGTTATAAAACTCTTTCACCACAGTGCATGTTGGTGGGTGGGAGGGGGTGGGGAGGATGTGATGGAACTTGTGCATGTAGATCTTGAGTATTTTCATCTTGGTATATTGTGCCTGCGGAGGTGGGAGTGGTACCCAGATTAATCAGACAGGTAAGAGTTGTCTTTGTATCTGCTTGCTTTCGTGCCAGGTATACCCTGTGCTGAACTCTGAATTTAGTATCTTTGTTCTTCCTGAGGAGATCTCTGGAAGTTAATAGTGGAGTTAGAAACAGGGTTTTTTTTATCCTGTGTTCAAGGCACAGTGTTGCTTGGCTGTCTTGATGGCTCAGCACAATGGGGTTTGGCATGTGACAGGGAGGGGAGCACACAGCACTTGGCTTTTCCCTTCTGCTGTCTGCTAGTGCAGGAACAGCCTGGCTCTCATCAGTTACCTTTCCACATCTGAAGGAAGAGGTGGTGCACACACGTGTCCTCCTTCAGCAACACGCTGTGCTTTTTTGGCTTCATAAAGACTGATATTACTTTGAAGATGAGAGGAAACTGAAGAATTTTTAGTTCTACAGGTTTGCTTTTGGTAACCCTTTGTGTTTTGATGAGTCTGTTCCCAGTTTGAAGCTGCCTGGTGCATGTTTGCAGGGGCAGTATTTTAGAAGCCTGTGCCCAGAGATGCCATTTCCACTTGTTATGTCTGGTGTTCATGTTTGTCCTGGAAGGTGATAATGCAGCCACTTTGCACTCATCTGTCACTACACAACCTCTGTTCAATATTTAAGTTTTTGCTAAGGGCAAGTTCTGTATTCCTGCAGATACAACATTCATAATTGTAACTATTTTGTCAACCCTGCTAGATGGGTATGGTATAGTCTTCTGTACCATTACTGCCAAGCCTTACTGTGTTGTGGCAGCTTGTTCCAAACTTGCACGCAGCCACAGAAACTTCATTTAAATCTAATTTCAGGATGTTATGTGGAGGGTTAGGTTTTTTGCTTTTTTTTTTTCCTGTCTTGACAGGGGTGATCACTTGAATTCTGCTGCAGAAATACTAGCAAGAACACTGCATATATGTACCCTATGCAGAGATGTTCTTATTCAGGCTGCTGCTCAGTAATTGGTGACAGTTACGTTTATAGTAGCTTCTTTCAGGCTCTCAGCTTGCAGAATAAACTCATAAACGTGCACTTCAGCTCACAGAAACTGCGAGTGAGATGAACAGCAGGACTCAAACACCTGTTATGTGGATTTAAAGCACAATGTTTACTGCAGGATAGGGGAGGGCACTGAAATGCTTGATGTTACCCAGCCACTGAGGAACAGGCTGGTTACAGCTGCTATCTTCACTCCTACGACTCACCTTACTTTCCTCTTTTTTCTTCTTCAAGGTAAAGCTAACTAAAGTTTCAGGAAAGGAGGTGGCCTATGAAGGTCAGAATCCAATGATGAATGCAACTGTTTGGAAAATCCATCACGCTGTTTGCGTGGACCTCTTTGAAAGTCTCGCAGCACAGTGGAGTGAAGGAGCAGTGCTGGGGAGGATAGCTTGCCTTCTTGCTTGTCTCTGATATTTGCAGTAAAACAGAGTTATTACTCTTGAGCTAACCCTATCATAATTAATATTGTGTGGCTTCCTCCCTGGAATTGTCATCTATTCTTTTCACAGCACCACGGACTCAAACAGTGTTGCATTTGCACATGCCCTTCATTGTCTCTGCTGCTCTTCACCTGTGTTAATTACAGTCCCTGACATATGCTTCCAGGTGTCTCACGGTAATAGGGATTGTTGATTATATGTTGCTTTCCTTCCAGGATTCCTCGCATTCTCAACTGTAGTTTATTTTGTCTTTGCAGTGCCCAGAGTATGTTTTGTTTTAACAGTGTTCAGTCTAGTTGACTTGTTTTCAGGTTCTAATCAACACTTACTTGCATGGTGGGCCTTTGTTTCTCCCCTTCCACGTTGCATGATGGCCGCAGGGAAATACCCGTCAAAAAAGAATGGTAGTTCAGTAGTCTTGCGTCTCCCTGTTCAGCTCCATTTCTTTATTGGGGAAAAAAATAAAGCTAGAAGAGGAAAGAAAAGTGTAACAAAAAATTTGTAATATATTTTCCCTTTTATTGTCAGGTTGTACGTTATATATCTATTATTGTTTGATAAGTGTGAGAAATAAGCTGTAGGCAGACATTTGAAATCATTTGTAGCCTGGAGGCCTCAGTGGTCGCAACTTCCATCACTAAGGTCAGTGGGAGAGGTGGATGCACTGGAGTAAGTCCAGTGATTCAAGCTGCTGCAAGGACTTGTCAGGTCTCATTGCTGTGGGGACATTCTTTTGTGCCTCACTGCAGTGCTCTTAGAAACTGGTCTTGCACAGCGAAGGATTAACCTGGTTTTTCTTTGGAGGTCTTTTTCCTTATAACTGAGTTTACCGGTGCAGTCAGATTGGTCACATTCATACCTTTTGTGGGATTATCATAGCTTTAGGATGTGTCCAGGCTGTTGATAATGTCACCTGCTTTTATGGCACAGTATAAAATGGGTTAAATGATGGTGAGGAACTAAGGGCGTTAAACAGTCCCTCAAGAAAGAGCTTTGTGGCTGGAAAGCTCACCTTCCTCCCACTGTGATTCAGACTGGGCAGGGTGACAAATGAAACCAGTGTGTTTTTCAAGGCGCACCATTCAGGGAGTTCATACAAACTTCCAGAAAATAATGTCTGCACAAATTACAATGGAGTGGTGGCACATTTACCTCCCCCCACGTATTCAGCTGTGGATGCACATCATTGCTGTAGGAAGCCTTTGAACCTGACCACGTGCTGGGGTTGTGGAAGAGATCAGAAGTCTGCTGGCTGTAGGTTCCTTGTGCTTGCCTTGAGACCGCCTGGTGCTGTTTGCCTGCTTCAATTGGACTGACTCTGGCTTTATTTCCTTCTCCATGTTCCGTTTGCAGATGAAGGAGGATTAAGCCTTCCTAAAAACTTAGCATTTCCCTGACTGTGTGGCACGTGGCCAGCCAAAACACTTTCCCTGTTTGGTGAGGATGGGTTTGGCCCCGGGACAGTAGCTTAACAGCTTGCCTGGGAGTGGATGATGTGTACCTTGTCACAGTGTTATTGCTTGGCTGCTCTGCACAAATTGAGTTAGCAGAAACTTGGATCAGAGAGGAACTGGCCAATGCTTGAAAGAGAGAGGCAAAATAATTGAAAATAGATTTTTAAAAGCACATGAGGATGATAATTCTAGATTTCTTATTCTGAGTATCGGACCAATGGCAAAGGGAACAAAATGCTGAAGCGATGATCTTTGCAGCAAGAGAATAAGCTGAGTTTTTGTTGAGATTCTGGTGTTGCCTATGCATGTACTTGGAAAAGACAGCAGGGAAACATTCTCCAACCAGAACCTTTTCTCAGCAGATCATCATGCTTGGCTGTGTGTTTACCTGCAGGACCCTGTCCTTCCCTACATCGATGGTGAGTGTGGTTGCTGTTCTGCTCTGTGACTCTTTCACAGCCCATGACTGGCTGTGGTAGATTTGCATAGTAGATATGTCCTGCTTCCCCTGTGGCTCTATTTGTTGCAGTTCCATGCTATGCTTCTCTCTCAAAGGAGGCTGGTAAGGGAAGAATGGAATGGGAAATTCACTTTCTGTGCTGTGTGTGTCCTTCTTAACCCATCTGTTAGAAGGTTCCTTAATGAAGTTTTCTTGTGTCGCTCTTCATAGATCTTTTCATTCTTCAGAAAAGCTGAGCATCTTTCAGGGCAGCTGTCTCAGTGTAGATGCAGATGAAGGAAAACTCGAAACCCTTTCAGGATCCTGCAAGAACTTAGAGTTAAAAGCATCGTGGAGGTGTTTCCAAACCTCTGTAAAAGCTACCTGCACAAAAGCTTGACAAATTGTTAACTTATTTGAGGGGAAAAAAAATTTAGTTAAATCATGGAACTTTATAACAGTTAATGTGTTTCACATCTTCTTTAAGAATATTAAAAGAAAAAAAAGGAAAAATGTGCAAAGACGAGAGTTATACCATATCATGGTGGTGTTATTAAATTTGTAATGAGGCAGCAATTATTCCTACCCAAGCGTGAAGCAGCATGACAAGAATTAGCTCACACCCTGTCAGTGAGCAATCTTCAGACTGGCAAATATCCATGGCAGCGCTGAGAGAGATGTGATGAAAGCTCTCTCTGAATCTCTCGTCTCTGAATGCATCTGGACATGGAAGCCTGGGGCTTTGTACATCCAAGAGATGTGCTTGGAAAAAAACACATTAGCAAGCATTCATTTAGGCTTATTAAGGGAACAGAATTCAAATAGTTCTAGCTGAAGTTTAACAAAAGCAAATTTTCAGGTGTTATTTTCAGTCATATTCAGCCCATTCCTGCATGCCTGAGGATTAATGGGAGATGCATTTTATTCCTCAGCCTGAACTTA
The DNA here is from genome assembly GCF_038088225.1 of Cyrtonyx montezumae. Taxonomy (NCBI): domain Eukaryota; kingdom Metazoa; phylum Chordata; class Aves; order Galliformes; family Odontophoridae; genus Cyrtonyx; species Cyrtonyx montezumae. Next base: position 14,315,013 of record NW_027071936.1, on the reverse strand, counting down.
AGGGGGATGCAAATGTTTTGACTCTGCTAAATCTTTCATATAGAGCTCCTGTAGATTCAGTGCTTCAGTGCAGGAATGAAATGATGTGATGTAAAACTGTCCTTCCCCTAAACCGTGAGCATCAGAGAGATTTAAGCACCACCTGGTCTGTTTTCAAGAGTCTAAACAAGTGCTTATGCATTTGCTCCTTCTTACCCTGAAAGCTCTTGCCACCATTATGGATTTCCTATATAAATTATTACTGTTTTTTTACCTCAGGTTTGTTCTGAGCGAGATGTTAAGTCCTGAGAGTGAGAGGAAAAAAAATAATAATGTGCATGAGCTCATTATTATGAGGTCATGTTAATCTTTGTCCCTTATATTGCTTCTCTTCTGGACAGTCAAGTTTTGTAGAATTGTTTTTTCAATAGAATAAAGACTGTAGCAAAGAGAGCAAATTGGGGAGATGTGTTAAGTATGGATTGCATTTATTTTTAGAGCAACCCCTGATGTGTCTGATGTTATACTGGAAGAGCAGGTCATAGAATCATGGTATACGCTTTCTTATGCATCAAAATATTAAATATAATTTAGATAGGATTACAGCACTTGAACTTTAAATAAACATAGATATCTATTTTGCCATGACCTTTCATGCAGTGCTTCTGAAAAATGAAAGCAAAATGAAGTGTTCCAACATGAGCCCAAAAGGCAGCTGCGATTTACTTCTTTCTGAATCCTGCCACTTACCAACTTATAATATGATTTATTTCTGGCTGACAGCCAGTTGTGCTCATTACCACAACGATGCTTCTATTGCAGAGACCAACTGTGGCCTGGCTTTTTTTTTCTGCTGTTTTCTAACCTAACTCACAAGCTGGAGTTAAACGCCTTACGTGAGTGTTTCATGTCTCAACCTCCCAGATGACTTGTGTTTAAGTTGACTGCTGTCTCCAGCCCTGAAGTTTTTTCTTCCTGCTATCGAAGTTGCTTCCCTATAGACAATCTCAAGCGCTTTTTGTTTGTGCTCCTCCTCTTGAATCTTTGTTGTTTTTGCTGGTGCTAACTCCCTGGTGAAGGAGTGTGAAGTTGTGGTTGTAGATCATGTCTGGCAGGGTCTTGGCGGTGCTTCTTGTATTGAGAATCAGGCTCCCTTTATTTCAGGGAAAACCTTGATAGAAGGAGCTTTTGGCATTGTAAAGCTTATGGGTTTGTTACAAAGAAAAATGTTACTTGGCTTTGTATGTGGGTGTGTTCTTAACAGTAATGAAGAACAATACCGGGCTTGCCATTAGTAGTTCACTAGGAAAACGTAATAACTGAGATGTTTGTGGAAGAAATGACAACAAAACAACAGGGTTTCCTTATACTGGTGGAATTTCTTCTTTAGTAGAGCAAGGGATAATTGACTGTACTCTTCAGCTTTTGTTTTGCTTGAGTTATATATTCATGATTGTGAGCTGGTGAAAAGTAGGGGACCGTATTTCTTATCTCAGCAGTTTCTTCTCTCCTTCATCCCACACTGTGAGAGGTCCTCTCACTCTTCTTCTGTCCTGACAGTCATTCACTGCCCCAGTGCCAAAGAAGAGTTTTGGAAACTATTTGGCCTGCAATTACAGGCGTGTGTAGGTTTTCTTGGTTATAGCATTTGTGCTAGAAGAGTAGACCGCTTTCGTAGTGATGTGCAGGGATGGAAGAATGAGGTCAGGGAAGTCTTTCTTTGTGTCTTCAGTGGTAATTGTACTGTGTGTTATAATCTCAAATTGTAATACCGTTTTTTCCCTCCAGTCAGTCAGTTCTGGGCGTATCTCAAGGTGAAATCCTTCTGTGTTACGTTTTCTTTTCACGCTCTCCAGACAGTTGAATGTGCTGATAATGTGGATAGCAACTGGACAGATATTATCAAACAGTAGTAAGAAAAAAAGGAACTGCTGGAGAAGTTGCCGTTGTTCAGGTGCACATGGGGAGAGTTGCCAGCAACCTGTCATAAGATGTACCTCCATGAGTCACTGTGTTTCCTTCCGGAATGTGTTTCTTTTCCACTTCACAGAAGTAGTAGTTTCACTGTAGGATCTTATGCTGATCAATTGGGAACACTGTATTTCTCCATGTGCTTGAGCCTCCCCCCACTCTCTTCTTATTTCAGGCACGTGCTGTATCTGCCTCTGCAACCTTCTCATGATGCTGTGCTTTGCACAGATACGGATGCTGAACTGACTGCTCAATTGAAATTGCTTTTTTCTTGCTAGACACAGGAAAGTGGGAGACTTTTCTCTGTTGCTGTTAACTAGCGTGTTGGCCTTTAGGGGGTGGAGTTTTAATCTGGGTAGTCATATTTAGCAGGTTGAGTTGTCATTTGTCGTTATGAATCCAGCCAGAGGTTTTGAGTTGGGTAAGTTCTCAGGGTAGGTAGTCCCTCTCCTGAGGCGCAGACAGGCAGGAACGCCTGCTCGTGTTACCTGGTGAGCACAGGGCAGTGAGGTGATGGAATGCTAAACATGGCTCTACAGGAAGTTCGGGATAAAACAGACAAAAGATGGATGCCATGGAGCGTTTAAAAACAGTGGATTATAATATATATTGGCCATCAGAAAAGGTCACAGGTGCCTCTTTATAAGAAGTACACAAATGCTTAAGTCATCATTATCTTTTCTAGGATGTTTTAAGCCTAATTTTATTTTCAGGCCTGTAACTCCTCTGCCAAAGTCAATTAATTTAACTACTTGTAACATTAGCTGACATGGAGCCTGTGTACTTAAGTAAAATACTGTGCTGTTACATATCTTCTGCTGCCATTAATTTCAGTTAGTTTAGTAATAAAATGACCACCTTGTTAAATCCTGACAGCTGCGAGCGAACCAGAGGCTCTTGAAACAATACCAGAAGACATGAGGACTGCCTAAGCAGTCTCCCGTACTACTGGGCTTCCCTAATCATTTTTGCGCAGTAACGAAGCCTTTGTTTGTGGAGATTAATGACTCTGTAGGACTTCTGCAGGGGTCCCCTACCACTTTTGATGGAAAGAGAACCGGTTTATTAATCTGTTGCATGGGGAGCTCAGATTAAAGATAAGAGCATAAAGGCTTGTTTTTTCTGGGAGCTGTATGAGAGATTACTGTGCCTGGATCCATGGTAACAATAGTAGGATTCAAGCACATTTTTCCTTGCTTTGCACTTTCAAAGGATGCTTCCTAAATATCCAGCTTGGAGTTGGAGATATACAGATATTTACTTAAGTGGCTTGCAAAATTGCCCTGGAGTATATTGTTGCCTTCGAGAAGTAAAAATAGAGTCATGTTTCACATAGTGTAGTACTTCAGAGGGGTTATTGCAAATGACTTTTACCGAAGGAGCTTTTCTTTCTCTGCTGAATCAGCTGGCTGAGCTGCAATGATTTTCATACCCTGATATTTTTTCTTTTGTTAGGAGTGGGATAAAAGGCTTAGCCTGTCTTGTTCATTTTGCTTTGCTTAGATACGGTTAACATTGAAGCATTTGGCCCCACGATGCCTGCCTTTCAGCAGCATGGCAGGATGAATTTGAAATTATTTATCCTACTGGCAGTATTCCTTTATCATTTGACCTGTCTGTGTTGGGACTACCAAGTCCTCCCTTAGAAAACATTACAGGTGCTCAGAAGGCCAGCAGTGTTTCCTAAAAAGCAGAGTAAGGCTGTGCTCTGTAGGGAATCTTTGGTAATATATGCACTAGATCAAATTGGTTTAATGACCAATTTAAAATAGGTGATTTTTTTTATTTTTTTTTTTTACTTCGAGCTCTGGTTCTGTGCACAATATAGTGATAGTGATTGCCTGTGGTTCTGCAGCCATTAGCGTTTGATGGCTGCTGAAGTGCTGGCAGCTTTCTCAGACTCAGTTCTTAAACGAGTAGCAACATTTCAGAGAACAGAATAAAGCCTCCCTGCTGCTTTTGGGCAGGTCAAGCTGCACTTGGCATTGAGATGCACTTGCACACTGTTGCACACCAGAGTTTCTGACTCCTGCTGCTCCAGAGATCGTGGCCATAATATAATAAATGCTATTATTAAAGCTATGATGAAGTTAAGGTTAAATCTGTCTCTTACCTCCTTTCTTAGCAAAAACTGTTCAATCAAACTTAATGGATTTGATATTTATTCAGAAGTCATTTGGGAGAGGATGTTTGAAATATGTCAGAAATGTTGAGTAAGAGGGGGAAAAGAAAGTAAATATTTATTTATGGATGCTAAGGAGATTTGCTGGTGTGTGTGATCCATGAAACTTAACACGTAATTGGGCGTGGAAAAAATCTGCAGCAAAAGGAGGTAAATGGAAGAAGCCTTTCTTGTTTAAGGACTGTCTCTCTGTGCACCCTTTCCAAGTTCTCTGCAGTCAAGATGTATGCACAAGGGTTTTGTTTGCAGCCCGATGGCATCAGTGGGGGCAGGCATAGGTCAGCAGCGCTGCCGTTTCCTGGCTTAGATTAGAAACCACAGCTTTTTTCTTTGCCTTGAGATTGGGGCACACGATGGCAGTGCTGAAGAAGGGCTAAAAAAGACCAGCCTCAGTGCCAGGAAAGCTTCAGTCTGGATGAACGCAGTGTAGAAAGTGCAGTGCAAGCACAGGGGAGAGAAAAATCTTGCTTCAGATCTTGGTAGCCACCTGCAGAAATGGAAGCAGAGACCGGCAAGTCTTGTAGGTTTTCTTTTTTATTCCCTTATTTTGCACCCTCCCTTACCTAAGCTATTCTCAGTGGCCACGCTGGGAAATGCAAGGTGTGTTAACCTAGTATTTTCTTGCCTGGGCTGTTTTTGCCCCTTTCAGAACAGCACAGTCCTGGCTTTGCTTCTCCACACGGGAGATGCTTTTCTCACCCCACGTGTGGTTAACTGCTAAAACCGTGCTGTAAACTGTTGATGCTTAAAGCCTTTGTGAGTTCAAGGGGTGGACACATTCACAGATGAGATGGCCCTGGGAGTTATTAAATGCAGAAACATGACTTCTGGCTTAGGAAATCTCTGAACTGTAAATTGCACAGAGAGTATTTCTGGAAGAAACATCACTGTCCCTTTTTATATTCTCATCTGACTTTGGGTGTTGTCAGAGGCAAGATGGATCTTTGCTCTCAGTGAGTGCAGTGGTATTAAGATTACCAAGTCTTTGCTTCTGAGAACTGGGTTTATTTCCTGTAGTTCACTGTGTCCTTTTATAGAGGTGCCCAGCGTGTGAAGAAAGCGTGCAGGGCAACTGCAAGCTGTTCTAGGCTATCCTGCCTGGTTGCTAGTGCTCAAGAAAATGTTTTTACAAGAAGTCAAGTTGAGGAGTAATGGATCTGTGCAAAAATGACTTGCTCTAAGCATTCCTGCCCTTCCCTTCTTAACCCCTGTAATTCTATACAGAGCAGGGTGTGTTGTCTGTGGTTCAGTCAGAACCTTGGGCCGCTTTGCTCTGGCAGTGCTTGGGGGCTTTGCGTGGGGGGTTTGTACGAGTGCAGAACCATAAAACAACTCTAAGTTAATAGATAGCATTATTTTTTTTTGGAATGTTTGATAAGAGGTGCCCCATTACTGAAGGCTTGAAAATAAGAAACAATTCATGATTTCAGTTCAAAGAAAATGAAGAAGAAATCCCGCTTGCTTTACGTCTGGATAAAAGCTTCTAAAATGGAGGCAGCTTTGCACCTCAAGTGAACCTTAACATCGCAGGACTTTAAAACCAAGCTTTTGATTTGGGTCGTGTTATTAAAATTGGTGGTGTTTAATCTATTTTGAATGCAAATGACATTTTTATTCAAGAGGGAGAGGGAACTTGGTTAAGGCATCACAGAATTGTACGGGTTGGGAGGGACCTCTAGAGATCATGTAGTCCAACCCCCCTGCCAAAGTAGTCTTCCTGGACCATGTTGCACAGGTAGACGTCCAAAAGGACATCAGAGTCCTCTCTTTGGGGTAACGCTTTTATTGCATGTCTTTTACTGTGTGTAGTGTTTTGCTCCTGGCAGGTCTGGGTAGTTGTGCTCCCTGCCAGGAGAACTGAACACAGTGCCATGTATCAGGGCTGCTGCGCTGTCAGTGAGCTTTTAGTTGTGGGTTTACATGGAGGGCAACTGCGTCTTTTCAGGTGCTTCTCTCTTGGCATGTGGCTTTTGCTGCTTCATTAGGAAATGTGTGTTCCTATGTACAACACAGCTTTACAAAAAAAAAAAAGAATAAACATAAAATAAAAAATGCTTATGAGCCCAATTTGCACCATGAGAAGAGAGACACTCAAAACTTTTCTCCTCTGATTCTTCCAGTACTGATTTCATAGTGGGGTTATACCAGGTCCTGGTTTTATGAGGCAACCATAGACACAGATTAAAATGATTGCTCCCAGAGAAGAGATGAAATAAAAACATGGTGTCCATAAAAGTGAAGTCCTTGTATGTTGCTTGGATTCAGGACCTTTGTGCAGAAGGTGTGTGAGAAAATGATATTTGGTTTTCCAAATAAATACCCATTGTTTATTGGTGCTAGTGTTGAACACTTGCTTAACATGGTGTGTGACATCTTTAGCTTCATGTCAGATATCCACATAGCTAAATGTGAAAAAATAATTTTTTATAAAATAAAAAATAAATAGCAACATGCAGAATTGGAACAGATATGTTCACATAAACTTGGTTTGAAAAGACACATTTGAAATTCTGACTATTTCTTAGGATTATTTTTAAATCATTTACATTATTGCAAACTAAAGCAAGCAGCATGGATTTACAGTTGATTTTGTTGTTGTTTCTTATAAGTCAGTCTCTAGAACTTGTGGATTATTTTCATTCAACGTAGGAAAGCAGTGGTAAATCAATTTCTGGCAATAGGAGCCTTCTCTTCTTAGGCCAAGGCAGTAATTAGTTTCAGTTTATTTAAGCAGTTTATCCTTTTTTCCTTTAAATCTAAAAAGTAAAGGTTAAAAGCACAGGGAGAAAACCCTGTTTTCAGCATTAAAATTTGGGCAGAGATCATCATGCAAAAATTTTCTGAGGTGCATCTAAGATACTTTGAGTCCACTGTAATTTAATGCAAAATATTCTCCTACAATTATTATTTTTTTTTACATATTCATTACAGAGGAAATAATTTAACTCAGAGCACTCAGAAATGTTACTCAGAAATGTTACTCAGAAATACTGATAGGAGTTGATGCCAATAGATGAGGAATGGGAGCAAATTGGAATAAACATGTGACAAACTAAGGCCACATAAGGGGTTATCAGTAAAGTAGGAGATTTTTTTCCAACCAGGGTAATAACAGGTAGCATTTAGTATAAAGGGTGCATCTAAGCACAGATGAATATACTGTAGTGGTTAGCAACCGAAACACATGAACCTTTATATAGGAACAGTGCAGCATAAAAGTAGTTGACTTGTTGGTCTAAGTAAAGGTTTCTGTGTGCTGATTTAAATCATGATTAGCACTGATGGTTTACAAAATTCGTTTCAGTTCCTCTACCTGTGTTTGGTCACAGGGAGTTTGTTCACTTTGAGCAGTAGGTGACTGCTGTTGTGTCAGTGTGAAAGGCAGATAGTGCTTTGCTGCAGCACCCCAGTGACTGATTAAATCATCTCCACAGTCCTCCCTGCTCTGCAGTGCCTTAGGGCTGTGGGGAGGTTTTATTTGCAGAGTCTTGCTTTTTGAAAGGCCTGGTCAACTAATAAAAGGCATAACACTGATCTGGAAGTTATAGAAAGCATCTAACAAACTATATTTGGGAATAGCACCTTGTTTTAATGCATGACTTTTTAACTTACTAATTGGACGAAGGGAAAAATTAGTCATGAATTCCCATCAAAGCGACATGCTCACGGTGGTGTAGTGCCGATGCCGCTGTGTGCTCTGCCCTTACTGCTCTGTTATCTCCCAGGAGTGTGGGCCTGCACCTGTTTCAGTTAAGCCCAACTGCATTTCCCTTTGCTTTCCGACCCTGAGTCGTTCCCATGGTGTTCTGCCCATGAGTGTGCTGCAGTAAACCTAAGAAACCATATCTAAGGGGTTATTACATGCGTGTGTGTGCCAAATTGGAAAGTGCTCTTGGCATTGCTGGCAGCGGCCTGTTACAGGAGAAAATATGTGTGAATGGGGACCAGAAATCCTTTCCATCTGTGAATTCCTTCCATCTCTTCATTGTTTTGCTCGCGGATCCATCCTGCACAACTCGTAGTGCTCAGCTTCCCTTACGCCTGAGGTTATTCTGCCAATTGCCTGATACTGTCAGCTAGTTGGAGTGGAAATGATGAATGAAAGCGCTATTATTGAGTTGCCAAGTCTCCTCACTTGGCAGCTGGTGGGTGATGCTGGTAATTGTTACCAAAGTGTAATTGCTCTGGGCTCTGCCCAAGGTTTCAACAAAGCAGCGTCATATTGCTGCTCTGGGACACCTGACACCTGATACCTGCCTTCCTCACTCGGTTGTGCTGGAGAACCACACAGGAGGTCTGCGTGGCCTGGCCTTACTGGAGCACTGCTGCTGGCTGAGCCACGGCCCTTTAGAACATAATGGGCTGCGGTGAGGTCCTTCACTCCCCCAGATGCAGGAGTCGCTCTTATGTGTGCCCAGGGACAGAGCAGCCCTGTTGTGAGATAATCACATTTTACTGCTGTCTCATACAAGTGGGAGAGGCAACTAGAAGAACACGCAATGAACAATGTCAATGGTACTGTTTGCAGCATACTAAAAATTCCAACCTTGGTTCTTGGCCACAATTAAGGCTTTAGCTGCAAACTGCTGCCTTCTTGCTGCTTTGTAATTGCAGCAATGCCCCCAAGCAGCTGACCCTGCTGTGCTGCACAGGGAATCCAGCATCCTGTGGCATTTGATGGCTTGGCCAAGCATTTCCATGAAACCGTGGGAAGTGGGAGGGAGACAAAGCAGCTGTTGCACGCGCCTTATTTCCACAGTCACTGCACCAGAATAGAGCATGGATTGTCATCTAGCGCTGCGAGAGCCCACGCCAAGTTTATTCTGATCAGGTTACTGAGGCTTTTTAGATATTAATAGCAGGTTCCCATTATTTTTGATATTTTTTTTAAACAGAAATAGAGGAGGAACAGGTGCAGCTTTATGAAGTTAGGAAGACTGATCAAAAAAAGCACGTCAGAAGAGATTTAGGTCTCTCTGTGCTGTGCTTAATGCAAGAGTGTGGCAACAGCAACCCAGAAGAACTTCTAGCTGCCCTGGGCTTCTGCTTCCACTCTCTCTGCTCTTGAGCCCTTCAGATGATGCTCTTACCATGACAGCCAGTTGCTTTATTGTCTCCATCTCAGTCGTTTCTGAATGTGCAGCTATTGTGTTTTCTGTCCCACTTTTTTGTCAGTGTTCTCCAAACCCCCAACATGCTTTTGCTGTGCTCCAGTGTCTTAGGTTTTATTTTGCTTTGCATTGTGTCTAGGTGTCGTCAAGCTCTGAATGCCTGGGAGCATATCTTGTTTGTCTGGGTCCTGTTCTGCAATCCAAACAAGTAGAACACGTGCATCACTTTTTACAGCATGGCATTTTAGGTTCAGTCGAATTAGGTATCATTTATTCTTCTGATGTAGGGAACTCCAAACCATTAATTAGTTATAATGGCCCTACTTGGTGCGTAAGGAGTGCTTTCCATCTTCAAAGTGCTCTGTGCACAGTATTTCATTATTTATTTATTACTGTTAATTATATTAGCAGTTGTAAGGAAAAAGTCTCTTCAAGTGTTGGTGATAAAAGTATACTCTTAACAGGATAGAAATTTGGCGCTTAATTGTTGCAGATAATTTATCCACTGAGGTTCAGTGCCTTAGAGAAGATGTAGTGTGGATTTACAGCATTTCTTTTAAGTGTCTACAGAATTTTTTTTTTTTTTGTAATAAATAGTAGTATCTGGGATCTTTCAAGTGCTAGATGGATACTAATGAAGCCTTGCAGCATGGAGTCCAGGTTGGTGGGATCCTTCTTTGTTAGTTGGTTGCTTGGTACTTTGATTGCTATCAGCAGAGTGACTTGGAAGCCTTTCTTTGCCTCTGCTTTGCTTTGAGCATATTACCCTAGCATGAGCTCACTGAGCTCTTGGAGTTAGCTGGAGGCAGAACATGCACGGGCTGCTGGCTTCTATTTGATTTCCTTAGCCAGAGAGTCAGGTCTGAAATGAAAAAGAAGAAACAAGAGTGATGAGAATACCAGCAGTGATTACAGTCTGCATTCTTCAGGTCATAAGAGTTCTGCATACGCATCGATCAATCTTTTTATGCTTTTTGATATTAGTGACTGTTAGCCATATGTTCAGCAATACACCCAGGCAGAATTAGTTTTAAGTATGATTTTGATGTAGTACCCAGCAATCCCACCAAAAAGTTATTGTAGCATTGAATTCCTGCTTCTTTTGTGTATTTTCATCGTGTGTGAAGGATGTGTCCTGCCCTTCTGTCTGATCTCAGAGAAATTTAAATGGCTTGCACATCAAATGGCTTGTAACCAGAGCGTTGCGTTTTGCTCAGTTCACCATGACTATGACACTCAGACATTCAGCAGCGTTACAGAGAGTAACCCTCCACCTCCCTGTAGAGAAATCAGTAAAATTAATTGTGGTCAGGAGTCCGATCTCAGAGCCTCACCTGCCCCTTGGAAGCAGCACTTTGTGTGTGCCCAAGGGATGCATTCAACCAGCTCTTCCCTTCAACCATCTCTTCCCTTCCCTCTCGTGTGCCCAGTGCTTGTCCTCCAGTGGCTTCTGAGACTGTCTGCACCCTACAGTGAGTGGCCAAGTTTAAAATGCAGGCAGCTTCTCAATGCTGACATCACTTGTGCACAGATTTTTCTCATCTGCCACCCACTGTTTTGGAATTCCCCTCCAGCTGGAAATAAACGAGTGTGTGAACAGATCAATAGATACATCACATGGTTTTGATGATTAGCTGTCACTTTTTGCCAGTGGAAAGATGTTAGGAGTTCTGGATGTTACGGTAGCGTTCAAGTCTTAGGGTGGATCTGAGTATGCTGAAGAGAGGAGAATGGGTTAACAGTAGCATGAGTGCTAACTGAAGCTTTGCACATCTGTAACTTAACCCAAATCTAGTCTGTAGTTGTGCATTAAATCTGTTGGCAGAATGGTTTCTAGGTTTCTGCTCTATGTGTGTGTAAGGAGTTCCAGCTGCACTACCAGAATGGAAACGATGTCCTCTCTGTCTTGTTGATACCTTGCCCCACAGATCCGTTACTGCCATCTCATGCCTTGATGAGATGTTGCCAGCATCATTAACAAACTCCCCTACTTTTCTGACCCTGGTGGAGTGCTTGTTCGTTGCCTGTGCATAAACACTGCCACAAATGGAGAAGCACAGTTTGATGTGTATGTCAAAGATTAAACCATTTTGTTTTGACAAAGAGACCAGTTTGAAAATGAGGCTTTTCTACTCAAGGGTGTGTGGGATGGGGCACATCAGCAGGTGCCTCCATCAGTGCTCTCTGTCAGTCCTGCTACAGTGGCACTTTGTACAATGCTTGTGCATTGGCTGTGTATGGTGTGGCCATTGGTTGGTTGCATCCTTGCATTGAGGTGTCAGAGCGGCACAGAGCATGGCAGCTTCTCTGTGAGTGCCTAAACAAGGGTTGGATTTTTCAAGATCTTGCTCTCATTAAACATTCTGATGGTCTTTTAAGGCACGTTTCAGCATTGTATCAGCACACTGAATAGTTTCATTCACTAGCCCTGAACGTGTTCTTGCTGGTAAACTGGTGATCGTGTTTTCCTTTCTCATTTTACCTCAGTAGTATATTGCACTATGAGTCAAGTAACTCATTAAAGTAAATCACTACACCATGTAGAGTCTGGCCATCTTTCAGATCAGTTTGAAGTGAGGCTTTATGGCTTGGATAGCAGCTGTCTGTACTGTGCAGGAAAATCTCTTTTATGGCATAAATGTAGCCTAGTGCGTGGACAGTGGCCGACTAATGTAAAAGAATTGTTATAATAAGAAACTGTTATTCCTCTTTCCATTTTCTTTAGCCTTTTAAAAGCAGATAATTAAATATGGATATAGCAATTAATATATCTTTCATAATATCTCAGTACTACTGGTAGCTTTTTTTAAACTGCTGGGAAAGGGAACTTGACATGGGAGAACTAACGACTGCAGAGGAGCTCAGTGCAGGCAAGAGGAAAGATTTCTGAAATAAAGACAGTGCTGACCCTGTGGTTTACCCTGTAGGTATCCTAATAGCAAACTGTTGCTTTTGTGAGTTGTCTTACTTCATCACTGAGACTCTCTAAGTAAGAATAGGCAAATTTAACCTTTAAACTTCAACCTTTACTCGTGATAAATGAAAGCTGGGTCCCTTTCCTCATTACTCTCTTTTCTCCTCGTTGCAATTTTGAGGGACTCATTTCCATTTGCATTGCCTTGGCATTTTGAGAAAACCTTTGAGTGCTCTTAGTGCCAGCCACTCACTGCCTATTGCAATACACTGTTAGTGGGATATCATCTTTTGTGCTCAGGCACATATTTTTTTAGTGCTGTATCTCCTTGCCAGACAAATCTGACCCAGCAGCCAGTACATCCCAGCTGCATCCCCCTCCTAAGATATCCGTTGCTGGTAGTGCAGTGATTATGCTGGTTGAAAGTGAGGTGGATTGCCTGATACCCTGCCTACAAAAACTGTGCACCATGCTCTGAGGGATGCCATGGTGCAAGCCTTCTGGTTCATGGGCTGTCATCTCTACGAAAGCATCCTAGTGCAATCAAGGAGTCTGTTCGCTCCAACATAGTGCCTTAAGCTTCCCTGCTCTTAAGGCAGTTTTTCATATTCACCATGCACGTATTCGTAGGAAGGCAGGAGCCTTGGTTGCTTCTCTAGGATGCTGCTTCTGTTTAGCATCGAGATGGCTGGAAGTCGGTGTTCAAGAGTAAAGAGAAGGACAGCTTTGTTTTCCAAGCATCTTTCCAAAAGTAACCAGTCCCAAGTGGCTGCTCAGACCTTGGAGAAACTGTTGCGAGAGGAGGAGATGTCTGCGAAGTGTCAGAGCATCTGGACAAGGGCCTGAGATGGCTTATGAAAGCCCTGTAGCAGCGTGGGATCATGACCTTGATGTGGAGGGAATGGGAAAGGGTCAAACAGGGGTGGTGAAAACCTTTGCAAATTAGCAGTGGGTGTTCCAGTCGGGTGCACTGATCAAGTGGTGGTGACAACTATTTCTAAATCTGCTGGACCACCTGCTTGGTTAGAGTTCCCATCTTCCATGTTGTTCTGGATAGATGTGGCTAGGTAGAGCCTCTTTGTAGCTGACCACGCATTTTGCATTTTTGACTAAATCAGTTTAATTGCATCTTATGCTCTTTAGACCTTTGCTTCCATCTAACAGCCTAATGTAATGTGCTCAATTTAAATCACCATTTCATCTTGTGCACCCTTCCTTCTACGTTCTTGCAGGCTCAATATTTTGAATATTGTAGTCAGCAGCTGAGAACTGACTTGAAATCAAGGCTTTCAGTAAGGTCCCGCGTATTTCCCGTCAGCGTGTGCTATGCTTCATGCTGCCACAGAAATCTGTGTAGGGATGGATTAGTGTTAAAGCTAGCTCAGGTGCCTTAGCACGAGCTGTGGTCGTAACAGTAGCTGCAGTTTGGACCACCTCAACTTTACGGAGAAGTGTCACAAATATGCAGTAGACACCTTGAGGTTTCTGGAGGTTATTTCCTATCAGCTGTCTTGCTGCTGGAGCTGGTTATTTGCCATGTATGCCTGTGTCTTTCAACTGTATGTTTGAACTTACTGAATGAATAGTACCAGAGTTGTGATTGATAAGTGTATGGGAGGGAAGGTTGTCCATTGCAGGCTTTATTCTTAGAGCCTGTTTTGATTGATAAGAGCCATTTGTTGTTTCATAAAATAGTGCACACCTTGTGCTGTATGAGTCTAATTTTCAACTTCTGTTTGTTTGCAGAATAACACAGTTTGGAAGCCAGATTCCTGCCAAGACTGCAGCTGCCATAGCAATGTTGTCACCTGTGAACCTACTGTCTGCAAACATCCTCAGTGTGACTTTCAGAAGGTGAGGGGCTACAGTGATCTGAACACCAGCTGGCTGGCTCTTTGTGGTAGGAGAAATGTCAGGTCTCACTGGAGTTGCCAGCCTTCTTCTGCTTTAAACTGCTGGAATAGTGACATGTTAAATTGTCATGTGGGGATACACACAGTGCACATAAAGGTATAGTGGGGGGCATAGGTCCTGCAGTCCCCATGGAGGTAAAACTCTTATTTTAAGGGGGACAAGAAGAGGATGTAACATTAAGTTTTCTTCTCAGGAGAAATAAGTAGATTAGCTGGTTGCTTATCTCTGTACAATATTATTATGGCAGTCACTGTAGCAAACTTCTGTGTTCAGCTGTTTCCATGCAGCTCTCTTCGAACCTGAGAATCTGATTCAGAGCAGGATCTGGGGGACACGGGGGAGCAGTGAATTCATTTTTTCCCTCCCAGGTTATGTGGGACTGCCCAGGCTCAGGAACAGTCTTTGTGCTCATTCACTCCTCACTGATGAAAGCCTGAGGGGGAAATGTACAGGCAGAGCCCAGTGTGTGAAGCCTCTGGCTGCAGCACAGCGATGGACCACCTCTGGCTGTTGCTACAGCCAGAAGCTTGATGGTAAAACAGCTGGCAGACTGCTGGTGCTCTGAGAGCAGACTGGTGCCTAAAGAAGGCCCCAAAACTGAGTTGAGACCTCCTAGCATGAGCCCAGCTTCCAGTCACCTTTCATTTAAAGATGGAGCTGGGTCACTGTCAGGCAGGCAGATGGACGCTTTCCACCCTGGTGAACAACAACAGAGCAGAGATTGTCTTTCACTTTCTTGTGCTTTGTGATGGTTGTTGAGCTTCATTGTCTCCTGTTTATCTTTCTCTGTCTGAGCCTTCATTAATGGTTATATGTAATTAGCCATGGAATTGGTGTTGCATTAGCATCTGGATTACTAGGGTAGAATGCATGAATGACAATGAAAATTACTTCTTTAAAGAGCACTGCCAATATAATAATTACATGATTTTATAAACCAGGTTGAAATATTTTCCAATATGACAGTATTAACAGGGAAGTAATTCTGATTCTTACTGTTTTCTCCATTATTATCACTGTGTGTTGATTAAAGCACAACTGAAATACTGTGAATTTTTGTACTGAAGAGAGAAACAAAAGAGAGAGTGCTGTCATTGTATGCCTAATAATGGGTGTGCTAGAGAATATGTCATTCATTTAAACAACAACAACAAAAAACCAACAAACAACAACAACAACAAAAAGAATAAATGAAAAGGTGGCAACTGTAAAGCTCATAATCGGAAATAGATTTACAGTGTAAAATGAGTCTGTGTCTCTCTGGCATTGGTAATCTTCAAAACGAACAACTTAAATCTCCCACAAAGGTCTGGCAACATAAACGGTGAGAAGAATTGGATCTTTGTTTGAAAATCTTGCTCATCCTTCAAAAATCTTGCCACTAAGAACCAAGGTCAGCAATCACCATTCCTCTTTATTTCCCACCTACGAACAATGAGACTGATGCTAATGTTGTTGATGCTGTGTACAACACCAGGTATAAACGAAAACAGAGGGTCTGCAAAAGCATACCCAGTGATGATAGTGAAGGAAGTCCTGCAGTAATACGTTTTTTTTCAGTTTGAAAAATCTAAATGTTTCTTTTAGAAAACATCGAAGACTTGTAACATTTCAAATAATTCTTATCACACTTCTCATATAAATAAAGGAGTAATAGGTAGGACAATTAGGAGCATTGCATTTTTGATTGTAGCAAAGAAACTGATGACACCCTCCTGAGCAAGAGCAATCCCTGTGAGGTTGGCCCTACCCTCGGGGAAAGGATATAGAACGTCTCCTGAGAAACATGCAGTATTTTGAAGTGACCTTATTGGTTAAAATGTACTACATTTTACTTCCTGAACCTTCACTGGTTTTGGTTTTCTTTTTCTGTTTTCTTCCTCTCCAGCTGCTGTGTTCGCATCAGTAAAGTTGTCTGGTCCTTTTATTAGCTGTGAGAGAAAAATCCTGTAGTCAGGTGGTACCAGGGCCTCCAGATGTGCTGCCATCAGTGACAGACACCCTTGCACAGTAAGATCAACATGCAGCTGTGAGGAACATGAAAGCATTGCTTTGGAGACGCCATGGAGATTTTTCAAGGATAGAAGGCTTAGATCTTCCTCAGTGTTAGCTAATGTCTGTACTGGTGATTTTCCCTTATGCCATGAGTTGCTTCCATCAGCGTCACCTGTTTTCTTGCTGCTGATCAGGATGCAGCATGCAAACAGCTTGCTAAGTCCCCAAAATGTTCAAAGCAAAGTGGTAGTGGTGTCACCAGACTCTGCTGTAGTTAGAAGTGGTCAGTAGTTTTCAGTTAATTTTCAGATAGTGTTATTACAGAGTGCTGGATTATTAAACCGTAGACATTCAGGTGATGAATGTGTATCCATTCTGCCTACCAGCTGAGCTTCTGATGTGGCTAAATGTTAGACTGAGATCCATTCTGTATGTGTAGAAGACGTGTTACCTATTCGAAAAGTTGTGGCTCTAACACGTTCCTCGGATAACGATCAGTGAATAATCCTGTTTGTTGTTTTGGATATTTGCTTTCCATTTATGTATTCTGTTTTGAAAACTAGTCCTGCCCAGGATTTCACAATTGCACTGTTAGAAGTGTAAATTCTGTTCCTGTTGTATTTGACATTTTACCTTCAAAACAGCAAATGAGGTGATGGTTCTCAATGAGGAGTTTTATGTAGCAGCATTATATATATTTTACTTAATAATACATTCTCTCTTCAAACGGAAAGCACTGAATATAGCCAAACCCCGTATCTTTCCCTTCATGTTCAGTTTTCTACTCTGTGTACACTTCTTATTGGATTTTTGTATCTTTCTAGGGAGAAGTGCTCCAAATAGCCCCAAACAAATGTTGCCCTCAATGTGCCTCCCAAGCTGAAGGATACTGCCAGCACGAAGGACAGATCCACAGCGTGAGTACTTTGCCATGTTCTTTGACAGGGATGATCCTTTCCAATTCTTAGCTCTCTGCTTGTTTCATAGCAGTGTAAGATGCTTTTCTGACATGAGGAGGAAGGATGGTTTATTGGAGCTGTATTTTGTTACTGTCAGATAATATAGTGGGATTTTGGTCTGTAAAGTTTGCAAAAAATTGAATGTGTCACTGCAGTACCCAGATGTGGGTACAGACTAGGAGAAGAACTCACTAAGAGCAGCCCTGTGGAGACGACCTGGGGGTCTTGGTGGACGAGAAGCTGGACATGAGCCAGTGTGCTCCTGCAGCCTAGAGGACAACAGACCAACAATATCCTGGGCTGCATCAAAAGAGGAGTGGCCAGCAGGAAGAAGGAGGTGATTGTCCCCTCTACTGTGCCCTCATGAAGCCCTGTCTGGAGTACCGTGTCCAAGCCTGGGGCCCCCAATACAGAAGGAATGCAGAACTGTTGGAGCAGGTCCAGAGGGGTGTCACAGAGATGATCAGAGGGCTGGAACACTTCTCCTCTGAAGAAAGGTTGAGGGAATTGGGCTTATGTAGCTTGGCAAAGGTCTTTGCCAACTTGATAAAAGTCAACTTGATAAGTCAAGACAACTTGACTTTTTATGCAGTCTGATAGTGACAGAAGAAGGGGAAATGTCTTTAAACTGTGAGAGGAAGGATATAGGCTAGATATTATGCAGAAATTTTTTACTCAGAGGGTGATGAGGTGCTGGAACTGATTGCCCAGAGAGGTTATGGATGTCCCATCCCAGGAGGCATTCAAGGCCAGGTTGGATGGGATCCTGGGATCCTAGTGGTTGGCAGTCCTGCCCATGGCAGGGGGGTTGGAGCTAGACAATCTTTGAGGTCCCCTCCAACTGAAGCTATTCTCTGATTCTACAAATATCATGTCATGCTTGGCTTAAAGGGAGAAAGTTTCCTTTCCCACGTACTCATTCACTTTGCTGTTTCTGTGAAGGACTGAGGTAATATAGGAACGTTACGAGAGCCAAAACATATTGACCTTGGCTTATTAGCTTCTCTGAAAGAACACTTTCTATCAGTGGCCATATATGCAGATAGAGATGGATTGCTGTCTCACCGCTTGGGTTTCATAATTGTGAATTACTCAAGGATCAGATTGCAGCATGTGGTTTCACCTAAGGCATCTGGAAGGCCAAAATGGTAAGAATGCCTGTATCCATGGCTAGTAGTGAACCATGTTGAATAGAAGGCATACAGAAGAAAAATGGCTTAACAGGGAACCCTGATCCTATGTCTGGTCTCTTACAGACTTTTCTGTTTGAAAAAAGGCACTTCAGGTCCAAACCTTAAGAAATATGCTGAAATTCCTAGTGTACATTTAAAAATATATTTTTAAACATCTGGACCAGATACTGTGGTAACACTCTTTCAGCATCATGGGGCACAACCTGTGTTGCAAGCTGGACTGAGGCAGAAGTAGGAGGCCTAGCACGTCTACAGGTTTCTATTATTTCTTTGTACCTGTGATTTGGGTGATGCTCCACTGTATTACATTGTATTTCTTGTTGCAGTTGCCGCATTTTTCTTCTCCTGTACTCTTGCTGCAGCTTTTTCCTTTCGGTTCTTTGAGAGTCTTTGTGAGCCAGGAGAATAAGTAGACCTACCCACAGGGACTACAGGCATATCTGTGCGTATGCTGTGTGTCACACCCAAGTTCCAGTGTGAGGTGAACATCAAAAGATTTCTTTTGGCAGTACAAAGTCTCCTCCTGATGGTTGGCACAGATTGGCCTGAAGGAGGAAGTTTTTTCTTTTGTCGTTAAGCCAGCATAGTGCCTTATGGCTTCTTTCTGCAAGTATCTAGCTAACAACACTGGCCTAGAGGTAGCTACGTAGGAGAAAATGTTTCCTTTATCTGGCAAGAGCTTTTTTCTCCCTGCCTGATATATTACTTCATGTTTTGTGAAAATAAACTTTTTTCTGTTTGTTGGAGAGCATTGTAACACACCAACACATTTGTTCTCGGGCTCACTTTTGCCTCATGTAGACTCAGGGCAGAGATATTTGTTGCTGCATTAATGTATAGCAAAACTTAGGAGCTTTTACTCATAGTGAAGAGCTTAAGTATGTGGGGCACAGGGTGTTCAGTGTTGTCAGATGTGTGTTGGGGCCCCTCTTGAGTACTTATCTGAAGAGAACATATCCACCCCAAATAAACTGTAGTAAAGAGGAGATATATCCATTAGGCTGAGTCTTTGGCAGGGTTTTACTGCTAGATATCCCTCTGCATAAGGAAGGAAAAACTATGGTGGTCTACAAGTTTGCTACTTCACCAATTTTAATCTGTATTTTGCCCTAATAGAGCAGCCAGAAATAAGAGCTACAGTGTACCGAGCTCTTCACTGAGCTGACAGAATAGTGAAGTTAAATACTAGTATGGAGGGCTCAAAAGAGAGAAGATGCATTTACAAGTCTCACTGGCAGCTGGATTCATGCATGTATTTTCTTTGCCTTCTTTTGCGTTGTTTCCTGCAGCATGGCACTCAGTGGGCTAGCTCTGGATGTATCTTGTGCTCCTGTGCCCATGGGAAAGTGAGCTGCACCCTCACAGCCTGCCCAGCCCTCACTTGTGGAAGGGATGAGCTGCAATATACCGCCCAGGGAGCCTGCTGTCCCGTGTGTGTGGGCTTTGGAGGTGAGTATCATGTGTGAACAGGCTACTCTCTGACTCCAGTGGTCCAAGTAGTATCTCTCTGGCTGGAACTATCCTAGTCACAAATGTAGAAAGCTTTTGTTTCAGCTCCATTGGAAAGACGTTGGGATCAAATGTTTTGCTTTTTTCTCTTTCCATCTTTTTACTGTATTTTTATTTTTAATAGCTTCACTCGCGGGCCTGTAGCAAGTAATAAGATTTCAGCAGTGAGCAGGTGTGCTGAATATGTTTTTATTTTGGGTATTGCAATCTGGAAAAAGAGTGCAGGTATTTCCTACATATTGAGGGCACTTGACGCACTTGAAAACTTGGGCTGAAAGTTCCAAAAATGTCTGAGCTGTTGGATACTTCGTGTGTTTAAAATCCAGTAGCTTAATTCACAAATCTAAGGCCCTTGAAAATTGTTGAAATTGTCAAACCAGAAATTAACAGTAACAAAAGAGAATTTTGACTTCCAAGATGCATAAGGTTTCATTTTTAATTATGGGTGAAGGAAAGGAAAAGGACAAATAAAAAAAAAACAACTGTTACTTTCTTATCTCTTAGAGCCCTGCTACTTTGATGGCCATTTGTTCCGGGATGGTGAGGAATGGCGCCTTGGTCGGTGCTCCAAATGTGTCTGCAGGGATGGCACAACTCAGTGCTTCACGGCTTCCTGCGAGGCTGTACTGTGCAAACAGGTCAGGACTCAGCAGCCTTCTGGAGATGCTACTCATGGCTATCTTCTTTCCCTTGGCAAGATCTATTTTTCATGCAAACGTACATGTTAGCGGGGAGATGTGGGTGATTTGAAAAATGGAGTAGTTGTATGTGGAATGGTGGATAAGTCTTTCAGTGCAAACGTGCTGTCTCTTTCCCTATGTATTTTGTTTCCATCAGTGTATTTGTGTCATGTATGTACTGGCTGATTGAGCACAAATATGCTCCAAACAAACAGTGATTTTGGTTTTAGAAAAAAAAAGTTGTAGAACTGATCAGAAAATGTTTTCATTTCTTTGGGGGAAGGAATGAAAGCACAAGATTTTAATGAGAGTTACCTTCATAAGCCTTAGTATTTGGTTAGCAGGTTTTGCTTACTATATTTATCTTTCTCAAGAAATCTAGAAATATGGTTGGAAGTATCATTTGAATTTCACAAGTCAAATGTGGATTAAATTCCCCTTAGGTATGAGATGAAACAGAAGCCTCAGAGCACTTTTCTTACATCTGCTTCAGCTTGGAAATGAATAAAACAAGTAAGATGACTTACCCAAGCTCACACAGTGACTCAATGTTTTAGCCCAAGTGGGGTATTGCTGTCTCTGAGGTCTATGCTGTGGACAAATGATAAGTTCTTAGCACTTAAGCAGTGATAAAAACAGCCAAAACATATACAGTATTAACACTCTGGCTAGTAAGAACAGCTACATACAGTGCTGTACACTGTACATGTGACTTGATTTTTTGTTGAGTTCTGCTTATTGCATTACATGCTGGAAGTTCTTGAGAGCGTTTTAATGCTCTTTGGATTTCTTTTCCTTGGGACCACTGTCCCAATTTTCTTGGGCGCTGCAATGTGCTCTTTTACAACAGTATGCAATGCAAAGAACATCTGTGCAGTACAGGAACTCGCTCCCTGGGATTGTCTTTTTCAGATCCTGACTTTATTTTATAGGGGTTGCCGTTGCCCATGTATATTTTTATCTACTGATGTGCTCAAATGATGAATCAAACTCCTTTGGAACGTGTGCTCCAGCTGAGCACTGAGCACTGAGAAAACTGTAGCACTGAGAAAAACAAAAGCAGTAGTCATAAATCTTTTTTTCCTATTCATGCTTACTCAGATTTCTATTACTAGACCAGATGTGGTGTTGGGTTTTATTTTAATGGGAGGAAAAAACACCTGTTTCTCTGCTTGCTAATTGTTTTTCCCTGAGATACTCAATTACTATTAGTTGACTTAAGTACTGTACATTAAAACAAATTTATGCCTGCTTTACGTCCTTCCTTCCCCACTGTAAATGGACTGATGTTACCTGCTGATGGATTGCACTAATGTTTCATCAGCTATTTATTGGAATTTAATTAGTGGAAACAAAAATGACTGTGTTGTTGCTGTGATGTATCTGAGAATAATTAGCTGAGGCCATCCACATTAATGCATCAGAAAGCCAATTCTGGTAGTGCTCCACTTATTTCAAGCCCAGGTACCTTGGAAGGAGCGTTTGCAGGCTGTGCAGGGATTCAGTTCTGCTCTCAATCATACCTAACATTTTCTTGCATATTCCTGTATTCCTTTCTTCTTTCTTTAATTCCCATCAAATGCAAATAAATAACTTCTCCCAACAGAGTGACACCAGTCTTAAACTCTCATCTTCCATCATTCAGATAGAAGCTATTTCTTTCCCTTGGTGCTGTGTGAGCACAAGCACAAATGCTTGTTGCATGTGGAAGGACACCTGAGTACGTCCCACCATTGGAGAAGAGGATCTGAGAGGCAGGCAGGTCCTAACTTTTTAGGAATGTGCTTTCTGTGGGCATGTGTACTCTGAATATACAAGGTCCTCAGATCTGCCTGCCTCACTTTTTGCTTCCAGAGCAAAATGAGTTTCTGGCAGATTGAGCTCATTCTTTGTACTTGCCTGCAGGGAGCTTTGCTGCTGCTTATGTCTGCCCAGTAAGCCACCATAAGGGCCCAACAGAAGATCTTAATTATGCTGTCCCAACAAAATCCATGATGAATGAGCTCTTTTAACGCTGCTGGGAAACATGCAGTTGTGAACTTTTATATGCAGTTGTCTACTTTTTCTTTGAAAGCTAGTGAGGTGATTAAAAAAGGAGGTGAGATAGTAGTGCTGTGCTTTTTCCAGCCTAGTCATCCTGATGTGGCTGAAGGGAGGTGCTGGTGAGCAGTACTATACCCATTC
This sequence comes from Cyrtonyx montezumae, assembly GCF_038088225.1. Lineage (NCBI taxonomy): Eukaryota > Metazoa > Chordata > Aves > Galliformes > Odontophoridae > Cyrtonyx > Cyrtonyx montezumae. The sequence continues at coordinate 14,292,422 of NW_027071936.1, read as the reverse complement.
ACCCATTCCAGGTCATCGCATGTACGTGAAATTATAGCAGGGGAATTACATGTTTTCAACTGGTGGAACTGTAGTATGAAGTAATTGTTATATTGATGTGAACTGCTGCCTTATTCCAACATGATGTAAATTAGTAATGAAAAAGTTGAAACTGGAATACTCCGGTTCTAAGTCCAAATTTAAGCATAATTGTGCACCCTCAGCAACTTTGTGGGTGATACTATAATGTGTGGTGAGGTCAGCGTGCCTGAGGGATGGGAAGCCATCCAGAGAGATGTGGACAGGTTCCAGCAGTGGGCCAGGTGAACTTCGTGAGGTTCAGCAAAGCCAAGTTCACGGTGTTGCACCTAGGTTGTGGCAATCCTGCTGTCAGTACAAGCTGGGAGATGTAAGGGTCAAGCATAGCCTTGCTAACAAGGACTTAAGGGTTCTGGTGGATGGCAAACTGGATGTGTACACGCAGTGTGCCCTAGCAGCCTGGAAGGCCAACCATATCCTAGGCTACATCAAAAGAAGTGTGGCCAACAGGTCGAGGGAGGAGATCCTGCCCCTCTACTCTGCACTGGTGAGCCCTCGCCTGGATTTCTGCGTTCAGAGTTGGAGTCCTCAGTACCGGAGGGACATGGGCCTGTTGGCATGCATCTGGAGGAGGGCCACTCAAATGATCCAAGGGATGAAACTCTTCTCTTAGGAGAATGGGCTGAGAGAGCTGGGGTACAGCCTGGAGAAGAGAAGGCTCTGGAGGTACCTGATAGCAGCCTTTCAGTATCTAAAGGAGGACTATAAGAAAGAAGGGAACAGACTCTTCAGCAGGGTCTGCCGTGATAGAACAAGGGGAAATGGTTTGGAACTAAAAGAGAGGAGATTAAGATGGGACATAAGGCAGAAACTTTTTATAATAAGATTAAGAGTAGTGAGGCACTGGAACAGGTTGCCCAGAGAGGTGGTGGTTGCCTCGTCCTTTGGAGGCATTCAGGGTCGGGCTGGGCATGGCTCTGAGGAACCTTATCTAATTGTAATGTCTGATCATTGCAAGAGAGCTGGCCTGGATGATCTTTGTGGGTCTCTTCCAACTCAAATGGTTCTATGATTGTACAGACAGTTGTGCTGCATGAATTTAACTAGTACAGTGCAAACACCTCTGTATATTAAGAGCCAATCCCTCGATTTCATGCTTTTTTTTTTAATATATATAACTTGATATATGTATTTTCTCTATATATCTGTATACCTGGGTATATGCGTCTATATTTCTATTGTGTACGTATAGTTATCTGTATTCCTATCTACATATCTGGATCTCTGTTGCCATCCAAAGAAGCCCAGAAAATGGGAAGAAGGAGATATTTGTTGATCTCATACTGTGAAGATGGGTTGGAGCCAAAACCAAGCCTGGATTGACTGTGGCTTACCACACAGATGTTAAATGCCTGGAATTCCAGGTAGCGATGCTGAATTCCATGCTAACTTTTCATGTGCTTATTTTGTGTCTCTGCTGCTTTCTATTTAGGATGAAATTTTGGTGATGTCTCCTGGAAAATGCTGTCCAGAATGTGTTCCAAAGCCCTGCTCAGTGTCGGGAAAGGTATACCAGGTAACCTCTGATGAGCTGCACCAAGAGCCAGCTCTTCACACGTTTCTGGCACATAATCTCTTTTCCCTTTCCCTCATGTCTGACTTTCTGCCAGCACTAATAACATAGTGTAACAATTTCTTTTTCTCTTCCTGGACAGCCAGAAGAGCTGAAAGAAATTAGGGCTAGATAAAAATTTGCTGGCAAGCAGAAAGGAAGTTCGCATGGTGAAGCAGATTAGGCACTTATCTTTTCACACTTTTTTGAAAGTGGAAAGTAGAAAGCTGTAGTGATGGTCAAAGTATTTGTATCTTGTGTGATTTTCTGCTAATAATGATTTTTGGCTAGTAACGGCAGTGAAGGCCTCAACAATGTCTCTAGCTTGTAATTAATATATAAGTACACACTGACACATCATTTAGGTCTCATATATCTTCTGCCTGTTTGCTGATGATGTAAAAGTAACATTTCTTCAGAAAAGTTTGGCATTGGGTACAGATATACAGAAGGAATCATCCTACTCAATAGGTTGCATAGATTTCTGGAAAGATCTTTGTTATTTACAAAGAGTGTTTAACAGTTGTTTACATCTCTCCTATTCTTTTTGAACAGCACGGTGAACAGTGGAAAAAAAATGCCTGCAATGCATGTGTGTGTCATAGAGGGGCAGTCAGATGTCTGAGAGAAACCTGTGACTCTGTTATATGTGAGAAGGTAGTTGAAAATCATTCATTCTGACTGTGTGTCACTTTGCACATGTGCTTAGAGTCCCTATGAGCACGGCTAAGTGTTGCCTCTCAATGGCTGTTGATGCTTTGTAGGGAGAGAACAAAGTGCAGCGTCCTGGGAAGTGCTGTGAGGAGTGTGTGTCTTCCAAGGAAAACTGCTTGTATGACGGCACTGCCAGGTACCACGGTGAGATGTGGAATATTACTCACTGTGACTTCTGCATGTGTGATGAAGGCCAAGTCATTTGTCACAAAGCAGAGTGTGCCAAAGTGGAATGTGCCAAGGTAAGAAAGGTTTTATTCTCTGAAAATGTACCCATTAAGTCCTGTGATTATTTTACTCCCTTTTGTTCTTTCCAAAACTGACGTTTTGAGACAAAAAAGCTGCCCTCCTTTTGGAGCTTCTTTTGTGCATTTACCTTGAAAAGGCTTCACAGAAAAGGAGAGAGTAAACTCAGGATTTTCTGTGCAAGGTTGACTGCTCACGAGGCTTGCATTGCGAAGCATGACAGTCTGCGTCAGTGGCTCATTTAACTTAGTTTATCTCCCACCCTGCTATTTGCCTGCTAATGTCAGAGACATCTAGTTTCAGTGACAACTGGCTTTACCCAGAGCTGAATGTGCAGAGATATGTACCGGGCAGAGATAGTTAACAGTTAAAGAAATCACAGGACATCCCAAGTTGGAAGGGATTGACAAGGATCATTGAATCCAACTTCTGGCTCCACCATTCTGTATGCTACAGTGGCTTTCAGTAAGGTGGTTGAGCATCAAAAGCAGTATTCTATTTTTCTCCATTTTTTCCGTGCCATTCTGGGCATGGAAGTGAAGCTGATGTGTTATTCCTAAGCTGTTTACTCTAAATACCCTGACAGGTTATGTTATAGTTGTTCTATAGTGAATATGGAAAATGCATTAAATAGGTTTAAATGTTTGTTAGGCACACACTCTTGGGCAAAGACACACATTTTGGATTACCTTTTTGCAGTGCAGTAAGACTTCTACCTTGGTTCTTACTGCATCTGTTTTAATCAGTGGGTTGTTACTTGCTTTGTACCAGCTACTCCACAGAGTCAGTGAAGAGAAAGGAAGGATATGTAGCCTTCTGAGCTTTCTCTCTCAGTAACAGGGCTTTCCTGGTGACTGCCCACATGTTGAATTTTGAGTAGTAGTACCCTTGTGTTGTACCTGAAGTCTGCACACTGCACATAATGGGTTCACCAGATTGTTCAGATGTTCAGAAAAGTTAGAATCTGCATGCAGAGAGGATGTATCTAGGCATAGATGCATGTGTTCATCTGAGATTGGCCCTTTTAAATAGCAAAAATGCATTGACCCAAACTTTTGTCACTGATGTAGGAGTGATGATTATCATCTGACCTTAAACTGCATGGAGAGATTTTTCTGGATGGAAAGTTGTGATTGTCATAAAATCTTGAGCACTTGGCATCTGTTTCAGTCAGCTTCCTGCATGCTTTTGGCTGTAAATTGGATCATTTACACTAACGATGATGGTATGCTGTCATGGCTCAGTAGGGAAAATTATTTAATATTCATGCTCATATCTTGGGTTCTGACAAGAAATCCATTATGCAGAAAAGCCAGGGACATTTTACAGAATGATAGCAGGAGATGATGACACGTAAGGTTCAAAATGGAGGGTTCAATAGTGTGTGCGTTATCACTCAGGCAGCTCTTTTTCAAACTTAGGTTCTCAAAAGTAGCCACCCTGCTCAAAGCCTGGGCATCTCAAAGTGGAAAGATTGTCAGAGTATGAACCACTGCAATTTCAAATTGAATGAAATGTAATTGCTAGGGGGACAGAGAGAGGAAGGCAGCGTCCTTTGTTGCAGACGGGAGTTTTGTTCCCTCTCGATATATTTGCACAAGGATTTATTATTTTACATAGCTTCTCTTAGGATAAAATAGTTTCCTCAAGTTAGTGCAGTTACAGTTTACCTCAGTGGTACAATGCATATTAATTAACTGCAATAAAATATTTTCACAAAAAGCAAAATATGTTTTTTTTCCTTTTCTTCTTCCTTTTTTTTTCACGTTTAGGAACCTGCATTAACAAATCTGTTGCGAAGCTAGGAACGTTTGGATTCTCTTCATTAAGGCACTATTAATTTTCTGGTCACATTGTCATGTCTAAAGTGTAATGAGGCCACAGATATGAACTGCAAATCCTAGACAGCTTGACACAGTATAGTAGCATTATGTGAGGGTAGAGTGGAGGCTTAGCTGTTAAACCTTTTCAGAGAAACTTGTGCAGAACTGCCATGTGAGAGTGTCTGCAGGGATTCCGACCTAATCTTCAGAAAGCCATTTTCAGAAGGGTACCAGTAAGCTAGGGATACATGGCAGGCTGGGATAGTTTTGGATGTAGAAATGGATGCACTCAACCAAAACCACTGAAACTGTCAGCATCACGAAGTCCTGCTGGAGCACTTTCCAGCAGCCTGGTATTGAGCACTCTGGTAACATTGCTCAGATATGTGCCTGAGGAATATCTCCCATAGCCACTCTTTTCTGAGCCTTGGCAGGTTAGCTTGCCTGCGTTGCTTTTTTTAGGAGGGGTAGGAGAGAAATGCTCTCTTTTTCCTGTAGTTAGTGTTTTGGACTGTGGCTTGGGAGGTAGGTAGGAATGAGGATGGGAAAGTTTACACTACGTAGTGATGGCATGAGATTCAGTGTTGCCAACAGCAATTTGAAGTAATGATTAAAGTGACAAAAACGTATAAAACGAGCAGAGAGAGATTGTGGTTGTGTGTGATCCTCAAAGACCAAAAACTGTGTGCTCTTTCTCTACTCTTGCCCTTTCTCAGAAATGCCTGAGAGCTACCTGAGCATAGCTGGGATTAGCTGTTGGCATCGGTGAAGAACATTGGTGATGTTACTGCCCCATCTGTATGTAAAGTAGGTCACATACAGATAAGGATGGCAAGGTGAAAACTATCCTGGAGTGACTGTGCTGGAATGCATGCGTGGCTGGTGTATTTCAGCAGAGCTGTCAAACTTTGGTGCTGAGTTGAATTTTGTGAGCCAGACAGAGAAACAAGCAACATGCTGAAAGGGAAACCAGCGGGAGCTGTGGGATTTCTTTGGGTTTGTGAGCTCCTTGCAAACGCTTAACGAGTGGTCATGACTTCTCTGTTTGTGGTTAGGAGAGTAATCAGCCTGATTGCAAAGTTAGGAAAACTATGTCCACCGAGATTTGGAATGAATATCAACATTGACTTTTAATGAGCATAAATTGAAGGAGCGCTCATTGCAGATTGGCACCAAATCTAATTTAGTCATTCATTTGTAGCTTCTTTATTGTAGTGATTTTGTAGGCTTATGTCTGTTTTATGACTGGTATATATCACCTTGCCTAAATTTACAGCGCGTGAGAATCTGGTTTGTAGAGAAACAACTCATATCAGGAAACAGAAGCTGTTTCTTTTGAGCTGTACCCTAATTCCTTAAGACAGTCTTCGTTTTTCCTGAATAATCAGCTTCCACTTAGGCACAAGAAGTTCTGCTCAGTCAGAGCACTTCATTTCTTCCATCTAACTTATTATCTCCAAACCAAAGTTATTGGTTATTTAAGTGAAACCTGTGGAGTTCTACAGTTGTAATGAAGAACAGGATTTTTCCATAAATAGAGCATGTTCTTTGAAACTTTACTGGGCAAAAAAGCAGAACACTGGAAATGAAGGTACCTTCATTTGAACGCTTATGCATCCAGATCGTGATTGTGGTCCATTAAAATCTTGGAGAAGGACAGTAAAAAATGGTACTCCGGTTCTTTATATTTGCAGTGTATTACACCCAAGGGTTCTATCTCAGCAAGATTTAGGGGTAAGCTTATCTCACTGAGTTCCCTTGCCTTTTCTGAGGTTGGTTCTGCAACTGCAGTATTCATTAAGCACATTTTTCAAACTGTACTCACAGAGATGAAATAGGATACAGAGAAGATAACATGAAATTAGAAACTGAAGATTGCATTCCAGGGCAAGAGCGGCTCTGCCTCTGCATTCCACAGTATTTTTGGTATTGTTGATTCCATTTGAATTGCTGCAACATTTCTCTTCACAGGGTGAAGAATTAATTCACTTGGATGGGAAGTGCTGTCCTGAGTGTATTTCAAGTAATAGTTATTGTGTTTACAAAGAACATACCAAAGCTGTAAGTATTGTGGTACTTAAGAGCACAAAATAGAGAATTCCGCTGGTAAAGGTTTGGAGAAGTGACTCTCCCTCCTCTGTTCCGAGAAGGATATTATTTGCAAGTGCGGTAGAAAAATTATCTGTTAGTATCATCTGCAGATTGCTTTTAAAACGTATGGAATTTGTAAAATTTACATTGTTTATTTGTTGCATCTGCTGCAGAGTTTAAATCGGCCTTGCTTTCCTTTCTGCTGTATAATCAATCATTTCCCATTAATATTTAATCTCTGTATTCATTGGTTTCCTGTGCATCTCGTGGAGGTTAAATTAACTTACTTTTGACCTGTTTGGTAGAGGCTGTATAGCAGAGGCAATGTGTAATGTTCTGCCTGGGTCAGTCATTACAGTGTTCACCATGACGAGTTCATTATTTTACAAATACTTTCAAGGAACTTTCCTTCTTAAGTTACATAGAAGGAAAACATAAAATGGTTAAAATATACCAGTAATGGTCTTTTCACTGCTCTGTCACATGAGAGCTGGACCTCATGGCTGCTGTTTGCCAACAGATTTGCAAAGTGAAAAATTCAGTGCTTGGGTTTTTTTTGGCCTTATGTTTATTTGTTTTGTTTTTTAATGCTCATGCTTTACTTTTCTTTCTCAGATCTCTCTCTGACCCGAGTGAGATAAAATATATTAAGATGCTAGGTTTATTCTGGTTTGTGCGTTATTCTTTTCAAGAGGAACTGCCACAAAAGCTTCATAAGCATTCAGAATGCTCTCTGACTTGTTTCTGCCTTGTTTACTTCTTCACATGGTACCAGCAGAGCCTCAGCCACCAGGGGCAGCTTTGGTGACCTTCTAAACAGATGCAGAGATGCAGACAGCAGGAGGGGGGACGGTCTCCTCCCATTACTAGTCAGCTGGCAGTGTCAGGTGGGATGGTTAGTTGTGAGGGAAGCAAATAGCACCAGCTCAGTGTGTGTGGACAGCCCTTTTAAAGTAGAACAGAAGAGAGGAGTAAAGAAAGTAAAATAATCTCAAGGTTAGAAGGAGGTTTAAAGTGTGACAAGAAGGTCATTGTGCAAATAAATAGATTCAATCCCAGAACAGATTAAGGCTGTCTGCTCAAACAGGTTACTGAACTGTGGGGAAAATATGTGAACAAGTGAGGCTGCAAAATTCGGAGATATGAGAAAGTGCTCTGAGTTAGAGAAAATGGAGGTTGGTGTAAGAAGCAGAAAGGACTTAGTGCTAACTGAAAAACACCTCTCTATGGAGGGAGTGCTAAGAGGGAATGTGATCAGGAGGTCACAGGCCGTGGACTGTTCTCCATAAGCACTTTGCAGATTGCCTTGATTTGGAAAGACAAAGAGGCCAAGAGGTGTAGAGATGCATAGACTAAGACCAACTGACCTCAGAGCTGAAAAAGAAGCAGGGATGTTTAGCATATTGCTATCGCTGGTGTAGCCTTGAAGTTCATGGGGGGACTTCCACACATGAGGAAAAAAAGTTTTTATACAGAGGCTCTCCTTCACCACAGAAGCAGTAAGCAGCAGGGAATCCCTGCTGGGTGGCAAACCCAGTGTTACTGCTGAGGCATTATCTTGATTTGGCTTGACTGCAGAGCAGCTGTGCTGGTGGTGCAGAGCCCTAATGCTGGCTGTTGGATGTCATGTTATGCAGAATGGAGAGACATGGAAGGAAGGGCTGTGCAGAGAGTGTGAATGCCGAGATGCGGAGGTGGTCTGCTTTCAGCGCTCCTGCTCACCCTGCCCACCAGGCAGCATGGCTGTCAGGGAGAAGGGTGATTGCTGTCCACGCTGCCAGCCAGGTATGACCCAGTGCTGTCGTGCTTTTATCACTTTTATTTCTCCTTTATTCTTTTTATCACTCCTTTTGGGTGGGAGCACATGCATTGTGCGCTCATCTGACGCAGGGCACATCTTGGGATCCCTCCTGCTGGTCTGATACCTGGTGTGAATTTTAACTCATCTTCAGTCTGCAGCAGCAAAATAACTGGTTTCCATAATTTGGTTTACTGGAGGGGCATAGGGCTCCATCCTGAAGGATGGAAGTCAGTCCTACTGACTTGCCTTGCTTTAAATCGTAGCTTTCTTTTGGCAAGAGTCTCTTCTTGGGAATGGTGTTTTGAAAGCGTTTTGTCTTCTCCTTTTTTCAACACAGATTTTATAATGCAGATGACTCTCTATGCAAATCTTAACATGAGTTTTGGAGTTTATGGGTGATTGTTTCTCTTGCTTACAGTGTTAAGCCCCTTGCTCACCTGGAGCAGAACAGCTGCCAGTTAATAATTGTTTGGAAAAATCAGAATAGCCTTAGCTATAGGTTAATTTTACGTACAGATTAATTGTTTTCCCCTGGATGTTTTCATCCTTCTTCATTTACACATCACAGTTGGTAGGCTTTACATTTTGTAGTTGGTAGGCTCTATGTGTGGTTTGTAATGTTTCATTTTGGTAGCCGTTCTTGTATTCATCTAACTTTGGTTTTATCACAGTGCTCCAGTTAATGGTTTATCTGCGTAAAAAGAAAATAGTTTCACAGTTTAATTATACTGTCGTTTGCATGGAGTGGTTTGGCACATTTGCCATATTAATGTGCTAAAGCTTGTTATTTACTGTGTGCTAATAAAAATGCAAAGCTCTGCAAATTGAAAAGTGAGGAAAATGGGTTTGGGGCAGTCCAGATAAAATTGTCCTGGATTTTCAAAAGGCAACAGCATCTGCACCGACTTCTATGGAGGGAACAGATTATTAAGTGCTCTCTGGACCTATCTGTTGTTATTCTTATCAAGACTCACCAGTGTACCAGTAACCCTTGAAAATACTCTTTTAGCTTCTGCAGTGGTAGTTCTCTGGAAAATGTACGCTTTGAAGTCATAGCATTGGATTTACAGAGCCAAATCTGCATTTTTGTATTCTAAAATGTAAATGGGCATTTCCTTCACTGAAGCCTAGAGTTTTCCCTCTTATTCTATTTTGCACTGGAGGCTATGAGAAACAGATACAAAACCCAGGCTGTGGTAGTTTGACTTGTGAGCCTGGAGCATCAGCCCCTAACACATCTACATCCTTAAAGCCAGTAAAAATTTATTGCTGCTTCTCACAGATGTGCTGGGGGAAGCAGGCAGACAGAACCCATTTATTCTCAGCCAGTGTAAAGCATCTTGCCCCAAGTGAAGTTGTGTTTTGTAAAAAAACAAGCAAATAAATAAATAAACAGCAAATATGCCCGCTCACTAAGAACACTTGAGTTGGCACAGAGGGATTTTTTTTTTTGTATTCAAAAAAAGACTGTCCATTCTCTCCCTCTCTGAGCAGTTGGTTCATTGTCAGTCTGTGAGGATGGAGTTGTGTGTACCTTTGGGAAGTTACTGGTAAGAAATTCCCAATTTAGATCCAGCTGCCTGGAAGCTTGCAGGTTATGTAGTGTAAATGGAGCGTTTTCAGCAGTGAGATAATTTTTGCTGACTTGACAGAAAGAAGCAGACAGGTTTTCTTCCAGCAAGCAGAAGTAACTCAGTAGTAAAGAAATAATAGTCTTTTTTCCTCGTCTCTGTGGAGAGACCAGTCAGATCTTTTGACCTGTGGTCAAAAAATTCTTTTACAGCACTGTGACATGAAGCTTCTGACTGGAGGGGATGCGGTCTGGCACTGTTCTGTGACCTGATGTGGGTGCATCAGATGTCTTATTGCAAGGTTTGCCTGAAGGAAACAGAAATTTAGGTTGCTTTGGGCCATTAATTCCTGATGGCTTATGATTTTTACTGCTGGACAACAGTGTGGGCAAGAAATTTCTGTTTTATCTATAGCCTAGGAAATGAGTCTTTACAATATGTTCCCACATACTAGGACACAAAAATATAACATTTAGCCCTTTGCATGCCTGTTTGAAAGAAAACCAACAGAAATTGTTGGTTCCAAAACTAACAGAACATGAACCAGCAGTGTAAGCTAATAATTAATTTTACTTGGATTTTGTATTATGCATTTCTTTCTCTCTTTTCAACTGAAAACACTGCTGATGGTTTTTACCCTTGTGTCTTTTCTTTGTGCCAGGGGAGTGCCACCCAGACTGTCTGACCTGCTCACAGTCCTTTGATCACTGTATTGCCTGCCGTGATGTGCAGAAGCAGCTGCAGAATGGGCGCTGTGTGGAGACCTGCGGATCAGGCTTCTATCGGGATGGGGAGACTTGCTTAGGTAATCTGCAGTGGTTATGCACTGCCAAATTACTGTGTTTTCTGTGGCTTGTTTTGCTTTTGATTGCAGAATCCCCCAGGCTTACTCCATACAGACTGTCAAGCTCTGTTTGGAAAAGTGTTCAGGCACATACTGAGTGGTAGCCATAGGCTTAGGACTTTGAAGAGGTTTCAGATGAGAGTGAATTCTGAAGTTCTTTTGCCATAGTGAGATAAAATTGTCTCTTCATCAGAACAGAGGTTGTTTTGCTGCATCAATACGTTTGGAATTTATGCATCTTCCTTTTCCTCTCTTGGAAGCCTGCAATGAAACATGCTCAGCCTGTACGAATGGTTTCGAGTGTACCTCCTGCCGGACATCCTTGCTAATGAAGAACGGGCAGTGTGTGACTTCATGTGGGAAGGGATTCTTTCAGGATCAACTCATATGTGCAGGTAACTTGAAGCAAAAAAGATTACAGTGCTTTGTGATAACAAAATGGCAGACAAAGCACTACCCAAATGATTAGATATACTCTCTGTTGGGGGACTGGCTGTTGACATAGGTGTTAATGTTCACCGTAGAGTAAAGTGAGGAGTGATCAGAGGAACCAGGTTGTACAGTATAAAACCGATTACTGGTTGGGGAAATACTCATTAAAATTCCTGAGCTGATGAGCTTGGTTGGTCTAAAACTCTCCGCTTTTGAACACTGCAGTTTCAGATTGCCACCACAGTCCTCTTTTTCAATTCAGAATTCTCTTCTGGAAATGTGACTGTGTTCCTTGTGGTGTCGACGATGCAGAACAGAGTGTGCATTTAAATTTTACTACAGATATAACACCCTGAACTCTGCCTGACGATCTGATCTGAGTAGGGTTTTTTTTTTAGCTGAGCATGGTCTAAGCTGCAGCTGCTAATCCTTAACCTCTGAGAAGGCAATACTTTGAGATATGGAGAAAATTATTTGGAAGGATGGAGGATTGATAGGACCAGAAAAACTCACAGTAAAGACTTGTTAAAACTGTTTTTTGTTCTGTTCTACCATCATTTGTTTCATGTGTCACTCTCTCTTCATGGAAGCTGGTAGGGCTAACTCTCCTCAGGAAGAATATTTAATAAGTAAATTTGTAATTCCTTAAGACAACTGGTATATATCTAAATCCTATACCATAGTGTTTAGAAAGACTGAGATTAAGACAGCAATGTTAAAGTTTCTTATTTGATGGGTCTTTAATAGTGTTTTTATGAGCTTCTCTTTCTCCTTTGAAATATCTTTCTTTTTCCCAAACTGTAAAGCAGCAGCTTTTTCATTATGACAGTTTGTTTTCTCTGAAGTTACTGCTTTTCTCAACGTTGGCCTTTTCTTGAAGGCTTCTGATTATTTCTACAGCTCTAATTCAACAACAGTGTGGAGCGTATGCTCAGCTTCTTGAGCCTCTATTGTAATTTCTTTGTAAGTAACCTTGCTGCTTAAAATTAAACAAAAACATAGGGCATTTGGCAAATTTCAAGGGAAAGCACTTCACATTCTAAGTCCAGCTTCCTTTTCTGAAGTGGTTTGCCTTAAAGAGCAGATTATATGTTTTAAGTTTTCTAAGTCTGAGAAACTCTCTTTCAGTGCTGACTATAGACTAGGACCCCATTGTGTGCATATAAATAGAAAAAAAAGAGACCCAGTCCAAAAGAATTTATAGTCTTAAGTATCATATAATCTTCTACTTCATTTGGTTTTATTTTACCATTTCCTTTCCACCTGCTACCAGTGTTTTAGTTGGCAGTGCCCGTGTACTGCTGAAGCAGGAGGGGAAGGCTAATGTTTCGTTTTATTACTGGTTTGTAGATTACTGATTGTACATTCCATCCAAATTTGCAGTCACGCATGCTGGTAGCTGAAAGTTGCTGGGAAAATTTGTTCCTGTTTCCTCGGGGGAATTAAACTGATTTGCTTTAGTTCTGCCTGGCTGCATTTTCTGCATAAAGTAAAACTAGTGGAATAAGTCTTAAATTTCAGATACAGTCCATAGTTCGTTTCCATTCACTCTTCCTTTGTATTCTCTTCATTTTTTACAGATCTGTAATCTGATTGCCCAGATGGGCCTTAGGCTGTTCAGGAATAGTTTTCTCATAATGGTTTTAACAACTGCGATAAGCATGTTCCAAAATCATAAAAAGAATGAACTAGACTGTGTTAATAGTTACGGTTCCAGTAAAGTCTCTCTTGTGGAATTCACTCTGGAGATGAGTAGTAGGAGGTTTCTTCTTCCTATCTGCTGTTGAGACACCGTTGTCTGCATTGCAACAAAATTAATCTTTATTTTTGTTGATGTTTTATAACACCTGGTTTAACTGAATGTACTTGGAATTTTGGAGGACAGTTGTTCTTTGATCTCTTCCCAGTTTTAGTTTTACACCAAGGTTGTTTCATGCCTTTGACTCCACATCTATTTCGTTAGAGTGTTAAAACCAGTAAGATAATGTGAAGTTGAGAACCCATAGTGGTGTATTTAAAGATTGTGGTTCACTTGTATTGGACCTAGGACAGAGTGGCGATGAAGGCTTCCGTGTAAGAAATAGGTCATGCAAACAGTTAAGAAGCCTACAGCAAAGGTGAAGCGAAGTGAAGCAAAAATGAAAGATGTCTGCCTGGCAGAGCAGAAGGACTCAAAGGACTTGTGGTGTTCAGAGTTCTCACTGCATTTTTCTAGTTTAATTATTTATGTTTTTCAAGATTATTCAAAAGCTTAGGCAGAACACAAATGCTTCTGCTTTGATCCCCTGAAGTGCAAATGTTGAGATGTGTAACTTGATACTAAAAGACCTAGCTTGCAATGCAGTCAAGCCCTTGAATTTTTATTCACAGCCTGTTGTTTTTCTCTGCTGTATCCTGACTGCAGAGGCTCACCTTGAGAGTAAGTGACTGAATATGCCTAAGCTATGCATTCCCAGCTCACAGGTTAGAGGTGGCTGCTGTTACCGCGTAGCACAGAACATGGACCTCTCTGTGCTTTCTCAAAGCCAGGCAGTGATTTTGAACTGTGTTCTCACTGGGATGCTATTTGCATTAGCTGCTGTCATCAACCTGGGCAATTTTACACCTGTGCTGACATGGATATGAGACAGTTTGGTAAGTGGATTGTTAAGTCGCTGTTTGATTTCTAGTCAATCGGGAAAGAAAAGGCACATCACTTTGCAGGACCTGTCGTCTTCTAAACACCCTGAGTCACTTCTGAGTGACTCCTGAGCAAGAGAGAAGAGAAAGAGATGCATTGGCTCAGGAGCCACCACAGTGCTTTTGCTTTCACTAAGAAGCAAGACTTGCAGAACCACAGAATGGCTTATGTAGGAAGGGGAGCTCTGGAGGTCATCTGGTCCAAAAGACTGCTCAAGCAGGTACAGATTGAGCTGATTGCCCAAGCCCAGCCACCTGACTGACTTCTGAAGTACAGATCTCCAAGGAGTGAGACTTGACAGCCTCTCTGGGCTACCTGTGGTAGACAAGAGCCAGTGCTCTTGTCACCTGCACAGAAATTAAGTGCTTCCTTAAGTTTTGACTGTTTAGCATTGATTTTCTGAAGATATTTTATTGCAGCTTAATGAACACCATTGTGTCAATTGAGGCAGAGGATTGTAGAAGGTCAAGCATAATCTTCAGAACCTCTTTTCTTCAGCAGCAGTGTGAGAAACACTCTCAGCCAATAGGTTCAGCTCTGCAAGGACCTTAGTGAAGCATCGTGCTTTATTTGCAGTCGCAGTGGTGAATGCGCAGCCTCTTGCAGCAAGAGTGGAAACGCCAACTATGTCAACAAAATACACCCCATTATATTCCTTTTTCCTGACAAACATTATCATCTCTCCTAGTGGTTTCTTGGTTGAGCATCTAAGCCTCATGATCTTCTCAACACAGTTACTAAGGAATATTTCCGTACTAAATCTTTTACTAGCCTGTAGTCTTCGTATGTATTTTGTATTTCTCGTTGGAGATAGGGGGGCAGAATTTCGTTAGGTTATTGCATTCGTTCTACAGATTATTATGTTTGTTCAGTCCTGTGGTGTAGATTATCACAGTTATTCTGTCCTGTGCTATACCTACCCTGCCTTATCTTGAATTAGTCAGAATGCTCTAGTTTGCTTTCAAGCAAAATATTTGCCTTGTCTTCTGCTGGTCTCTGCCTCAGCAATTTTTTGTGAAAAGCAACCTATGCAGCCATTTTATAAGAAGGTTGTAAGTTTAGTAAGGGCCTATACTTTGATGCTTCTACTACAAAAACACAAGCTAACTCTCACAGCAGTGTCTGGGCAAGGTGCACAGTCTTGCATATGTGTCCGTTCTCACCAAAGAGAAAAGGGAATAGAAAATGACACCTACTGAATCGGAACTGAAAATAGCAAGGAAGGGTGAAAACAGTTTCCTGGCAATGCCATCACTTCTCTTGACACATTTTCTCACAGCCACTTAGTTGCTTCAGACAAAGATGGTTTAGCTGGCAGTGGCTCGTTGAATACTTCAATTTTTCCCCTGCTTTTTCAGTGAAGCTGGTGTCTGGCTCTTTGGGCAATGAGCAGCTGTTGAGTCTGGCAGTGATCCAGTGCTGAAAGAGCAAAGGCTCTGCAAGCTGGGTATGTGCAAGTGCATATGAACATAGGGTTGGACAGGGTGGAGTTGCTGTCTCAGCCACACCAACAGCTCCAGCTGTGGCTGTGCCATCTGATGGCACGTGAGTTAGCTGCTGGACTTGGGCAACAGTCCCTGAGATATGGAAATAAATTGCCTGGTTCCTTTTGCTGCAAACGCAAGAAACGCTGGTTTGTATCTGTAGGGGCAGGAATAAGGTTCTGCTTTTTTTTGTCATCTGGAAATGGTCAATTAATAGCTCCTGGAGCCATATGCCACCTTGCATATAGAAATGGCTGTGTCAGAAGAGTCTGTGGAACATGCTTCCAGCAAGAGCCTGGGTAGCAGAGCTGAGGCTTGCTGCAAAGGTGTTTTCTTTTGTGGGCCAACCTGAGGAAATTGTTACTGATCTTGTACTTTGAGTCATTTGCTGTGCTCCCAAATGCTATGTCTGTCTTGCCAATATCAAGTCGCATTCCTTCTCCTTTCTTTGCCTTCTTCCAAACCTCAGTATGTACATCCGCTGCTTGAAAGGAACCATATGGGCCTGATCACTGTTCAGTATTTCGGAATGGTACCAAGCATTTTACCAAATTCACTGGGTGTTCTCATAGGGTGTGACTGCCTCCAGTGGGATGCGCTTCATTTCTCTCACTGTAGCTGAGAAACCGCAGAAGTCATTTCTTTTCTAGGAAGACATGTTATTTTGAAATAAAAGCTGCCTCATTTAAGGACGTGAAAGCTGCTGTGATACACTGAAGTGGTTTTGCTGGATCAGTACAGGGAGCTGTGACAGCCAACTGGAAACTGGAGTGAAGTAAGATCCTAAACTCATCCAGGCTGCAGACTCTGCCGTTTGGTATCATTCCCTGGCTCAAGTCTAGGCATTACAGGTTTCCCACTAAAAGTATGGCACTGAGAATGCTGTTACCCTTGCGTTAAACATCTTTCCTTCTTGTTTTTCTGCTGGCTATGTTTGAAGTAACATTTGTAGTGAGGTTTCTTGGCAAAGAGAACAGGGTGGGTGAGCTGGAACTGTGGGCTGCTCTGTTAACCCTGTAAGCCGTATGTCTGAAGAAGGGCATAAGAGGGGCAGAGCCAGAAGGGAAGGTGAGGTGGGAGAAAGCACCATGTTTAACTGTAGGTGAGAACAGTGGCTGTTGTGACAAAAGCCCAGCAGAACAACTGTGTGTAGACTTGGTAGAGGCAGTCCTGCTGGGCACTAGCTCCAGAGAAGAGCCTGAAATGTGAGTCCAGCCATGCTAAACAGCTTTCCCAGTGTGGTGCTGTTTATGGTAAGAGTTACACTCAACAAAATGTGTGGCTGAAGGAGGCCAGGATTTTATTTTGCCCTACACATAAGACAGCTTAGGGCAGCTGCTTGGGAGAATAAATAGAGGTGAGGAGGTACTCAGAAGCACTTTGTCTGCTGCAGGCAGTGGATGGTGCCCAGTGGGAGGACAGCCTTAGAGTATTTGCCCAGCTGACCTGACTTCCATAGGAAAAGGGCATTTTTAATACAGTTGTGTGCAAGGCTGTCTGTTTTTAAACAGAGTTTGGAGACCAGGCTGCCAGGACAGAGAAACATTTCTTGGAAAGGAATGTTATCTACAGAAAGTACATGACGATTTCTGAAAACAACTGGGTCTTCAGACGTCTTAACAAATTTAGGCAAGTTAACAGTGAAGTCAAGCTGTGCAGTGGGGAATGTATTGTTAGAAGATCGAGTCCTGGTGTCCATCCTTTCAGAAAGGTGTTGAATAGTTAAAGTGAGCTCAAGAGGAGCAAAATACTCCTGACTGGAAGGTGAAGTGAGGACAGTTCAGTACCTAGGAATTTACAGCATGAACTCATACTCGGCAGTTAATTTGCGAGTGTAAACATGCCCTGAGAATCATCCAGGCTGGAACGAGATGGAGCTTTTCATCAGCAAGGGCAATTACCATTTGTTGCAAAACAGTGTGCACAGATCTTTGCCTTCAAATAGGATGTCTGGTATTTGTTGCCTTGTGATTCATCCACAATTAAATGCACTCGATAGTCATGGCATATGTGCTAGTTTACCTTGCTGTAGGATTCAGTGGGAGAGATCCTATCAGGCACAGAGTGCCTAGCATCCTTATGACAGACTTCTCACGTAGAAGTATTCAGGAACCAGGTAGAATAGTCAGAGCATTGTGGAGAGTTGAGGAAGAATGTGGGGAAAAATATGAAGGAAGGTGAGAAGGGAGAAAGCAAAGAGCTATTTACAAAGCAATAAAAAAAAAAAGGGATGAGAAAAGGTAAACTAAGCGAAGGACTTAGTGACTGTCTCCAAAAACAAATTTTGGAGAAGAGACCACCCAGAAGGTCAAAGGACCAAGTGCTGGATATGTATCCTGTATCTTAGCCCCTAAACACTCCCTTTTCTAACCCCACGTATGTTACGTCACATCTGTGTTTCAGTTGCCTGTCTAGGAGATAGAGATGATAACGCCCTCTGCCTCAGGGAGTAAATGAGATCCACTAAGATAGGGTGTTTATCTTCTGGGCAGTATGACTTATGTAAGTGCAAACATAGGTGCTCTGCCTCGTTAATTAACAAACCACAGGAGCAGTTGTAGCTTCAGGCAGACAGAAGAAGCATGAAAGTCACGCGGAACAGGAGTGAGAGGGGAATACTGGTGACTGCTTGTTTGCTGTAAACTTATTTACGGCTGTGTGCTGTCCCGCATAATCGTTCCATCTCTGTTCTGCCCTTGCCCTGAAATGTTAGGCATGGTCTTGGAATGGAAGTGCTTCATTCTCACCTGTTACTGCAGAGAAGATGAATTGTCACTCGTTTAGGGGCTTTATTTTGGCAGGAAGGTGTTTGCCTTTGTCACCATTCCACATGTAAGTGTGCTTTTAGTTACGTGGATTAAGCTTCCCAGAGAATGCCAGAATTTTCAGCGAGCAGCTGCTGGTGCATCTGTTGATTCCTGCCTTGTGCTGTGCCTACTCACGGATGAGTTGGTCTTGCGTGGCTGCAACTTTTGGCATGTTCATCGATACAGAGCAAATGTCATATAATTCTGTTTTCTCCTACCTGCTGTGGTCTGAGAACACAAGCATGTACCTGCCTGATTGTGAAATAGTAAATTTAAGAACTCGTTCAGAATGCATCAATGAAAAAAAAAAAGATAGCTAGAAGAACTGTGATTTGTGAAGTTGGTGTAAGCACTGGTAGCGTGGGATTTAATCACAGAATTGTAGGGGTTGGAAGGGACCTCTAAAATCATTGAGTCCAAGCCCTGTGCCCAAACAGCTCCCTAGCCCAGGTTGCACAGGTAGGCATCCACGCGGGTCTTGAACGTTTCCAGAGAAGGA
Organism: Cyrtonyx montezumae; assembly: GCF_038088225.1. Taxonomy (NCBI): domain Eukaryota; kingdom Metazoa; phylum Chordata; class Aves; order Galliformes; family Odontophoridae; genus Cyrtonyx; species Cyrtonyx montezumae. The sequence goes on along the minus strand of NW_027071936.1, from coordinate 14,273,800 downwards.
GACTCCACCACCTCTATGTGCAGCCTGTGCCAGTGCTCCGTCACTGCACTGTGAAGAAGTTTGCACACACATTTGTGAGGAACTTCCTATGCTTCAGTTTGTGGCCATTTCCCTGTTCCTATCACCACACACTGCTGAGAAGAGTCCAGCCTTGTCCCTTTGCCTCTATACGTGGATTGGATCCCCTCTGAGTCTTCTTTCAAGGCTGAATAGAGCCAGGTTTCTCAGCCTTTCCTCATAAGAGAGGTATTCTATGCCCTTTATCATCTTGGTTGCCCTCCGCTGCACTCTTTCCAGGAGATCTCAGTCTTTTTTGTACCAGGGAGCCCAGAAGTGTACGCAGTATTCCAGGTGAGGCCTCACCAGGGCACAGTAGAGGGGTAACGATCACCTCCCTCAACCTGCTGGCCATGCTCTTCTTAATGCACCCCAGGATCAGATTGGCCTTCTTGGCCACCATAAATGGGAACCACAATCATAGAATCACTCAGGTTGAAAAAGGCCTTAAAGATCGTCAATGGGCTGGATTTTCTCACAGTTGAACTTTGACAGTTTTGAATGAGGTGGCTCGTTCGACATGTGCTTTTGTGGGCAGAGTTGGTCTACATACAGCTGCGAGTATGGTTGTGAGATGTTATCGTGTTTGAGGATGACCATTGGGCCCCTATGTTGCTACGTCCTTGTGCCTGAAAAAGGGCATTTTGACTTGCCTGCATTGCAGGGATGTGATAAGACTTCAGGCATATGCGAAACGCTACTGTATCCCAGCCTTGATATGTGGCTCACTCAGAGAGATGCCGCCAGTGTTTCTACTCAGTAAGGGAATGCCTCTTCCCTCTAGCATGATGATGAACTGGACTTAGGTATTAACAACACTCTTCTAGTCATACTACAGCTACAGAGACACTGCTGATGCACGTTAGGTGTTGCAGTGCATGTACAAAATGATGATGTAAATCGTACTGCTGAGATGAGATGAATGTAAATGCAAACAGGAAGAGCAGAGATCTGTTTTTACTTTTTTTCTTTTCCAAAGCAGTGAATGCCTTCAAATTCAAGGAGCAGAATTGCAAAGAAAATGGCTGCAAATTCCTCATTCTAAAAAGAAGATTGAAAGTTGGTCATTCATTAATCTTTTGCCTTTATTTCCTGCAGTTTGTCATGAGTCCTGTTCTTCATGCTGGGGACCTGCTGACAACAATTGTTTTTCCTGCAAAGACACGTCCCGTGTGCTAAAAGCAGGGCTCTGCGTGACCAGCTGTGGAAAGGGATTTTATGAGAAGGACGGAGTCTGCAGTGGTAAATGCCTGTTTTCTTCCTCAACTGCAAGAAATCTAAGAAATGCTCTGCAAAATGGAATCAATATTTCTTTCAGCCTTGCAGCAGCTGTGATTTTATTCGTGTTTAAGAAGCCAGATGCACCTTGTGCATAAATATCAGATAAGGAAATCTGTTGTTTGTTTGTAAGATTATTAATTCATTTAAGCTAATCAGATGCTGAAAGGTTTAATGTTTTTTCTCTCACTGAACAGCTTGAAAGCCTACCTGAGTTGTTTTTGAGAGCTTGACAAATCCATTTATCTGTGGAAAGAAAAATGGCCCTTGCCAGCAGGTTTCTGTGAATTTGATTGTAATTCATCATCACAATAACTAATATCTGCACAACGGACGAGACTTGGGAGCTAGGAAGGTTTGCTGAGAAGAGGAGGAAGAAAAAGCTGTAGGGAAAAGTCCAAACCTAAATTGAACAGATCTTGAAGGGAAGAAAAGAACCCTCCAATAAATAGTCTAAAATTTGCTGCAGCCATTTGTGCCAAGCCTGTGTTTCTGCTGGCAGCCACCTCCAGCTTCTTTGAAGGACTTTCCACTGTAGTCAATGGTGTTGTTGCTAGCTGTGGCACAGCTAACTAGGGAAAGCCGAAAACTGGCAGCATGTTGACAAAATTATTGCAGATTTTGGCCACAGCCCCGGTAAATTTTACACACTTGTGTTTTGAAATGTGCAGAATTGAAGTCTTGCCTCTGCCGCTAAAGATTATGTAAGCTCCAAGTGAAATTTTACCCAGGTACAGCTTAACTATTTTTATTATTTTTATTGCCAGCGCAATAAAATATCATCAAAACTACATAGCTGTTCCTCACACCCTCCAGGATTCAGGCTTTTCGTCATTCTCTGAAAACAGTGGTTTTGATATCCAGATGGAGACCTGTAGGCTCCTGTAAAGTGAGTGGTGAAAAGAAACAAAAATTAGTCAAGTACAAATCTTAGTCCTGCTACCAGCAGTAGTGCTGCTGACTTAAGGGAGCCAGAGCTTCGTTCTGCTTCTCCAAAGCAACTGGTCATTTGATTTCAGAACTAACTGCCTGGGAAAATATAGACCACAGAAATGGGTTAGAAGCGTTAAAGTGTTTGATTTTAGATGCATTTTCAGTGCTTGTGGCTTTGATTTGTAGGAAGAGGGAGGGAATGGTAAAGTTTTGCTCAACTTTTCTTCCATCTTTTATTTCCTGAACAGTCTGAAAACTGATGTTTGTTATACAGAGTTATGTACATTTATGAGATGCTTTTTATTTGTAGGACCATTGGTGAACAGGAAAGAAAAATGCAACACTAGCTGGAGAGTCTTTTTCTTTATGACCCAGTACATTTAAACCTGTGTCTGGATTCATTGAGTATTAGTTTTCTGAGTTTTTTATTAGGAAAGAAAAAATAAGAGATTATAGTGTCTGACATGCATGCAAATATGCAAAATTGGCGTCCATTTTCAGCTTAAAGCATTGCTCAGACAAAAAAAGTTACAGGCAGAGCCCGTCACAATGATTTTCAGAACATTAATATAATTGTGCCACAGCAGCCTAGCTTGTAAAGTTGCTGTTGGGATGAAAACCCTTTTGGACCTGGAGAGAGTGCTGACCAAATAGAAGGCAAGTCTGCTGCAGGCAGGATGATACAAGTTGTAAGGCAGCAGTGACATCATCCTCCCCCCCCTCCCTTTGCTGAAGGGTAGCACCAGAAACAACCTGCAGTGCTAGCAGTTGGATCCAGGCATGGGGATGCAAACCTTTCACTCCAAGTGACCTGCTTTTAGAGAATAGAAACTCCATGGGATTTGTAAGTCTTTCTTTCCCTAATCCATCCAGGCGTTCCTCCATGTGGGCTGCAAATGCAAGGAGGGAGTGTGACTATAAACCTATTTGGTCTGGTATTTGTACTTAGGAGTTGTAGACACGATACAGGTCAGCGAATACATGTCTGTACTTGCACGTCTCCCTCTGTGAATGTCACTACTTTTTCTAGGAAAGTATGAAAGTTTACTTGTGCTGGAGACGGATGTTTAAAAGGTGCCATTTAAAAAGCATTAAAAAAAAAAAGTTTATCTATCTAGCTGGTTTGATACCTCTGTTGTTTGCTTATTGAGAGTGTTTCATTACTGAGCTCCCCTCTTTGGTAGTTTGTGACAGGTCCTGTGAAACATGCTATTCAACCCGGCCCAGCTGTTTGACCTGTGCTTCAGATAAGGTGTTACACAATGGGAAGTGCATTGCAGAGTGCCCACGTGGACTTTTCCCAGGCAGCAATGGAAGATGCAGGGGTAAGATGCATATTGCATGAACTTTAAGTCTCTCAAGGAGCACTCCACATGTCTTCTGTTCCCCAAATGTTTTCCTTTGGGGAGGAAATCTTAAGATTGCGGAACTGAGCACGGGGAACGTGGTTTATTATTTTCTTTGGGGGTTTTCTTGTGATGGATTGTTTTAAATAACCTCTTCGCCATGTGAAACGTATTAAGACAAACTGAGATAAATGTCCACAGCACAATATGAGTAGGAGTTATTACTGTGTTACTGGTTATTAATAGTGAACTTCTGCTCTCATTAGTTCACACAGCTGAATATCCTGCCAGCTGGGAGTTTTCATTGTTGGCTGGAGGATACTGTAGTCAGCAATAAAATTTGCAAGGAGGGAAAATAGAATATTTCAATTCCATGTGCTCTGTTTCTTTATCAGCTTGTCATGATTCGTGCTCCACTTGCGAGGGACCTCTGGCCACTCACTGTACCTCCTGTTCCCTTCCTCTGGCTTTGCACCAGGGCCAGTGCCTGCAGAGCTGTGGAGAGGGCTTTTATCAGGATCGCAACACGTGCAGGGGTAAGCTCTGTAATTTTGAGTGAATTCCTCAGCTGCTGCAAGTTGATGTATCTGTGCTGGCTTTTGTTGGGCTGTGCTCATTGTTGGGAATTCAAATGCAACACTGATTCTTACTCTGTTCTTGTCAAGGAATGAGTAATTTCCATGTTTGCCTACTGGTTCTTTTCCACTGTGAGAAGAAGCAGATTTTCCCAAATACTTTGTAATTTCATACCTTCAGGATTTACTGGTCTTGGAGACTTTTTTTATCCCATGCTCTTGATAAGCACACATTGCTGTCAGTTCTCAAGATGACTGAAGGGGTGAGTAAAATACACATACTTAATACATTTTGCAACAGTGGAAAACCTGAAAATTCAAGAGATGGGTTTCTGCTTCCCTTGAGCCCATCATACTTTTATTTTTGGCTATTTTGATGGTCAGATTATGTTCACGTTGACAGTTCCAAAAATTAAAGGAGCATTGTAATCGTGTGCCACAAGCAGTCAAGATTTTTGTTTTCCAACTGTGTTTATCAACTTTATTCAAGGGAAGAGCTGTTCTTTTAAAGGTGTGGCAGCAGAGTATTTCTCTATTCCATCAAAGATGATACAGCACTCCTTCTGTTTATGGAACAAATTCCTTAGCCTGTGAGTTGTTGCAAGACATGGCTGCGTGGTTAGCTCTTTGACTGTCAGACTGTTTACCACAGTGCAAAATTGGAAAGAGGACAGCAGGGCATGAACCAGTGTTTTCCCCCAATTTGTGTTCACACGATGCCCAACTTTGCATGGTTACTGGGCCTTGTCCATCCCTGTGAGACAGCTTTCCTTGGAGCTGTGGCTCTGACTGCTCTTTTTACACGTGCACAGGTTGCCACCCATCCTGCCGTACCTGCGTTGGCCCAGGGGCCTTTCATTGCCTGCAGTGCTGGGCACCAGAGGATGTGCTGCAGCCCCATCAGCCTGTGGAAGAAGCTGTGTATGGCTTTTGCCTCTCAAGCTGCCAAGCCCAGTTCTACCTGGATGTCACAGGAGTCTGCAGACGTGAGTTGACAATGGAAACTGTTCCTTGAGGCCTCAAGCACAAGATGTGCTGATTTGATATGTTCCTGGTCACTTTGTACTGTTTTTGCTTCTAGCATGCTTTGCGTTCCTCTGTAACACTTTTGGAGGAAAATACACTCTAAGTGTGATTTGTCAGTAAAGGATTTAGGTGTTTGGTTTTTTTTTTAAATGATTAGATTCTGGTCTGACCACCTTAGCTTAGCTTTCTTTTCTTTCAAGTTGAGTATACTATTTTTAACACTGTATTGTTTTTAAGCAGGGTTATTTGTTAAGTCCTGTTCAGAAAAGGCTGAGCTTTCTCCACATTTATCCCCTGTAGCAGGTCAACGCTTCCCTCACCAGTCTTTTCTTTTGTGAAAGCTACTCTGATGCATATGCTCTACAGCACACGTGCTATTGCTGCTCCTGAAGTGCCAAGCAGGAAGCATTTCCATGAAGGCTACAGTTTAGAAGAGAGGCTAAAATGGTGTTCACTAACATATGTAGTTTCCCACTGTTGTGAGATTTCACTGAAGAATTCTGCCTGAGTATATCAGCTAGTCATTCAGTTGGGCTATACAGAGCCTGTGGCAGCCATATAGAATGTCAATACAACAAACTCATTGCACTACCTTGAAAACAGTGCATATGGATTCAGGCTGAATGAGCCAGAATTCCTCACAGCAACACAGACCACCTGAAGGGAAAGGAGAAATAGCTTAATGGGAGGAAATGATTTCCCTATGTGAAAAGAGCCATCATGAAGACGGTAACTCTACAGTACTTGAATAATGAAACAGTAATAACAGCATCAAAAAGATTTTTTGGAAGTGGACTTGATTTAAAATAAATTTATGTTGTTTATGTTTTATCAAATTGACAGGAGTTTGTGGGTTTTTTTGTTTTTTGTTTTATTTTTGCCTTAAGGGCTCTTTAAAAGGAAGAAATGTCATTTCTTTATGGAATGATTCTGTCTTTTATCAGTGACCTACACATGCTACAAAAGTTTCAGTACTTTGGACTGGTTCCTGAAGGCATTAATGCAGAACCTAGCAGTTCGTGCAGTGGCTGTCTCTTGGCAGAGAATGTGTTTTCTTGTCTGAATCCAGGTTATGGTATAGCAACTAACTAAAGAAAGCTGTATACCGTTGCCTCAGGTGTGTGAACAGACATGCACAAACAGGCCTGAGCAGAGATAGGTGACAGTGCTCAATTATGTCACTGAGCAAGAATGTCAGCACAACCTCACTTTATTAGCTTTTCTGTATTAGTGAAGGGATTAGGATAGTAATTTGATTTATTGCAGAAGGATGTGAATATTCACCTTTGCAGACTCCTAGCTACCCATCTGAATTCTCATACAAGTTTTATAGATGCATCTTTTTGAAAATACAGACCCACAGCAGATAAATAACATGCCTGTACTATCTGTGCAGGAAAAAAAAAAAGTACATTCATATGTAGGTTATAATGTTGATTTTGAATTTTTTTAACTCTGTACTTGTGAATTGCCAGCCAATCAAGAGTAATATTTCTGTTTTAGAATACTTGATTTTTCCCTGCTCAAAGTAAGAAATTTCTCTCTGATTTTATTTGAGTCAGTGGAGCCAGAAGATAGTCCTCAGGGCATAACATTTGTGATGAGGATCCCTGAATTCTCTTCTTGGCTCTCTGACAGGCAGCTAACAGTACTTGCATTAATCATTTACTTTCTTTTATTCTCTCCAGCCCTGTGTTTGTCTTGTCTCCTTAGAGGGCAGGAAGTCTTCCTTTGTGTTTAACACAGTGCAACCTGCAGCCTCAAGCCACTGCTTTTATAATGAATAGGGTTTTCTTTTAGATAATCAGTTTGTATATTTATTTCATCAAATCATTTCGTTTAAACTAACTTGTTTTAGAATTGGTACCGTAAAGGCTTAAGTCTTAACATTTTAACTGCATTCTTATCCTTCTTGCTGAATCCTTTTAATGAACATTCACTTTGTGAGCTGTGAAGTCAGATGGCCAGCCCAACATTACATTTGATCTGACTGCTCCAGAATGACTGATGATAACTGTTCAACGATGCTGAATTGAAAATCCTTCCTGGGATGTCTATAGGGTCATAACAAAAGATGATTTTGGTCTCTGAGTCTGCAGGACCTAGAGCTCTTAGAGGCAGGAGAATAATTTTATATTGTCTTGCATCAGCTTTGCATTTTGGAGATAAACTGTGTGGGTGCAAAGCTGTTAAATATGCAGGTGTCTGTGGTTGCTCCTTATCTTCAAGGAGTGTGCTGTAAGTCTTCTTGCATTCTTGCCCTTTCTACCTTTCATAAGGCAGAGAATCCTATAAGGGAAACACGTTACTATTGTCTTTGGGGACAAAGCTGCACTGTAGGACAGTAACAACAGAGAGAAGGCTAAATTGATTTCTAGCTTCTGTCTCTTTGTTTTTCTCTTCCCTACAGAGTGCCACTCCTCCTGTGCAGGCTGCGTGGGGAACACTTCTCAAGACTGTACAGCCTGCCTGTCTTCCCACGTCCTGCTCGAGGGCAGATGCCTCTCTGAGTGTCCAGAGGGGCTGTTCAGCCAGCAAAATCACTGTTCCTGTAAGTGCACAGTGCAGGCACCTGCAGCTTATACTGTGGAATTTCATTACATGCACGTTTTGTAATGCATTTCTAAAAGTAATTAGAGATGCTGTCAGATTTACATGAGGCTATTTAAGTATTTTCAGGGGAGAATAGAATAGTCCAATTTTGGGAAATGGAATCTCTTCCAAATGGGAGGGAGGCATACACATTGAATCATAAATTATAATCAGTTTTACTCCCTGGACAGCTTCCCTGAAAATATTGTACTTTCCATTTCACTGGGCTTGGATGAAGTTCTTAGCCAGCACTGTTGCGGAAGAGATCTTAGTGGCCAGCTCTGAAATGTGGTCTACTTTTCTTAGGCTAGATAAGCATACTGAATTAGCTTTAGCTTCATTTTTAATCCATTGCTAGCCATCAGGCAAAGTTTTAAAAGAAGGAATTCTGCAGATATAGGAGAAAAGCCATTACCTCTATGGATGTGCTTGATCAGTGGTAGGTACAGTGTTGTTTATTTGTGTCTTAGCATTGGTCAGCAGGTGGGCTTCTCATTCAGGTTGTTTGATCTCATTTAAACAGATAGCTCTGACTACTGACCTTCCAAGTGACTGCAACAATTACATCTTCTATGCCACTTGCAGAAAATTGTGGCCTTTGGGGTGTGCCATTTATTGTTTGCTTTTAAGTACGGCAGATGGGGAAATGCAGGCGTTTGAAATCTGATTGGTCTCTTCAAAGTCATCTGAAAGATGTCTGTTCTTTTGCAATAGATTCATTGAGTAAGGCTTCCCTACATCTTTTATGACAGCCGGATAAATTTGCTGAAGTTCTATTGGTTGCTGCCCTTGGAGGGCTCAAATTCAGGGAGAGGAGGGCTCAAATTCAGGGAGAGGAGCCCCTTCTGTGCTGCATTGCTCTGTTTATTTGATTTTTTTGTCCAAGGAAAAACAGTCTGCCACGTAAATGTATTTGTTTCTTGTAAATGTATTTATTGTTGTAAAGCTTCATCGGTTTCGAGGTTGGGTTTTGCCGCCTTATAGCTGAGGTAACTGCTGTATTATGTGATTCTGGATCCCAGGTTTATATAAATGTCTTAGAAACAAAACATCAGTGTCAGGAAAGTGATGCCTCTCAGTATGTTGCCAGCTTGTATCTCTGGCAGTTTTTGAACAGGGAAGCTCAGTTAATAGAGGTTTGTCTAGAAAATTGATTCTTCTTTTTAAACGCTCAGTTCGCAGGCTTGATCCCTGAGAAGCTGAGAAGGTGGTGAGACTTGGCATGTTAGGTCTCAAACACTGGAGCTGTATTCTGTGGCAGCTGTGAAAAGCTCAGCTTCCATGTGGGGAGTGAGCAATTTTATGTAGCCTGGGGGAGTCCTGAGGTGGGAGACTTCGAAGTTGTTTGCTTTTATTCATGGAAAAGTTTCTAAAGTAGTTTCTAAGAGATTTTTACAGATCATTAGCTCTAGTATTTCTTTCTCCCTCAGATCAGGTGTGGAAACCATGGAAATATGGCATCTGGCTGTAAAGATGGAAAAATACAAAAACAGTCTGAATGAAGTACTTTTGAACAATCTTAATCACTTGCTCTGCAATGCTTTTGTTTAAGATTTGGGAGATGGAGTAACTAATGAGCTGGCACAGCGTTCACAGAATCACATTCTGTTGGCTTCAATTTGGGAGGGGTTTGTGCAGAAATTTCCTCAATTCCCCACTTATGAATATCAAATTCATGCCAGTGTAATTTTTGTATAGTCCCATTCTGTCTTACGTGTATGTGCGTATACCAGAGGGAGGAATAAAAGGGACAATCTATTTGTATTTTGTGTACATATATACCTAGATTAACACAGAGAATAAATGCTGTTTATTTATTTCAGTGTTCAACTCTTTGTTTTCATCTCGTTTATTCAAATTGTGGATCTAAGAGCCTTCCAAACCACAACTCGCCAGTCACTGATGCTTTTGAGTGTTGTTTTATGTCCGTGTTTTGTAGGAGTAAATGATTATTGTAAAGGCTGTTTTCCTGGGGAGGGAAGAGTATAAGATAGACTACACCGAAAGCATAACAACAAGTGATGGTTTTCTTACCCAGCCTGCCATCCGTCATGCAAGACATGCCGTGGCCCTTCTGACTTGGAGTGCTTAACCTGCCATCCCCACGCGACTCTGGCTGCTGGAAGGTGCAGGACTAGCTGCAAGGAAGAGCAGTACCTCAACTTGGTGGGATATTGTGTGGGTGAGTAAGAGAAGGCCTTGCTTCTTACATTGGGATGGTATTCCTGTAGCATTTGTCAGCTACTCGGGCATACAGCAGGAAGAAATCAAAATGCCTGTTGTGGGTGAAATATCATACAGGATGCCATTAGGAAACTTGCTGCTGCTTGAAGACTTGAGATCACATGTATAGACTGGTATACCTGGCAATTAATAGAGCATTCGTATGGTTAATAATAACATAATGAATATATCCTCAAGAATAGGATGGGCTGCGACTGTGTTTGTCAGGCCAAGTATTTAACTGTATCCTATTGCAGTCTGGTTTTTACACTGGTCTTGTCACTGCATTCCCTGTCCTTTCATTCTGTGAGAGCACCCTGTGCTTGTTAAAGGCACGATGCTTGCTTTTGTCCTTCTCTGAATTCTCTTTGCAGCAGGCTGGCACTGTCTCTCCTGGGATGGAGCAGCCTTGGGAGCGTTAGCTGGCAGTTACCAGGACTGGGGTCTCTTCTCAGAGTCCTGGGTACTGGTGGACCCAGAGCAAGAAAAGCTGCTTCAGTGCTGCACAGAGCTTCACTGAAGTGAGCTAAGGAAACATTTGTGATTCAGAGAAGCAATTTCTGGGGGCTCTAAAGAAAAAATTGGCGCAGCTAGGATTGCTGTGTGCATTTTTGAGAGATAATAGGATTTATGCACAGGGGTTATACTCTGTGGGTGCTTGGTGCCTGCACTTAAGCCTATCATCAAAAGCCACTGATTGCATTTACTTGTTTAAAAAGAGAAATCACTTTTAATCCATCACACAGACGCCTATAAACATACCCTGGGAAGAGCTCCAGTGACTTCTGAGCTTTATCAAGCCATTTTTTTTCTTTATCAATAAAAGATTCAGCATGTGAGGCTTATGCTAGGTTGAACAGTTCCATATGAGATAAAGAATCCTAAGAAAAGCGTAAAATGCAATAAATGTAGTAAATGTATCCACCGAGAGGCTATCATTCTCAATTTAATCTAGATGGTTCCCTTTCACAGGGACTTCTTTTTGCTTACAGTATGTGTTCTTGGATTTTGTTTTCTTTTTAATGAAATACTTATTTCTTTCCTCTCTGCAGATTATTTTATTTTCACCTTCCTTGTAAACAACGGTTACTGTTTAATCTATGAAAGGAGACAGAACAGAGTATCTGAGAAAAATATCCCCTAAAATTTCTAGAAAGTGAGAGTGGGGAGTCAAGATGTTTCATATAGTCAAGTAATTACACTATGAAAGTAATTCAGTAAATAATTCTGAAAGTAATTTTAGTGTGATGAGCTTTTTATGCCCTGTAAAATTTCAGGGGCTATAATGATGCTCATTAATGTCCTGTAATATCGTAGCTGTATGCTCTTTATATCTTGCACTTTATTTTCCCATTCCTTTGCATTATGTTTCCTGTGAAAAAGGCTGCTGGAAACATGATGTTATAGCTGTAAGTTTTATTAAAAAAAAACCAAAAGGTGTGTGTGTGTGTACATATATATATGTGTGCATATATATGTATACATGCACTATTTATCATAAACCTGGACTTTGTCTCAGAAGTGTTTTCTCTGCTGCTGGATGCTTGCTATGTGTGTTAATTATTCCTTTTACATGACTGCTTCTTCTAAGTTTGGAGAAATGCCACGAAGCAATAAGGATGCTCCCAAGTGAGTAGGTAAACATCACAATGCCTGGCAATAATGAGAAGAAATTGCAAACTGTGTGGTCACGCAAGCAATGTGGAGGGCATGGTTTGACCTCCAGGTTCGTTACTCTGACAGCAATGAATCACTTGCAAAGAACCTTGCTTGGCTTTCTGGGCTCCAGAGCAACAGCAATTTGGTGATGCATCCGTTCCTTGCAAACTAACAAGTTTGTTCTGGTGATTGCAACGTCTTCTTGCTAAGGGGCAAACTTTACTTTGAAGCATGAAACCCTGAATGGGTTCACTGTTTGGAGAGTTGTTCTCTCAAGCTAGAACTCTGTTTTCAAGGCTTGAAGCTAGAAATGTGTTTTCAAGGCTTAGTTGATAGTGCTTGGGATCACTGAGTGTTAGTAATGTTTGAATCTATAACCCCAGAACAGGAGAGGCTTTTCAGGTACAACACAGTAGGAGCATAAGGAGACACTGTTCCTCCTATCAGCTCTGATTTTGCTGTTGCTCTGTGACTCACGTGTGTTCATCTTACCTTTAAGAGGGCAGTACATATTCTCACTTGATCTTTGTGATACGAGGACTCTTGATGTCAGTGAGATCTTGCAGATAGATGCAGTGATGCTTCGTTATCTAACCGAAGTTTTTAAAATCCTTGGAGCACAGCCACAGCCATAAATAAATAAATGTTGTGCTTTAGTCTGGTGCCTGCAGTCCTAGGTGTGTTGGTCTTTGTGCCAGATTTATGTCTGATGATTATGAAAAGGATATGTGTTGCCAGTTCTGCTACAAACAAAAGAGTGCCACATCCAGATTGTTAAATTTCACTCATTGTCTTAATTCAGCACTGATTGAACTGCTTAATTTGCCATTGCAAGTTATTAATTACTTGTTAAAGAGCAGCTGTCCCATAAAACAAAGCATTAAAACCTCTGACACTTCCGTAATACAGAATATGCCTGAGAATCTAACAAAGCTGTTTTCTTTGCTTCCCAAAGCAGTATTTTTTTTTTTTACAGTTATCTTCCAATTTGTGTCTAATTTCTGACCCTCCAGGCAGAACTGTGTTGTGATTTACAGGGACTGCTGTGCAGTGCAACTGCCTGTCATACTTTACGGAGACATGCAGGGAAAATATGTCACAGGGTGGAGAAGACCAACTGTCACTTGAAATCATTGCCTGTGAATTAATGTAATTGTTGTACATTTTACTTGAATGAGGATTGGAACATTTGCCTTATTAATAGAAAAATAAACTTGCTTTCAACATATAACCAAATAAGCATTTCAAATGTTAGCGAAAGAAAGTCGAAATGGACACAAATTTCAATGGATCAATGTCTTTCCAAGCTCTACTTAGGGCACATTGAATTTGTGTCAGTTCTCTTTAGAATGCTGAGTTCATAAATATTATTTCTTATCTGAAGTGTATGTACAGGAGCGTGTTTGTGGCTTTAGCTGTTTGCTGCTGAGTTTCAAGGCTTCTCTGTACTTGGTTTTTTAGCTTTGAAAATGCTCTTTTGTTTCTTTCTCTCTCTCTTTCAGCTGCTGATCCAACTTAGCTTATGGATATTGTTATAGGCATCGGTCTCAAAAATATCACCACTGCTAAAGCTCCTGCCCAGCTCATAAAACCCAGCACTAACTTTTTCTAATTTGGATAGGTCTTCTGCTTGTCTTGAGGCTTCATTATTGATCTTTTCCTGACTTGGTGCGAGAGCAGTTAGAAAAAATCGGCTTCCTTGCAGGGAAACTCCAGTCCCTGCGTTCAGCTGCTCAGACCCTCGCTTTCTTAGGCTCTGCACAGTTGTGAAAATGTTCAAAGATAAACCAGAAGAGCTTACGTGGGAGGATGCCTATAACAAGCCCTTCTGCCTTGCTCTTAGAATTCCATAAGGCACACACTGACAACAAGAAATACCCTCGGCTCCTTGTAAAATTAATGAGCTGTTGCTTTGCTTTTAGGGAGACACTGATATCATTACAAAGAGTTGGAGTTTCTCTAAACAGAGCAAGAAGGAAATCGGTAGCTTAGCTCCACTTAATCGCTGGCATGCAAACTGCTACAGAAATCAACAGCTAAATTGGCAGATGAGGAAGATGGCAGATCATTTCCCTACTTGGGACTGGTCTTGTTTGTGCCAGGTTCCCTCGAGGTGGATTTCACCTCCTTTGCTGCCTACAGAAGCTCCCAGCCTTTTCAGAAGGTGCAGACAGCTGCCTGCAAACATGGCGTTCACCTTGCCTGTTTGTGTGACAAAGTCCCCGTCAGGGCTTTAATGGGAGAAGCAAACCCTTCTCCTGGTCAGTGCTAAGTGTCCTTAAGAATCAATCATACTGTTTTTCTTTCTGGATTTACTCCAGTGAGCGTTTATATGCTGTTATGCCTGTAAAGGACGTGGTACTTAAAGTACTGCTCTGTTGCAAGCCTGATACCTTACCTTAGAGTATAATGAGAAGCTTATTTTGGGGGAACCTTTTTCTCAAGAGCCCTTAAGAAGGAAGATGTATTTAAACATTACAAGTGGTTGATTGCTTATCGAATCATGGAACCATGAGGTAGTTTCCTTTATGGGTGTTCACAAACACTTCAGAGGAATTTTTTCAATTTGTCTGTCTATTTGTAGGCAAGGAAACAGTATAAAATAGATACTTTTCTGTATAGGAGAGGCACAGATCTTTTCTGTTTGTTTTCTTTGTGGGCTAAAGAGGGTGTGGAAATCATATAAATCTGGAAACAGAAATAGGTGTAAGTAATTGTATCATACGTCACTTTGAAAGTTGCTTTATAGGAAAATCAGAGATAGGTAAGTTTTGTATTTTTTTGCATAGGCTGTTGAACTGAGGACAAAATTAGATCCAGCTGAAGGGGTAGCAGGAGACGGGCTTGTTTCGAGGCAGGTTGGTTATGTCAAAAGAATGAGTAGGGGGACTCTTCTTCATCCTGTGAGCAGGATGGTAATGTGGTGCTCTAAGAATGCAGTTCTTAGATTCTGAAAGAAGTCTGATAGAATTGTTAAGTCACATCACACTGACTTGCAATGAAAGCCTCTGAAATCCCAAAGCACTCGGGCAGGAACTTACCTGCCAGCTGAGCTGGATTGAGGATGGACAGGAAGAAGGCAGAAGCAGGAAGCAGATACCAGTGTGAGCTGTTGTTGAGAAGCATAAAGAAAATACGCTGCTTCTTTTCATCTTTGTTTCTGAGGGATCCTGCTGTGAAATATTTAAATAATCTTTTTCCAAAACAAAGTACTTCAGTTCTTCCTTTACTCTGTCACTGGTTCCCCAGCGTCCCTCAAATTCACCACGAATATCAGGAAGTTTTTTGCTGTTGTGAGTTCTTTGATCTGCGGATTTACAAAGAAGGAAGAGAGTGATGGGGCTGATTTCTCATAAAGCAGTAGCTGAGGAAAAGATCTCTTTCAACACGTTAGGAGCAAACAGAGGATAAAGAGAAGACTGTACTGCAGCAGTACAGCAGTACCTGGTTTTGTAGATAGATAACTTTTTAAGCAGTAGTTTGGAAAAGTCTCGTTATTTACAGAAGATACTTCAGGCACCCTGGGTTTTCACTGTCCCATTTTTATTCTCTGTTTGTGGAACCTATTGACCATACACAGGTATTCCTTGTTCTCAGTCACTGGAAAACAGTTGCAGGGTTCAGTTACTTACTGCCTCTTGCCAAAATTCTCTCTGTAATAGAAACCAGTGTTTCCAGATTAAACTAGAGGGGTATTATTTTGAGCTTGGAAGCTGAACTTAAGAAGCGTGAGCAACTAATTGAATTTGTTAATTTACTGAATATGAATGCATAAAACTAATCTCCCCACCTTCAGCCCTGTACATACAATTACATCTCAGACTCAGGGACGTTTGGATGATATCTCAGGCATTGTATTCTGTTAGTCCCTTCTTACTTCAGTGGGGCGGCAGATACAATGACAGATCTCTCATGTGATGGCAGGGCAGGTTTGGGACCTTGACTTGCTCTGACAGTAAAGATGTACATGCTCTTTAGGATGATGCATTGGTTATATTAAGCTCTTCTGTAGAGAGTCAGGAATCTGCAATACAGTAATCCCTTTAAGCAAGTTTGGGGGTCTGTCACTGAATTTAAGGGCGTCCTCGTGCACTGCTTTGCTCTTCTTAGTGCTGTCCTGACAGTGATGGATTGAGAACTCAGTGGATCACTATCTTTAGCGTACTCTTTCATTTTGCTCACCTTTATCTCCTGTCTGGTTGTTAATTTCCCATCTTAAAGGTTGGGAGTGTGGACATATACTAGACAGATGATGCATCTCGAGTAATGTCAGGAAGTGAAGGAGGCAGCTGCTTTAAGAGCCTTGAATGCCTTGAATCTTGTGTGCAGTCTGGGTTGTACTGACTTCTGAGCTGCATCTGCAATGTGGATTTTGTGTGTTACGTATAAAGAAAACACATGAGGTTTAGACGACATCTGCTATTACACTCCTGCAGGTATGGATGCAGAATTCCCCCAGTCTCCTATGTGAGCCTGTCTTCAGCTTGTAAATTTAGATTGCCTGACAATCTGTAGTAATGCTGTCACAACAGACAAAAGACAGAAAGTTGAGCCTTTAGTAGAAATCTGACAAGAGTTTGGGTACTGGAATCAAGCCTCATAATTACATTTCTTTCAAGGCAGTCGTCATTTCCTTTATAATTTTCTGAATTACCATAATGAGGATTAATTTGGCCTCCAGGTTGCCTTACACTGCCCCATTGTGCATACAAAAAGCTTGTTGTAAAATCTTTTGAAGTGCTTAAGTTCAGGGAAGGGTCAGGAGACATGAGTTCATGTGCTGCTGGGAAAAAAAGAGAAACAGGGAAAGGTTTTGAGGCTCTCTCATGTGAACTCTAAATGTTGCTGTTGGCTTTGGGATCTGCTGTGTCCTCTTCAGGGTATGGATATCTCATTTGCGTGGGAAAATCTGAACAGGATGAACTAACTATAGGAGAAGGTTGTACAGCTATGCAGCTTTTGCTCTTTGTTCTTCAAAATGGGAGTTTGCTGAGGATGAATTTGTTGGTAGAAGCACCTAAAAGCAGAGAATGGCTTGGAAGAAGAAAAGACCTTTGAATTGGCTTTGACACAAAGCTTTGTCACGCTCACTTAAGGACAGATGGAATGGAGTATGCTTCGATAGGACAGAAGAGATGCAGAGAATGTGTCTGCTGAGAAGTGGAAACATCATGATGCTCAGGAAGAGAACAAGATGAATGTGTTGCCCTCATCCCCATCTTATGCTCTTCCTGAGCATCACAGTGTTTTCAGTTTGGGGAAACACATTGCCAAGAACTTGACAAACAGATTAGGGATGTTAGGGAGTGCAGTGTTCAACGTCTTGCTCTTGTGTACCAGTTAAGAGGTTTTGAAAATTATGTCCCTAATGTCTTCCTTGAGTTCTTGGTAGCATGTTCCCCTATATCAGCTCTGTTTTGTCCAGCTGTGGTGACAGTATCTATGATCTGCTTCCTTCAGACTGCCATCCTTTGTGCCGTCAGTGTGTGGCCAACCTGCGGGACACCGGCAGCCTCTGTCTCAAGTGCCAGAACGCCCGTCACTTGCTCCTAGGGGATCGCTGCGTTCCTGACTGTCCGGCGGGATACTACCTGGAGAGTGGTGCCTGCAAACGTGAGTAGTCCCTGTAGGAGCCCTCAAGTAGCAGCAAGATGGCAGAGATCCTTGTGACATATTGTTTGCTTATTGTTCGGTCCACAGTGCTCCACTGTCTTGAGCGCATATTGAGGCTAGTGGGACTTATCCCACTGTTACAGTACGATTAGTAAGTATAATGAGAGCACCGTGCAAGGCTATGCTCGTGAGGAAGAGGTGAGGGGCAGATTTTCTGTCTGCCTGGGAAATCCTACCTCTCAAAGGCGGTGGCACTGAGAATAGGATGACAGTACACCATGTTCTGTGTAGAAGTAGCTTCTCTGAGGTCACTTCTGTGAAGAAGTGGGCTATTTAAATATAATCAGGGGTAATTTCAAACGGAGATGTTTCGTGTGCCCGTTACCAGGTCTCCAGTTTGTGTAGTACCAGCACTGTTGCAGGATGCAGACACTGAATGTGCTTTCTGAACTTGTTCCACGAAGGACCGTGGAAGTTCCACTCACAAAAAACAGACCTCTTCCCAGTAGGAACTTCTCCAGAAGTCTGCTACCTAAAGTGGAGTATCAATCCCTTCTACATTTATACTCTCAGTTTAGTCTTGCTACAGTAATGATCCAAAAGTCTCTAGCAACTTCTGACACAAAAAGCTAGTTTCATTTACCTTTGCAGGTAGGCTGGCATGGTAGATTGAACTTTTCATCTGTGCAGGGGGAGGGAGCATTGAAATAATATTTTGTTATCCAACCTTGTGATTCTCCATTTATGTACATCTATCTCCTTCTGTTTTCATGCTGTGATCTTGTGTTCCAAGCTGTGTCTGAGCAGCTTTACAATTCCTGAACTCTCAGAAATAAGTGGGCTGCTTTTCTTGTTGTGTGGCCAATGGAGACACGTTAAAGCATCCTACGCAAAGCAAATAGTATTGCAGTTCATTTGAAGGGAAGAAAACTGAAATGAGAAATTCTTCACATTAGCATTAAGATGTAGATGCCAAAAGTACACCTTTTGCAGGAAGTAACTTTTTCTAATCCAATCTGACTGCTGATGATTAATGTTTTGAAGCTCTCAAGCACACTGGGAGCTGTCTATTTACTTGGTTTTTGGCAAATGAAATCTCTGACAGTTGCGAAATTTATTCAGTGTCATTTAATAGGAAAAACCCCTGAGAGAGATATTTTTACCTTCCTAGAAATTTAAGCCTAGGGATAATAATTCTTCCTTTTACTATAAAGGTTTCATTTAAAAGGAGTTCTACATTATTCAGACTGTGTCAGAACATATATTACAGTTTGTGCTGGCATTTAAGATCTCCATCATGATGTAATGGAGTCATTTCTCTGATTCCTTTGCCTGCTCTCACCCGTGATTAATTTGGCCTGATAGGTGTAATGATGACATCAGTCTTTAGATAAAGGTGTATCAAGACATGAAATAGACTAATAATTTTGTGTGCTTGTATCCCTTTTCGAGGAGTTGTTAGGATCTCTTGGCCTCCTCTGCTGTGGTATTTTAGATCTGTAAGCCAAACTGAGAAGCAGAAAGTCAGAGAATAAGGAAAACAAGGAAGGTAAACATAAAAATATCTGAGACAATCTGGATTTGCTGGCTGTGAAGCGGGAGGATCATGTAGAACTGAGGGTTTAGTCTGTATAGCAAGAGGTGGAAGTTTGATGTGGGCACTTGCATTGATGCAGAGGTAGCTGGTTCTAGACTCACGTACAAAATGATGGCATCCTTGCTCTGATCTTGACATCTATGCAAATACCATCTCAGTGTTCAGCGATATTGCAAAATCAAATCAACTGTTAGGAGCTACTATTAAAGGAAAGTAGAAGAGCTTGTTCTGCTGCTGGCTATAGGCGCTGCATGCTCTGAGTAGTTCTGCCCATCTCAAAATGGAAGAGGAAGAAAGCTGAGAGGGGGCAGCTTGTGTCTTCTGTACAGTGAACAACCAAGTAGACATCTGTACTTTAACTCGAAAAACAGGAGACCTTAGGAGGAAGGAATGTGGTGGATGCCTACAGAGTCATTAGTAAAATATAGAGAAATGCATGGCTATCTAAAGGGAGGTGGGAGGCAAATGGGTGAGGCCAGGCTTTTGGTGGTGCTGTGTAGCGATAGGACAAGGAGTAATAGCCTAAAGCTTGTGTGTAGGACATCCCATATTAACATGCAGAATAACTTCTTTATGATAAGGGTGACAGAGCCCTGGCGCAGTTTCCCAGAGGGGTTGTAATCTCTTGAGGTCCCTTCCAACCCCTATGATTGTGTGATTCTGTGTAATTGTCTGTTATCTCTCTTTCAGCGTTGAGTCTTGAAATAGGTTGTAGCTGGTGCAATTCCTATTGAACGAGCAGATATAAATCTTCAGGGATGTGTGGAGCTGTTAGAAGAGCACTTGATGTTTCTGCCAGGGCGGATTAGAAGCAGAGTACATTGGACTTAGGAGTATCTGACCTGAAAATAGTTGAGAGGCAGCGTGAGAAGGGGTACTGACCACATGCTTTCCTCATCCTTACTGTTTTCTGATAGACGCTTCTAGGTCAGATCTTGTAAGGCTCTTAAGGGGAAGGGAAGATTGAAGAAAAAAGGAATGGGTGAAAAGAGAAAGAGATGAGAGCACAACTACGTCTATTTAAGCCATGTTTCACAAGATGCTTGTGGTTCTGCACCTGAGCCCTATGCGCCAGTAAGATCCTAGATCTCAATAGGGATTTTTGGTACTGAATCTCTGAGAATACTTCTGCTAGACCCATTTGGTACTTTCTCTTAGATTTAATTTTGACCGAACAGAAACATTTGCTCTTGCTGTCCCTGCAGGATGTCACCCTTCATGTAAAACCTGCAGAGGCAGCGGCCCTCTTTCCTGCTCCTCCTGCAACACCAGCCTGGTTCTGTCCCACACCAGCATGTGCGTTCAAGTCTGTTCTCCGGGATACTACAGGGATGAGAGCCAGACCTGCAAACGTGAGTGTCTCCCTCCAAGCCATCTCTGCTTTGTACAGTGTTTTCACTTACTGTTGCTATTGCCAGGAAAAGGAAGGTTACAAGTGTCTAAAAATGTGATGCGAGTTGACAGAAGTGATTAGCTGCCTTAGAAACAGCCTACAGCGTGGTTTGAATTTGAACACTGTTGCAGTTCTGTTAACTGGCTTCAAAGACGGGAGGATTTTGAATCCTATAGTACAAATCTGCCGGAGAGCTTGTGTAGGCTTTCTTATTAAGTCATCTCGGTAGTACATAGAGAAGGGGCCATGCAGTGGACTGTGTGTGCTTTGTGAAAACTGGACAAGTTTAGCTGAGTTTTAATCAGCTCTTACTTAGACCGCTCCCCATTGCGAGTGTCTATTGTGGAAGCTGTATTATTACCTGAGCGTTTATGGCACATTTTTCCCAGGTGTGGAACCTCAGTAGAAACAAAATACAGCTTTTAGGCAATCCCCAACTGATTTAGTAGAGCTACGGTATTTTTACCTCCTGATTATTTCGTACAATTGGTCTGGTGTTAAGTCCAGTAATATTTCATTCTATTGATGCTGTCCCTTGTAAATCTCTCAGAGCCTCTCCTTCCTTTTATTACTCTGCGTTTACTTTGACCTTGACATCGGTTGAGTTATTCGTCGCATAATTATTTTACTCAATATTCCAAATTGCCAAAATTATGGCCCAGAAATGTTAAAAAAGAAGTAGATAAAAACCCTCACTTGGTTTGACCTACTATAATAGACAAACCTAAAAATGAGTGAGTGTTTAAGGGACTTGGTTGCTCTGAACCTAAACACTTTGATTTGTTTAGTTCTGAATTATCCTGATTTAAATTACCACTTTATGATAGAATAACTCCTTGCAATGCAGTAAATATAGGTATCGGTGTCATCCCATCTAGATGCAATTTCTTTACTGATGAGATTCTATAGGAAGAAGCTGGTATGTTTGTCAGCTTTACCTGCCTTTTGTTGAAATATATGGTTCTCTTGAAACTATCATTTCCACTTTACCATTGAAAATGGAAATGCCTGGCATGAGTTCAAAGCAATAACTCTAAGAATTTGTGCCACTCTTCAGTTGACAGAAAAATGTACTTCAGTAATAATAATGAAGTAAAAAAGGAAAGGAATTAAAAAAAAGAGGAATAAAAAAGGCGTCGTAGGTTCTCGTTGTTCTTTCCTGCAGTATGGATTCTTAAATTGCTAACTACAGCAGAATGCCTTTTCTAATGAAAACCTACATACTTAGCCCCTTCTGTTAGGATATCTTGGTAGAAGTGGAATGTTTTTGAGGACTGTGCCCTTCCTGAATTTGGTTCAGAAGCTCAAATGCAAATAGATTTTTGCAAGCAAGGTTGGCTACAATGTGCCATTTCTAATCTCTTAATTTACAAATGGTTTTTTGAGAAGTGTATGTATTCTCTGTGGCAAGAGACTTAAGGCATGGTGTGTTGGTGCACTGGATTTTTTTCATTCCAAGTGTCACTTGTGCCTTTTCAAGTAAAGTACTGTTGATAAGCCATGTAGATATCAGCTGTCTCAGGCTGCTGGAAAACTACCACTTACAGGTAATGAAAGTTATGTAATCAGAGCTTGGCAGATAGGCAGAGGAAATTTGGTCTCTCTTCAAAGTTTATTTTAGTGTCTGTGCACTTTTGAGGAACTCGCGTTTGCAGTGAAGTTCAGAGGTGCTGAGTGCATTCATGTGCTCTCTTGAGATGCTTTTAAGCTCAACAGCATACTGTCTAAAGAACAATGCAAAGCTTAAGAAGATATTTCTGGGTTTAATAAAAAAGCAGTTACAGAGTTGTGATGATGCTACTAACAGACAGAACTGCTTTCAAATACACTTTTGTCTACTGTTTTGGCCTTTTTTTTTTTTTTGGAGAAACGTAATTTCTACAAATTTTGACCTCATTGTGTATTTTACTGTACTTTTAATAGTTGTCTTTTCATAGCACTGTACAGATAGTAACTATCCCGTGTGTTATTTCTGAGTTAGGTGAAATGGAACTGTCACCAGCGCACCTGAAAATAGTTACTAGAATCATTGGATAAATATTTTGCTGGAAATTCATTTGCACCTCATCAAAATTGAGACTTTTGGTGACATTTTTGAGGTGAGATAAAACAGATGATAATTTTGAAGGACATCGGGTCTCATTTTAAGAAGAGCGGTGTCATTATTTTCACATTATATTCTGTATTTGGAAATGTTGTGATTGTAAAAATCGAACTTGATTGAAAAGCAAAAGAAAATGGATTTCTTCAAGTTTAGATTAAGGGCATCAAAGGACTGAGCTCAAGTATCTCATCTCAAAAGTCATTTCTGACTTTTGGTCCTGGATTCGGTATGTCTCTTATTTATTTTACTTTTTCCTGTCACCTTGAACCCTAGAACTCCAACATTTTAAACTATGCAGATGAAAAGTAAGAAGCATAAAGTGAAATGGGACTTTGGTCCCACCTGGGCTTACAAGCTAAATTCTAGCAGTCCGTTATGATCCCTAAATTTGTGCATTTGTGAGTTAAATCTGGAGCTGTGTGAGGCACAGTTTGCTTAGAGAGACTAAGAAAGACAGAGGCAGGGTAGACAGTTATTTGGGGATTTGAATCCAAGTTTATTGTTTTACCCTGACCTTCCCAGTGGAGAGGAAGAGACAGCATGAGTTTCTGTGAGGAGGCATTGCAGTCTTTTACAAATGGAAGGAGGCTTTTTACTTTTTTAGGACTGTGAGAAGAAACATGAGAGGGAAAAATTCTGAAGTCTCCACTGGTGTCTGAGAAAGGAGTCCTTGAGTAGAGAGACTGCAGGTTAATAACATTTTTACTTGCACAGTTAGCTGGTGCATCAGTAATTAGAGTATGTTTCTTTCTCTTTGGCTTTCCACAGCTTGCAGCAGCCAGTGCCTGAACTGTGAATCAGCTACAGTCTGTACGTCTTGCAGAGATCCAGCTAAGGTCCTGTTATTTGGAGAATGCCAGTACGAGAGCTGTGCTCAGCAGTACTATCTGGATTTTTCAACCAAGACTTGCAAAGGTGATTGTACAATACTGGTTTAAAGAAAAAAATATTGCAAGTTGCTTGACTAATAATCTGTTATGTTGCGATGTGATCTGCATGAGTAGCCTGCTTTAAAATACACATAGAGGGAAGGGAGTTGTTAAGTGACAGATAGCTCATGAGATTTTTACACTTTTTCTCTTTTTCAACAGTCATCTGTCATATTCCTCAGCCTTTCAGTGAAAAACAAGATTATTGCAAATCCTTCCCTTGTAAATGATTTAGTAAGTGAGCCAGCAAACTTTTCAAGGGTCGTGGGCTGGAATTCATTTAGTCATAGGTCAGCTGAATAATGAGCAAGCTTAGCAGTGTAAATCTGTTTTAGAGTGCTTACAGGGCCTTGTGTACTTACCTGCTTCTTTCTGTCTTATTAAATACTGCATCACTGGATGACTGCAAAGAATGTATTTGGGGTGATTTAGAAGACATGTACCTTGAAGGGTTTCCAAAACTTCGAAGGAGAATGTTCCATAATGGAAATCAGTGAGGATAACATGGCTTTTTTGTGTGCTGCCACCGACATGTGGTGATAGAATACGAATGACTGCTTAGTGTTCGCTACTAATTAGCTCTCTCAATTACCTGAGCTAAGTGGCATCATCCCTTTAACAGTGCAGTTGTTCAGACAGGTAGTGTTGAGGGTGCTGGAATGAGGCAGGATTCACATGCTGGCTTTGTCTTGGACATGGTGTGTGGACTCATTTCAATGAGTCTTTGTTTCCCCTCTATTATTTTTGTCTGTTTGTCCGTCTCATCAGCTGAGTGCGTCTGTCTTGAATGACTGATACAGGCCCTTTCAGTACCACCAAGGTACAAACAGTATTCTTGGCAGCCTGAGTAGCCCTCTGGTGTGGGTTCACTGTTGGAACTCTGTTACAAAGACTGTAGGGAAGAGACTGCAAGGGTCATCTGAAGACAGATCTGATCCTGCCTGGATCTGGAGGCTTTCTGGTTTCCAGTCACATATTTGGACAATGAGGGGAAACAGTTGCATTTTCGTTTGGTTACAGTCATTGGAAAGGATGAGATCGATGAAGCAGGGTGGATAATTATGAGCAACAAACACATTGTTTGCAGAGAAGGAGGATTCATATTCATGGGTTAAAGTCGGGCTTTATGGGCAAGAAACGTATGCCAGTGATAGCAGGTCTGAATTACAGGATCACAGAATTGTAGGGTTTGGAAAGGACCTCTGGAGATCATCGAGTCCAACTCCCATGCTATTGCTGAACAAGAGCTGAGTCTGCACATATTTGACATAACTGAGACATGTTAGATCCAAGAGGGGAAGAAGAAATGCATATCCTGTGTAGTAATTCATTCGGTATTAGTCATAGTAGGAGTTTGTTTATTTGTCTTTAGTGTATCTTTAACAGTTTTTATTGTACTAATTTTACTGCACTAAGGTGTTTATGTACAGAGTGAGCTGTTCACCCTAAAGAGGGCTGTGGACGTTCTTCCTTTCAGAGTGTGACTGGAGCTGTAATGCTTGTAAAGGCCCCCTGAGGACCGACTGCCTGCAGTGTATGGAGGGCAGTGTTCTTCATGAAGGAGCATGTGTGGAACAGTGCCCTGCAGCTTTCTACAGGGAGTCAGACACGTGCCAGAGTGAGTTCTTCTTGAGTGTTACCACTTCTACCAGTGGGTTGCCCTGTTGTCTCCAGTAGATGCACACAGAAGATGTGCTCACGCATCAGATCTCTCTCTGCTGTCCACCACTTGCATGCTGTGGAGCTGTAGTGCTTGGGGACTTTACAGCATAGTGTGGGGAGCAGTCATTGGTAATGAATTCATTCTTTGCATGTGGTTTTTAGGGTGTGATCAACACTGCCTTCAGTGTCACCAACCAAATGAGTGCAGCCTTTGTGAAGCTCCGTTTTTCCTCTTGGACACTCAGTGTGTTCATAAGTGTGGAAAGAGATATTATGCAGACCACACACAGCGAAAATGCATAGGTAAGCAATGTGAATGTAATGTGGTGAGAGGAACCAGGGTTGTAGGCTGTGCTCTGTATGCTGCGTAAGGCTGAGGTGAAGGGGATGCTGTTTTAACTCGCTGTTGAATTGATGCAGTCAACTTGACTATTAAATAACAGGCCGCATCTACATTTACATGTGCCTAATGCAGGAGTAATGAGATTCATTTTAGACGCACTGCCCATAGAAACGCAATATTAAAAATACATTGTTAGAAAGTTTTCAGTTGTATTTGTGGAACAAGAAGCTGTGTTCGGACTTAAATATGTATTTGGAGTACTTCTATTCAAATTGAAAGAACGGTAACTTAAAAGCATGTTTCTTCCACTTGGAAGATTGGGTTAGGTTCCTTGTAATCAATGCAAAACACTGGTCAAACGAAGAAGGAACTTCTCAACAGCTCTTTTATCTAAGCAGTTTGTCCGTTTCCTTTGATTTTGTCACGTAAATAAGACAGTAACAGCAGTGATGTTTCCGTCCTGACCTGGGGGACAGCTCTGCACACCAGCATGAGCATTGTTTTTTCTGTGTCTCTGTATGGTTGTGTTTTCTGTCTAATGCAGCTTGTCCTCGTGGATGCTTGGAGTGTGACAGTGACAGCCTTTGCCATCTCTGTGACAACACCACCTTTCTGAAAGACAAGATTTGCGTTCCTGCCTGTGGACAGGGATTCTATGGCAACAAGAGGACCAGAGAGTGTGAAGGTGAGTGTCTGTCCTTATAAGGCATCTAAGCTGGTAGATTTCTAGGAGATTGTAAGGCCAGATGTAATGCTCTTTCAGAGGTGTTTTTGGAATGCAGTTTTGTGGTGGCTGTTAAAAGCTGGCAGCTATTTTTCTCCAACATTTTTCTTCATAAAGCGCACGTGTGTGATTTTCTAAGTGTTGTGTTTACTTAGAACATTGATTCAGTAACACTTCTTTCTCCTTTTTTGTGTGTGCATTTTTGTTTTTTTCTTTAGCCAGCAAGCATCCTTCAAGCTTCCATGTAAACAGTACCCTCACAGTAGGGATTGGTGGGGTAAAGCCTCTAGACCTCTCCTTACTGGATGTGCGTGATCTGGATGATGACACAGGACAGCTCTTGTTCCATATTGACAGCACTCCCTCCAATGGCAGGCTAGTGATGGTGGTGAATGGGAAAGAAGTGCAGCTAAGCAAAGGTGACCACTTCAGCTTCAAGGATGTGAAGGAGCATAGAGTCCGCTTTGTGCACAACAAAGGGAAATCCAGGTATAACTGCATGGATACTTTTTCTAAGCTCCTGCATTAAGGAAATTTCTATATCCTGAAAACAGGTATTCCTTTGTCTGCTGGAAGCATTCTTCAGTAAAGCACATTTCCCACTGCTACTAGATAAATCTTCCTTCTGTTTTTGAGATACTGTGCTGTAGTGGAAGTGATAGTGTATAACTTCCCTTTGTGACATCAGGGGTAATGGTAGTACACCTGCCAGAAATGTGATGCACGATTCTGTTTTAAACATAACAGTCTCCTGTGGGTTTAGAACTAGTATATTATGCTGCTTCTTACAGCAGTTTCCTGAAACTGTCATGAAGATGCTCAAACGTTACCGATTTGCTCTGCAGCATAGCCTGCGTTCAGTTACCATGGCTTTGCCTGCAGTATGAGCTCTGTTGGCGTTCTGGGACAATTAGCAGTGATTAGCATCTGGCAGTGATCACACTGCAAGCAAGTTGCAAGGAGGAAGATTTCTCTTGCTGCCAGCCAATGGGCCAGGCATCCTGGCAAATTTCATGCTTGATTTACGTCACTGTAAATCTGGGCCTTGGCCCAGACTGGTACCCGTGGAGTTGTTCTAAATTTCTGCCTGCAGATATTAGGGAGTTTCTTTGATCGTTGATTGCAGTAAGATTTTCTGGGTGTCTTCCTGATGCTAAGGGTTAGATTGTGTTCACCAGAGTTAAAGGAGCATCATGAATTTCTGTATCGTGCTGTTTTTCTGCCTGGTAGTCACAATGAAACATGAAGATTCTGTCATGAGAAACCTTATGTACAAGGCCTTTGGTGGCATTACTGAAAAATAAATAAGAAACAGAAATGCCGAAGAATGGGAGCTTCTTTTCACTATGCATAGCTGCATAAGTGACATTTTTCTTTAGCTGAGAATAGCTGACATTTAGAATCAGCTATTATTTAATCCTGTAAGCACCATCCTATGTGGGTAAAAGGAAATGAGGGTATATCATTTCATAGTTAAAGGTATTTATTGTATGTTGGACCATTTGTTACTCTTCAGGAAAAAAGCTCCATAAAACCACTATTGCAAAACCTTTATCTAAAGCATCTTTAGCTAAGTTGTTTTTGATGAATATATAATATTTTAAAATGCATGTGATGTATTTACTGAGACCTGTTAGATTTCTTCATTTATATTACCTTGCATTTTGGCTTGTTGGGAACCTCTTTAGGAAAGGACAGCTTTCTTTGAGGGTCAGCGATCAGCAGTTCTCCCATCCTGAGGTGATCAACATTCAAGCATTTTCAACACAGGTAATGTAACAAAGCTTGGAAAAAAAACTCTTTATTTTATTTATTCATTTATTTATTTTAGCCATTCAGAGGCCTGGTTTCTTGCAGTGATAACAAAGGAGCTGGGCAATACTCAGGCTAGTGTTCAGGTCAGGCAGGTGAGGCCGAGCTCTCGTTTAGCTGAGAGGCAGCCAGAGTCATCTGGAAGAACTGGACTTGGGTAAAGTGACTGAAGAAGCTGGTCCATCTCATTTTGCTTGTAGAAGGAATTGTAGCTGTGCAATCATAGAACCATTATCAGTGAGAGCTAAGGAGTCCTTAGCATTTGAATTACTGTTTGGATCAGCAGATGGTCTACTTCAGTCTCTTACTGGAGGGCAATTGAGTGATGATTGATTCTTATGGTAGGGATGCCTTGACAGTCAATAGCTTTTACTTAAATGTTCTGTTCTAGGATAGCTGGGACTTAAATGAACGCATGCTATTTACAGTATCTCTCTTAAACTGCTCTCCATTTGTGGTCAAATTGATGGTGCTGTCAAGTGTCCACATCTCTCATTGGTGTTGCTTAAAATCTATAGCATCCTAGTGTGGGAGAGCATCACCCAAGTGATACTAACCGGGGAAATACATGTGTGAATCATTTTCTAAAGGCTGATCCCTGAAAGGCAAGGCGCGAAGAGTGCCTGGTGTAGGGAACCTGCTTTGGCGGGGAGGTTGGACTCAGTGATCTCTTGAGGTCCTTTCAAACTCCTATGATTCTATGATTCTAAGAGGTGTGCAAGATGTGCACTGTGGGGCCGTGACATCTCAGAATGCTCCAGACATACTGCAGCTGCCCAGGCTTAGCTCCTCGCTGACTGCTGGTTGTGGTGGCAGTATGTTCACCATGGGCTTGCTTGGTAGAGTGGGACCCATGTTTCCAAGATGACTGCAGCTTGCACTGAACTCCTTCTGTAGAAAAACTGACGAATCAGAAGCTTGTTAACCAACAGCCCAAAAACATGGTGAACTGCTTGCTTGGTCACTGCATCCTACATTCACTATGTGCGTGTGTGTGTCCTATTTAATGTTATCCTAAGGAATCTTAGTTAGGCATTAGATACATAATTGCATTGAGTTGCCTTTAATCGTATTCCGTATTAGTCATCCAATTACTTCTAAATTGTTCTGATTTCAATCCTAGTGTGAGAAAAACCATGGATTTTGATTCTGTTCCATGGGTATTGATTCTGGCCTGCGCTGAAATCTTTTCTTAGTCTAATCTCTTGTTCGCCTCAGTGGGACATCCACCTAAGTAGCAGCTGCAGTCACTGCCCCAGAATACATAAGTGAGGTTTAATAATAGGAATTTTGCCTGTCGATGGTTAATAACCCTGATAAGTTGTACACAGGTGAGATGGCAGCAGTTAGCTCTGATGAACGGTCCCAGGTCTTTGACTTTGTCTCTGCAGGATCGCCTACCTCCCGAGGCAAGGTATTACTGATGGCAGATGATGTTTATTGTGATCGATAGAGACTGCAGTTTTGAATACTGTTGATGGTGAAGAACTGGAGAACTAATTTGAATCAGCAGGAGTGTGGACTCTTAACAGTCTTCTTTCTAGCGTGCTGTGAGTCTGTGAGGAGTCGTCAAAGGAAAATAAGTAGTGGTGCTGATGACACCCAGTTTAGATGACTTTGAGATGGACTTGGTTCAAGACAAGTAGAAGTAAATCCTTCAGTGTCAGCTGATGAACTTATTTCTACTTAGAAGTATTAATTCAAGCTTCTGCCTCACAGTTTGGCTCACCATCTGAGCATTTTGCTTCCTTTCTTTCTTCTCTGGTGCTCATTTTAGACAGATAGCCTCCAAATGCAGGTTGTGGGGGTCCTATTTTCAAGCATCAGAAAGGTATCTAAGTTATGACAGCTGGGGGGGAAATGTGGTATGTCTCCATCCCCACCCCAGCTCAGAACTTGCTGTTCATGTATATGAATCTTCATCTGAGGTGTCTGTGTTCCAGGTGGGGCTGCTGACCCACATCTAAATTGTAGCCCTTCCAGAATAATTGGGGTCCATATTTCCATTTGAATTTCTGTGGATGTTAGTAAAGTGAAGCTGTGTCCCTTGTTTCTTCTCCATGCGGACAGCAAGTAAATACAGATTCTGGCTGATAATTAAATTGCTTTCTGTATAAATGTCCTGAATTGTCCCAAATTGTCCTTGCTAAGCTTGCTGTGGCTCAAGAATCCTAATTTAATGTAATTAAATCATTCTAAACTGCTAGATGTTAGATCTTCCTACTAGAGTGGGGAAATAAAGACAGTGATCCTCTGCTGCTGAGATACAGCAGGCTTCTAGAGATGAAGCAAACTAATTTCCTTAACCCCACATTTTTCCTTCCAGACTTGATTTAATCGCTAAGGTTTAGCAAACAGCTAAGAGCTGCTTTTGTGTTTCAGGCCCCGTATCTGCTGAGAAATGAGGCCCTACTTGTCCGCAGAGGGGAAGTTGGAACTATAACGAACCTGTTGCTCGATGTGAGAGATGGTGACAATCCTCAGGATGTCGTGTTAATGGTTTTAGAGCCTCCACGTCATGGTCAGCTGATCAAACCTCCCGAGGACTCAGCTTCTTCAGTCTACCTATTCCACCTCGATGACCTTGCTGGTGGATTGCTACGTTATGCTCACGATGGCTCAGACACCCAGGATGATGCTGTTCTTCTGCAAGTGAACGATGGGTACCACTTCCAGAACTTCCTGTTCCACATTAAGATTGCTCCCAAGGTACTTGCTGTGGCATAAATCTTTGCAGGCAAATAAGAAATCTGGAGAAATATCACTAGATCTCTGAGGTGTCACTAATCCTGTGTCAGGCCATGGTCAGAGATGGGAGAAAGTAGTGGATTGATTGATTAAGGTTTGCAGGAATTCTTGGCTTGGAATGGGAATGGTTCAGCTCAGGTTGTGCAGCTTCAAAAAATTAAGGTCTGTATTTGAGATTTAAAAATTTAAGTGCATCTCCTGAAGTTGCAGGTGAGCGTTTTGCCCTGATAAGGGTGCTAAGTTGGAGAATGAGTGGATGGAGAGAGAGAGAGGGCTGGTGAGACGGTCAAAGTGCTCCCTTGGCTGAAGTGATGGGAATGATGAAGGTGCTGCTTGGCTAATAGGGTGTATCTTGGGTACTTTGGTGTCTCCCAAGGTCAGGCTCCATTGAAATCTTTCATCTGATGCTTACGTGTGCTTGGTAAATTCCCTAATGACAGGGTATGGAGACCTATATTCAGTAATCATTAATCAATATTAAAATTTTTGTTTCTTACTTTTATTGAAGTTCATAGTTGTACAAACAGTTATTTGTCTTCTGTATCTGGACATGAAGTAGCACTCTGTATTCAATTTTACAGGGCTTACAGCAGTAAAGTTAGAAACAGTGGTGCTTCGTTTGTCTGTTTTTGAAGCTGCTAAGCCCAGCCCAGTGAAACCGTTCGTGTGGTGGCTTCTTGAAAAAAAATTAAGGTGCTGAATGATTGCAAGCTTTTCAATTCTGGTACTGAGCTACCCTAATAAAACGGTAATAAGAAGAAAAAGAAAAAGAAAAACAAACTGAGCGCTTCCTTATTTCTTAGTCAGTGTGGAACAGTAATAAGAAAAGTCCACTTTTCAGCCTTCTTTATGTATTGATCTGAGAATTATATAACCTTTTGTGTGTTTCCACTCCATAAAAGGGAGTTAAGAGGAAATGCTGTTGCTCTTCTTTTGTCCCCTTCTCTCCTTTATAAAGTGTCTTTTGCAGTGTTTTGGGTATGAAAATTGTGAGGAGGGTTTACAAGCCCTGCTTACGTCTATGTGTAGGTAGCACAAGGAAGGACTGATCCCATTGGGACCCTGAGGGTGCTCCTAAATCTGCAGTGTAGTAATTAATGGAAATTAGTGACATGATCCATCTGCAAATAAAAAGGGATTGCTTATGAGGCCGATACTGAGTTTTTAGAGTCACAGTTTTTAGAGCCCCACCTATGCTTTCTTTACCCTCCTGTGGCCCTGAGGAGTCAGTATCAGATCAGAGGGACTATGAAATACTTGGACACCACTTCGTTGTTTGCAACTTTGTTTTCTGATTTCCATTTGTTTAAGCAGGTTCTCGTAAGTGCCAGTGAGGGTGAATTGCTGAGTTACGGTTTCCTTCATTAGCCAGTTTTATGCTCCTTTGTCTCTCATTATCTTTCCAAGTCTCTGTGTGCAGTGCTTGACTACAGAGAGGAATGAAGGTGGTGACAGAGGTGAGAGTGGAACAGCTTTCAGTATGATGGTGGAGCTGGCAGACACCCAGCTTCTGCCTCATCCTAATTACCATCTTGGAGAAGTAGCTTTGGGAGCTGAATTGGATGCAGGGTTTTTTTTCTGAAAATATACTATTGAGACATGCTTAAAACACGCTTCTTTCTTTCCTTGATTTACATCCAGAGATCGCTGAAGAGCCTGGTAGGACCCTGGCTGGCGGAGTGAGAGTTTGAGGAGTGGTTTTTAAACCAAACTACTTATCAAAGTACACGAAACTTAGTGTACTGTATTGCTGGATGGTTTTATTTAGTCAGTCCTGGTATGAAAGGACATCTCTAGGATTCCTATTCGATAGACTAAGACAGTATAATCTTCAGACATTAATCCACTGTGGTGAAAGTGCGAAAACATAAAAGGATGACATAACCTTCTAAGTATTATGAATTAGAGGGTTGTGTTCATTCACAACGGGTGCCTAGTTTCCTGCAAGGTGTTTGGCCTTTTTTTAGTTCCTTTGGTTGCTAACAACTTTCTTTTTGCTGTTTGCCCCTGTTGAAACACTTCATTTGACCTACTGCAGTCTGAATAGTCAGCCTCTGTTCTGAGGGCTCTTAATAATGATTTGCTTTGCTGTATGTTTCTGTTGATGTTCTTTAACAATTACAGCTTCTGTGAAGTTAATTTGAGACCTGCGGGTGCTCCGTTTCTGGCAGAGAACACCAGTGGCGCTCCCTTGGGGAATAGTAAGCCTGTGTCCTAGAAAATGTGATCACAGGCTGTGTACTGTAAGTCAGATGAGGTCAGACCAACTCACGTGAGATATGCCTATTTCTGTAGGGGCGTGGATGCCTTTTCTTCCTAAGAGGCTGGTGTGAATGGAGGAAAAACATGGGGTCTTCACAGCTTGCAAGATCTACTAACCTCTGCTGCTTCTGCAGTTGCACTAATTGCAGTCATTGCCAGCTGCCATGGGTTAGTGTACACATCTGCAAAGACTGAACTCAAAGATTTGAGTAGTCCTTGGACTGCTCTAAGAGATTCAAGTAGGCAGTCTGTAACACATTTGCAGGGTGCTGCGTCTCGCCCTCCCTGCATGGCAGGTAGCATTAGGAAGGATGAAGGCCACTGCAGGCACTCTGAAAATGCTTTTCCTGAGCAGTGATTTCATTCATACTCTTAATTAATTAATTGTGTGCTAAGGCACCAGCAAAAAAAACAACAGAACTTAAATATATTGTCAGGGTTCTTTTGAGTAGCACCAGCTCTGGCTTACTCCGTTTGTTTTCTAAAAAGATAAAGCAGCTGTTTTGTGGGGATGCTGTTGACCTGATGCAGTTTGATATCATATGGCATTTGAAAATTAATCCTTCAAAGTAAGTGCAAACTGAATGGGTGAAACGTGCTTGGCAGGCAAGTGTCAAAATGGAGATGTGAAATCGTCCTTTAACGTGTTATTTTTCATTTAACTTTTCTAACCCTTTTGAGCATCTCCATTACAGTTTTGGAATAAAATAATAGTGAGTTTTTCATCAGCTCTTTGGGTCACACGTTACTATGTGCAACATTGATGAGGAGGAAGATGATCGCTTAGATGAAGCTGTCAGATTTTAACTGATTATGCAGTTCGGCGCAGCCAGTTTCCAGGTGGATCCTCAGAAATCAAGAACACAAGTCACACTTAGAGCAAGTGGTATTATAAGAGCCGGGGCACTGAAGAGGACACGTATTTTGGAGGGCTGTCCAATGGAGCATAAGCTAACAAAGTAATGTAGAGCCCCAAAGGGCTCTAGTACAGCCTTAGAATGCCAGAGTAGGGTTACTGAAATACACATTGGTCAGGAAACCATGTCTTCATCCATTCCTGACATCCAGATTTCAAAAATGAATGAATAAATATTGGATAAAAAATGATTTGTCAAAAAGCTGTGAGAATGATGCCCTGTTTTCTGCTAGAAAGTAGTGAGGTTGATTTTGAACCAGTTTTTTCTCATGACAACGGGGATGTGTGTGAAGATACTGGAGGTGCCGTAGAGAGATTTTTCTGTTTGTTCTATAAGCACAGTGTCTAATTTTAGAAAAAAAAAGAGGAGAGGTGAGAGAAAAAGTGGATCTCATCAAGCTGTCAGATACATTTCAAGTACCCACTGGATGCTGGACACATTTTTTCAGGTGATGTTGGTAATGAATTCTCCACTGTGCCAAGGAGATAAATTCTGTCACGATTGTCAGAAGTCAAAAGAGAGAGAATGAGGATGGCAGTAAAAAACAGAATTATAGAGGGAGGCTGAAATTGGGAAGGGTTAGGGGTTGGATACAGGAAATGAAAAACGCTTTAGGGCAGGGTCTGTCCTGCTGGGTTAGAGTTGGGTATAAGGGCTACAGGTGTAGCAAAATGTAGAAAAATGCACCTCGGTTCCTTGAAGCAGACAGCCAGGACTGTATGTTGAAAAAGCTACAAAATAGTTGTTTTCACTGTAGATCTGTTTCCATTAGTGCAGCATCATTGACGTTCATCGAATTCTCTTTGCACTGTCCCCTTCACATGCAGAGTGACAGAAGCCCTCGGCTGGTGACAAATTCCCTGGTCTGGGTACCCCAGGGAGGCATGCTGCAGATCTCCAAGACAATTCTGCACGCTGAGCTACCCGGAGCCCGTGACTCTGAGATAACCTACAACATCATCAAGGACCAGCCAACACATGGTAAATTTCTTTGTTGTTTTATTGTCAGAAAGCAGCTGCAGGATGTGTTACTCTTCACCCTGCATGTTTCAAAGTCTCCAACTGCTTAATAAAGGTGCAGTGTTCTGGTTGCTTCTGGGGAAAAGGATGTTCTTCACAGACGTACCAGAGTCGATCCTTCCGTGGCATTTTCCCAAAACAAATTGCATTTGAGGGAATATTTCGTCATAATACTATACTGAATAACTGCCACTAATCTCCTTTTTCCAATTCAGGTGCAATGCAAAGTAATGAAGCACTATTATTCTACCTAGTAACTTTCCCTAATGCAACTGTCTTTCTCTAAGAGTAGTGAAATCTCAGTGCATTTAGAGCAGAGTCTCACTCGCTGCCAGAAGATAATATCCCATAATTAATGTCTAGTTGAAGAGCAGCATGAAGTAGTATCTATCTCTAGTTGAGCAAAAGTTTGTGTTGAAGAATTGGAGAACTCCATGACATCTGATTTAATTTCTACTAGTGGAAGAGGTTATTGACTCAAACACGAATTGGTAACATTCTCATCCTCATATAATTATTGTCTCCAAATTCCTTGCAAGAGGCTTTTATCTCCTATCTGTGAGTAATGGCTTACATGAGCATCCCCCTGTGTAGGGCTGCAGGTTTCGGAGTACGCTCTGTACTCGTGCCAACGAGTGTGGAAGGTGCTAGGATTTGTGACTGAGGTAGAAATTCAGAGTATTTGCGTAGAAAGGAGGAGGCATCCTATACAGAGGGAAATGAAATATAAACATACAAAGAGATACTACATTTTCCACATCAGTATCACTGTTTTCTTCATTAGGGCTGTGTCTGTAAGTAATACGTGTTGTACTTTTATGAACTGGTATTTTTAATTTCAATCTATTGAGCTGAATAAATTTAGAGGGTCACATTAATTTAAGTGCTGTGGCTTTTCCTTTTGCTGTAAGGACAGACCGGTTTTTTTAGCAGCTGCCAGTGGCTGTTGGAGACATACGTTATGTAATTTTTGCAATTTAGAAGAGAAACAATTAATTTGTGTTCTCTTCTTCAGATGAAGTACTCTCTTCTCAATTTTAATAAGCATTTAGATGAAAACAAGAATTCTTCCCTGAGGAGTTAGTCTCCTGCTGCCTAACCCTAACTAAAATATATCATCTTGAATTTGTATCACCATAATTATCTCTGCTGTAATTAATTGCAGTAACACAAATGTGTTTGTAGCTTCAAGTGAGGAATATGCAGTAGAAATCAATGATCTTCAAAGTTTCATCTAAAATATTATTTCATAGAAAGAGAGGAGAAAAATCAGACAGAATTGTAGAAAATGAATTCTTAATTAAGGAAGGCTTGTCTGTCTGTCTTAGTGTTTGACTAATAAGAGAAGACATTCATACCTGTAGAAAATTTGGGATGTAAACCTACTTTAGAATTAGCCTCTGTATTTCTGTAGACAAAGGTGCAAAGAATGCTGCTTGTCCTATATTTCTAGACCCTGAAACCCAACAGAAAGGGTGTAATTAGGGAAGGAAGATCCCCGTCTAGATCCTTTACATTTGTAGGGGTTGACTTGGTTCTCTACAGCTGTTTCCCAGGAAGGACTTGTCTTTCTAAGTATCTCTTTGTCCTGAACTTCATTTTGTCCCTAGAAATGGAACTGTTGTCTCCCTTGTCTCTTTTCCCAGCACAGAAGATCTTTAATATAGCTCTGTGACTGGAAAGAAATATTCTCTTCTGAGGGCAGGTATTGTTAAACCATAAACTGCTCTGTGTGGAATACAGTCTTAGAGGATGAAATTTCTGAAGCCAATAAAAAGTGATGTGTGTCCACTTGCTTTACAAAGAGTGAGACTTCAGTACCTGAATCCCGTGAACAGCTCTGGAAATTGCAACTGTATGATCTATATATTTCAAGAAATTGCTTGAGTGTACACAAGCTGTACACTCCTGTGTGTAACCTATCAACAGATGCTTTTC
Source organism: Cyrtonyx montezumae (assembly GCF_038088225.1). Lineage (NCBI taxonomy): Eukaryota > Metazoa > Chordata > Aves > Galliformes > Odontophoridae > Cyrtonyx > Cyrtonyx montezumae. The sequence continues at coordinate 14,237,049 of NW_027071936.1, read as the reverse complement.
TGTTTAAAAACAATTTGCTTCCAATGAAATTATGTTCATGAACTACATAAGCAAACAAAAGAGTTTTTCTTTGTGATTGAGTTAAATATTAATTTGTGAGACACACAGGCGTGCTGTATGTTTGACTGTTTCTTCTCTTTGGGAGGGATACACAACAAGCAGGCCCTAACACCTTCAGTGATTTGTTTAGCATCTCTAGAAATCACACTTTTTATTCAGGGGTTGAACTCCCATACACCAAAAGCATCAGCTTGGGAAAGTAGTTAAGGCAGTGGATTTCACTGGTAAGGGAATATCAGCGTAGAGTTTGATTATAAAATGGAAGTGTGATATTTCAGTTTGAATTATTTCTTTTTTTTACTACTCTGTATGATAGTGGTTTTGGGAAATGAACTGAGAGAGCTTATGATGAGTATTTGCCTAACAGAAAGATGAATGCCATGAAGAGGGTGGAAGTGATTCGTAATAAAGATGGCTTTTGAATTGGTGGCAATGCGGGATACTTTCTAAGACAAGTAAAAAAAAAGCACAATGCTCAACTAAGTGTTATGCAGAGAGCATATAAACTTTATATAACCAAGAACAGTAAAGATTGGAGAAACGCACTTTTTTTTTTTTTTTTACAGATTATGCTAACCCCAAGCAGTTAAGTTGTGTTGTGAAACAGAAAAACATGCCATTTATTTTGATCATATAGATTTTCATCAGGTTTTTATTTTACTTACGTAAGTAGTTTGGAAGAGCATTCACATTTTGTGTGGCTTGGGGAAAATGATGACCATGGTTTCTTCTTTTGGTGCATAGCGCTTACTTTCTGATTAATTGTATTTAATTAATATTTTCAGATTAATATTAATTAATATTTTCAGATTAAAGACATCTGAATATCAGTAGTGATATCAAAATTGAGTCCTTGTGGGCGTATGTGAGGAAAGTTGATAAACAATGGGACGTGCCCCCATCCTGCACTCCTCTTACATCTGCAGGACGCCAGTGACACTTCAGTCCAGCTGAGAACCTGTTTCTCAGTACAAAAATCAGAAGTAAGCGGAATGTTAGGGATACAAAAGTTGCATGCTCTTTGTAGTAGGAACCACACACCAGGGCATGAAGACTTTCTGTTCAGCCTGTGATACAGAGGTTTTTTTCACTCTGTCGGTTCAAGAGTTCTTCAATTGAATATTTCTGTTCAGAGAAGTCTGTTGAGGATACTTTTTGGCATAATAAGTACCCAAAAGAGCTGGAAAAGAAAGCTGACCTTGAAAAAATTAGTATGCTGTGTTCTGATACTTAAGTTGTATCCTTGAGGGGAAGATGGATAGTGTGCTGCAATGCTTTTTAACCCTGATCGTGTCTCACTTCTCTTGTCCCTTCATGGGAGCTCCAAAAAGTGTTTTTCTGCTCAAGTTTATCCAGGCAGATATATAAGGTTGACATGTGTTGGTCGTTGAGCAAAAATACATTTTGGAAGTTTGAACTTTCAGATCCTGTTCTTTGCTTGGCCGTGTATTTCTCCCATGACCATGCACAAGCTGCTTAACCTGCCCTTTGCCAAGGCAGGAATAAAAATTTCCCTGTGTCACTGGGATGTTGGAAGGTTCATTAGTGATTTTTAGGAGTTTTAGTGCTGTATTTCCTAGTCACTCTAGATGGAAAAAAAATGTAGAGTTGGTGGGCATTTGTTTTTGGATGCGTGTTGGTGAAAGCGCATCATCGTCTTGTTTTCTCATAAGTTGTGCCCTGATTGTTCATCTTTATTTTCCCAGGTGAAGTGGTGCTTCTGATCCCAATGCCAGCAGATGGCCCAGCAGGGTCGTGGCAGCTTCTGCCTGATGGAAGAGCAGCCTCACCTACAACCTCTTTTACCCAACAGGACATCAACAACGGCATCGTGTGGTACAGGCACTCTGGAACTCAAGTAGAGAGTGACTCCTTCCAGTTCCAGGTACTTCTCTTCATATTCACAGAGCAGTCCTGTGGGCATTTTCATGCTTACGTACAGACTTGTAGGTGTGTGGTGCATGAGTGTATGTACCAGGGTGGATGCATTCCAATATTACATTCCCATCCTTCTTTGTAGTATTATGTGCCCCATCCCCCAGCTTTCTTTAGAGGTGAAATGGCTCCCAGAGGAGGAGAGAGGAGCAGGGATGTGGTTTCAGATGGCCATGTGTTTGGCTGTCCTTGGGATCCTCTGGCTGGGTAGCAAATCTGCATGAGGAGATACTTGCAGTAGTCCTCTGGCCCGTGCTCTCCTAGGGTATTCCTGAAATCCACATCTCTGTGAAAAAGGCTTCATCATGTAAGGTGTCTTACTGTAGCTCGTATCTTGACAGTTTGTATGTCCTATTGCATGTCAAGCAGTAGCTTCAGCTCCTTGGTACTATATGGTAATTATAGCACCTTTTCCTAAAACCTGTAATGCTCCAGGTGCAGAGTACTGACTGTCTTTTTTGCGTTAAGATTGTCTTGCAAGCTCCAACACCAAGCAGCCCTCCTGATTTCTGTAGTGCCTCAGTGAATTGTTAATTTTTGCCCTACAGTAATTCCTCTTGCAAGCAGACAAAAAGATAGGAACATTCTCCAGCGGATGTGACACTACAATAAGTCCCACCTCCCCACTGTTCTAATGGCCAAAAAAATTCCACAAATTGGCCCTTTATGTTTGCATGAAAAATTTAACAGCATCCCATAATGCCCAGCCAGCACAAACAGTTGTATGCAGCGTTTTTTACACCTGGCTTAAAACTCAGAAGGTATTCCTGCAGCACCAGAGAGACAATTAAGGTAATTTCTAAAGTAATTAACATAAGTGATAATGAGGAATTTGTGAGTGTCGATGTTGAACTAGCTAATCTGTAGCTTAATTGCCATGTTCTTCTTAAAGAGTATGCATTTTGCATGAGTTAAATGTTTGATTTTAGTGCCTTGGAGTGGTAGCAGTAATTGTACAGACAGCCCTACTAAGAAAGGAAGCTGTGAGTACCTGACTGACATCAGGAGACCGTAACACATCTGAGCCTTCAGCTATGGACTGGGGCAGCTCAGAACAAGCTGACATGTTTTTGTCAGTAATTTGATATTTAACCTTCAGATGAGAGCAATTCTGAAGAGGTCCTGCAAACAGTTAAAATAACTGTTCAAGTCAGCTGAGCATTTTTAAGCATTTTCTTGAAATTGTGTCCTCAATTCTATACTGAGTCACAGAGGGCTCTGTTGAAATCAAGTGTGGGCTTCCGTACCTGCTGACAGATAAAGCTGTAACCGAGGAACTTGCCTCCCAGGATTGCTGTGAACGTTTGTGGGCGTATCCCTATGGAATGGTTTTGGTTCTTTGAATTTGTACAAATGTAATATGATTTGCTTCACACGTTGTCGCTTTGAGTTAGTTATGGTAAGTTAGATGCGGTTGACTTAATTTTGGCGTTTGAAAATTCCTTATGGGTCTTTCTGAAACATGAACACGCACTATCTTGGAAGATACTGGGATCACAGGGAGCTACTGCCAAGGCGGTGCCATAGTTGAAAAGCCAGCACAGTGCGTTGTCATTTTGGGAGTGGGAAGATGGTTCAAAAATGCATTGTTTTCTGTTCCTCGTGATGAAGAGTTCCTCTAAAATACGCAGCCAGTTGAAGTTAAATCTGGAAGCAGTGTCTAGCACTGGCAGGAACAAACAGGTGTTCCTGGCAAACAGACTGTAGGGGCAATGATGGAGGAACTGATTGGCATTTAAAGGCCGTGGTTCCCTGCTGTACCTGGGCTGGTACGTCCTGAAGCATTGTGTGTCTTTGCCTTCGTAGATCTGCACAAGTTGAGAAAAAACTTAAGAAACTGATCTAGAAATACAGTCACGTCCTCCAGCAAGTTTTCATTCATGTGATCTTTCCTTTGCAGGTGTCCAGCTCTGCCAGTCCACAAACCAGCTTGGAAAGCCACGTGTTCAACGTTGCTGTGCTCCCACAGGCACCCAGAGCGCCTCAGCTTTCCCTTGGCTCTTCTTTGCACATGGCTGTAAGTGTGTGCCAACACCACTGACCTCGGTTTTCTGTGTTCATTGCTGCAGTGCAAAGTGACCAAAGCCTTATATCCAGCATTAACTGCTGATTGTTGGTTCTTGCATTTGCTGTTGTCCACACTATTGTGCTTGATTCATATACCTAAATTGAAGGGGTGAGATGAACGTACCACGTAGGTAACTAGGGTAGAAATGGAAGAAAGTCAAAACAAACAAAAAACTAGATAGGCTTTAAAAGGAAATGGTGGGAAAAAAAAAAAAACAGCAAAAACGAGCAAGTTGAAAAACTCAGTGTTAGAAGCAATGTATATATAGACTGGAAAGGAGAGGGAAAAGATGAAATCAATAAAATTGTTTAAAGTATTTTTTAGCATTTTCAGAGTACCATTTCCTGAGAAGGCATTGGGAATAGCAAGAGCATAGGAATAGCAAGAGTGAAGAAACTCGTTTAGAGAGGAGATCTTTCCACTAATTCCACTGTGCACTTTACTTACTGCAATAGTAGCCCTCCTACATCAGAAGTTTTCATTTATCATTATGTTAGGAGCACAGATTATAACGCATTTGGAAACTATTCAGGCAAGCCTTGTTATATCTGCATCCATGGACTGAACTACCTTTTCTTGCAGCTTTGACTCAAGGAATGACCATTTTGCTAACAGCAGTGTCTCTGACGTAGCTATTTTCTCATTGTGTTAATTTAAAAGTTTGGAGTTGGTTTTGTGAGCCCTCTTACTTCAGCGTGTGCCTTTTCCACATGCCCCTCACATATGTGGGACAAATCTAGCTTTCCTTTCCTTTCCTCTTTCTCTTTGAGTCCTCTTTGATCCTGAGTGCCTGGGCTGGAGGAGAGTATGGGGCTTTGCAAGGGAAGACCAAAGGAAGCAATGGGAGAAGAATTAGTGAAGATTCCATGGCGCAAGGGCCTTGTCAGGGTTTAAAATAGTGTTGACCTTTCACAGGCACTAATAAAACATGTTCAGATTGCTGCTGAGCAAGAGCCAGTGATGTGTCTTTCTTCTCTTGACTTTTTGTTGTTGCCATTATTGGCAAAATTGATGGGAGAGGTGTCTGACTAAGCTGTGCTGTGCTGGATTTTATAGCTAATTACACACCACAAAATTCAATAGTGCCATAAAACACATTTTACTGAGGTATGCCTCACAACCTGCAAGCCCTACCTGTGGGAGAGACGAATAGACCTTGGAGCCAACTGTGAAGAAACCATAATCCTAAATCTTTTCATCATAAAATTGCGCTCTTCCTTGCATCAGCATGATTGAGTTCTGTTCATCCATCTTCGAACTCCTTTAGAATTAGTCTGGCTTCAGCAGAAGAGCAAGCACAAAATGTTAAGTCTTCCCATACCTGTAAGCCTTGTCTCCTTGAGCGTCCTACCGAGAAAGGTCAGGGAAAATTTGTTGAAGCTTTAATTGTTAAACTGGGCAGACATCTATAGTCCTGTTTCCCCCACACCGATACAGCTGGTAACATGAGCCTGACCTATGCACTACTGAATGCAAACAGAGATGAGGTTCGTGAAGGAGACGGTTTTTGTAAGCATCTGAAAAGGAAGGTTGTCCTCACTTCCTGAGGTGGCGTGAGAGGGATGCTGCTGTTACTTTTTAGCCTGTAGTTTTTACAGAGGCTGTGTACAGCCACGCTGATATCACAAATAAACTTCATGGCACTTGGTCCAGTTAGATATGTGACTGTTTCACATCTAAGCTGGGTTGTCAAGCTTTTATTTGGTGCTTCACAACAGACATTCATAGATGAGGCTGTGGTTTCTCTTCTCATGTGTTTGTATGAGAGTACTGAAGAGAAATGAACTGATGGCTTGATGGTATTTGCACTATTTCGAGCTGTTGTCAGGGAACCCTACCTTCCCTCAGTGTCCTGACTTGGTCTCAAAGGTTGTAGAACCATAGAATGACTTGGGTTGAAGGGACCTCAGAGATCATGGAGTTCCAGCTCTCCTGCCACAAGCAGAGTTGTCAGCCTCTAGATCTGGCTGCCCAGGAATCCATCGAGCCTGGCCTCGAACACTGCCAGGAATGGGGCATCCGCAGCTACTCTGGGCAGCCTGGGTCACAGGATAGGACACAGGTTTGACAGGGTGGACCTAGCAGCATGAAAGTGTCAGGACTGAGTGAGCTGCGTGTGATATGGTAGGTGGAACTTGCAATTTGTTCCTGAACCCGATTATCTGATGTTCCAACAGAGGTGAATTAATTGCACTTTCCCTAATTTGGCTTGTACTCCCCGTGTCTTGTTAGCGATTATGAAATGAGCGGGCTATTTTTTCATACCAAGCTGCACTACATTTAATTTGGTGATTTCTCATAGCTATTATTTCTGCAGGCTTAAGGTTCATGAACACTTGCAACTTAACTACCTTTGTCCATTTAGATTGATTCATACAGCGCCATAATTCTTGTAACACGCTGCCCACCCTTGACTGATGATAACCTTGTAATGGAAAGATCAGGACATTTTTAGACAGACTTAAAACAAAAAGTAAAGCTTTGGTTTCTCTATATTTGTGTGGGAATGACTGAGATGTTTTCAGGATTTCTTTTAAAAGCAAATCCAGCCCAGCCACATCAGATTGGATGGGAAAAGTAGCTAGGCTGTGAATTATATCTTTGTCCGGGGAGCGTTAGATCGAAACAGATTTTTCTTCATCTGTTCGCGGTTCCTATAGGCAGAAAAATGAAATTGCTCCACCTGAGGTGGTCCAGCATCTGTAGGAGGCAGTGTGCTAAAAATGCTGCCGCCCTTACGGACAGTCTGAAAGTGGAGGCAAGATCATAGTTACAGGAAGGAGGAAGCATTTGCCTCTTGTTTTTCCCAAGTCATAATCCCTTTCTGATTCCCCAGAAGGAACTTAATGGAGGTAGGCCTGCGTAGTGACATCTGCTCTTGAGCATAGTAGTACTCAACTTCTGTGTTACATGTTTGATTGGCTTTTAGATGAAAGTGAGTTTAGATGTCCCTAAAAGCAAATTTGATGTATTACTAAGCTTTATTTTGCTCTATAATTTCATCCCAGTTAGTCCCTATTGTGTAGAAGTCTGAGGAAATCAATTAAGGTTCAGCTCGTCTGTCTTTGTCATTTTTATGTCTAAGAGCCAGACCTTTAGATTCGAAGTTCTAAATAGTAAAGCAAATTCTGTCTTGTTATATTTCTGACTGTCTTTCCGTGTCTCTGGTGTTCATGCTCTTGCTCTAATGTGTTTTTTGAGGTGCTGGAGGACCGAGTGACAGTGATTGAGCCCCATCACCTCTCCTTTGTAGACCCAGAGATTCCCAGTGAGAAAATCCTGTTTAACGTGACAGTCCCTCTCCTTCCTGGCCAAGGCAAGTGTATCTATTCGGAGCATGGCAGCTTTCTGCTGAGTTAATTGGAATGCTTCTTTGAGCACGTTTAATGTTTTTTTTTCAGAGGATATCTTTCTGTGAAAGCATCTGCTAAACTATTTGTCCTCCTTCATTACCATTCTGATGTCTTGTTTCTTTGGCTTGTCCAGGAGTAAGTTGCAATGCACAAACATTTTTCCTATGACTGTCTAGAAGGTACTGAATGTTGCACTATGGCTTTCTGCTTCTTGCCTCTTGAGTGAGAGGTATTTGAAGAAATGACCAAGTGAAGAATCTGTTTTAGTTTCTCATGTCCGGTACTGCTCTGTAGAACACATGCTGGGTACAGTCACAGCTGTCTGACTCACTTAGCAACAGCTGAAGGTGTAAAAAGAAGTACTTGGAAAGATAAACAGAAGCCATCCTCTATGGTGTCTTGTTTTAAAAATAAATGGATTCCTTCTTTTAATACTGAGCTCTCTGTTTATGTAGGTATTGTGGAACATAGGGACAGGCCTCTGTCTCCAGTCAGGTATTTTACTCAAGCAGATATAAACCATGGCAAGATTGCTTATCGTCCACCGACTGCAGCTCCACACTTGAGAGAGATGATTGCATTCTCATTTGCAGGTAAGGAGCTGAATGTTCTTTGCAGTGCCAAGTCACACTGCTGCTTCTCCTCCAGTCCTGGAATGATTTTGTGGCTATTCCCTGGGGCGTGTGATTTGAATAATACAAAGGACATGGGAATCTGCCTCATGGGAACGTTTCAGTTCACTCCGTTCTTGTATCTTCAACATGATTTTTTGCCTCTTGTTCAGTATATCAGCATTGGGTGAACGACTGGGGTATGACTGTGTTCGCTGCAGCATTTAGCATTGTTGACACTAATACTGGATGTGTTGCTGATCAAACTGCTGATCTGGTGCCCTGAGGTTAGGAGCTGCTGACCTTTCCGTGCGTGAGCGCCAGCTGCAACAGGTGTTTAATCTTTGGGATTCAGACAAGAATTGATGAGTATGAATTGAATCACTTGAGCCAGGATATTGGATTTCTGCCATCGGGAGGTTAGCAATCTTGAGTGAGAGGTAGAGGAGGAAAAATAGGAAAGAGTTCAAGCATGTTTGACCAGATGGTGAATGGGATTATGTGATGAAATGATAGTATGTGGTAGATGCAGTTCTGTGCTTCACCGAGCCTTTCATGGTGACATCAGAAGGAGTTTCACAGACTGGAGAAAAGCAGCATGTTTTCTCTCAGTACCTGCAAAGAAAGCCATGGAAAAAAGGGCTTTCCTTAGTAAGGAAAGTCTCCAGTCTGGTTAAAAGTCTGCACTTACTTTCTCTGAAAGCTCTCTAAATCCACATCAGTATGAACTGTCCTTTGCTGCCTACAATTACTCTGTGCTTGTATTTATCCCATCAGGTCTGCCAGAGTCAGTGAACTTCCGATTCACAGGTATGCAAACCATTTGCTCTTCCTTGGCAGTTTTCCTCCTAGTGACTTTCCCACTGCCTGTTACAGCTCGGCCTTTCAGAAGGGACATCTGTGGGCACTGAGTAGGAACTTATGGAAATACGTGTGCACGAGGAATATTCATTCCTCTCCATCCCAGCAGTGTCTTATTCAAGTTAAGATGCAGTTGAGTAGACACACCTTTTCCAATAGTTGCCTGGAATGTGTCATGTTCATTCCTGTTTTCTCCCTGCTTGCACAGGGACATCAGTGTTTTAATCTGTTGGGGTTTTTTGTGAGTGGTTTTATTTTTAATACGCCTTGGAAACCTTTCCACCATTGAACTGCTAGTAATTAGCTGCTTCTTGCTTAACACATTTCCCTTTCCATGTATTATCTAGCGCAGGCATGCAAAGTGATCCACTTGCAAAGAGACTTATGGGTACACCTGATAGATGAATGGAAGATAGTACACACACACACACACACACACACTCACCTTTTTACAAGTTATACTTTTTGTGCTAGAAGGTGAGTTAGGGGCAAAGGTGAATACCTCTGGATAGGTGTGAGTTGTACATTTACATCCACAGCCAAAGGTGCAGATTGACCAAGTGGGAGGGAAGTCAACAGTGTGGGGTGGTGATCTGTGGATTTGTGAATCCCTGGAAGCACATCCCTATGTTCAGCTGTTATTTTCGTCTGTGTCTAGTGTCTGGTGGAGAACATACAACCCCAGAGATGGTGTTTGTCATTCACTTGCTCTCTGCAGAGCAGCAGCCTCCAGTCTTCCAGATCACAGCTCCTTTCCTGGAGGTCAGCCAGGGGGGCAAGGCCACCATCGGTGAGTAGGCTGGAAAGGATGAGGCAGCAGAGTTTTTTAGTGTAAGCTGTTTTCTGGTGGTGTCAGGAGGTTCATTGGGGTTTTTATCAAAATCCTTCTAAATGTGGACATGTGCACTTCTCTCACAAAAACTCAAGGTTTGTGCAGTTGTCGTACTAGAAGTACTATGTGTCACCTGGCAATAAGTTCTCTGAATCAACATTAGATCTAAACATTCTCAGGGGACTAATTATTTCCATGAAGGCAGCAAGCCCTTGGGCTAGGGATGCTCCAGAATTGTTTGTCTTTTCAGCTACTGACTACATTGAAGTTCTTCGGCTCTGTTTACAAAAGCAGATCACAAAATTTAGGGATGTTCCCAGAGCTGTGTGTGAGGATGCTAAAGCCTCTGTTCTATTTCTCTGGCACAGGGATCCAGTTGGCTGTGAGTGACACAGATACAGCTCCTGAGGGCCTCTTCTTTGAGCTGGTGAAACCTCCCCATCGTGGCATCGTGCTCAAGCATGGTGCAGGTGTGCAGGAGCACATGAGAGCAGGTGAGTTGAGCAGAAATCTTCTTCAGCATGGAGGAGGGAGTGCCTGTCCACATCCAGTTTCTAGCTATCCACTCAACTGGTTTAGTTGGGTAGGAGGAGACAGATGCTTCTGACAGATGCAGCTGTGGCCACAAACATATTACACTTCTTGACTGAAAGAGCGTGTCTGCAGGAGAGGGTACACAAAAGATGATTTCCTGTTTGTTGTTTACTTCCTGACTGAGTTAGTGCATTTTCTATATCACATATGTGGGCTGATGGGCAGTCACTTTTGTGATTAGAGTACCAGAGAGCTGTCACTGTGAAAAGAGTCACTGTGACAGTAAAACAGCTGTTACAGCTTTTCCTTTGCCGTACATGTATATTGCTTCCTATGTAAATGTCTTCATGGCTCCCTGCTCTGTAAGGGTGGTATTAAATACCAGGTAAGCATGTGATTAAGTCCTTTGCTAAATTGGGGCCTTAGGCCATTGGAGCTGGATTGGTGCACTGAGCAGTTTTCCTGACTTGCGTATTTCTTTTCGGGAAGGTGACACTTTCACCTATGAGGATGTCACTCGTAATGCTCTGCAGTACGTGCATGATGGGTCATCGGCAGCAGAAGACAGCATGGAAATCTCTGTCACCGACGGCGTCACCACAGTGACCACAGTGCTGAGGGTGGAAGTGTCCCTGCTGGATAACAGCGGCCCACAGCTGGCCCCAGGCTGCCTGTTGGCGATCACTGTGGCTAGTAAAAGCTCTGCAACTCTCTCTCGACTGCACCTTGCTTACATTGTAAGCTTTCATCTATGTCTAAACCCAGTGAATGCTGTCAGCATCCCATGCCTAATCCCCACACGGACCCTTTGCCACCCACACCTCTTTGCCATTAGCGTGGAGTCTTGGCAAAGAGCTCAGGTTTTGACCGTGTCCTGACAAAAAAGGGGACAACAGATTCTTGCTTTCAGCGGGGTTTTAAGGCTGTCCCTTTTTGTCTGGTTAAGATGAGAACTGAGTTTATCCCAGATTTTTGTATCAAACAGACTCACTAATGGCACATGTGGGTCTTCAAGACGATGAGCCCATGACAGTTCCTTCCCCATCTCACAACTACGAAATCGTCCCATTCTTTTCTGCACAAGCTTAAAGGGATTTTTTGGAGTAAACCAAGATTCTGTGCTCCTTGGTGTGGTTAGAGTTGGTTCCAGTGTTCATGTATCGTACAAGTTGTCCTGCAGGCAGAATTCAGAGAAAGGTGTTCTGCTCCTCCCAGGTGGCTTAGCAGCAAAGATATTGGCAGTGGATTTCAGGTATACAGATGTGCTCCTCTTAGGAAGGAAGCTGGAGAGATTGCAGTGTACACGTGAACCTAACGTAGTGTCTGCCAGAGAGGTGGTTAGGGAAGTGCAGAGAGTAAGGTAAAAATGAGAAGGCAGGCAAATGTTTTTTTCCAAAGGATCTGTCTGGATAAAAGTCGGGGATCTGTCCCATTCTCCTTATGAAGAAGAAGGTTGACAAGGGAGCAGTTCAAGTTTAACGTGAAGGGCACAACAGTCACAGAAAAGAGGATTTCTTTCCTGATCCATATCCTGAGAATATGATTTCTGCCTTGGGTCTTATCTTTGTGGCAAGCAAGAAAAGCTTTTGTTAGAAAGATGACATGAGTCATTATTATAGTCATCACAGAAGTGATTGTACTTAATGAAGACAAAAAGAGCCAAGAACAGCTTTTAGCTTAATGTGAAACCGGCTTTTGAAGCATTGCTCCACACCACTTTTACTAAGAGCTTAACAGAGAGCATCTCTCTGAAGTGTAATGGGCAACATTTGCTCCCTCTGCTGGGTGTCTTTTTGACTCATTTTTGCTGGAGTTGGGAGAAGTATATTATGTAAATGGCCCAGTCCTCTTGGTGTGTAAAGTAATTTGAAAATAAAAGTCCTGGTTTTATCTAGGGGACATTGTTGGTGTAATGCAAGGACAGAAGGGGGAACCTCTTTGAGCAGGGAGAAAAGGAAAATGCATTTTGTAGCAGATTCTGAGAATGTCCACCTAGTTGTTTTTTCTCAACGCGAGAGCTTCATTCAGTGTTCATCAGCTGAGCGTCTGGCCCTGTCGGTTTGATACATTCCCCTGAAACAAAGTTTTCTTCATCCTTCCATTTTCAGTTGAGGGAAGCAAACACTAATCCTGTTTTATGGTGTTTTTCTTATTTTTCCTTGATGTTTAGGACAACAATTCTCCTGACTCAGAGATAAGAATCCAATTAATATCTCTGCCCACGTATGGCTCCCTCTTACGGACGTCTGGCACTCATGCTGAAGAGCTTTCCAGGGTTTATAATTTCACCATGGAAGACATCAACAATCAGAGGATCAGGTATCAAATAGCTATTCTCCTTCAAGCCATGCTAGTTAAAAGCTCAGTGGGCTTTTCACGGGGAGCTCAGGGCTGTGTGAGGACAGTGAAATGTATCAAAGATAATATTTTCTTGGCAATTGTAATCTGTGAGACTATAAACGAGAGCAGTTCCTGCATGCAGAATTAGGTTTACACATATCTGGGAGGTACTCGGTTCAAATTATGTGATTTTTTTTTTGTTGTGCAGTGTCCTGGTGATACTTTAGGTAGGCAGTGTGAAAAACAAGGATTTCAAAGAGCTCAGGAAATGGGTTGAGAACCCAAATACCACTTGTCTTCCAAGAGGGGTGCGTGGATGAGGTGTTTGAACCCATCTGTCAGCGAGACAGCCTGACACAGCTTATGTTTTGACTTGCAGTTACTCCACTGTGTTTGAGACGAGCAATCAGCCGGTTACAGATGTCTTTCACTTCACTGTTTTTGATGCTGATAATAACCGGCTTGACAGACAGATGTTTACCATCACCATCACGCCTGCCCAGACAGCGCCGTCGCTCATTGTGTTTGCTGACCATATCACTGTAAGTGGGTAGCTGAGATACTAGGAACAATGGTAAGGATGTCTTAACATGTGTGGAATCACTCAGTTTTCCTAGACTGAGAGCAAATCTCTGCAGAAGCGTGATGCTATGCATATGAGTGAAGAGGGTTGAGAAGTTACTTGAAGGCCAGAGGAGTCCGAATGTACTGCTGCATCCCTGAACCTCATCTGCTTACGTCTGTTCTACTCAGGTTCTTCCTAGGGTGTCCCATTGATATCCGTGGAACAAGTCAGATTTACCCTGCTTAGTATTTGGTCCCTTATTTCGTCAGGTTGTTTGTAAAAAAATGAGCAGAAGATGAAAGAGTCTGAAAACATCTGGTGTTTTGGACAGATTCATAGCATTTCAGACTTGTTATCAAAGCCTTTTGAAGTAATCTCCCTCTTTTCTGGCTTGGCATTCACCCTCCCTTGCCTTCAAAAGGTTCTCCTTAACAAGAAAAGTAGATTTTGCTTTCCAGGAGGTCATCGTGACTCTACCGGTCCCTTTTTTCCCCTAATAAAATATTCACGGGCTTCTCTTGGAGGGGCCAGGCAGGTTTTGTTCTTACCAGCCCACCTCACCTTCTTGTTATTATTATCACCTCCCAGCTTATTTCATGGTTAACAGATCTGAGGGAGGACTGAACAGGACCGGAGATATGAGCACTGTGAGGACCAGGGAAGTCTCCAACATGGAGTGATGATGCACTTGTTGAGTCGTGACTCATGCATTGCTCTGTGCACGGTCTGTACTTTGTCATACGCTTTTGTTTTCCAGGTGGATGAAGGGGGCAGAGTCCCTCTTCTGGCTCATCACCACCTAACTGCTGATTATGATACTGCTGCCAAGGAAGACCTGAGGGTCACGGTTATCTCTCTACCTGTATATGGCTACATTGAAAACACTAAGACAGGTAAAGTGCCTGGCAATCTTCTTCCTCCTGGCTAGTGAAAGAAAACATATTGAAATTGCAAGTTCTAGTTTCCCTCATCATAGTTCCGCTGTACAGTGGTCAGCATTACGAGATAAGCTGTCTCTGGAGAACATTGCTTTCTAATTCTCTCCCCAGTTGTGAGACTGGGGCATTACGAGGTATTTCAAACGTGCTATTTTCATCATGCTTTATTCTGACTGCCCCCGTTCTACGGAGCAAACTCTGCTGAATTCCTCTAAATGTTGAAGTGAGCTTGAAGTCTGGGAGTGCATGGCTGATATCACTCTGTTATATCATTGTGTTCCCAAGAAACAGTAGAATCTCTGCTGGGCTGTCCGGAGGTATTCATCCAGGAGGATTGTCTGCTTAGTTACGCTAAGTAGATTCTAACAGCAGTGACATAAATCATTTTACTTAAATCACTTCCCTTTGAAAAATATCACCGTGGGCTGGCAGTGTCACAGCTTGTTACAGCAGATACCGCCCTCCTGGAGTACATGGTTTGCTGAGCATCACTCATCCTTCATCCTAATTGTTCCCAGTTTGAGGTATTTAGGTAATGGAGAGCCTCCATCCTTGAGTGGTCCACGATTGGTCGGTGTTCTTGGGGGATGAAACTGTTTTTCAAGGTGTAGTTTGATACAGTGATTGTACCGATGCCAGATGGCACATTAGCCATGGTCTTATCACTGAAGATTGTTGTAAGTAGTTCTGAGACATGGGCTTGCTTTTACTGTGCATATCAAACTGCAACTTTCCTTATGCCTGCTCTAGTGCAGCAGATGTTGCTTTCTACAAAGGTCACAAGATGACAAAAACCTTGTTGCAGATTATAGGGACATCCTGGCATACTTCAGTGTGTCATTCTTCCCTTAATACTGCTGCTTCTGTTTTTAGTTTATCAGTGACTTGAACGTATTTTTACCAGAGGCGTTCTGTTTTACAGGTGAGAGTTTTGGACCGCAGAGTGCTATGGCCACAGATGCATCCTTCTCCATTCAAGATCTTCTAGAGAACAGCATTTACTACTTTCAGAGCGTCCACGAAAGCATCGAGCCAACAAGTGATGTTTTCAGCTTTTACGTGAGCGATGGCTTCAGCCAGTCCGAGGTGCACAGCATCAACATCACCATTCAGGTACACCTGTGCTTTTTGGCTGCAGGAGCCCTCTCTTTTCTCGTAGGCACTTGACTTCTTAAAGTGCACCTCCCTGTAATTGTGATCTTTCCTCGCACCTTTATAATTTGTGGGTAGGAGATAAAAGAGTTCCCTTCCTTCGAACTTTTTCCTTCCCTTAGAACAGGCACTTAATTGCCCTGCCGCACCAGAGAAGAGTTGTGCATTGCAGCCTCTTCCCCAGGTTTGCTCGGCTGTCTTCATCCTCTTAGAAGCAGCCACGTTACTGGGGAAATTTGGAGAGACCGCTGTAGTCCATCTGTTGGCATTAGCAGTGATACTGTGCACATTTCTCCTTGCCTTTTCCCTTGTTTGACTTCGGGATCTGTGCAGCGACGCAATGATGAGCCCCCAAAGATGGTGTTGGAGCCTGTCAGAGTACGTGAGAGCTCAAGCGTGGTCGTTACCAACGCCTCGCTCAACCTGCGGGACATGGACACCCAGAACAGTGAGCTTGTCATCGTGGTAACCAGAAGTCCTGAGCATGGTGAGTTCTGACAGGCTGGGAGAAGCCGGTGGGAGTGTATGTGTGTGTTTGCCTGTATCTATAATAGCCCCTGATGTGAGAAGGAAGCCTGCAAATGTATGCTTAAAGCACATTTAGACCAGCAGTCACTTCGCAATCACGCTTCAGGACGGACTTGCTCTTTGATAGTTTTCCCAATCTGTGAGAGAGGGAGGAGAGGGACTGCACTCACATCTCTGGGAAGCTCCCTTCTGTGTTATCCCATTTCCACTTCTGGGATTTAGTTCCTAACAGCTGAGCATCTACCTGCAGTGATAAAGCAAAGGCAAGGTGTATAGTGAATGCAGTATGCAAAAAAACCCTTCCATCAGTTCTATTAGTAAGACCGTGTCTGCTTCCATGCATCCCACTGGCAGCCTGCACGCAAAGAGTGCCATGTCCTCCCCATAATTTTGATGCATCTGTTGTTTGTCAGGTCACCTTCGCAGGAGGCAGACTGCTGTGGAGCCCCCAGAGCGTGGACGTGTGCTGTCTCTGGGCTCATCCTTCACCTACCAGGACATTTTGGATGAGCTGATTGTTTATTCTCAGAGCGGTGCAGCAGCACAGACAGATGAGTTCAGCTTTTCCATCACAGACGGTCTCTACATGCAGACTGGCAAGCTGGAGTTCTCCATGGAGCTGCCGAAGAAGCAGCTGCCCACGTTGACGGTCAACAGGGTCCTGCAGCTCCCTGCCGGTATGGGGGAAGCGGGGGGAATGGTGTCTGTCACTTGTTCAGGCAGCCCGGTGGGAGAAACTCTTCATCTCCTGCTGAGTGTAACAGCAAGGTGTAGGTGTGCTTTCATGCCTCTTGCTTGATGGGGAGGTCTTCTCCAAATAATTTCCTCATAGTGGAGTAAGGATCGATTGTCTGTTGAAAGGGAAGAGGACAGGGTAAAAAGAGTTATAGGCATAGATAGTTTTATGCATGCTGCAGTTAAGCGCTGCCTCCCAAAAACAATGTATATTCCAGTGCTTTACATTTGTTAGTTGAGAAGGAGCATGTGTGAGAACAGATAACCCCAGTCCTGACAGACAACCGCAGGCCAAGTGTGCTCACGTTTCAGAAACTTAGTCTGCACTCAGCCTTAGTTCTCCTTTCTGAAAGTGTGTCAGCTCTACTTAAGCTGTTTTGTCTCTGTTGTGCAGGGCTGTTAAGTATGACATCATGCAAGGCTGAAAGCCACTCTTCCACGGCAGTGCAGTGCCCACACGCTTTTCAGTCCAGGGCTCTCCAGCAGTGAGCAGGCAGTTGAGCAGGAGCAAAGCGTGTGCCTGGGACACTGTTGTGCCACAGTGAGCATACAGGTGGAGGATCCTTGTGGATGAGCACTCTGCTTGTTCTGCTTATGGGGGGGGGGGGGGGTTCTTCTTTCTCCCCCAAGAAGTACTCTATCCTGGTTCTGTAAAATGTGGCCTTCTGTTTATAGACTACGTGGCCTAGTCTAGACTTGACTGGATCGGCTAAAAAGCTCTACGTGTGCTTTTTCTTTCTCTGGTCCAGGTTCTGCAGCACACGTCACAGATCAACACTTGAAAGCAGCAGCTGTTTATCCAGATGACACAATGATCAGGTTTGTCGTGAAGAGGGATCCCTTCGTGGGCCGTTTGCAGTTGACTGATACTGATAATCCAGTCGAGATTTCTGTCGGAGGGCCTGTCCAAAGTTTTACCCAGGCTGATATAAATAAAGGTGAGAATTACTGTTTTTAGGTAATCATGGCAAGTAAAATATGGCTGTCCCTTTACGAGGGGAGGAATGGTTTGAAAAAGAGAAGGGATGGAGGAGAAGGTAAGATAAGGTTGTTAATGGTAGAATCACTGAGCGAGTAGTAAAAAGGCTTTGCCAGTAGAAGAAAAAGAATAAAGAGGAGAAGCAATGAAACCCAGATCCAGGAACTCTATCGGGCTCCAAGTACCTCTGCTTGTAGCATCAGCCTGACTCCAAACTGGGAGTTAAATGAAGTTGCTTGTGAAGTACCTCTTTTCTCCTTACCCTTTCTCCAGGGCAAGTGCTTTACAGTCACAAGAAGGGGGATCCTGGTGGAAATTTTGTCTTCACCTTTGATGTGATCGATGCAGATGGCGACAGTCTGATGGACCAGGTTTTTCATATTAGCGTATTAGGTAAACAGTAGTCTAAAGTGATGCTTTCATTGCTGCGAAGCTTTATAGATTCCCATTTCACATGTACAGCAAATTAAGCTGGAACTCCTGAGGTGCAGCTTTTATTCTCTGTCACTTCTAAGGCCTTTGAAGTTTGGGGCATGAGGAGAGTTTGTGGCTGTAAAGGTTAGTTCTTTGGCCTCTGACAAGCTTCACTGAAAAAGACGCAAGGGCATAAGAATTCTCTGTAATGTCTTCATTCTGTCCAGGTAGTCTTCAAGACATTATGTTTCCATCCCCTCTGTTAATGACAAGTCTCAGAATACTCATTTTGACATTACTGGGTGGGGAGGATTCCCTGCAGAGGATGGCACGTGCAGGAGACGTATGGTTACGCTGCCTTTTGCTTGTGAGCTAGTACTCAGTGGGAATAGCACTGGGGGATGGAGAGAGACTCTCTCTTAACTGCTTCGTGTTTAACCCTTTCAGAGGACAGGTTCCCCCCCTCCATCATCGCTAATACAGGGCTGGTCTTAGATGAGAACTCCTCAAAGAAGATCACGACGCTGCAGCTCTCTGCCACAGACCAGGACAGCGAGCCAAACCAGCTCCAGTACAAGCTCACCAAGCAGCCGCAGCTGGGGCACCTGGAGCGTGTGTCCTCTCCAGGTTAGTAGGATGACATTTTGCTCGGTTGGGTGATCCTATCAGCAAAGCACTGCAGACCTCTTGAGTCCTAAAGATTTACTGTGGGAAAAACGAGCTTGGAGACAACTGCATAGTTATGCTTCCTGTTAGGAACTGATGGCCATTAGCCCAGAGAGCTGGAGAATAAGGTGCATGGTGTCACTGCAGCCCGATAATTGCAGATGAGGATGATTTTACGTCCCGTGCCTCGCCTGGTGGACTTAGCAGATCAGTCTAGTGCAGTGCTGTGTGAATCTCCTCTTTCAGGACTGACTGCTGCTTATGGGTGACAGGCAAACCTTCAGCCTTCTCTGTGACCACAATGAGTGCAGTACCCAAAAGAATCCATCCCATAATGACCGTGATAATAGAGCCCACGTTCTTGGGCAGATGCTTTCCTTTGTTTCCCTCAATACTGCCATTGCCCCTTGGACCTTAAACTCCAGCCTCATCTCCAGCTACATTCTGGAGAGGGGAAGGGGATTACACAGTCAGTTCTTTTTGTGGTGTGATGGTTCTGCTAACTAATGAAGTCTGGTAGTTCACGGAGGTTTTGACCAATCTTGTGAAACTCAGAAAACAATTCCATGCCAATATGATCTGAATTTCAGAGTTGCTTTTCATGCTCAGTTATCCACAAGAAGTATTAGTATCATACTCCTTTTTGTTGTAGTAGTTTACATCTGTGCTGTCATATGATAGGCTCTTCTGATGTAGATATTTCTTCTTAGAATTAGATTTCTCCTTGGCAAGACATGTAAGTGTGCTTGCTGTGTTTTCAGGATGCATTCAGTTCCTGTACAGCACAGATTCAGTGTGTGGTTTGCCTCGTAACCTCGCTGCGTAAGACGTACTCTGACAGGCGTGTTGTCAGAGTAGGAATAAAAAGAAAAAGAAGGATTTAAATAAGCAAATTCCCTGCTGGAAGGAGATAAAAACTTCTAGTGCTTTTGTCTGAGTTGTAAACTGAACGATGGCATTTGAAATAGATGGATTAAGGATTTGATTCCCCTTATTACTTAAGATGTGACGATTTGAATTGCTGTGCTTTTTTGGCTCTGTGGTGGACTGAAAAAGGTACAGGGTTGTGCACTGTGAAAGAGCTGTTCTCAGGATGTACATGACCTAAACCTAAGGAGACGGTGCTCGAAAGAAGACGCAAACCTTTGGAGCGAATGAGCTCAGAAGAAGCCTGGGCTGACCAACCATTCCTGAGTCATTTATTTATGCTAGCTCTCTCTATCTTAGCTATGTGCCATACTTGCCTGCTACCATTTAACATGATAAACTAGTGAAAACCTTTTTTTCAGGGTTTTTGTTGTTGATAAGAGCAAGAAAAATTGACAAATGCAGCAGTAAGGGTTAAAGGCTCGAGTGCTTTTTAAAATTGGTTTTGACCGCCTTTCTGTGCGTGTCACACATAAGGACCTGTGGAAGCGTCAGTATAAATCAGGGTGGAAAATGGGGCTTAAGTCTGTTCTACGTGCTGGCGTACAAGAAGGGGAAAATAAAGCAGAGAGTTTGAGGATGTTTTTGTAAGCTATGAGGCTGGGAATCTCCTGCCCGTAGTCAGCGATACCGTGGTTACATCAGTCCTTTGTGGCAGTGAGAATGGAAGAAAAAATATCAAAACATGTCATGTTTTTGCAGCAGTTTTTTCTCTTGTTCTATGACAAGCAGCTCATCCTGAACAGGGTGTGCTAGCTGAGGTGTTGTAGAATTTTAAGTCTGTAACTAAGTTTATACTTCAGTTTGTAGGGGTGCCTTTTTTCATTGAGAAGCTGTTGAGCAGTGCCTATGAAATACGTGGTACAATATGAATTAGAGCATAGCCAGTCAATACCAAACACTTAACGGCTGCGTATGTCCAACACCCTGTGTTTTTCCCTGCCTCACTCTTTCTATACACATTATCCCCTATTGTTCTTTTTCTAGGGAAAAAAATCAGCTCTTTCAGCCAGGCAGACTTGGCCTCTCACAGCATCCAGTATGTTCACACTAGTGACGCTGAAAAGCATACCGATGCCTTCACCTTCTCTGTGTCTGATGGAACAAATGAGGTAGGTCCCAGCATGGATTTTGCCCTGAGTCTGAGCAGGTTGTTGATTCTGTAGGATGTGCTGGGAGTCTGTTCTCATGTCCTGTCAAGAGGGAGATTCCTATAGCATAGGAAATAAAAAAAGCCATAAATAAGCTTGTAATTGAGCAATAGTCTTCCCTGCTGCGAGAGATGTTATGTACCACAGGGTGGGTAAGAGCTCTGTGAAGGGAAGGACAGCTACCTGAGGTTTAGGCCCACGAGACTGATTTACCAACGTCTGATTTTCTTCTGTCTACCGCTTGCTCGTGGAGATCAGCTTTGATCCAGTGCATTGATAAAGCACCCAGAAGCACAGTTAGACCTTCAAGAGAGGTCTGCTTCCTACTTTCTGAAAGGGAAAAATTGTAGCTGCAAATAGAGGGAAAGGGACAAAGTAGAGTGAGTGGTGGAGGGAAGAGCGGGTGACTACGTACATCACAGAAAGCGGAAGAAATTAGTGGGGAGGGATAGAAGAGATCATGTTTATACAATCCTCGCTTAGGAGCTCTTGTTCACTCGCTAAATGAAGTCCAGAAGGAAGTGACCCAATCTCAGTGGGTCACTCTAATCTCCTTACAGTGTTACTGTTTCAGTGGAGTTGTGCTCTTGTTCAACTGAATTCACCATGCGAGACCTTTCCTCCTGTTCCAGGTCAGTCAGACATTTGACATCACCATAAACCCTGTGGATGATTCCTTACCTGTAGTGCAAAGCTTTGGGATGAGAGTTCAGGAAGGTGTGAGAAAAACCATCACAGAGTTTGAGCTTAAAGCAACAGACGCTGACACGAAGGTGAGGTTCCTCAGTCGCTTTGCTGCACATGGGGGCTATCAGAAAAGCGGGCTCGTGTTCAGAGAGCGAGTGTCATCCCTCCCTGCGCACACCCTGTCTGATAACAACTTCAAACAAAGAGCTTGTGGGAGGCCCAGTTTATATATAAATAGATGGATGACTGAACAAAGCATAGCGCTGGCTTGAGAAACACGTGCTACATCTGGGATGTCTCCGATACACAGATAAATCAAAACCTGCACACAAAATATTTGCGTGTTATCATCAGAGCGAACCCTTGCCCGGTCCCTCTCCAAACCTGGTGGATTTGAGCTGAGCTTAAATCTTGATGCCGAATTTATGCTTGGCACAGATGAAAATGGCATGTCCTCGTGCTCCTTCCGGGTCTGGCTTTGGGAGAGAGAAGAGGACAGGCAGAGCTCAGGGTGAATCAGTTCAGGGTCATCAGCTTCATCGCCCTGTCTCCTCGGTGCAGGTTGAGGCAATTACCTTCACAGTCGTTCAGCCCCCTCGACATGGCCTGATTGAACACACCAGCAATGGGCAGCAGTACCACCAAACCGCCACCTTCACGATGGATGACATTTACCAGAACCGCATCAGCTACAGTCACGATGGAAGCAACTCGCTGAAGGATCGCTTTGCTTTCACTGTGTCTGATGGGACCAATCCCTTCTTCGTTATGGAGGATGGAGGAAAGAAGGTAAAGGGATGAAGGGAGGTGAGATAGACTGCAGAGGTAGCTGCCTCAGAGGAGGCAGACTTGGCAGAAGATAAAGGCTGAATATTCTTGGTTATGTGATGCTTTATTGCTTGTTCAGTGGTGTAACAGCAAGTTTTGTGGACGCATATTTGCTCTGGGATCTTGGTCCTAATGAAGCAGACAGGGAGCTGGGGTGAAAATATGGTGACCAAGGCTCTGACTCCCAAAGTAACAGCTGTCTCTCTGAAACTTCGTCAGGTTATGACGGCAGCACCACAGCGCTTCAGAGTGGACATTCTCCCTGTGGACGATGGGACACCCAGGGTGGTCACCAACCAGGGTTTGCAGTGGCTGGAGTACGTGGATGGCAAGGTAACTGGTTGCCTGGGTTTGGATTAGGATGTTTCTCAGGTTGTTTCAGAAGAAGGGACTTCACACGAGGGCACTGTGATCCTTTGGCGTTTTTGTTCCTGTGATAGACCGCAAGTGCCCCTCTTTGCTCTTGGAGAAGACAGAGGTGTGCAGGGATGCCTGCACTGTGGCTCTGTTGGCTAATCCAGACAGTGTGGCTCCAGAGCACACATTTACTTCCTGTTCAAGCTCTCTGGCTCAGGCAGCTTCTGCCCACCTTACCAGGTAGAGGTGTTCTGCCCCCTGTGTCTCCTCCCCAAGACACTCTATCTTCAGTTTTGCTGAAGACAGGGATGATTATATGACATGATTATAAGCTACAACAGCTGCACTGAAGATGTATGGCTTTCAAGATATAGGAATTTCTTACTGTGGCATGCCTTTGTTTTGCCGAAGTCTAAACAAAACCACAGGGAACGTTTCCTTGTGCTCATTTTTGAGAACCGAGTGTTAACGGAAAAGAAGTACCTCAGTCCTTCCCAGGAAAAAAGAGTTGGAAGGTGCAGTATTAAGGAATTGTGTTGAGACGTGGTTTTCTCAGCTCAAATTCCTGTCTTCAGAAAAAGTGGTCCTACAGTCTCATGCGGTTGAATTCTCTCTCTTATTTTCTTTTGCTTTTAAAGGTGTTTTCTTTTTAAAGGGAAAGCAAAATGTTGCGACACTGAGGCAGGTCTGTATGAGGTCATTTGAAAGTGTGTTACTGTAGGCTGACTAAAGCAGCGTGAACAGTCCTGAGTGCAGCACTGAAATCGAGGCTGACTGCAAGCGCTTTTGTCAAAGTCAGGGCTCACCTCGGCGTCATTGCAGTCAGTGGAGTGATAGTTTACAGTTGAAACCAGAAGGTTTGTCATAGCTTTTAGCCTCAACTCGGTAGGGCTCGGCAGCGTGTTTTGAATTTGCTTTTCTTGGAATCACGTGTTCTTTAATGATTATTATTAAGCCAGATCTGTGGCAGAATTTGAGTCCTTCCTGTGCTATGTGACTTGATGTGGGGTGTGCCAAGGGCTCCACAGCCCTTGTGTGTCCAAGGCCCCTCTGTTCTAAGGTTTTAAACCTCCCAGCATCTTCCTCATGGAGCGCTGCAGGATGGTTGATTTTTTTTGGGGTGACTGATTAAAAACACTTGCACTGCTTGATCTCCAGAGTCTAACTCCATTGGTTTGGCTTTAATCCAGGCAACAAATCTAATCACTAAGAAGGAATTACTGACGATGGATCCTGACACAGATGACAAACAGCTGATTTATGAGATAACAAATGGTCCCAGGAATGGTTATGTGGAGAACAAGCTGAAACCGGGAAAAGCTGTGGCCGCGTTTTCTCAGGGTATGGAAGATGGGCTGTGTGTTGTCGCTTTTTTCCTTCAGCTGCTTCAGTTTGTCTGAGTAGCGTATATATGAGGGGAAAAAACGGTGGGAAGGGCAAAGACAAGGGGTAAAATCATAGTACTGACTACAGGGTAGTCTCACTGCCTGATCAGGGGAGTGGTGCTCTCTTTTTGAAGGCTCAAGATTTTGTCCAAAAATAAGAAGTGAACTTCACTTCTTGTCAGTTGCAGAAATCCTGCAATTTTTGCCTTCCTGTGTCCCTCGATATGCCTCGGCTCTCCAGGTTAGAGCTAGAGATTTGGTTTGGCACGTTATAGGTTGTAGATTTTGCGTGTTATCCTAAGGTTGGTGAGGTGTTTATCCAGCAGTGCGAAGTCAACAGCATGTGGAAAGTTCGCTCTTCTGGGACCGTGGGTCCTCCGCTAGCAACAGGAGGTGAGGGAGTGACTCTGCTTCCTACCCACTGTGCTTTTTCTGCTTGCTCCCTCCAGCCTCCCCCAGGCAGGATGAGAGTGAATGGGCAGCACGGCCTTCAGCATTGCTGGCAGTGTGGTTTGTGGAGCCTCGCACTGTGCTGCACCGAGTCCTATACAGATGATGTCAGCAGTTCTGTCTGTCCCTTGCCATCAGGCCCTGCCAGCAGAGCCTGGTGTCCTGTGTACTCAGGGAAAAAAAGAGGGAAAAATAAGGAGGGAAAAAAAGAGGAAAAGGCCCATGTTATTTTAGAGCCGGAACATCTCAGCAGTGAGAAGCCCCACTGGGGCATCCCAGCTTATGGAAAAGAGCTGAAACGTGCTGCACAAGCGAAGTCATATTCCATGCATTTGATCAAAACTGCTTTAAATTTACCTTCTTTTTAAATACTGCAAATAACAACTAGACAAGGGGATGACTTGTCGCTGCTTGTAGGCTGGCTTTTGACTGTGGAAGTTAGAAAAGCTGCAGCAGCGTGAAGGACCTGTGGAGATCCTGATGCTGTGGCTGTGTGGGTGCACATGTCTATGTTGCTCATTTGTAAAAGTGCTGATGTTCTGCGTGGGCTCATTGGATGTCTCCTCCCACAGAGGACGTCAACCAGGGCCTCATTCGGTACGTGATGCGTGAGGAGAAGATTCAGGAGACTGTGGACAGTTTTCAGTTCCTCGTGAAGGACAGCAAACCCAATGTGGTCCGTGACAACGTCTTCCACATCCAGTGGTCTCTCCTCAGCTTTATGTATACCAGGTAAAGGACATGGGGCTTGTCTGGGTTGAGCCAGGCTGAACTCTCTAATATGTGACGGGCCTACAACGTGAGAGGAAATTTCTGGGGCAGTTACCATCAGTTAAGCCTGTTTCTTGATGCCTGGTCAGGACTGAGGACTTGCTATAGCACCACACGCAGCAGATGTGCTGCTGATTTGTAGGTGTGCTGGGGGGAGCCGACCACGTGTTTCAGTGAGAAAGGCCTGCTGGATTACACCCTGGAGCAGGGTTGCTCAGTGCTGACATCTGCCCACGTCCCTGGCTTTTAGCATTCTGTGGATTTTCAGTTCAAACAGCACTTGAGATGGTGGTGTCAGTATGAACACGTAGTTTGCTCTTCGGCTTGAAGGTCCTGCCAGTGCCCTCAGCGTGTGTATTAAGTAGTGCCTGTTATTTGTCTCTGCTCAATGCATTTCCAGCTACAACGTCAGTGAGAGCGCTGGCTCTGTGAGCGTCACCGTGCGGCGGATTGGTAACCTCAACCAGTATGCCATTGTCTTGTGCCGCACGGAGCAGGGAACAGCCACTTCCAGCTCTGGTTCACGGTCTGGAGAGCACGACTATGTGGAGTATGCAGGGCAGGTAGGCTGGGGATGGGGGCAGGGGGAAGCAGCAGCTAACCTTCTGTCTGTATATCCTGGGGTGACAGTGAAAGCCGGAGGGCAGGGCACACTGGGTGTGCTGGTGGAGGGCAGCAGCTTGCTTCTGATCGTCATGGCTAAGCTTGTAAGCTGGGTTATGTTTTCACCTGTATCCCAGCATGGAATGCCTGGGCACTGCTGTTATGTTGCTTTTTTTAACCCTGACATCTCCCTTGTCCTGTGTGATTGATGCATAGTGAGGGTGAGAAGGATGGAGGGGCAGGGCCCAGCACTTAAAAGATGGAGCACGATGCTCACGGAATCATTTCTGTGCTTCTTAGAAGGCTGGAAAGTCATGTGGCTGTCATCTAAATCATTAGTCTGCATTTAAACACAGTAGCATGTAAAATTCATCTCCTAGAAAAGCACCTGAGTTGGGATTTTTAAGTCCGTAGGAGGAAAAGCACTCGTTTGTTACAGTGCTCCTACTGTTGGCCATTGCAGCTATTGGGCGTGAGCTTCCCATCCGTGATTTGTGCTTTTCCCTGTTCCTCCACATGGAAGCATAGTGCAGTGCAGTGCTGTGTGTTTTCCACCTAATCAGTTACTCGTTCTGTTTTTGCCTTCATCTTCAAGAGCCAAAACTCCTGAAGATTTGGCTGCACAGAGGGTGTGTAGATAGTTGCTATGACTTTTCTCCGACCCCAGCCATTTCTTCCTCCACTATTCTTAGAACTGAGACCCCAGAATTTTGTTAGGGGTTCCACTGTCATCTCAGTGCTGCGCATGGGATAGTCACCTCTATCCTTTCACTTAGTTTCCTTCATTATGCAGTTAAGGATTGCAGTAAACATTCTCAGCAAAGCACTGGGAATTTGTAGTCATGTCTTTTTACCCAAAGGCTGCTTGGAAACATTCAGATAGCCCGCTTTTCCTGCGGATTAACTCTTTCTCTCTTGTCCTGTACAGAGTGTAAATGCCTGAGTTTTACAGCTGTTGGTAATTTGGTAGAAGTGTTACCCTAACTTTGAGCATATTCCAGCTTGTACTCCTTTCAGTTTAAGTAAATGTTGTGTCTGTGAGTGAAGTTCATGAAGTGTTCATCACAAGACCTCTGTCGCTTGGTGAAGTTTATGGTCCCTGTGATTTTAAGATTACGCTTCGCAGTAGTCTTGGGAAATCAGAAATATTACAGGCTTGCCTGGATAGGAATGTCACTTAGAGTCATGCAGAAGTCTGAAAGCTTGACTGAGAACAGAAGGCCTGGGGGCCTGCCTACACACTGAGTTTGCTGCTGCCTTTGACCTCTGCTATCATTTATCCTGGGCTAAGGTTTGGTGTGCAATGCTGCTTGTACAGGGTGTATACCTGGGGCAAGGTTAAGGTGGGAAGGGCAGGAAAGTTTCAGACTCCTGCAGCCCGCTTGCTGCCTTCCAGGTGCAGTTTGAGGAGAGGGAAGACACCAAGGCCTGCACCATTGTCATTAACGATGACGATGTCTTTGAGAGCACCGAGAGCTTCACCGTGGAGCTCAGCATGCCAGCTTATGCTCTGCTGGGCAACATCACCCGGGCCACAGTCACCATCGCGGACCCCGAGGATGAGCCCATGCTGCAGTTCGACAGGAAGGCGTACCACGTCAGCGAGAGTGCTGGGTTTCTCTCTGCGCCTGTAGAAAGGAAAGGTGGGTTGAATCTGAACCCACCCTGCCAGAAGGTGGATGAGGAGCCCTGGAGATTATAGCCAGCAGGAGACAGGTCGCCATGAGGCACCTGTGTACAGGCTGTGAAATAGATTTGTGGTACAACTGAGATGGCGAGAAACAACGCTCGAGTGATGGCTTAATTTTTGCTTATTCCCCAGTTCTGCTTTAAAGATTGTCCCACCAAGTCAAAGCTCCCTGCTCTTGAGTCCCTCTCTTTTCTCAGGGTGAGCAGGAGCAGCCCCCTGTGTTCATTTGCCGTTTCTCTGTGATCTAGGTACTGTGTTTCTTGTGAACCCTACCACTGTACCCTGCACTCTTTTGTAGGCAAGTGCCGAAGTGCCATCTGTTTCCTGGACATAGAAACCAAGGGTTCAAATTCGGAGTGTGCCTGGAAGCGAGAGCTTGGGCCGCTTTGGTGCAAGTTTAGGAGAAGGGATGGTGTTCTTCCCACCTTCTGTAGCGAATGCTGCTTTACTGTTTAAGTCAACAGTGTCTGATTTCCTCTACCAAGTAGAGTAAACGTATTTCCATGAGGTTACATTCTTTCTGTTGCATTTCAGGAGATGCTGGCAGCACTGTGTCTGCTGTTTGCTACACTGTCCCCAAATCAGCCAAAGGAAGCAGCCTTTATATGCTGGAGTCGGGCTCAGACTTCAAGTCCCGGGGGATGACAGATGACAGCCGCATAGTTTTTGGACCAGGTGTTACCATGTCGACATGTGATGTCATGCTGATCGATGACAGCGAATATGAAGAAGAAGAGGAGTTTGAGATAGTATTGGCCGATGCTTCAGATAATGCACGCATCGGCAGCCGGGCTTCAGCCAGCGTCTTCATCGGTGGCCCCAACGATGCCTCAACGGTGTTCCTGGGAAATGCCACATTTACCGTCAGTGAGGCTGCAGGTGAAGAGTGGCAGGGGCTTTCACCAGGGTGAGGTGTCAGAACGAGTGACTTGCAGCGCAGCAGCAGCATCATGTAGTATCCGTGGAAGGTTATAATGTTTCCTTCCTGCCCTGAGTCCGGGGGGGGGGGGGGGTGCTGAGAGTCGTTCTTTGCAACAGCATTCCGTGAGGGGCAACAGTGATGGAAAAAGCACCCGCTGACGGTCGAGGAATGTTTTTGTTGTGCGAGCCTGCTTTCTGATCTTGGTTCTCTCTCACAATACAGGAAACATTGAAATTCCAGTCCTCAGGCACGGACCTGATCTCTCAACCGCCACCTCGGTGTGGTGTGCCACTCGGACGTCAGACCCTCCATCCGCCAGCCCTGGAGTTGATTATGTCCCCAGCTCCAGAAAAATAGAGTTCAGGCCGGGCAAGACTGAAGAGGTGAGGAGCCACTTAGTCTCTTGATGAGTGTGCTCCGTATGTGGGTGCTTCTCTCTCGTGTATGGTACACTCTGTGTTTGCCATTTGACCATTTTGCAAATCCACCTGAGGTTTGTAAATGAAACTGCTATGCAGATTCACATCAGATTAGCACTGCAGCTGGAAAAGATTGTCAGACCACCTCTCCTAGAGTAAAGGTTGGCTGTTGCCTTTTCTCCGAACTGATATTTAGGACGTTAGGACATTGTTGCCATTGATTAGCAACTTTAGAAAAGTCTTGATGTAATTTCAGCTTTAGACAGCCAAAAACGAGCGCCAGGAAGGGAGCTTTACATTTTTAAAAGCAGGACTTCTGCTTTCCTTCTAGTTCTGCACTCTGACAATCCTGGATGATGCTCAGTACCCAGTGATAGAAGGGCTGGAGACATTTGTTGTTTATCTGAGCTCACCCCACGGAGCTGAGCTGATAAAGCCCTTCCAAGCGATTGTGGCCATTAGTGACATCATCCAAGATGGTAAGTTGTCCACTGCAGCTCCGTCTGGTCTGCCTAGCTTCTTAACACTTGAGTGCTGCAAGAAGCTAGTCCAAGTGAGGTTACTCCTGTTTTCCTGGGATCCTCCTGTTCCATGTGGATGTCCTGTTCCCGTCCATGCATCACTGTTCTCGTGTGCTTGGAGACTTCAGAAGGGCCGGACGTGAATTCTGCTGTAGCGTTCACTCTCAGCCATGCTTCTCTGCACACAACTCTGTCCTCATTCATTCTTTCTGTGGACTGAAGTCTCTACTAACAATGTGAGGATGTTTCATCTCCTGTTGTTGTTGTTTCTCTTCTTTTCATTGCTCTTTTCTCCTATTTCTCTTCCTCTGTCATGTTTGCTTCTTTAAGGACAACACGCACTTCTGCTGCTATAGCTATTTTTACAATGTCTGTCCACAGACAGTAGGATAATGCTTTGAGACCTAGCACACATTTCAGTACTTGTAATCCCTTTGTAACATGCCCCATAAACGTAATCCTGCCCCGCCAGCCCTGTCTTGCTCTTCAGCACATTGGAACTGCACCACAGTGTTAGCAAAGGAGCAGGTTTCAGGAACCACTGAAACAGGTGACTGAAAGGCAGTGAACAGGGGTAATATTTTTTCTGAAGTGCCGTGGGGTCAACCAGCTCCATGTGCTTTGAAAGGCAGATAGCAGTCATGTTCGCTTGTTAATTTGAAATGAAATCCTTTACTGAGGCACAATAAAGCTGCCGTTTCATTCTTTGTCTCTCAGACTGTGTGCAACCATTCTGCAAGGGTGTATGTGCCTCGATCTCTTCCTGGCACCGTGGAACTGACTCATCTCTCTGGGATGTCAGTGTTGCCTGATTTCTTTTTGCCTCCCGCAGTACCGAGCATGCAGTTCACCAAGGATGCGTTCACGGTGAGGGAAAAGGAGGGTGCGCTACACATCCCCATCTTCCGCACCGGCGACCTGAGCTACGAATCCTCCGTGAGGTGCTACACCCAGAGCCTGACAGCCGAGGTCACGGAGGACTTCGCAGAGAGGAGAAATGCAGACGAGTCCCGCATCACTTTCTTAAAAGGGGAGAAGGTAAGCTGAACCTGGCTTACAGGGAGAGTGAAGAATCAGTGAGAAGAAAGGCGCAGATCTCTTCCTTGACTCCGTTGTGTTAGAGGGAGCTGACGGTGGCTGTCAGGACTGGCTTCAGAGATACTGAAGATCACAAATCCTTTCTGATTTTGGAAATACGACTCATCTCTGAATTGAAGGTCTTTGTTTCACGACAAAACTGGTTAAGACGTGCAATGCAAATCCTCTGTCAATCAGACTCGGGATTGTTGTAGCAAACAAGGATGGATTTGCAGAAGTGGATGTTGTCTGTATGCTCTCTTATCATGTAATTGTGTTTTTCCACGCTGAGTAGCCTTAAAAATAGAAGGGTGCTTTTTCCACGGCTGACAGTACTCAGACATGAAATCCAGACAGTGAGAAAACAGGGTAATCTTCCAGCGGCTTCAGGGTAATCTTCAGTGTCTTCTATTATCTCCTCTTCACTTGGCTTTAGGTGAAAAACTGCAGTGTTTACATCAGTGATGACTCTGCCTTTGAACCAGAGGAGCGGTTCCATGTCTATCTTGGTAGCCCTCTTGGAAACCATTGGAGTGGAGCTCAGATTGGGAAGATAGACATGGCTACTGTGACCATCACCAATGATGAAGATGGTAAGGGAGTAGGCTCAACAAGGTTGTGGGAGTTATGGTGTAGGGTGCGATTTCGAGGCCATCAGCACAGTCACATCAAGCTCATTCTCTTAATCACATGAACCCCTTCAGTCACGTGGTCCCATTAGATCTATTTTGTTGGGTTGTTTCTTATGGAAATACGGGTTTGTTTGCTGGAGAACTACAGACTTGTGTGCTGGACCGTCACATGGTCACTGCTGAGGGGGCTCTGTGCACTGATCTGATCGTATGGGTGGTATCAGGTAACACCCAGATGGATTCACTGTTTGTCCCACGCCCCTGCAATTGTATCGGTCTCAGCTGTGCTTCCCCTGGGAGATGTTGCTTTTTCTCCAGTGTCTCGTCCTGGAGAGGTCCACGGAGAAAGAAGGAGGATCCCAGGTCCCCCAGTTTTGATGGGGGATGGAGGCTATAGCACCACTGCACAGAATAGATCGAGTCCACGTGGTTCAGTGCAAAGCAGGGCTGTAACGTTTGTATGCCATCCTCTGAAGCCCAACCGTAGGTGTGGGTCTTTGCCCACTCCTTGCTGTAGTTCACATCCAACCCTTACAGCCGCAGCTTTGGCCCCTGCTTTGAAGAGCCCCCTGATCTGAAGACCTGTAGATACAGTCTATAAGGAGCTGGGTTTGGCTCAGCACGGTTGCTGAGTACATTCATTTCATCTGTGAACAGCTGTGCAAACGTGGAGTTTTTTTCTTCGCCGCTTTTTCTTTACAGCACCCACCATTGAGTTTGAAGAAGCTGCATACCAAGTGCGGGAGCCGCCTGGACCGGAGGGCATTGCTGCTTTAAATATCAAAGTGGTCCGCAGAGGGGATCAGAACAGGACCTCAAAGGTGCGCTGCAGCACTCGTGATGGCTCCGCTCAGGCCGGAGTGGATTACTACCCCAAGAGTCGAGTGCTCAAGTTCGGCCCAGGTAAAGAGTTCTTGGAGGGGAAGTCGGATTTGGTGGTGTCACCACAGACATTTAGTGTGTGTTAGAAAGGAGCGTTGAAGGGAAACGTTAGATTTGGACCAAGAGACTTTTTGCCTTAGACTCGCAACACTGCACCTGTTTAACTGCTCCGTTAAAATAAACTGCATGAAGTGTAAGAAGACATCGTATAGCCTTAGATTCGGGGGTTTCGATTTCATTTGCAGTTTCGTCTTGGGTTCTCCGCAGTGTCTGTGGGAGAAAACACGCAGTTCTTAGAACAGCTGTAACAGGTCATTTCTCCATTCCCCTTGCTGTCTTAATCATTCTCACATCCATCACCCCGAAGTAGTGGCTTCTCCTCTGAGCACCAGTGCCCTCTGCTCAAAATACGAAGTGCTCAGCTGCTATCCAAGCAGGATGGCAATGAGAGAGGGAATGAAGGCCTAGCGGTGGAGAGGTCTTGGCTGAGGAGGCTGTAAGGAGACAGAAAGACGACCGAGACTTCCACTTGCTAGAACTTGAAAAGTGCTTGCAAAGATGGGAAGACCAGCCCAAATATTGCCTCGTATTCTCTTGAGTACATTCAGTCACTCAGTTTGTTTTCTTACTGGTTAGTTTTCTTGTGATTTTTTTTCTTTTTCTTTTTCTGGTAATGTATTTCAAATAAACTATATGAGGACGTAAAATGTGGTATTTTCACAAGTGTGATTCTCCTGGGCCGTAGCCCTGCCTGCTGATGCAGCAGTAATTTTGTGATGCAAAATGGCTGATTTGTTGGACGGAGGGCCTTCAGAACAGTCCTCTGTACCAGAAGCACTGATATCTAGCAAAGGGGTCCTTCTAGGTTCAGCAGAGATCTTTCCGGATCCTCTAAAAGCGTAGATCGTGTTGCTGAGACAAAAGCTGTCATGAAGCAATTCTGCCTGCTGGTATGAGAGAGAATAGAGATGTGCACTGCAGAGGTGGGATATTCTGCAGATTATAGACTTGTCACAGACAGCTAATATAAGACAGGCATTATTAATCCTCTCATGGCATCTGCTAGTCAACTTATCACCCGATCAATCTGATCAGTTGTCATAGTTGGAGTTTTATGTATAAAATCCTGTGTGGAAAAGGCTAAATTATTAGTAGCAATGAGTAGAAATATAATTTATAGTGTGTATTTTATCACTGTATTTCAGTGGCCGTGGCGTGGATCCGCTCTGCTTTTCTTGTTTTCATGAGCGCTTCAGAGCAATATACAACGATGAATTGAATTCTCACAGTTTCTCTTGCATATGCTCTCACAGGTGTGGACCACCTCATGTTCAAGGTGGAGATCATGTCCAATGAAGACCGGGAGTGGCATGAGTCCTTTTCTCTGGTATTGGGTCCGGATGACCCAGTGGAAGCTGTTCTTGGAGACACCAGCACTGCAACAGTGACTATTTTGGATCAGGAGGCAGCAGGCAGCCTGATTCTGCCAGCACCTCCCGTGGTAAGTTGCCCATGGCAATGAATGTGATTTAGTACCCTTCAAGTACAGACGCAAAATTCTTGTAGGGTTTCTGAAAAAAACATGAAGAGCCGGAATGATGCTGCAGGCTTAGAGTGAGTGGAAAGGGTTCCCTGTCGTCCTCCTCCCCTCAGCTCCGGGCAAATGCTCTTATCTTGCATCTATACAGGTCGTCACCCTGGCAGATTATGACCGTGTGGAAGAAGCGACCAAGGATGGTGCCAAGAAATCCCCTTCCCCGGGCTATCCGCTCATCTGCGTCACTCCCTGTGACCCTCACTTCCCCAGGTTCATGGTCACGAAGGAGCGCTGCAGCGAGGCTGGGATCAACCAGTCTTCCATACAGTTCAGCTGGGAAGTAGCAACCCCCACAGATGGGAATGGGGCCAGGTCCCCGTTTGAAACCATCACTGACAACACACCGTTCACCAGCGTCAACCATAAGGTATGTGGCTGTACTGGCATGGCCAGGCTACAGAAGCATGCGGTGTAAGTCAGCAGAGGGCTTGGGAGCACTGTTAGTCTGCGTGTTGTGTGATCGCTCACCTGTGAAATCTGGCTCTGGAAAAAGTGACTGTGCTTGAGGGGAAAGCTCAGTGCACTGATGTGATCAGGAGTCCCGCTTTTTTGCCCGCGGGGTTGCTTGCTTTCTTCCCATCCAGCTCAAGTTGAAGGAAAGGCATCACGCTGTTCGTTCAGCCTCTGGTAGTTCAGGTACTCATTTTGCTACCTTGCTCCACGTGTGGCCTGAAACTTCTCTGTCCCTGGGGCTGTTCGTATCCCGTCCCGGAAGCGGAATTGCTTTTTTGCTCTGGGGGATTTTCCTGGGTTCTCCCAGCTGTGGTGTCTCAGCTCTTTTCAAGCGTTTGGGTGTGTCTCTACGTGATGCATACCCAGGTATGAATGGGGCATGTTTTGGTTACGTAGAGATTAAAATCTCAGGTTTGTGAATTAGTGCGAAATACTGAAGGCCTCTTTGGGGGGGAGGTATTTTCTTTTGGCTTCAGAAAATTTAGCACTGTTCCACCGAGCCTGCTAAAATCACTACTTCTGTTGATGTAGGAAGCAGCTGTGAGCACTGAGACATTTGTGCAAATCCCTGGAGCAGGGGATAGATCGACCTTCGCAGGCCAGGTTCCCTCTTCCCTTTCCATCGGGTGTATGGGCAGACTTAAGCAGCGATGAAGCACCCAGCAATCAGGCTCCTTTTGCGGCTGCAACCTCAACTGGAAGAGCAGACGCTGGCATGCACATGCTCCCATTTTGCTTATCTGCAGTTGTCTATCTCACTTCCGTGCTGGTTCACAACACCAGGACAGAGTGTTGTTGTGACCCGGAGAGAGGTTGCGGTGCTGGTGCGTTTGACCCAGGAGCACACTGCTCTCTCCTTGCTCCCTGCAGGTGCTGGACAGCATTTATTTCAGTCGTCGGTTCCACGTGCGCTGCGTGGCCAAGGCTGTGGACAAGGCTGGCCACGTGGGCACCCCCTTGAGGAGCAACGCAGTTACTATTGGGACAGACAGTGCCATTTGTCACACTCCTGTGGTCGCGGGGACAGCTCGAGGCTTCCAGGCACAGTCGTTCGTTGCCACTCTGAAGTACTTGGATGTCAAACACAAGGAGCATCCCAACAGGTATAAACACGGAGGAGAGCGTGGTTGTTTGCCGGCCCTACTGGGGCGCCAGAGCTGGCGTGAGAGTAGCAGCTGCCAGGCTTACTGTGTCTGCTCCACACTGCTGTGTGGCATGTGGGACTCCCACGTCTGCTAGCACTGCTTTTTCTACTTCTCGTCTACTCTTTGTTCCAGGATCCACATCTCGGTGCAGATCCCCCACCAGGATGGTATGCTGCCCCTCATCTCCACCCTGCCCCTGCACAATCTGCATTTCCTGCTCTCTGAGTCTATCTACAGACACCAGCACGTCTGCTCCAACCTGGTCACCATCAGAGACCTTAGAGGCATCTCAGGTAGATCGTTGTCATTGCTGGGGTAAATGCCAGAGCTGGAAAATATCGTCAGTTTCTGTCTCTGACATTCGAGGCTATGTGGCCCGTGGTTGCTCTGTGGAGGGAAAAGGGTCGTTGCATTTCGCTGTTCAGTTTGTGCTCAAGCAGTTCTACCTTTAAGCTTAAAATTTCACTTCAGCCTTTAACTAATAGGTTTATAAGCTTGCTTTTTAGGGTGGTTAGCGCATTCCTGTAATGTTTTCAGCCTTGAAGATTTGTGTACGTTCAGTTTGACCTCTAGGGTGATGGAGAGGAGACATTAAGTCCTCAGTGTACTTAAAATCACTGACGTGACTTGAGATTGCAAATGGGACTTCAGCGCACGGCCGAAACTCTTGAGATCTGAAGTGATCCGTGTCGTGGTATCTCTTCCTCCCAGAGGCAGGATTCCTTGATGAAGTGACATATGATAGCATTGTTCTCGGTCCTGGTTATGACCGCCCTTACCAGTTCGACCCCACAGTGAGAGAGCCAAAGACAATCCAGCTGTACAAGCACCTCAATCTGAAGAGCTGCATATGGACCTTTGATGCCTATTATGACATGACTGAATTAATTGATGTCTGTGGAGGCTCTGTGACAGCTGACTTCCAGGTAAGAGGGCACATCCTCAGCTCTGCATGTAATCCCGATCCTTGTCCGTTCTCAGGGAGACCTCCACTGTGTGTTCATGAATTCACGCTGGGTATTTCCGCTGCTCTGCTCCGTACAGCTCAAGTACATTTTTTCCTCCTTCACCAAGAGCAAAACAGCATTTGTGAAATACACATAATTCTGATTGGAATAACATAGGTTTTATTCTCTTTCTCTTTAGAGTGCTTGTATAAAATGTTTTTTTTCCTAACATAAGGACATACTGGGAATACAAACCATTGAGACTCGCGTTCTGTTCTTTTACAACTGTGATCGTATTCTTCGCCAGTGCGAATGAGGAAAGAGCAGAGCAGAGGCCATGTTCAGTGGAGAGAGGCTGTAGGCATTTTAAAGTAATTCTTTAATTTATTGACCTTCAGACCAAACGTCAGAAAAGTTTTGTTGAAAAACAGTGGTTTTCACGACAAAGATGTGTTCCACTGCCCTCTCGTGGACAGACTACAAACGTGCATCTCACTGAAATGAGTCTCCTCTGCCTTAGATTCTTGTGTTGAATTTCCAGTCAGAACGTTATAGCCAATGCAGTCTGTTTTAATTCCTGCTGGTCTGGAATACTGCGTTAACTTCCCTTTTGTAGCTCCAGTTATCTACACAAATCCAAAGCAGCTCCTTGAACTGAGCAACTGCATAATGCAGTATGTGGAGACTGGCACCAGCCAGTCCGGAATGCCTCTGAGGTCTTTCAGGGGCTTGCACAGTACAGCTGCACCCCACAGATCATAAATGCTGTATACAGAGCTAGAGACCCGTGGCGTTGCAGGTGCTCTCGGGGCAGTACTGAGAAAGCAGAATTGCTTAATTTTAATTCACGGAATTGGAAACTTTTTGAGTTAAAGGTGTGACCACAGCTGCTTTTGTTAGGTGTGTTAATGACAGCAGCGTGCTTTAGCACTTGCTCTTATCTGAAATGCAGGTTTGACTGAAGTGCTTTCGTGTAAAGAAGGTTGACGTGTGGATATCTGACTTAATTGGAGGGTTTTTCTAGTATGTGAAGAGCACTCTTATACTTGTATACTTCTTCACCAGCAGTTCTTTGTTAGTATTTTTCAAATTACAGTCTGGTGATAACTGTTTTGCAAATGAATGTATTGTTTTTAATGCGAATTCCCGCACTGCGAGGTCTTTGGAATTCTTGCGCGTCTCTGGTTTCCCAGAAACACCGTGGCCATTTTCATTGTATGTCCATTGCAGGTGTTCAAATCCACATATTAGGGAGGTAGTCTACAAAAAAGCGTGTTGCTGCACTTCTAGCTGATCCTGGACTCAAGCTTTCTTCCTCTTTCTAGAAGCCTAGTGAGGGTTCCCACAGTCAGAAGGGCCTGCCTAACCTTGGGTCCAAGTGGGAGCAGTCAACC
Organism: Cyrtonyx montezumae; assembly: GCF_038088225.1. Taxonomy (NCBI): domain Eukaryota; kingdom Metazoa; phylum Chordata; class Aves; order Galliformes; family Odontophoridae; genus Cyrtonyx; species Cyrtonyx montezumae. The sequence continues at coordinate 14,199,640 of NW_027071936.1, read as the reverse complement.
TGGGAGCTCTGTTGAGCCCTTTCTAACATTGTGCTCTTGAGTAGTCAAGTAACATCACTTACTTGATAGTCGTTCAGTGAGTGCAAGCAGCCCGGAAAACACTCAGATTTATAAAGTGTTGTGGTTTTGTGGTTTTGATGCCGGTATTCCACATCAGAGCATCATGCAGCAGTGAAGGAGTTAATGCTGGGGGAGCAGCAGAGGGGAGGGGCGGAGCTCCGCACCGGATGCAGGCGGCGCTCGGTCTGGGCGCGTTGCTCTGGGCTGCCGTGGAGGTTCAGCACGTGTGCTTCCCCTGCGGGTCCTCCTTAGCGTAAGCTCATAGCTTTTGGTTTGAAACTTTTTCTCTCTCTTTCAATTGTTCAATTTTATTAGATTTAGTAAAGTTACCGTTCCTTCTCAGATCGTGCCGTTGTTTTCTTGTCGACCCATCCCTTCCCGCCGTTTCCCCCTCCCCCTCCCGGAGCGCGGCTCTGCTCGGGCGGCCGCGCGGCCACTGACGCAGTTTCTTTTGTCTCTCCCCTCTCTCTTCTCGGTTTTCCCTTGGGTCACTGTCACGGACAACACCGTGACAATTATTGGTGGAGGATGCGGGCAGTGCAGTATTGGCACTCCATTGTAAATCTGGTGCAGAGTGGACTAAGGTTTTTCATGTACCTAATAGCATGCTGGCGTCTTTTTAAGCTCCTCGCGTTCAGCACCGGAGTAATGTGGATATACAGCTACTTTAGTGTGCTGAGGGGGTTACATGCCTCCTACCTAAACACCCTGGCTAACGTGACGGATTATGCGGCATTTGGAACGGTTTCCAATTACTCTTTTCAGATCTTTACCTATATTCAAGATGTCAGCCCGGCAACTGTGTTATCTGTTTTTCTGCATGCACTCTCTGCAATAGTAATTTACATCATGTGGAGGGAGCGTTCCTCAAAACCAGAGAGTGTTGAATGGCAGGGAAGGTGGAAAAAATTAGGAAAGAAATTAGAAGCGTGGGGACCCCCGGTGTTATGCAATTTTGATCTTGAGCACCTGTGGGATCCTGAGAAATTCAGTGAGTGTTTAGGTAAGGAGTCATGTGACTCAGGACGATCTGAGAAGGAATGTATTGTTTGGGGTTTGGCTTGTGCTTATCGAGCCATAATTGATATTCTGGAGAGAAATGGTTTCCAAACCAAGGTCCAAAGCAAAAATGAAAACCTCGAAGTTAGACCTGACCAATCACAGGAAGCACCGGTATCAGTGTCGGTTGCCCCTGTGGAAGGCCAGAAATGGACACGGCCGTCCTTGCGCCTAGAACGGAAAGAAGAAGAAGCAGAGAAAAAAAAGGAAGATCCAGGCGAGGGGCCCTCCTCAGCACCACCACCACCACCACCACCTAAAAAGGCCACTAAGAAAAGTGAGAGACATGGAGAAGACAGCGATGATGATGGAGTCACTGTTACCACTACTCGTCGGCCCCTAAAGATGACTGAAATACAAGGTTCAAGAAAGGAGTTTGTACGGCGCTCGGGTGAATCTATTGTCACCTGGTTGCTGCGGTGTTGGGACAGCGGTGCCAGCAGCGTGTCCCTAGATGGCAGCGAAGCCCGCCAACTGGCAAGCATTGCCCGAGACCCAGCTATCGACAGAGGAATTGGCAGATGTCTGAATGGAGTCGCTACCCTCTGGGAACGAGTACTAGTGGCTGTAAAGGATAGATACCCTTACAAAGATGATCTGGAGCCTAAGGTGGAAAGATGGAACACCGTGGAGAAAGGCATCCAGTTTTTGAGAGAAACAGCCGTAGTAGAGATGCTGTATGATCCCAATTTCGTCCCTAACAATCCACACCAGGACCGTGATCCTGATAGAGTAAGGTGCACACCTGATGTATATCGCAAGCTCTCAAAAACAGCACCAGAGAGGTACGCAAGTACACTGGTAGCAATGTTCCATAGATTCGAGGGTCAAGACAGAAGACTCCCAGTTTATGAATTGACTATTACACTCCAAAACTTTGAACAACAGTTTCCACCATCACGTGCTTCCATTGCAGCTATAGCAGCAGAAGAAGTAGGTGAGATAAAGAAAACTATACTGGACGAACTGTCATTACTGATGAATAGGGATGAACCTGTGTCAGTATTGGAAACACCTGATGAAGACGAGCATGACGCAAAGAATCTGATGAAGCAATTTATCAAACTGTTGAAAGTCTCGGCCACCAAAGGCAACCGCCCCTCTGCACGAGCAAATGACGGCAGTAACATCATGTCACGTGTGGCCATGTGGAGCTTCTTACGAGAAAACGGAGAGGACATGAGGAAGTGGCATAAAAAACCCACTCCTGTACTGCGAGCACGGGTGAGAGAACTACAGCAGAGATCAGCCACCAATGAAATTGCTCCCGTCACTGCAGGTAACCAATAGAGGGGCCCTGCCCTCAGCCAGGGGAGGGAAAGGGATAACAGAGTGTATTGGACTGTGTGGATTAGATGGCCTGGCACATTAGAGCCACAAAGATATAAGGCACTGGTGGACACTGGTGCACAGTGCACTCTGATGCCCTCGAGTTATAAAGGGACAGAATTGATTCATATTTCTGGAGTGACTGGGGGTTCTCAGGAACTGTCTGTGTTGGAGGCAGAAATAAGCCTCACCGGTAAAACCTGGCAGAAGCATCCCATAGTGACTGGACAGGGGGCTCCATGCATACTCGGTATTGACTATCTCAGAAGGGGACATTTCAAGGATCCCAAGGGGTACCGATGGGCTTTTGGAATAGCTGCTGTAGATGCAGACAACATTCAGCAGCTGTCTGTTTTACCTGGCCTGTCAGAAGATCCGTCTGTTGTGGGGGTACTGAAAGTGAAAGAGCAGCAGGTACCTATCGCTACAAAAACAGTGCACAGACGGCAGTACCGCACCAACAGGGATTCCTTGCTCCCCATTCATAACTTGATCCGTCAGCTAGAGAGCCAGGGAGTGATCAGCAAGACTCACTCACCTTTTAACAGCCCCATATGGCCGGTGCGTAAAGCCAGTGGAGAATGGAGGCTGACGGTAGATTACCGTGGCCTGAATGAAGTCACACCCCCACTGAGTGCTGCTGTGCCAGATATGTTGGAGCTGCAGTATGAACTGGAGTCAAAAGCAGCCAAGTGGTATGCCACTATAGACATTGCCAATGCATTCTTTTCTATTCCTTTGGCCACAGAGTGCAGACCACAGTTTGCTTTCACCTGGAGGGGCGTTCAGTACACCTGGAACCGTTTGCCCCAGGGGTGGAAACACAGCCCAACCATCTGCCATGGGCTGATTCAAACCACACTGGAACAGGGTGGGGCACCTGAGCATCTCCAGTATATTGATGACATTGTTGTGTGGGGTGATACAGCAGAGGAAGTTTTTAAAAAAGGAGAGCAAATAATCCAAATTCTTCTGGGTGCTGGTTTTGCTATTAAACGGAACAAAGTGAAGGGACCTGCCCAAGAAATTCAATTCCTAGGAGTAAAATGGCAAGATGGACGTCGTCACATTCCAGGAGATGTGATTGACAAAATCACCAGTATGTCACCACCCACTAGCAAGAAAGAGACACAGTCTTTTCTGGGTGTAGTAGGTTTTTGGAGGATGCACATCCCAAACTACAGCCTCATAGTAAGCCCCCTCTATCAAGTGACTCGGAAAAAGAATAATTTTGCATGGGGTCCTGAACAGCAGCAGGCCTTTGAGCAAATCAAGCAGGAGATAGCCCGTGCTGTGGCCCTGGGGCCAGTTCGGTTGGGACAGGATGTGAAAAACATCCTCTACACTGCTGCTGGAGAGAAAGGTCCCACTTGGAGTCTGTGGCAAAGAGCCTCTGGGGAGACCCGAGGCCGACCCCTTGGATTTTGGAGCAGAGCGTACAGGGGTTCAGAGGAGTGCTACACTCCAACTGAGAAGGAGATTTTGGCCGCATACGAGGGGGTTCGGGCTGCCTCTGAAGTAATTGGTACTGAGACACAGCTCCTCCTGGCACCTCGACTGCCAGTGCTGAATTGGATGTTCAAAGGAAAGGTTCCCCCCACCCATCATGCTACCGATGCCACCTGGAGTAAGTGGATTGCACTGATTACACAGCGAGCTCGGATGGGGAACCTCAACCGTCCAGGAATCCTGGAGGTGATCATGGACTGGCCTGAAGGCAAGAAATTTGGAACATCCCCATCAGAGGAGATACCACGTGCTAAAGAGGCCCCACCATATAACGAACTACTAGAGAATGAAAAGACGTATGCCCTCTTCACTGATGGATCGTGTCGTATTGTTGGGAAGCATCGCAGATGGAAGGCTGCTGTGTGGAGCCCCACACGACGAGTTGCAGAGGCCACCGAAGGAGAAGGAGAGTCAAGCCAATTTGCGGAGGTAAAGGCCGTCCAGCTGGCCTTAGATGTGGCTGAACGGGAGAGGTGGCCCATGCTATATCTTTATACTGACTCTTGGATGGTGGCAAATGCTTTATGGGGGTGGTTGCAGCAGTGGGAACAGGACAACTGGCAACGGAAGGGTAAACCTATTTGGGCTGCTGAACTGTGGAAAGACATTGCTGCCCGAACAAAAAGGTTGGGTGTAAAGGTGCGCCATGTAGATGCTCATGTGCCCAAGAATCGAGCTACTGAAGAGCAGAAAAATAACCATCAGGTAGATCGAGCTGCCAGAATTGAGGTGTCTCAGATCGATTTGGACTGGCAGAACAAAGGAGAGCTATTTTTAGCTCGGTGGGCCCATGAGACCTCTGGCCATCAAGGAAGGGATGCGACCTATAAGTGGGCTAGAGACCGAGGGGTGGACTTAACTATGGATGCCATTGCACAGGTTATCCATGACTGTGACACATGTGCCATAATTAAACAGGCCAAGAGGATGAAACCCCTCTGGCAGGAAGGGCGATGGGAAAAGTATAAATATGGGGAGGCGTGGCAGGTTGATTATATCACCTTGCCACGAACTCGCGATGGTAAGCGTTACGTGCTCACCATGGTGGAGGCGACCACTGGGTGGCTTGAGACATACGCAGTACCCCATGCTACCGCCCGAAACACCATCTTAGGGCTCGAGAGACAAGTCCTATGGAGACATGGCACTCCAGAGAGAATTGAGTCCGATAATGGGACTCATTTCAAAAATTCTCTTGTGGATATCTGGGCCAAAGAACACGGCATTGAATGGATCTACCATATCCCCTACCATGCACCAGCTGCTGGTAAGATCGAGCGCTACAACGGGTTGTTAAAAACCACGTTGAGAGCAATGGGTGGTGGGACATTCAAGCACTGGGAGAAGCATCTGGCAGAAGCCACCTGGCTGGTCAACACTAGGGGATCAGTCAACCGAGAGGGTCCTACACAGTCCAGCTCCCTACAGACCATAGAGGGAGATAAGGTCCCTGTGGTACATGTGAGGAGCATGTTGGGAAAAGCGGTGTGGGTCCTTCCAGCCTCTGGAAAGGGCAAACCCCTCCGTGGAACCGTTTTTGCGCAGGGACCTGGGTGCACCTGGTGGGTAATGGATAAAAATGGGGACGTCCAGTGTGTCCCACAAGGGAATTTGATGCTGGGGGAATGCAGTCTGTAATTACATGTGTATGTATGTATATATATATATATATATATATGTTTCTATGTAACTCATGTTATTACTGTTTGGTTATGTATAGATGTGTGTTAAGCATGATGTGATGATGTGGAATAAGGGGTGGAATGTTGTGGTTTTGTGGTTTTGATGCCGGTATTCCACATCAGAGCATCATGCAGCAGTGAAGGAGTTAATGCTGGGGGAGCAGCAGAGGGGAGGGGCGGAGCTCCGCACCGGATGCAGGCGGCGCTCGGTCTGGGCGCGTTGCTCTGGGCTGCCGTGGAGGTTCAGCACGTGTGCTTCCCCTGCGGGTCCTCCTTAGCGTAAGCTCATAGCTTTTGGTTTGAAACTTTTTCTCTCTCTTTCAATTGTTCAATTTTATTAGATTTAGTAAAGTTACCGTTCCTTCTCAGATCGTGCCGTTGTTTTCTTGTCGACCCATCCCTTCCCGCCGTTTCCCCCTCCCCCTCCCGGAGCGCGGCTCTGCTCGGGCGGCCGCGCGGCCACTGACGCAGTTTCTTTTTCTCTCCCCTCTCCCTTCTCGGTTTTCCCTTGGGTCACTGTCACGGACAACACCGTGACATAAAGCTATTGTATTTATTTCTGTTGTGTGTTATGAGAGAGTAGCATTCCCCAGCCTGGTCACGTCTGTGCCACAGAGCTCGCGTGACGCAGGGGTACCAAGGAAGCTACAGGGGTGCTGCCAAACCCAGCGCATTTGTGTCTTTCCCCGTTAGGATGCAGTCTGTAATGAGGATGCAGATGTTTTATTCCTGCAGTGAATAGTTCAGGCGTTAAAGGGAAGGGAGGAAGACTTGCTCCCGAATGCCCCTGTGTGCTTGGTCTCATCTCACCTGTACTAAATAGGAGTCTTCTGTTGCAGGTACTGTGGCTTTTTCCCTATTTGCGGAGCAGAAAGTGAACATAGAGCGTGCTGCAAGTCCAGGCCAGTTTCTCCCCTTTGAAAAGCGCATAATCAACTGCTTGGGTTCTATTGACAGGTACGGGACTCTGCTCAGTCCTTCTTAACAGTCCACGTCCCCCTCTATGTGTCCTATATTTACGTGACAGCGCCGAGAGGTTGGGCTTCTCTTGAGCATCACACAGAGATGGAGTTCTCCTTTTTCTACGATACTGTTCTCTGGAGAACAGGTACGTCCAAGACACTTGAGAGTGTACAGGGGAATTGTTGTTCGCTTTTTTTTATTGTTTTCCCTTTTTCTTACTTCCTGTACTGTCACTGCAGTCCCACGCCTGGGTCGCGTGCAGTGTCAGCCCAGTTGTGCTTGCATTTGTGAAAGCCTAGCGAGGGAGCTGTCGTTTCCCCCAGCGTCTGTTAATGGAACAGTTGTCACCAACACACTGCAGGAGAAGAGCTACGTGTTCATCAGAACCTCTGCGGCCAGGTGGAGGTTGCTCCCCATGGGATATGTGGCATGGTTTCTCCAGTGCGTTCCACTGAATCCCATGTGGGAACTGCAGCTGTGATCCTCAGCTTCCCAGCTCTCACAGATCGACTTCTTCACATCGTAACCCCTCGCTAAAGGCACAGCACCGGGTCCCACATTGTGCCTGTCTTCTGCTGCTGGTGACACGCAGGATCTGACATCACTGTGTATATTTATGGTTTATCCTGTGCATCTTCTATTTCCAGCTCATTTCTTTTTCTTTCCCAACGTATCTGGAAGCCTGTAGCTGACTCACCTGGAAAGATGTGCCTCGCTGGAGCTTTCTCAGATGCTTTTGGAGCTACCTAGGTGGAGCTGACTGACACCACCTGAGGACTGCTGTGCCACCTGGCCTCCCCAGTGACTTGGTTCTTGCTGTTCCACACAGGGATTCAGACGGACAGCGTCCTCTCAGCCCGGCTGCAGATAATTAGGATCTACATCCGTGAGGATGGCCGACTGGTAATTGAGTTCAAGACCCAGGCCAAGTTCAGAGGTGAGAATGAATGTTGGTCCTGATGAAGAAAGAGAGCACCTTAAGAATGCAGCCCAGTTCTGAAAGCACAGGTAGTAGAACAAGCAATGGCTAAGGTCTGTGTTCATGATCAGAGTATTTCTGCCCAAGAGCCAATTTGTTCTTGCTTTTAGTAGCTTTTCAGTCTAAAAATACGTCACATTTTTCACTTATAACTTGACAAACTTTATGCCTAACGTCAGTGATGGAGCTGGCGCCCTCAAAAGCCCTGGCTGGTTTGGATATAATTATTTCCGTTAGATTAAAAGCCTTCATCTAGCAGCAGATGTCTTACATAGAGGCCTTCTCCATTTTCTCTTGTTCCCGACTAGGCAAGGCAGCTCCATGTCTTCTGCTGCAGTCTCACACTATTGTTTCACTACCCTTTCCCTAAAACGAGGAAGTGGAGCGGGGAACGGGTATCCCTTGCCAGCCTGGAGTCTGCTGGTATCTGGGAGTAGCAGGCTGCAGAAATATTTAAGGTTGTCTCTAGCCAGTCTGCTACATCCAGAAGTTAAAATCTGAACTTGGATGTGAGGTACCAGTAGCTGAGGTGCTGAGCAGGTTCAAAGGTTGCTCCTACCTGGTGCAGGGAACCTGCTTTGTCAGGGGGGTTAGACTCGATGATCTCTTGAGGTCCCTTTCAACCCCTATGATTCTATAAGTGAGAGATTTGGGGTCCCTCTTTCCTGTGCTGACGTGTGCGTTGTGGGATCTCCCAGTGCCTTACTGTCACCTCCTCATCCTCACCGCAGGGCTCTTTGTAATGGAGCACCACAGCTTGCCAGATGTGAAGTCTTCTTTAGTGACTCCAGACCACCTGGGAGGGATCGAGTTTGATCTGCAGCTGCTGTGGAGTGCTCAGACTTTCGACTCTCCCTATCAGCTCTGGAGGGCAACCAGCTCTTATAACAGGTGAGGACCGCAGGCTCAGCTCTTCAAACCATCTTTTCTGTTATTGTTTCTATTTCTTCTTTCCTCTATGTTCCTTGTGCTGGGGGTCAAATTAAACACTGTCAGTCAAATTTGTCCCTCCTGCACTTGCTGAAGTAGATGTTCGTAGGGTTTGGGTTTTGTCCTGCCATGAACGTTGCCCTGCTTGCTTCCACTGATTTGGAAAACGTGGATGTTAGGCGGAATGAGTCAGCTAGTAGAACAGCTTGGAGTTGTGTTTGGTGATGATGGTGTCTCTTACCTGTTCTCAGGAAGGACTACTCTGGAGAGTACACAATCCTCTTAATTCCTTGTACTGTGCAGCCTACGCAGCCGTGGATAGAGCCCGGAGACAAGCCCCTGCCCTGTACGGCTCATGCTCCTGAGCGGTAAGGAGTCACCGGTTTCACCTCTGAGCCCAGTTTTGCATGGTTTGCGTGGTCCCAGGAAGCGGGGGATGCACCACAAGAGCAGGAGGGGAAGGGCAGTGACCTCCCCTGTGGGCTGTCTCAGCTGGGCGGTTTTCGGCCTTGGGGCCGCGGAAGCCTGTGGAACCTTCAGTTGTCCCCAGAGGGAATTAAAGCCTCGACTTACTGTCAGAAAGCTGCAGCTGGTTGCACGGGGCACAACACTGTTACTGGGCAGGGTGAGAGGCAACGGGCAAGCTTCGTCCCAGTACCTCTGTAGTCCAGTCTGCTGGGCTACGGAAGCAGGATGGGAAAAAGGCAAAGCAGATGTAAGTTAGTGTCACCGGCGTTTAACTTCAGGTGCATCTTAACTAAACCTCACCCGTTTCCTCTCTGTCTCAATGTAGATTTTTGATCCCGATTGCCTTCCAGCAGACAAACCGCCCCGTTCCTGTCGTCTACTCCCTAAACACAGAGTTTCAGCTCTGTAACAATGAGAAGGTGTTTCTCATGGATCCCACCAAGTCCGAAATGTCTCTGGCAGAAATGGATTACAAAGGGGCTTTTTCGAAAGGTGAGGTTTCTTTTCTTGTTCCTCTCGTACTGAATGTTTCTGTTTTCAGAACTTCAGTTTCTTTGAAAGAGGGGGGTAGAACCCAGATATGGCTTTGCCTCTTGTACAGCAAGAAATGATGGTTTGAGCGTGTCACAGCACTGCAGTGCCGGGACCAGAAGACAAGAATGTGCTTGTGGCAGGGTATTCTGTCGTCTGCATGTGCGCATATACAAAAGCACAGCCACTTGTAGCCGGAGGTGTGTGACTAACAGTGGTTAATCGTTTAACTTTTTGTTAACGTCTTCGTTGACGTCCTTTGGAGAGTTTTACCTGACTGTTTTTCGTCCCATCTCTGCAGGGCAAATCCTGTATGGCCGCGTGCTGTGGAATCCTGAACAGAACCTAAATGCTGCTTACAAACTGCAGCTGGAGAAGGTCTACCTGTGCACCGGCAAGGACGGCTACGTGCCTTTCTTTGACCCCACAGGAACTGTCTATAACGAGGGGCCGCAGTATGGCTGTATTCAACCCAACAAGCACCTGAAGCACAGATTTCTCCTCTTGGTAAGTTTTCTGCTGTGGACAAAACCGTAATGTGGGGCACTATGTACAGTTGTGTCTGAAAAGTCTGGTCTCAGCCCCTTGCTAACCTAACAGATGGGAGGCTAAACGACGTTCCTGCTTGTGGGGAGAAGTAGCACTTCAGGGAGCACTGTAAGAGGTTCTTACGGAAATAATTTGCTTGCTGTGCTGTCCTCTGCTTCTGCTTTGGATTTGTTTTCCCTAGAGCAAACAGGCTCTGTCTACAAAGGGAAGAGAAGGGAAATGCTGCGGCTTTTTGGTAGCACTAGGCAGACAGGTCCGAGCTGTAAAGACGAGACCAGATTTTTCTCAGTCTTAATCTGTGAGTATGTCTTAGTCTAAAGAAAAAACAAATGAGGATCAGCAACAACTTAATGAAAGAGGCACACAACCCCATGTACCAAGATTTTAAAAATCCTCTCGATCTCCATTTATGCTGCGGCTCGGAATTGACAGAACAGGCACTATACAAAGGGAGATGAATTTACCAGCTGCACAGTATCCCCCTTCACTGCAGTGGCATGCTCTCAAGGTGCACTCAGCTCTAATTACATGCTTTCAAATTAACATTTGCCAGCGTCCTTGCTGGCAGCCTTATTAGCACTTACAGGACAAGGGTAACCTTAGTGCTGTTTGTTCATCTGCTGTGCACGTGAGCTGGCTGATTAAGCTCTTCACCTGATGCTCCTCTCTACAAACCTGCTATTGAACCGCTCGGTGCTAAAACGCTATGATGCGCTGAAACACCACACGGCTTAGAAGTATGTCCCATGCAGAAACGTAATCATTAATAGTACATGCTGGTGTGTGTGGAAATGGGGCCTTCGGATTTACTTTCTGCAGCGGTGCACAAGTGTTACCGAGAGACCCCGCTTTTGGCTTCTCTATGGAATGGTGTGCAGAAATCCCAGGCTGAGCTTCAAAATGCCCCAAATTGGGTTAGAATTTCTTTTTAAAACAATGATGAGCAATGTTAAGAAATTTGTGCCCGTTTAGATGAGCACGAGCAAGCGTTTCTGAGCAGGAAAGGACATCTTTTAAAGGAATATTTGACCTGAGAGGAGGAAACCTTTGGATAGAAAATGAGATGAGCTCAGGGTGAGGCAACGTCAGCTCTGGCAAGAGGAAGCAGAGACACTTGGGAGAGTTGCTTTCCTTTACAGTTTCACCGAGGCAGCCCACGGAAGTCACCCGGTTGTCCACGTGCACAGCGTTGATGGCGTGCACTCTTGCTCTGGTTTTCAGGACCGCAACCAACCAGAAGTCACGGATAAGTATTTCCACGATGTGCCTTTTGATGCCCACTTTGCCTCCGAACTGTCTGAGTTTCACTCAGTTAGCAGCATGCCTGGTGTGGATGGATTTACACTCAAGGTCGATGCTCTCTACAAGGTACGTACCGCGTGGTGTCGTTAGCCTGGAACTGACTCCTCTGTCAGCTAGCTCAGCGCGCTCCGCACCCCTTCCCACTGACAGGGGCGGGAGAGCTCAGGTCGTGATCCCCCTCCACGCTCAGAGGCCGGCTGGGACACGGGGAAGCCAGGCAGACCACAGCAGGAATTGCCACAGTGGGAGGGATGCGAAGGAAGCTCTCGATGAAGGGCGGCTGTGTAGATTCCCATTTCCCAGTTCTTTCGTTTTCGAAGAGCCAGAACGCAGGTTAGCAGTGTTCTTAGTTAATTATTACTGTTGCCAAAGACAGACAAGAAGGCTCAACTCGGTGATGGGTATCGGTGTGGGTGCTCACGCACCGATCGTCTGATTGATACCTGCGTGACTCAAGAAACTGGAAAAAAAATGCATCCAGTTCTACCTTCACCCAACAAAATGGTCTTATCTAACTTTCTATGTCATCCTTCCTCGCAGGTGGAAGCTGGACATCAGTGGTACCTTCAGGTTATCTACATAATAGGCCCAGAGAGCATTGCGGGGCCTCGTGTTCAGCGATCTCTTACTCACCCCTTAAAACGTGGCCGCAGAGACCTGGTCGACGGCGATGGGAGGCTGATGCTGGATGACTCCTTAATCTATGACAACGAGGGCGATCAGGTCAAGAACGGCACCAACATGAAGTCCCTGATCTTGGAGATGGAGGAAGCCGTGGTCGCAGCCTCCTTGTCGCAGACAGGTGCTTCCCTTGGGAGCGCTTTTGCCGCTGTCATGCTGCTGGTGCTGGTGCTTTTGGTAGTGTGCCTTGTCACCAGGAAGTGCCGGAGGCTGCGGAGGAAGAGAGAGGCCGTCCGAGCTGCCCCGGAGGAACATCCTCTGAACACTAAGGTGGAGCTGCCCAAGGGTGCAGAGAGGGCAGTGAACAGCCAGTACTGCACCGTGAGGAATATCAATATACTGAGGGAAACAGGAGGCGTCTCCGGTGTCAAAAGCAGGAAGGTGAAGCAGGTGAACTTAGAAGTTAAAGTCCACAACAATTTGCACGACGGAACAGAAGTTTAACGGAGCACGTACTTACGTTTTGTAAAAGCTTTTTATAACTCGTGAAAAGAAAAGAAAACACAGAAACCAAAACCAAAAGATAAGTATAAGTATGCTGATATTTTTATACTCTTGTGAGAAAAGGAGTGGCTCTGGCTTGGTGTGATGCACAGCAGCCCAGGCTGTCACTGCTCTGCCCGTAGCTGAGCTCCTGCATCGCACCCAACCGGTCCATCCGATGTCTGAGCTGGGGGGATATGCTGCAGGGGCACAAATCCCCTGGGAAGGTGGCCCAGGCCCGCGGCGAGGCCTGGCTCAGCCCTCACAAGGAGGCGACCACAGTTCCCGGCAGGACTTCGGAGCACTTTTAGCAATCCCTGGGAAACCCAGTGTGTTTGTGAATCCACGTTGTTGTGCCTCGAGCACAACAGTGCGTCTGCCAGCAGGATATGGGAAGGAACGTTCGCCACCACCCTAGGGAAGGAAGCAACAGAAGCAACGTATCCTCATGTAATATCAGAGGCAGAGTGACTTGACTTGCAGGTTAAAATGAGGCAAAGCCAGATGGAAATCCGAACTGCAACCTCAGTGCTCGATGACGTAGGATCTGGGGGTTTGTTTTGCCCGAGCCGTGTGCTGTCAGCTTGGCTGTAGCACTGTGGGACCTTTGCTGCAGTGGTGCTTGCTGGGGGGAGTTACGGGGGTCAAGGGACATGAATTGTCACATCTCACTGTGCTGCAGAGTAAAGTTTCAATATGAACCTAGCAGAGCGTGACAGCACTGTTCTTTCCCCGCGTCTCCCTGCCTTCAGCCACTGTTTTTACCTGCTTCCTGATCCTGGGGGCAGCATGGGTACCCCTGGGCTCTAAAGCAGCCAGAGCCACGTCTCTACGTGGCAGTGCTCCTCGGCCTTGGGTGCCTGTGGGGCGGCTCACGTGGTGCTACCTGGGCTGTGGCACAGTGGTAGGCAAGACAGCACCAGCTGTAGCTGTATGGAGCCCTCGGCCATGGGCACAGTGCCCCACAGTGTGAACTCAGCATGAGGGGCTGGTGCGGTGCTGCCCTAATGGGGTGGGGGCGTGCAATTCTCGGGCTCTCTGGGACGCCGCTGCCAACCAGCAGCCACACTGAGCAGCACCAGGAGCTGTTGTCCTATGCCTGCTTAAGTAGCAACACCGAAAAGGTAATACGAAGTAATTGAAACAAGCATCTCCACTGAAGCATCCCTGCAAGAACGCAGCAGCAGATTTCCCAGACACACCAGATCCTTACCAGTTTATGTCTGAAATGAGGATTCTTTCGTCACTGATTAGTTCCTCTCCTGGGATGGGTCTGGTGACCACCACCTCCCCCGGCACAGAGATGATCGCGAATGTGTACTGCCTTTGGGGTAATGTAGACATTTCCCTTAATCAAGTAACACACACTTGCTTTTCTAGTAGTAATTTAGTAGTAACTTGTAGCGTGTGTATGAATTTGTGCTATACATAGAAGTATATATAAAATGTATGTGTCAATGTATATGTATGTTGAGTTATAAATACGCACTTGTGTGTGTGTCTACGTGAATGCATCTTTGGGAGTTCAGTGTATGTGCGTGCAGATGCGTATACACGTGCGTGCGTGCATCAGCTCGTGAGCGTGTATGTGCAGTGTCACAATACAGTAGCAAATACGTGGCTCACAAATACCGAATGCTTAGTTAATTGGTTTTGGCTAATTACTTACTAAGTAGAGGAAACATTGTGTGGATGTTGTACATTAAGCAGGGGAAGCTGAAGGCAGAGTTTGTGCGTGTTTCAGCTCTAAGAAGTACCTTTTCCCCCAGCTCATTGCAGCCTCCTTTTTGATTCTCTTCGTACAGCGTCATGATTAAATAGCTGGAAGAAAGCACTTGAAAAGTAGTAAAATCCTGTGTTAATTTTCCTAGTATGTTCCGTTCTCCTTTGCGTTGGAGCGCATTTTCTGGGGAGCGATCGCGTTCCTTGTCTTTCTTTGTACAAAAGCGAAGTTTTGTTTCTAAGTGCCTAAAAAGGACTTAAGCTTTTAAGTTGCTTAGGTACTTCTGGCAGCCTTGACCTTCACAGTCACACTGCAACACATAGTGCTTAGGTGAGCATTTCCAGCCGTTGTATGTAAATAAAATATCCAACAGCAGCGTTCTGGGCTCCTGTTGGCTGGCGGGCGAGTGGTGAAGAAGCTCTATAGGAAGGAAAGGTGAGATACTCGGAGAGAAACTTAGGCTTGAATGTAGGATTTTGTATCCTATTTAAAGACCATCTGTGGCAGTAGACATTATGAATTGGTAATGTCTAACTTCCTACCGGTACGTTACCAAAAACCGGTGAATGTGAGAAAAGATGCGTCTATGGGAGCCAGAAGCTAAAATCAGCAAGGAGGGGTGAGGAGAACTGTGTGAAAGATCCTCCCTTTCACAAGGCGCACAGTCACATTTTAGCAGAGCAAAGATGGCACCTTAGTTGGCTTTCTACAGGACGATCTTGCTGTAATGAGGTCTGTTGTCTCTGCTTTGGAGGCAGCGGCTGAGGGTCCCCTGAAAGCAGGGGAGCTGACTCTCCGGCAACTGTTTGTTGTGTGCCTGGCTCCACGATCCCCTGCAGCACTGCCTGGAACTCCACGGTACGTCAGTGAGGTGAGAAAAGCTGCTCTGAGTAGTTTTTGTGGGGATGCGCTGGGGGTATGGGGGTGCAAGCTCTTCCTTGGCTGGGTGGTTGCGTGCCGGGTTCCTTTGCGGTGTTGTTTCCTGTTTCCTTCAGGTGCAAGGTTTCTTGCTTCTCAGGTCTAATCGTGTCCCCCTCACATCTCAGGAGCTGCTGCAGAAGAAGCGGCGTGCAAAACTGGGAGGCAGGAACGAGCAAGAACAGGAAGATACTGAGCGTCAGTATCACGGGACGAGCTTTGGCCTTTTGGTGCACCGGTTCAAATGTGAGTAGAGGACCTGGTAGCTTTCCATTGCCATGTAGGCCCCCGAGAATGAAACTTATTTGCATGGTATTGTTCAAATGATATCAGTTTTTCATCTCTGGCATATATTTTATTTTTATATTTAATTTTATACTATTAAATTAAGTCTTCGGTAGCAGGAAGCCGCTTGTTTCTTTCTGGTTCAGTTGCCAGCCTTTAGTTTCTGTCTTCCACCCGTAAGGAAATCCTTCAAGCTGAGCTGTGGATTCTTGTGGCATTTGTTTGGGCCATAGTGCTGACTGACGTGGCATAGCTCTTCCCTTCATCTCACCCACGTCCTGTGTCAGGCAGGCTCAGGTGTAGGTTTTCAGCCAAGTACGATGCCTCATTTCCAGGTACCCTCGAGCTGAACTCTGCTCCCATTGCATTTTTTTCAGACGTGTCAGCCAAACGCTAGACATGACTTTGGATTTAAGGGATGAATGGGGATGTGCTTAGGCGTGGTTATATGTGCATGGTTCCTTAACTACTGATAGTGTGGTTTTCTTTGCTGGTGTTTTATCCCTCCTCTTCTTTAGAACCTGATCATAGTGCGTGTTCAGTTCAGCAGTAATGTGGCCCTGGTCAACGGGGAGGGTCATTTTGCTTCTCTGTTGTGTTGTGGCTTAATTTGAGAGGTTGTCGTTGGCTCACTGCCCTGCTTCCCAGGGGAAGGAGGAGAGATGGGACTGGGGAGCAAATAGATCTAGAAGTTTGATGTTGAAAACAGGAAGTATAAAATGGCTGTCATTTGTATCCCCGGTGCGAATGCAGCCTCTTCTGCAGCTTTCAGGTGATGGATCAGTTTTTAATTAATGTTTCTTACTGCTACGTTTTCTTTGCGTTTAACAGTTTTGTGCTACCTTTAAGTTTTCCAGCCTTGCAAACGTATTTGTAAGTCAGCAAAAGGCATGCTGGTTCTCAGAACAGGTTTCCCTGAACTTGGGTGTGAACGGGTCGGTATTCTGACCCAGAATATTTCCAAGGGCGCTGTCTACACAATATAAGTATCATAGGTCTGTTTTAGGGTCTGAAATGGGTGGTTTTCCAGAGAGCAGAAGAGGAAAATCTGTTTATGTCTATATAACTCGCTCTCTGATCTGTGAGAGTGGTGGTCCTGCATCCTTACTTTAACTCCTTTGTACTATTGAACGAAGTGTAGTACCTTGGGGCATAGAAGAGACAGGAGGAGATCGGAACGTATGTCCTGATTTAGGTTGGTTTGAGAAGAGGAGGAATTGTTTTTCTACTTGAGAAAATCCGCATACATCTCAAAGCACGTGTGAAAGCTGCAGGCCAGAATCTGCTTCGTGACACACGGTACCCCTGAAGCGTAGGCCTTTCACTCGCTGCAAATTGCAGTGACAATTGGGATGAGCACTTTTCTGGGAGAGTTCTCGGTAAGTGCCCAACAATTCTGCGTCCTGTTTACTGAGGTTAGGTTCACGGCGCAGGAATTGGGCAAGCCAGCTTGAACTCGGGCTCTGCACTCTTTGGAGCACGGTTACGGTTCGTGGACTCTGGCACAATGGGATTTTGACATGTTTGGAGTCCAGGCACAATAACAAATGGAAATGTTTTAATACTAACCCTGTGTTTGCATAAGTTGATTACTGCCACGTGCTGATGAGGCAGAGACCTACTTGAACTCTGACTTCCAGTAGGGAAAGCGAAATGCTTTACTATAACTTTAGTTCGTCTTTTGCGTTTTCCTGAGGCAGACTGCTAAGAACCATTCAGATTACCACTTTTTGTGCAAGAGTGAGGAATACTTCTAGACAACGTGAGCAATGTGACGTACCACTCTTCTGCCGAGCTCAGGAGCGTGTGGTTTGCCTGAGCTGTGTTGATACAAACCTAATTTTCAGTTTGCCAGAGCTCACGTGCTTGGGCTGATGATTGCTTCTGAACCGATGGCACTCAAGGAATGGCTATTTTAGCCATTACAAAAACCTACGTAGCAATAAATCAAGTACGAGCCACAACGAGTAGGGACGTTGCTTTCTGGAATCTTGTATGTATTTCTATAGGGTTTTATTAATTTGTTATTGAGAGCTGTGCCTGTTTGGTGATAACATTTTAGTGTCACAGACAAAAGGAGTAGCAAAATTTTGACCGGATCCATAGTAGTGGTAGAATCTCTTCTTTATTAACTATTTACTCATTTGAGGCCAGCAGGATTTGAGTTTCAGTATCATTTACACGGGAGGTTGTGTGTTTCTTGAAAAGAAGAGCGGCTGTGTGTGGCACGTGAAAGGATAAGAATACGTACCCAAAATTTAACAGCAGAAAAGCAAAATAGGTGCTTCCTCTGTAATGCGGATGGAGCTCTTTTTTTCTTAAGAAAGCATCAGGGAGTATGTATTGGCAGCGTGTGCTACAAAAGCTTAGGTTTCCATTAATTAGTTTGTAACAGAGTAACACCAGACCTAGAAGTGAAGGGCTTTTTGTTCTTGTACTAGTGAAAAAGTCACCTAGTCCTTGTGAAAAAGCTATTTTGGCTTCTGTAACCGATAAAATAATCAGCAATAGGGAACGTATGTGGCAATTCCCTCAGGGTTACCTTCCGAGCCCAGAAGTGAAGCAGGTTTTCTTAGCGTGAAGTACTCCACGACATGCTGTTTGAGAAACACTTCTGAGTCATACTGTAGAGCGTGCTACGCACAAACCAAATAGCGTGCCCTTTCCACTTCGGTAAATTTGAATTCTTTTTTCAAGTCAGAAAAACTTATTTCCGGTAAGAGAGGTCTTAAGAAGTCCGATGAAGAGGCATGAGCCCGTGTTCAACTGCAACTTTACACATACCATTTGAAAAAATCACAGGTAATGTGTTTGTGTTATCTGGAAATGGAGTTGCAAATCAAGAAAATATTTTTTCTCTGCAATCTTGGAACCTGTTCTTCCTTTATCGTAAGGGAAAGTAACTTGTATGCTATATACTGACTGACATTTTGAGGGGAGATTTTTTGAGTTCGTGGCTTAATTTCGTTCAGCCTTGGTCCTTTTCTTCTCTAGTCCTGTAACATTTAGTATTGGCACTAAAAATGAATTTGGTTTGTGCCACTTCTCTTAGCGTTTTCTCCACCCTTCTCTGAAACATTTGCAGTGCCAAGTGGAGACTACCCTGAGGGAGGTGGTTTTCAAGTAGCGCTGAAATCATGTGGTGTTTTGCCACTATTCCTCAGTTTGTCGCCGAGACGCCTTAGATTATGGAATCTGGGGATTGTAGGATGTTGTGTGTACCCGTATTCCTTCATTTGAACCTAAGGTTTTATAAATATTTACTTATTTACATGTATAATAAGTCTATTTATTACATATATAAATACTTTCTATATATATAATATACACTTAAGTAAATATAAAGCCAAGTGCATGGGTATTTTCTTTACCAGTCTAATTGCTGAGCTTATTCATCACCCTGGTAATCCTTCTATCTTTTTAGTGCTGCTAAACTGTGCCGTACTGTGGTGCTCTTCGTTTGCCTTAGACTTAATTATTCTTGAAAGCTTGATTCCCCAGCATGTCTCAGTCTAATGGTATTTGCACTCTAAACAGTATACACAAAACACATCTTCTGGGATGAGTGTGTAAAAGCATACTGTACTTGTTTCTCTCTCCATAGTTTTTCCTACTGTGACACACTCCACTAATATTAGGATTTATCAGTTCAGAAATATTCATTTCTGGTGGTTTTTTTTTTTGGAGATTTTAGTAATTACGAAATGAGAAGTAAACATTTGACATCTTAAGCTGTAGTTTCTGGTATACAGAGGTTTTCTCTTCCTGCTTACTGAAGGTGGAAAACATCCAGTTTAACCTGCATACCTGCTTTTGTCACTTCTTGTTGCACAGCGGTCTGAATGAGTTTGTACAGCTGCAAAGGAGTGCTGGCCTTGAGCTTAGTCAGACAAATCTGTAACAAGTAGGCCTGACAGAGAGGGCCCATTTTGCCTCATTTCCAGATTTTTGATAAAGCAGTCGGGAAAAAAACAGAAGGAATGGATGTGTTAAGGTAAAAATTTGGATAGGAAATGGATTGTCAGAATTGTACATGTATCATAGATATTGTAGTTGTACAGTAAAACTGGGACAGATGAAGCAGCTGTTAAGATCCTTTCCTGTGTCGTGACATCAGACCCCCCTTAGTCTTCCCAAGAGGATTCTGGGGATTATTCAGGAACCTGAGTTTCGAAAGCTAATCATTTATAAAGTTGGGAACTGCCTAAGTGAATGAAACACTACGGTGATTTTAGCTCACAAATTAAAAATCACCTGTACATCTCACTTTCAGACTAAGTGTACGGAGCTAAAATTGAAGAACTTGTCTTATGCAAAGGAGCTATAACTGCAGTCAAACCTTGCAGCTAGAAGTGAGAAATATAGGATAAGCTAGGAATCGGAAAGCTGTTTTTTCTATATTTGGTGTCACTGAGGCTAGTGCTAGACTACTGTTTTCAGATTCTGGTTTTAGCCCATAATCTTGAAAGACTTAATTTTTTCTGTAGGTTTTCAGGAAGGCAAAAAGAAGCCTCACCAAAGAACCTTGCTGGAAAGAGAAGGTATGATGCAGGAGTAGAACTTAGAAGCTAAGCAGCAGCATTGAAGTAAAGAGATGATTTGAGTACTGTTTATGGTCATTAGGCATCCGACAGCAAGTAATTACTCAGGACACCCACGTCTAAAGAGCACAAATCTGGCATGTGGGCTTGCACTTACAAGCTGTTTCTTGGTATTACTTCAATAGAAGTTGTTTTATATTTGAGATAAATATTAAAAACTGTGATTTCTACCAGCGCTGCAGCATAAATACATAAGAACAAATAAGGCTGTTTAATGATTTCTTTCACTGCTCCTTTGCTTTCTCTAAGTGCAAAATGTTGTTAAGGAACTTAAAATCATCTAGATCTCATGGTTTCTTACGAGTGATATACAGATAGTGAAGACTGCATCTCAGATACTGCATTCGGTTTGAAACACCTCACTGCATTAAGGATATAGAATTGCTCTAGCATTCGCAGGCAAAGGCAGTAAAGCTGGTGAAGGGACTTAAAGTAAGGGTTAGGAAGACCAGCTGAGGGAATTGGGGTTGGAGAGGAGAAGGCTTGAGGGGAGATCTAATCGCCCTCTACAGCTAAGTGAAAGGAGGCTGCAACAAGGGGTATCCGTCTCTTTTCGCAGGTGACAACTTAAGTGACACCAGGAAACAGTCGTGAGTTTTCTTAGGAGATTTAGACTGGATAGTAGGAAGAAGTTAACCACCGAGAAGGTGATCAGGCATTAGAACATGCTGCCTGGGGGAAGCATGTTGGAGAACCTGTCCGTGTAGGTGTAGAAGAGACACGGAGGTGGCAGTAGGGGGTCTTACTTTAGTCAAGGGCCTCAGTAGGTCAAGCTGATGATTGGGCTTGATGGTCATCAAGGTCTCTTCCAACCTAGATGTTTCTGACTTCAATAATGGGTATAATTTCATAGATAATAAGCACTTACTTGAGAATGTTTTCAACCAAGTTAAAAAAAACAGTCAACCTTAGTAGGACAACCTATTCCATGGAAGTAAAGTTAAGTCCCTCTCACTTACGTGACTGCACTTAGTAGCTGTCAACAGTAAAAAATAATAGGTTTTGTATTGCACTAAAAGCGAGTGATTTTTTTTCCCCTCTATTAATTCTAATTAGTACTGTGTGGACATATTCATTGAAAGCAGGATTTTATTTTGGACTATGGGAAAAGGAACTCCATTGGATCCAAGCAACCCGTAAACACCCCGGAGCAGTAACTGCTCATGTCAAATGAGCTGGCTGTGTGTACATCTAAAACAACAGCGTCAGTACATTAGAAATAAGTTTTGAAACTATATAGATACATAGGCAAAGACGCATACATATATTTACATGAGGATTTAAATGCATATTAGTCTTCTTCGTTGGAAGACAAGGACTTAAGTCACGGAAATTATCCAGGAGGCCTTCCTTTTTCAGTCTTCACTGAAGAAAAGTGAAAGGAAGCAGAGAGGCTTCTGCCACCTATTAAACCTAAAATGAGCCACACTGGAACTCCCTAAGCAATACCGAATTACATTTTCTTTTTTAAATGTGTGTAAACAAAAGAAACAAAAAACACTTGCACATCCAAGCATCGATTTGTTTGAATGGTAGTAAACAAACTGTTCTTGAAACATCAGGTGTGATGCAGTAGTTCTGGAGTCCTTCCTGTGCTCTGTGGTCAGTTGCTGTTGCACTCTAACAATATCGTCCCTGGCTGTGCCTGAGCAGGGACTCTACCTTTATAAATTTAGTGAGAATACACTACGTACATATATTATTTTGTTTTTATTGTTTCCTTAGTGTTTAGTTACAACTCTCCTGATGCGGCTAATACTGCTTCCATTGAAAACTATATCTTCCTGTTGGTACTGTAGGTTTTCTCAACAGAGCTGAATAAGGGCAATCTTGCAACAGCTTAACCAGAATAATATTACAGTGTTAGGACATAGAGCACGTCAGACTGAGCTAGGACTAGAGTAACTTGCAGTAGAAAGTTACTGTAGGAGCTGGTCTGCACATAACAAATTTCTTTCCCTTCTCCTTTTCAGGGGAAGCCTTAGACGCTGTTAATAAGTCCAATCCCAGGAGCTGGTGGAGTGGAAGCAACACACCTGTGGTTTCATTGAGCTAAAAGATCTCAGCTGAAATAAAAGGTGGAAGCAAAGTTCCAAACGCTTTAGTTACCACGAATTCATGAGTAGACTTAACTTGCCTGGTGAACAGCTATGACATGTGAGTTTGTTGGAATGAATAATACCTAATGGTATTATAGTTAAGATATTTTATAGTTGGGATAGTCAATAGAGTAGTGTGACGGAAAAGAGACAATTGAAATAAAAAGATTTACTCACCTGTGTTCTAAGCTCACGATAGGAAATTCCAGAGGAGGAAATCTCCAGACAGAAACCCTTCCCCACTGGTGGTCAGCCCTTAAATGGGGTCTGGGAGAGGTGGAGCCAGACTCCACCCCTTCCGTTCACACAGGTGCATTGCTTCCACCTGTGCTCCTGCGGCTGACTCAGTGCTCACCTCAGGTGATCCATCAGTGGTCCAGGCAGTGATTCAGCAGTTATATTGCAAGAGCTTATATGGCTCTCCACAGAAGTGATTTGTGTTGTCTTTACATGTCTTGCTGTGAACTTTCGTCTTAGTTGAGCTCCTATTCTTTTAAAGAATAAGATTCAGAAAAGCAGGAGCGTGAGTGTTGTTCACAGAATAAATATAGGAATAATGAAAATTTGGGAAATACAACTTTTTTATCAACTTTAACATACGTCCTTTCTGTAAAAATCTCTTAATAATTTTCCTGTCCCCCAGTGCAATTATTTACCTGTCCAAAACATAACATTGTCTTTCCCATCGTAATCTGACAGAGTTGTTTCCCGTGTGTCACGATGGGTCGCGTTTTGTATTCCAATTGCGTTTTGCGGCAAGTTAGTACTTCCACATTAACTGAACTGCACATTTACATTATGCTTTTGTGAACTGTGCTTCTGCTGCCTGAAAACAAATGGAAAAAGGCCCACGAATATGAATGGTTTATTCTAATAGGAGAAGCAGAATAAATGAAGTGGAATGAAATAATAGCTGCGGTTCAGGGTAAGTATTCACGCACCATTTTTGAAGTCGGTAGCAGAGCAAGTGTACAGTTACCTGAAATCTGGACTTGAAGTGAGTACATTTTGCACACCTCGGAGATGTTCCATCCTAAGGACAAGGATGTTGGCTGTTAGAGTGTTTCTGTTGTAAACATACATAAACAAGTATTAAGGTCTTAAGCGATGAATGCCTAGTGGAACTCGTAGCATTAAATGTGCCTGTGAGAGAGAATGTTGGGCGCCGTCTGTCTTTATTTTTTCTCCTCTGTATTCAAAAAATGTCTTTCTTTAAGTGTATTTTGTGAGCATCTCCTGATTAATATATTTCTACATTTCTGTTATGTCTTTTATCTTTTACTATTTTCATCTCCTCTGATAGCATCCCGTTGCAGGTCCAAAATGAGCTGCCTTTGAGCAGTGAGCTGTGAAAGCCGGGTTAAATGTTCTTCCTTTCAGTTTTATTTCTCTTTTCCTCCCCGCTAGAGCTTCTCCCAGATAGATGAAGTAAGGGTCATCGGGTGAATATTCATTTTTACTGTTGGAAATCTTCACGTCTGAAGGCTGGTACCGTATTATTCTACCAGATCTGCGGGGCGCTCAAGAGGCCTTTCCAGACCCACGAATACAACAGAATTTGTCATTCACGTGCTATGTTTGATTCCATTTGGAATATTCTGCTGGCAAACGGCCATTTTAATGTCTTGGTTTTAATGACTTAAAGTTTTGGGTTGAATAATTTATGTACTTTTGGAAAAATGCCTCTTTTGTTTGGAGGGAAGGATCGATTCGGTGAGGAACTTTGGTTTATAACAGACCTGCTGCCTGAAAAGTGTTAGGGCATGGTGCTGCTGTATAGTAACATATATTGTCATCTCAGAAATAAAGAAATGCTCTTTTTGGCTCTTGAGAGTAGGCAGATGATTAATAGGTCTGACTTCTGATTCGTGCCTCTCAGTTCTTCAAATGTACTGCTAAAAGCCCGCGTGAGGTTACATTTCCATGTAAACTATTGCCTCAATGTACAGCGTGTGTAAGGTATATCTTTAGTATTGGTGTTTTCTGTTGAATTGGTCAACATCTAACAGCGCAGATAGATTACATTACCAGGATAAATTGTTGTCTGGAACAAAAGTTGCTTGCGTAATGACTTTCCCACTTAACTCGAAAGGAAAACCTACTCGGGTGGTACTGAGTTTCACAGGACAGACTATAAGAATAAATTTGGTTCTTTATTCCCATTTTGGACTTGTACAGAGACTTATTATATAGAATGACTGAAATATTACCAAATCCTGTTTTTTGTCTGGATTTGCTTTTATTTCACGTCAGCTGTCCAAAACAAAGCTTTCCCAATCTTGTACTCTATAGAGTGCTTTGTCTCAAAGTCTGAAATGACCAGCTATGAGATGTTTTACAGATCTGCAGCAGTGTAGAACGCTGTGCCCGAGTCCTTTCTTACGTATTTCTAGGTAAGTACATGTTTTGGCATGAAAAAATAATCAGTATTGTGCGAAGTATCTTATTGAAAAGTTCAAACTGTGTCTTCAATGCCAT
The DNA here is from genome assembly GCF_038088225.1 of Cyrtonyx montezumae. Lineage (NCBI taxonomy): Eukaryota > Metazoa > Chordata > Aves > Galliformes > Odontophoridae > Cyrtonyx > Cyrtonyx montezumae. The sequence continues at coordinate 14,175,011 of NW_027071936.1, read as the reverse complement.
TTTCTGTCGGTTGCGTTTCAGAGGTCATTCCTTTCATCTTCCAGTCAAGCCGTGCGTCTGCAAAATTGTACAAAAGATTTTCTGGCTTTTCCTCCGTTGGAAAGGAAAAAGAAAAGAGCTATAGAAATAGTCAGAAATCTACAGACTGTCTTTCAGACAAACGTTTTTATTCAACAGAACGTACAATAGATTGTGTTTGAGTATTTACGTGAACTAGCCTATAAGATCATGCCGACCTGTTCATACTTTGATATTACGAACGCTAATGTCCTCTAGCTCTCTGTGCTAGAGGATAGTTACTATAATTAATATAATTACTGCTCTGATTTCACTGTGCAATTGTACTCCCTAGGAATTACTATCAACTGTCGACCTCAAAGGAACAACTCTGAAAAGAGGTTTTCTTTCCGCAGCCGGCCGCGTCTTCCAGTGCTGAGGAGATGAGAAGCAGCGGAGCGGTCATCGCTTTTGGACAGAGCTGCAAAAATCCTCATGAGATTCATCCTTCCTACGGTCAACGAAGGGGAAGGGGAAGTGGGAAGGGAAACAGAAAAACAAAAACGTATCACTGCTTTGTATTCCCTGTGTGTCTAAACTGAGAAGTGTCGAGCATTTTCTTGAGTCGGTAAGCGTTCACTTGTGCTAGCGGACAGCAGAACAGCTGCTTTGGTCTGAATTAGTTTCCAAACGTTTGTGTATGAGAAGAAGATTCTGAAATTGCCTTAAGCAGGTTCTGAGTTTGTTTCCATTACATCTTGCGGGTGAAGCCTCCTCAAAACAGCGGCATCACCACCAACAAACAACAGCAGTAAAAGCAATAAGGACGGTCAGAGCTGACATGCAGTTCACGCAACAGGAAAGAGGAAAGACTGCAGAGATCTGCGTGCGCCTGAGTTGGAATTAAACTGCAAATCCATTTCCACGCGCTTGCTCTGGTGAAGGGCAGCGTGTTCAGTTTTAAGTGCTTGGACATGTGTGCTTCGCAGTGCAGTAGAGTTTTAATTGCTTTGATTAGAAATATAATCAAATCTGAACGGAGGGTGGGGGGGGAACCCTCAAGGCTGTGTAAAGTTTGTACCTCTTTAAAGGAAGAAATGTTTCACCCATGTGGTCTAAGAGTTCTTCTTTGCTTACTGTGGAAAATAGGTGCTGGGCATGTAAGTGAGCAGAAAGGACCGTGCCAGCAGTGAGGCAAACTTGCCCAAAGGATGTAGTCAGACCCGACGCTGTGCTGATCCTGAAGTTTTGGCTGGTGCACGTCAGAAAGGGAACTGCCTATTTCATAGTGGTCATTACAGAAGCATTAATCTCGGGCAGCAGAACCGACTGATGGTTCAGTCCAGCTCAGCCTGACGATTCACCCCAACCTCCCACCACCAAATCGTGTGCACCACATGAGCACCACATCCCGACGGGTTTTAAACGAGTTTAAAAGGGAAATGGTGACTCAACTGTCAGGGACGTTTTCTGTAGAACGAAAATTAGAAAAGCACCTTTGGGAAAACGCTCTAGAGAGAAACGCTCCTGCAAATAGAGAAACACTGCTGCAGTGCTATTGTGTGCGTGTTAATTTTTCCCGATGAATTCCTGACAATGGGTTTTACGCAGCGATATTCGTGTCTTTCTATTTCATTTGGGGACCTCATGCAATGATGGAGAAAATAAATTAAAACCAGCCTATTCTGGTATGACCCCGTATTTTCATGCGGTTGCATTTGACAGCGGAAATGTGAAAGCAACCCTGGAGTACGACGGCTACAGACTCACGTCGGTAGCAACAGAAGCAAGTTTACGTTGCGCTCTTTTGTTTCACAAAAGCAAGTCCCTTATGATTATACCCAAGTTTTTGAGCCCTGTCATTTTGACAAATAAATTATGTTTAAACAACAAAAGCATAATCGTGAAGGTGAGTACACATATTACATCATTTCTAGTAAAAAAGAAGGCCCCGGTCTGTCTTTTTTTACGTTGATGTAAATCTTGAAATGGCTGTGATTTTACAATGGCGGGAATGAAACTGTGATGTACTCCCTGTTTCTGCTGCAGTAAGGCTCCGATGGTCAACGGAGCTTTATCACCTGGGGCCAGACACGGCGTGAACATCTACGAGGTGTTCTCTCCCATATTTGCTGTCTAAAGTAATCTTAGGAAGTGTGAGGGCTGCTCTGAAAGTAGTGCCTTCTGTTTCACTGTATCTATTGTAGTTTCCATGGGAGTAAATAGGAACTGTTACTTCTGGAGCGCCCTGACCTGTATGCTTGGGATAGTTTTTGAGGTAGGACCACTGCAGCGTTGGGTTTCAGACGAGGTGTTTTCGATATACAGAAGAAAGTAATGAATGCTCCTTACAGCGCTCGCGGAGAACCTTCGCTGTGACATCATCAACAAATCTGATCAAATGTTAGAAGGAAAACGAATCGTAAGATACTTGGAAAGAAGAGCATTTCCTGTGGGTAGACTAGAACGAGCTCACTGGGTTCTTCAGGGTATGAGGTGGCAATTGATAGGTGTCTGTATAAATGTCAGATAGTCTAAATCCAGAGGCAAAAAAATATATACTTAATGTTTAAAAGAATATTAATCCAGGAAGAAGCATAGCTTGAGGCTCTGTGGCAGCGAGGCCGTGTCTGTCCCAGGTAGCCGGGAGATGGCGACGGGAGAAGGCCGCGTTCTCCAGCGCAGCTCTCGTTTCATTTTGAACAAGAGCTTCTCAGAATTAAGTCAGAGAGGAGCTAGATTTGCACTCCCGGATGGTCTCAGGAAGTAAGTCCCGGAAGTAATCGATGAAGTAGGTCCAAAGTACATCTCACAAAATGAGAGTCCCTAAGTTTATCGTGTGATCGCTTACAACGTGGACAGTTGAAGGAGACTCCTTCCTCGTGCCTCTATAAAGGAGAGGCTGTGGGCAGTTCCAAGTGTTTATTTGTTTGATTTTGCCATAGACAACAGTTTCATCACATTTAGCTACCGAATTATGGCCAGTGTACCGATCCAGAGGTGAATAGCAAAGGACCGGGCTGCAAAATAAGGGTGTCGTGACAGTTGGCAGAAGCAGTTTTTTCATTAATTTTATCGTTCCCACATCTTGGACGAGCAAAAATAATAATTTTTAGGATCAAGATAATGGGAAACACGGTGACAGGGTAAGAAAACGTGAATGAGATAACGGTAAGAGGAGAATTGAAAAAGTTGTCGCGATGACCCTGGAAATAAAAGGCCCCCTGAGATGGGCTGAAGAAAGTGCCAAGATCTCCAATGCCCTACTGTGAAATGCTGCGCATTTATGGAGTTCTGTAGCGTGACTCCTAACGGATAAGGTTTTTCTTTGTGCGTAGAATCCTTTGCATTTGAAGAGATGTAGATCTTTTAAGAGGAAAAAAACGTCTTTGGGGAAAAAACAGCCTGGCTCAAAGTAAGCCTGGTACTATATCGTGTCAAATGATTGTATGTAAGCCAATGTAATTCGTTTTGAGGTTAAAAAAAAAATAAAAATGAAAAGAAACCGGTTGACGTTATACTTCAGTATCACCGCTGCTTTTTGTTCGGGAAGAATAAAATGTAGCAATGTGTTTATAACTGAGGTTTTCTTCTTGCACTGTTAAAATCTTGTCCATGTTTTGGCATTCCTAAATCTGTCCGATTCTTGTTCATGTTGAATAATATATCCCGATATGTACACAAAGCTGCAGGTGGTATCTTTCCGAAGAAGTATTTTAAGTCGGGTTCACCAGAGATGTGCACTGAGGTACCGAGCTTTCCCACCGTAAGGGTTTTCTTTCACATCCTGAACAGTTTTCAGATAGCTCAGGCCCTCCGCTTCGGCTCTGAAGAAAAGAGCTTATTATTTAGCTGACACGAGGTAGATGAAAGCTTTGCTATTTACACGGGTTGCTCCAAAAGTAGTGCCTCCCATTATTTTCCGTAAATACTATATACAGATACGTGGAGAAAAATAACAATACTTGAAAAGAGCAGTTCTCAGCTACGAAGCGCTATTTTTCAACACAGTTTCCACCACGGGCTATGCATTTTTCACCAGCTGCGAGCAAGAGCCAACATGCCTTGCTTACAGAAATCTGTACCGGTGTACGTGAGCCACCGTCACTGTCGCCGCTGCTGACGTGCAGCCCCCGCTGCCTCACCGTGCTCACATCCACTGTTTGGTTTCCATCAGCATTCTGCAAGTGTTGATGAATGACATTTTTTTCACCATGGAGACATTTGGTGACACACCGTTGCTTCATACGCACGTCCATGTCAGACCGTTTTGCAAGAGTGCCCCTCTGCTGCCATCTGGTGCACGGCAACAGCATGCCGTGGGATACTGGAGGGAGGGTTCATTCTCATTAACTCAATTAAGATCACCTGTGTTGATCCTATTATTTGCTGCGATTGATTTGCTCAGCTATAAAAAGAGTCTGAGTAAAGGAGTTATTATAATATATTCACAGTCACGTATTGTAATTGTAAAGAACGACTGAAAGAAATATGTTTTTTGTTAACATCTGATGTAAGTCAGTCTGTTTACGTCTGTGATTTCAAACAGGCGTAATATTGTCCGTACATATCTATCCTACTAAAAGAAGCTCAGTTCATGTACTAAAATTTTTTGTTTTTAGACCAGGTGAATGCAGTTCCATAATTTTCCAGTTTTAATGCGCCAAGAGTAGCAAAAAACTTGGTACTTTCCTAAGGAATTTTTTTTTTCCCCGGGAACTTTTGTTTATTGTGTCAAAATGTCCAGATCGATATGTATTTATTTTTTTAATTCTCATTTTCTATTGTTTCTTTTTCCTTCTGTTGCTAGATCGTTACTTCGCTGTTTTTTTCCAAGCAGGGAGGCCCAATTCGCACACACAAATAAGCATGTACCAGAGGAGGTTGTCTGTTTTGTTATCTTAGTCTGCCCTGCTTTGAGAAACGTAAGAATAGATGACGCAGTATTTCATTTATGGTATGGCAGGGTTGGAAGTACTCACAGTCCATTGTAACTGGAGGGCCGATCTGTTTCCAGTGACAGTGTCAACGAGGGTGACGATCGTTCCATCCGCGGTATCACCGAAGACTTTAAGCCTTCCCATTTGAAGTGCTTGCGGATGTCTTTGCCTCATTACCTGGCTACCAGGGGAACGTCTCATCTGCTGTGCTTTGCAGTCGGGTGTATCTTTAATGAGCAATCTGATATTAGCCTTGTGTTTCTACCACTGAAAGTGCAGAATTGTTAGACACCATCCGTACCATTAATTACATTGATGTGGTAGCCCGAATCGAAGCTCAGCCTGCTGAAAGGCGTATCGGGAGGATTCCTTTTTACTCGAGTGAAACTGCATTCAGCCACTGGAGAAAACAACTCTGTTTTCTGACACAAGTTCACACAAGTGGACGCTCCGAGTGCCGGGAGGTGGGCTTTGTTGACATCAGCTTCATTTGGTTTCTTGACAAGGACAAAAATGTGTCTTTTAAAGCAAGCAAAAGGTAAACAAGTGCAGCACGTGAGGCACAGACTCGGATGCGAATGACCCCAATCATCTAATACAGGTTGTAACATCCCTTATATACATTCCCAAGTTTTCTCTTGTAAGTCTCCCATCCGCCTTTACTTGCCATTAAACATTCCACAAATGCTCCTTGACATTGCACGCGGGCGTTTATCCAGCCAGAGTCGTTCCTAGCCACACGCTCTTTCTCCAGTCAGGGGCGTTATCACGCCGCCGTCACGCAGCTTGTGGACTTAGTTTTTCTCTTCTGGAGGCGCCCTTGTTTCTCAGCGTTGCATTCACACGCTGTTTATCTTCCTCCGCAGCTTCTGCCCTGAATAGTCTTTTTTTGGACTCCCACGTACTGTATTCCAAGGACAGCCAGGTGGCGTACTCCGGTCCAAAGAGAGCCAGGCGGCACCGTGTATTCAGAGGAGAGCCAGCCGGCACAGTGTATGCCGGAGTCAGGTGGAATGGTATGTTCCAAAGCGAGCCAGGAGGAGTGGTACGTCCCAAAAGGAGGCAGGAGGAGTGGCATATGCCACAGAAGAGGCAGGTGGCACAGTATGCTCCACAGAAGAGGGAGGCAGCGCAGAATATTCCATGGAAGTGGCAGGTGGTATAGTATATTACCGGTGGAGGCAGGTGGAGCAGTATATTCCGAGAAGAGATAGATGGCATAGGATATTCCAAGAAGAGGTGGGTGGCATCATATATTCCAAAAAGGAGGTTGCCAGCATAGTATATTCCCAAAAAGGCAGACGCGGTAGATGAGAAGAAGAGGCAGGCAGCATATCAGATTCCCGGGAGAGCCAGGCGGCAGGCAGTAGTCCACTCACGGTAGGAAGCGTCGCTCGAGCACCTACCATGTCACTGGTATGTCTCTATGTTGACAGAATGGGCAGTAGCGGCGCTCAGGGCAGCCACCCATCAGTGAACCGAACTCTAGATGCCCCTTCCAAGTGTTTGCTGTCATAAACATGTAGAAATGACGGGAGAAGCAAAGGCCGTGAAGGCCTTTTTCAGGCCCAAATGTCGTATATGTCATTTATCCAGTGGTGAGAAATCATGTTCTGATAGAGCTCTTCCACCCCAGAGAACCAGACGTGTACCAGACTGTATGTTTTGTACTTGTTCTTCTCCCATGCCCTACGCTTTTGACGTACGCTATGGTGCCTTCCAAGGTAAGGTATTACTCAAGGAGGAATTCTAATGCTGTGAACACCACAGAGCTTCTAGAGGTTCTGCGGAGACAGGTCTAAAGCTTTGGATGTTCGTAGTCAAGGAAGTATAAGGAACCCAGAGTCTTCTAATTATCTTAAGTAAGTCATGGGACCCCCACAGAGCAATGGGCACTTGATTCTTCACGCCCTTCCTGTGCACGCGGGCAATTCAGCACGTAGCGACCGAACTGAAATAGAGAACCGCGAGCGTGGGATGTGCGTTGGCGAGTGCCCTCAAATGGCTTCTCCTCCACATTACTGTGTTTCTACAAAGATGCTTGATGACGTGTTTCAACAGACTCTCCGTAGACATGCAGTATGTCTCACTGGCTCAGTATGACACAGAACTGAAACTGTTCAGATGTGGCGCAGAGATCCCCATCAGGTTCTCCTGGAGAAGTGTGCCTGTGCTTCCTCACGTTTTTACTCCAGCGGTCCCAAAATTTAAGATGATGCCTGTGCATGCAAACCAGATTCTAAGTTTCCATGTCACCAATATCATCTTTGAGTTAATACACTTGGAAGCAAGGAGTCTTCTTTACTTCATTTGTCCAAAAACATAGCTCTGAACTGATTTTAAAGGAACGTCTGATTTACAAGAAGCACGCGCAGTATTCGGTGCTTATTTGTGTTACTTGTTATCTTCCTCACTTGTCCAGCAGGCTGTTGTGAATGAATTAAAATTAGCCTGCAAATATGAACGGTGGTAAACTCTTAAAACACTTCCTCCTTTTTGCTTTTCGGTGGACGCAGAGGGATTGCCTGGTCACAGCCCGCACCACAGCTGAGCACCAGGTGAGGAGGTGTGGCTAACTCGGGGTGGAAACGATGCACCTGAGGAGTGGAGCCAGGCCCCACCCCTCCTCAGCCTCATTTAAGGGTTAACAGTGAAAGGACGTGCACGGTGGTGGTGATTGTGCTATGAATTATTTCTAGTTTTTAGTCAGGGTGAGCCTATTTTTTTTTGTTTGTTTGTTTTTGTTATCTGTATTTGCTTTGTTGTGTTTGTGTTATGTTGGAAAGCAGTGTGGTTTTTTTGTTTTGTTTTTTCTAACGTGTATTGTTTTTTTTTGTTTCTCGCTTAGTAAAATGGCTGGCAGGGTGAGGGAAGTGGTGTGTTCCTCCTCTCCACCTTGGTGAGGGCCCCGTGTGAAGTTCTGAAGTTTCGATCCCTTGCCCCGTGCAGGAAGAATGTGGAGCTGTCAGAGTGGATTTAGAGCAGACTGAGAGAAACAGCTCTCCTTCTCTCCTGAGATGGATGTGGGAGCTCGGCTATGGAAGAACAGGCTCTGAGGAGACTGCATTGTGGTTTTCTAATCCTTGAAGGGAGCTTATAAGCAGGGGGACCAATTTCTTACATGGCCTGGTGGTGATAGGAACAGGGAGAATGACTTCAAACTAGCAGAGGGGAATTTTAGACAAGGCGTTAAGATGAAGTTGTTTATTGAGAGAGCAGAGTGGTCCTGGCCCAGGGCGCTCGGGGAAGTTGTTTGCCCCGTCCACGTTTGTGTTCGAGGCTAGGGTGGATGGTCTCCCTGAGCTGGTAGGAGGCAGCCGTGACTGAGGTTGGGGATTGGAGCTTTACGATAGCTGCAGTTTCTTCCAACCCAAGCATTTAAATGCTCCTATAAAATATATGTAGAGAACTAACTTTGATTTCCATTTTCAGAGAGAAATGACCTTTGCATCTGTGTTCCCTTGTGAGAGTTCCCGGCGTCGGAGTCCAAACTCTCTGACCTCCCGTCGCTTTTCCCTGGGCAGACCTCTAACCTTGCCGGATGACAGCAGAGGTTTGTGGGGGGCAGATGTGCTGTAGGCTTTCAGTGTCACCTGTGGCAGGTGAGTTCAGGAGCGGACAAAGCGCCTGGTGGCAGCGGGGTGCATTTTCTGATGCGTTTGAGGACTCAAATTGCAGATGTGTTTGCACTTTGCCGTTCCTCCAAGCTTTGCTGCAATGGTCTCTGTGTGGGGACTGTTGACTCATAGCCTGATTGAGCACCTGGAGAAAAAGACCCGGTCAGCCCTGGGAGCGCAGGTGAAGGCAATTCACCTGTGCCATCTGAAGGGGTGGAGCCAGGCTCCACCCCCCTCAGATGTAATTTAAGTACTGACTGCTGCTGGGGCCAGCTATTTTGCTGGAGGTTCCTCTTTTGTGGAGTTGTTTCTGTGAACCTAGATCCTTCAGAGTCAGGTGAGCATTCATCTTTTGTTTTTGTATCATCTTCTCATTACCCCGGTCCCTTTGTCGTTGCAGTGTTCAAATCATTTTGCCCAGCCACCCTGGAAAAGCACTTACGTACAGATTCGCGCACCTTGTTAAGATGAGGTGAGGCTGTTATTTATGATGTGTTAGTAATGTGGAACTAAATGCTAGGAATCGATAAGAAAAAGAAACCCTTACATTTGTCTGCAAACCATCAAGCAGACAGCGGTGAGAAAGCATTTAATTGGGGTGCTTCAAACCCACAAAGCTGTTGCTATGGTAGAAGGAGTTCAGAGGCAGATGATAAACAGAGTAAGCATCTGAGGAGACTGACTCACAGCAGTCCAGAGAAGTTAGATGTGTGTTTGACCAGTAAGGTGAATGTTGCGTGGAGAGAACCAGGAGGTGCAGCAAGGAAAATCAGAAGATCCACGTGAAACGCACTAAATGGGCATCCGGCTCCCAAGGACAGCTTTGTTACTTGTTTCTGTAGCAAACACTACTGGGGTCAAATAATTTTTTGAGTGTATTGAGGAGGTTCCTTTGTGACCGTTGCGCGTAGGTGAGCATGTCAGCATTTTATCCCTGTTGTGAGGAGAGCCAGCTTACGAAAAGCACTTCATCTTTCAGGGAAGTGTTTTTGCAGGTAGTTAGCTTTAAGCGCCTGTAAAATAATAATCCCATAGGAGCATCAATCTGAAGGGTGATTAAAATGTGATGGAGCGACTTGCAATAGATTTAATTTCTTCATTTGTTTCCTGCTTTAAGTGTTAATCATTTGTAGTGTGAGCTTGTGGAAAAGGTGTCTGTTTCACGTAGCCCCATTTCCTAGAACTTGGTCTGGCTCTTTCCGGGTCGCTCTGATGTTTGGCAGAGCTCGGTCCCCTCTCTTGTCTTCGACTCATCTCCTGGACGAGGAGAAGCTGGGGGACAAAAGAGGAATAGGCACCTGTCAGCAAGGGCTGTCGGTGCTGTCAGGGCTCACGTGAGCAGACCTGGATGAGTAGGAGCCGGTCTGCGGAGCGAAACTTGCGGTGATGAGGGTCTGGCGTTCACCCTGTATGCGTTTCAATCATGTGTTAGTTTGCTGTAGGTCTAGGCTAGCTCTACAGGCAGGGAGGGGGACCTTCGTCTGCGCAGCGCAGGCCCTTTTGAGTATGAACTTTGCCACGCTGCTGCTCAAGGCGTTAGATTGCAGGTGGAAATTATTTGGAGGGTGGTGAGGCACTGGCTGCCCAGAGAAGCTGTGCTTGTTCAGACCCTGGAGATGTGTAAGGTACAGCCCTGGGTGCCCTTCAATGTCGGTCTCCATTCAAACCATTCTGTAGTTCTATGATTCCGGACTTCCTGTTTGAATGCTAATTGACAGCCGGAATGTTTCAGGTATGACTCTGGAGAATATTTTCTGGTGGTCTTTCATTTAAGAGGTGCTTGTGTCTTCAGTGCTGCTTCAAGTCATGAGTCTGAGCACAGCGTGCTGAGATGGGCACCCCCAGTGAGTGGGTACACCCTGTGGCCACAAACTGCAACTGAAGTGAGTAAGAGGTCTCCCGGGAACCAAAGGGGCTTAGCTGACAGCCTGGGGCCGTGCCCTGTCACGGTTGTACGTGCTTAGCGAGTGGTAGTGAGTGTTATTCCTCATCATAAAAACATGTAGAGCACAGAGCGATTAGGAGTTGATGCTCTAACACCCACTCTATGTCCTCATTTTATTTATTAGCCTTAATTCCAAAGGTATTGGTACTTCACATTCCACTACAGTGTTTCGTTAACTTAGGGTTGCTTCCTTGGTTGTTGCTGTGTTATTAAGTCCACCATTGTCCTCTATGGGGGTATGCGTGTTGATAATCACTTGAAGATGCGGATTGAAATAGGTACTTGCACTTAGTGCACAGTTTGAAATGCATATCGAAAGACATGTCCTAAACAGTGCTACTTTTCCACAGCTTGATTACTCAGCTGCTGCTCACACTGTTGGTCACCGTGAGTACGCTCCTCAGTGTTTCATTGCCTTTGTTTAGAATATTTTGAGGTAGGCTTTCCCAAAGCAGCAGAGGGACTCTGGAGAGACAGGTAGTACCGGTGTGACTTAATGTTACTTGTGAACACTTGCAAAGGGGCGAGATACAAGTAGCTGAAGTGTGGGTAGTGTGACTGAGGCAGATCTGAGAAGTCGAGATGTAGGGAGGGGCTGAGGGCAGTGGGAGAGTCAGAACAGAGTCTGAAAACAGGTGTTTTCTAATCATGTTAACTGCCTCACCCTGTTGAGCTGACATCGTTTGGTCTGCAAAGCACCCATGAGCTGGAGCTGTCTTTTTACGTGGCACAGTTCAGCAACTGTGATCCTGGGCCCTGTGTGAAAGTGAATGTCCTAGTTCACCACTACTGCTTGCTTTAAGGTGGGCTCAGGGGGTACCCAGTACTTAACACATATGCTTGCATCATCTTAAGCGCAACTCTGAAGCTTTCAAAGCAAGGAGAGCACTGTAGGTTCAGTCTCCTGTTTTACAGAATTGGGAAGCAGAGCAACGTTAAGAACTGAAGTTGATAGTTAAAGGAGAAAAAAGATAAACAGTTGTGGAATGAAAGGCTAGTGAAGTCCTGACATATAATACAAGGAGGGGTGAAGAGAAAAAAAACATCAGAAAAAAGTGCAAGCAGCTGCTGAAAGAAACAGACTGTTCCTGTAGCTACAAAGGTAACACATCTGCTTGAGCATAAGTTCTAGTCTGTCATATCATAAATTCTGAGATGAGTACCTGCTGGTCAGCATGACATTCAGTTCTGCCTCACCATTAATCAATATAAAGTATAACCCCCATTTGGTAATAGCAAGCTTTAGGCTGGTGTATGCGTGTTCTTCAACCTCCACAAAAGGCTACTTAATAACCGTGGCGCACCACTACATTGATGGCTGTTGTGTTTTCTAACAAGTTTTCAGTCTTCTGTTTAAATGTCTTTACAGTTGTTAACCATTCATTTAGAAGTTTGGCAAAAACTAACGTTTTTCAGTTGTTTAAAACTAAGTCTCTTTATCCTAAAAGCAGAGAACCTGAATAACTGCTTTAAGTCCCATCTTTGACACCCTCATTTCTGAGAATTAATGGTCAAGTTTAGCCCAGTGCCCAGCATACTCATTAGCAACGCAAGGATCGCTAAGAAATTCAGTGTTTAGTGTATCGAAGTATATAGTGGTTTAATAAGGAATGTGACTTTTTTCCATTTTTAATCTAGACCGCTGTCAATACAGAAAGGGCCAGGGGAAGTTCTGTTTGCTATGCAATCATGGAGGCTACATCTTCAATTAACCAGTCTGTGCTGCTCATCGCAAGACAGGCACGTAGTGGAAGGATGTCACTCATGTCTGGTGCCTCTCAAAGTAAACGAGCCTGTTTGTTTTTACGATCAGGTAACACTTTCAACAAATAATCGAGAGTCAGGAACCAATTTTGTACTTGAAGTTTATTGGTAACCTTTTTGTACTTCTCTACTACTACTACTGGGTACCATTTCAAGTGATTTAGTTGCATGCTATATAGCATGCAATTACATAAAGGTTTTACAAGATTATAACAAGCAAACTTGTTACACTGATGCAAAATACAAACGCTATTTCTTATGCTAAGAAGTTAAAGCAAAATGTTTTGTCTTTTAGTGACTTAGATTGCAGCTTATTCTCAGTCAGCAATAGAGGTTCAGAGGAACTATCTAGTTCATATTAGAGACAGCAGGTTTCACTGGGAAGCACTAGTTTGAGATTTCTAAATGCAAAGCAGAGATAATCTGAGAGAGCTTACCTTACTAAAAAAAAGAAGGAAGCCAGAAATACTTTTGTGAGGCAGTTGAGGCTGGTCTGCTTTCCAGAGGAACACCCATTCTCAAGCTCAGGTAACTCTATGCAGAAGGAAAAAAACCCTAGTAATAACTCCATCAAGAAATTATGCTGCCACAATTCACACCAGAATCATCTCACTGTCTGAAATTGCAAAGTCAGCCAAGCCACCAAAGGAGCCTTCAATCGCTTCTGTTGTGAATTGACCCTTAGGCTTATTTTTTTCCAGGATTTTGTCAAATAATTGGGGAGAGTCACAATTTCTCCCTAATTGAAAGGCACCGCTTGGGTCTCCAGCATCTGGAACACGCTGATGGCCCCTAAGGTGGTAAGTCCTGAGAGCCACAGCTTCCAAAATTCCCAAGTTATATACTACCTCCAGAGAACTTGTCAATCTCCTCACTGTAGCAGGTACTGTGGTTTATTGTACTAGAAATTGCATTTAACAGATAAATAATGTCACTAGGCCTTGTTATTTTCCAACCACCTCAGCCTCTTTAGTTTAAAAGTCACTTTGTGACACATCCATGTAAAAGACAGGATGCATACTCAGACACACAATGGGAATATTTCAGCACCGACTGCTTAACAAGCCCTGAGAAGGAAAACATCCTGCACCCTAGAGCACACAAAGGTAAAGCGACCGGTAAGTTTAAGTGACTCCATAAGCCTCAACTGAAAGCCCTTGTAAGAGAGCTTTACCTGAGATCTGTCTTAACCTTTCTAGTTCTGCAGAAAAGGGTACCCAGCTTCTCCCCACCTCTTCATGTTCCTTACAGCCAAGGAACACCCTTTCAAAGAAGCCACCAGTACATAAGAGCAACTACTCTATCCTGAGAATAAACACCCCCAACCAGGAGCCCCCCCACACTCACCACTACTCAGGGGGGGCACCCCAGCAGCCAGGACCCCCCCCACTCACCCACACTCAGGGGGGGGCTCCCCAGCAGCCAGGAGGCCACCCCCACTCACAGGGGGGAGCCACTGTAACCAGGGAGCCCTAAAAGCAAAAGAAGCATACCCACCCACCCACCAAAAATAAAAAAAAAATATCTCTTTAGAGATAGTGCACACACTAGAAAACAAAACCCAAAAATCATCACAGGAAAACCAACCACACCACCCCTTCCACTAAAAAGGAAATAAAAAACAAATCTACAATACCATAGCTGTTAACACAACCTAACAAGGCCTCACACCTCCATGAAAACACAACTTTACACTTACACCACACAAAAAAAACATTAACCCTTTATCACCCAAGTACCTAACCATATACCAAGACTATAACCACAACACCATAACAAACTTCACCACAACCCACCACCCACACTCAACTCACCTCCACAACTCCATTAATTAACCATAAGCACATACCAACAGGACCACCTGATCACAAATCCAAACCTGAAAAACAAAACAGCCTCACCAAACACCATGACCCCAAACTACCACACTTGAAAGCCAAAGCTGAACCACCAATACAATCAGTACTGCTCACTCACCACCAACACACCAAACACAGCTTTGCAGCTCCAATAATCTCACTGCAGCCCAAGACCTGAAACAACATTCAACCAAAAAAAAAACACCACCTCTCAACAGCTAATAGCAAGCAAGGCACAGGAGAGCATGCGATCTCCCACAAACAGAAGCTCTCACCACCCTACACCAGCTCCAAGTCACCCGCTCTCATTTGAACACAAGCCCAACACAACCTTCATCCTAAAACACAACACAAGATTTAACAGGACAGACTCAGCCTCTCCTACTCTATTTCAACATTACATCCACCTCACAAGACAAGTCCAAGCAGGAAAATGGGTAATTCAACAGAAAAAAAACAAATTCTGCTACATGGCCTCACCAGGACCCTTCAAATCACCACGTTAGTCAAATAAAAGCCATCCATTACATTAGCCCCCTACATTGCTCTCCACGTGAGCAACAGGTCTCAGTCAATGAGCTTAACGCAAACCACACCTGACCTCACAACATACTCGCACCCCAAAGCAACAAACACTATTGTTACCAAGCCATTAAAAGCCAGAAAAGCAGCCCAGCAACACCTGAACATATACAACCTCAAGACTCCAGAGGCAGGAAAACATTCCACAGCCTTGACTCGCCCTGAAACAAAAACAAACCTAACTAACATGGCCATTTACCCTAACAACCCTACTTATTTCACAGCCTGTTGCAACACTTCCTTACCTTAAGAAGATCGAGCTGACAATAAGAAACTGTAGTCTCACTCAGCTAGCTGACACCGATGGAGTCAGAACGGGATGCAGTATCCACAGCACATGACATCTGGAGCTGAACGGCAGTCCTGCACCAACCCCTCTAAGAAGACAAAAAAAAAATACAGCGAAGATAGAGTGCCTCTCAGGCCCCAAATAGTAAGGTAACCCAGCAGCAGCCCCCCTGGCTATATGACCTCTAAGCCCCCAGCACTCACAATTCACTCTGAGGAAGCCACACGTTTGGGCTAACTCCTGCTGCAAAGTGTATGACTAAGGAATTCATCCTATGACAAGAAACAACAACAAAAAATCAAGTACAAGCCACCTATAAATTCTTCCCTTACATAATCACCACCTTCATTTGCTGCGCAGTCTAAGTTAAATCGCAAATAAGGTGAGAAAAACTCCAACCCCACCTCCGCTTACCTCCAAAACGCCTAAGGTGCCCACATAAGCCAGAACCCAGGAAAACAGTCCAGCAATATTACACCGTACTTATAGTCACCCTTAATGAAGAAAATAAACAGAGGAGCACCATCTGTAGCACTGAAACAGGAACAAAAACAGTAACAAAAAAAGTAAGAGAAAACTCACAAAGAAGACAATGCCATATAAGAAGTACCCCATAAAAGAGGTACCCAAAACACATCCTTCCTCCATGGCACTCACCCCTTAAATGAGGAGGAAGAAGAAAGAAGCCTGGCTCCGCCCTTTCAGATCTCAAAAGCATACCATCTCCACCTGTGCTCTCAGGGCTGACTTCATCTTCACTTCAGGTTATCACTCATTGGTTCAGGCTTGTACTTTGCAGTCATCACACACCTGTAACACACATTCCATATAAGCCCCTAAGAAAAAAAAAATTGCAACAACAAGTCTGCTCCAAGAAAGAGCAACAAAATCATGCATAAACAAAAACAAAAAAGAGCACAGCAGAAGCCCAGTACCATCCTTGAGCTGCCAAATGAAAGGACATAAAAGAAGCCCAGCAGACTACTTTTGGCTACTTACTGACTCTCCGGGCCTGGACCGTGCCACACCCAGTAGACCCTCTCATCCAGGAAACTCCAACACAGGCCTCGCTCACCTTGCAAAAGACAAAAAAAAAACCCAGCTCTCTGACACATGCTTCAGCAGCACACTGGATTGCTTTATTTATAATACAACAGCACCAGGCCAACGCTAAGAGGTACGACACCGTTACCAGCAAAAAAAAGGGACCCACAAAGCCACCCCAGACATTACACTACATCCCAGGGCCATGTTTGACCTGTAACTGCTCATCAGCACCCCTGTGCTCAAACTCTCCCAGAAAAAAAAAAACAAGGATGGGAGTCAGGCAGGAATACAACACTGGCCCGCACAAAATTAAGTGGGAACGTAGCCCGTGTAGAAGCTCCCACATCACAAAAACGAGGCAGCCAGCACTCACAGCCTTTTCACTTCAAACACCCCACTGCAAACTTCATCCTGTAACAACAGAAAACAACAGAGAATAAAATTCAAATCAACTAGTTTTGTTTTTAGTTATAATCAGCCCTTTGGATGGTTTTTTGACTCAAGGAGAAACACAATCTCTCCACTCTGCTCACCTCCAAGATGACAAGGAACCGCCAACAAATTAGAATCCAGCAGATAAAAGCAAGAACACTACACCAATCCTTCAATGGCTCTAGAAAAAAACAGAAATATTAAAATAAAAAAAACAACACAGCAAACTCACCAGCCACCTACTACAAACAAAAAGCCCCAGAAACTCACCTCTTTCTCTAAGTATCCAGTAACCCACAGCTGCAAGAGTGAAACCCCCCAAAAGCTCTCACTAGATTCCCAAAAAGCCTCGTATCTCCCAGCAGCTTCTGGAGGGATATTTAAGAGGCTCCGGGGCAAGCCCTGCCCCGGCCTCCCAACAAGACACAGCTGCACCGGGGCAGCCCCGGCCCCACAGCACCTGGGGTCCTTCGCATAGGTAGCACAGCTGGGCCTCGTTAGGGCTCACCCGAGCCTCTGACAGCTAGCCCAAAACCACAGGCCTCGGCTCCCTCGAACAAAAATGCCCTCGTGAACATCCCGCTGTGAGGCTAGGCGGCCACAGACACGACCTCACAGCGTGCGACACGGTGGCACGAATCGGGTGCAGGGTAAAGGGTAACAGGTGACTCATGCAGGATGCGAGATTAAGCCAGCATCGCAGGGAAGGTGAAGGATCCGGAGCGATCCCGCGTGGATCCGGGAGCAGGACTCGGTAATCCTCATGGTCCCTTCCAACTGAGGAGATCCTGCAAATCCACAAACATAACATCAAGTGCAATGTAGAGATTTACAACTGCTTAGTCCTTTTAATTTAGCCTGACAAACTCTATCACCTTAATTTTAGATTAAGTCAGAAACCTCTCAAAGCAAGGCAGGTGCCCACACGTATGTACTTGCCTCCAGTTTACGTGACGAAGGAAGTCCATCTAAGGCCCCAGTCAGACAAGGGACCACAGCATTTCTATAGATGCAAGTTCACGCTTAAAAGCCCATCCCTGTGGAAGTGGCCGGTATCTCCATACAGCTGAAATTAAATCAAATAGATACATTTAGCATCTGAGCTCACCATTCAGTTCTGACTCCTGGAAGATCATATAATCTCATGACGGCTTAGTTTGAAGGGGACCCTTCAGCCCAACCGCTGCGGTGGGTGGTCGCCCCGTTTGTAGGTCTGCGTAGACCTCGGTCCATTCTTTGCTCCTTAGTTACATTTAATATACTTACAGAGACCAAACAGAGAAATGGTGAAAATAGCAAACAAAACATACATCTTGCAAAAAAAGAAACTCACAGCTCACAGAACAAACAATTTGCTGTACCCATAGAGCAGACCTATTTTTTCTGCCTCCAGAGCTCATCCTTCATTTCACATAACTTTCTTTCCACAATGTCCATTGTGTCACACTTTCTCTTGCTGGACATACTTACGTGTATTTCTCTTCCGGTTTTTTTCAACCGTATGCTGTTGCTGACAGCTTGTACGTGTCTTACCAGCTCAAAAAGTCCTCAACTTCTCATTTGCACGAAACGCAAACAAGACTCAAATATGATTTCTGGCCAACGTTCCCCTTAATACACGCACGCATGTCTCAGTTCAACAGGAGTCTTCTCACATTTACTTCTGTGAGGGATTTCTTTGGGAAAGTCTCCACCGTTTTCATTCTCATTTTTCTGCCAACCAGCAAATCTTTCGTAAGCGTTTGTTTAAATCTCAGCAGTGCCCTCAAGGTAATCAATTTACTCAGTTACAGGCACAGAACAAGATATCGCGAGAAGAGACAATTCCCCGCTTTTGCTAAGTTGCTTCTAGAAAGTTTTAGAAAGTAAAATGTTGCGTCACTTAGGAGTAGTAATGCACACGCACGATCCTAACTTATACAGGGATGCTGCTGCTAACAATAAACGCCATTTGCTGTTCACCACATTGGTGTGAAGTGCAGTCATTTGGCCCCGGCCAGGCGGGTCAGGTGCACAGACGCTAGCGGGGCTGGATCCGCGGGCCTTTAACTCCTGGAAAAGGCAACAACAGCCTTTCTCTGCTTAACCACAAGTATATGCACCTGGATATACATATGCACATGTAAACATACACAAATATGAACACCGCTCGCAAAAAGCCACACTCCGCAAAAGAGTACACATGTTTTGTCATAGGTTCATAGGTTCATATGGTTGGAAAGGACCTACAAGATCATCTAGTCCAACCGTCCTCCTATCACCATCCCGACCCCACTACTCAATCAAATCGCTTAGCACCTCATCTAAACGCTTCTTGAACAGCGCTAGGGATGGTGCCTCAACCGCCTCCCTAGGCAGGCCATTCCAGTGCCTGACCACTCTTTCAGAGGAAAAATGTTTCCTCAGGTCTAATCTAAATCTTCCCCGGCGCAACTTCTGGCCATTCCCTCTCGTCCTGTCATTATTTATCAGGGAGAGAATATTATTTATATTGTCACAAATAATGCCACACCGTATCTTAAATGGATGTGAAAGGCCTGCGGCCAGCCTGCCCTTCATCTGCGTCAGGTTAGTCCCCGTGAAATCCAAAGGCGGGAGGCTCTAAGATCCAGTCGCCGCTAAGATTGTTCAGGAGCGCTCCGAGTCGCCCGCACAATCTTTGTCAACGTTCGATCATTGACCGGATAAAGATTGCTGATAAACTCTCCATCATCCCCTCTTCACAAAGCGCCACGTCAAAAAAATATCCTGGACATAGAACATTGTGCAATATGCGTAAAGATAAATCCTGACTAATTATGCTAGGCGTCACCTTTAACTTTTCACGTAGCCATATCCTTCAGTTCACCTACACCTGGAAAATGATATAGGTGTGAGTCACAAGAGTTAGAAAGTCATGGAATTCAAGACATTCCTGATACTTCAGTTCAAGGTAGGAAGGAAGACAGATCATTAAGGTCGAGGAACACGTGAGTGACTCTTTCAACTTAGGTATGGTAAGCCTTTCCCCTTACAAAGCGTCCTTTCCAGGAGGCTGGTGAAGGACGTAAGTAAAATTCCGCCACGCGGGGTGGACTTTGTCATATATGATTGTAAGAATGCAGGAAGATTTGCATTATTACTTCACCATCCCTGGAAATTTCTTCTTATACTAGACTGCGTAAAGTCCTTTCAGCGGAAGATGACGTTGCCGCCTCAGCGCTCGAGCTGCGGTCTATAGAAAGAGGAAGAGAATGAGGAAAACCAGTACTCGACAGCCGTCATTTTCCTATTTATAGCTGAGGCGTATCCTACTACTCAGCATATTATTGCCTCCCTAGATAGAATTTATAACGCTGTCAGTGATGCTAACTTAAGCCAATGTTTATCATTTATTTTGATCTTCATTTATGCTTGTTGCATTGCTGTTATGTTTTGTTTTTGTTTTGCTGTATTACTGTTTTCATGTGCTGAATGCATCGCAACTGTCAAGTCACTGCCAAAACCACTGATTGAGCACCTGGAGAAAAGACCCGGTCAGCCCCCGGAGCAGGTGGAGGCCGGGCTCCACCCACCCCTCTTAGACCATATTTAAGGGCTGGCTGCAGGCAGAGGTCTCTCTTTTGGGGACTTGTTTTCAGAGCTCAGATCTTGAGAAGCAGGTGAGCGTTCTTCTTTCTGTAACACCGTCTTATGGTGCTGGCGGCAATACTGCCGCTACGCTGTATCTCTAGATAAATTAGACGACAAGCTCTTTGGGACAGCTGCTGTATTTTGCCAACAGATTTCTGCTATGAAAGAAATAGTTCTTGGGGTTTGGTAATAAGTTTGGTATTCAAAAAAACAAACTTGAAAAGAAAATTTGTCTCTTGATAAGTCTGTGTTGACAGATCTCCTCCTGCCTTTAAGGTAGGATTTTCTTGTTGCTCTGGTAGTTACTATTTTCTGTGTAAAAGATGGTGACATTGAATAACCCGTCACAATAAAAGCAAAGGGAGTTTCTATATTTTTCCACTACCTTTGTAAGTAGATAAACAAAAACGCAAGCGGTCTAGGTTTGCGTCAAGTTAGCCGCTCCTTTGTCCGGAGTCTCTGCCATCGTTGTATTGTCCTATAACAATATACTTCTTAAACGAATGGGAAATGGCCTCCTCATTCAGACCCGATCTATTAGCCTAGTGTCCGCCCCTGTAGTTTACTGACAGGAGTCTCTACTTCAGATAATTTGCAGGTGTGGAGATGCCTTAGAGTGAGTTACTGAGGATAGGGTTTCCTAGAAGTGTTTGACTTTGCTTTTGGCTAATCAAAATACGTATGCTGACAACAATGGAATATAGACGGGCATGTTTTGCAGCACATACATATCATGGGACGTTTCGGCTGAGATGAAAAGCGGAGCACGGATAATCACGTGAGACTCTCCCCCGCCTGCCTTTTCTCTACGCTCTGCCTCTTCTTCTTTTTATTTGTGAAAGCTATACGTAACTTTTGAAAACCTGGAATGAAGTTCTCAAATAACGGTAAATAAACTCCTAGTGACCAGAAATACAAACACAGCTACTAAATGTGAAGCCTTATCTTCGTATATTACAGGTTCGAAGGGGATATGCTAGGTGAATAACTTCAATTCTACTAACCTGGCAAATCCTGGGACACATTCCAGAATTCTGTAAGGCACAATGTGAACCGATCTGTAAGCCACTGCGAAAAAATAAAATAAAATAACACACAAAGCTCTTAGCTTAATTATTATTTTTTGGTTAACTCAAATTTGTGATTGCTAGTTCACTATGCTGCAGACTTCAGTAGATAGGGAACTTGGCAGATCAGCAGAAACAAGAAAAAATAAAATAAAATGAAAAGTAAGGAAATAATTTTTCAATAAGTCTTCTATGAGAAGGGAAATCAACCGGGGAAGGGGAGAAACATAACAAAGGAAAGGAAATGAAATATACTGAACAGGATTTCACAGAGAATTCAACATAGGTTTGTTTTGTTACTGTGCCTTTTTTCTAACTGAAGTCTCGCTTTACAAACTTACACAGAATATTTAAACATCGGTTTAACACTTAAATTTGTTTAATTCTATTTCAGTAAGAAAAAATCAATATCAAATAGCACCAATTCAGTTGCATATTACTGCCTACTGTTTCTCTTAATCTCAACTTGAGTTCATTTATTTCAGAAATGACGACGGATAATGATCTTTAATGTTTTTTACACTGAATCTACGATTTCCAAATCAGTGAGGCGGACTTATTGTTAAATGCTACCTACCGGGACAAGTTATATTGGCAGAACTGCATTTCAATGTTGTAGAATGCAGTATTTTCTTGTTATGTAACTTTAGGTTTTCAGTGTTTTTCTTATTTTCCTTTTACTACATTTAACTTCCCTAGCCACGTGGTAGCTTATTTTTCAAGTTAAACAGAACACATTGAACAACAATATTTCCCTGTTGTATCAGTCTAATACCACACATCGTATCTCACACTTGGCTACACCTCCAATAAATCTGTCTCTACATTGGACAGTTAAACAAGCGGTCACAAGTCAGTCTAGCGACGGTCTTCCTATGAGTTTGTCACTTTGCTGTTTTTCTCTAAAATAATCAGTGAAGTTACGAACCACCTCTTAACAGTTAGAAACCTCTCATGTGAATATTATTAATACGGAATACACATAGAAGACCTCCAAGAAGGAAAGAGGTCTCGAGTGATCTCCTTCTTCCAGTGAGTTTAATGCTATTCGAGGAGAACTCGTAATGCAAAGAAATGCAGATATGCCAGCTTTTTCCATCTGAATGTTACATATGGAGTGCAGCTGCTTCACCTAGCTCATGTGTGTTGTTATACTTGTAACACCTGTGTTTTAGAGGAGAACCTCTAGTATGCCCTTTTGTCTAAGTTATCCGGCAACATTTTAAGATGAAAAGTAGTCTAAGCCCGATCAGAAAGATAAATGAGGAGCACAGAGAAAGAATAAGAATGGGGCAAACTACACGTTTCTGTCCCTGTCAAATGACCAGTACTAGAAAATAAAGGAATTTTCAGCTTTGGGACCGTACTGCGTCGTTCCTTGCTGGAGTGACTTGTATTCTTTGTGGTAATTACTTTTTTAAGAGAGGGAAAAAGTTTGCGAAAACTACTTGTTTTTAGGTTGTTTCTGTAAAAAAAAAAATCATGCTTTGCTTTGTGTTTTAAATGGTAGTGGTGTTGACAGCAGTCATTCCGAATTCCTAAATCAAAACTTCATTTTTCAACTTCATCCCACAAAGAATTAATTTCAGAAACAATCACACTCAAAGAACGCGATGGCTGGAAGGAACCTTGAAGCTCTTTCGGTTTCAACCCTTTGCTGTGAGCAAGGCTGCCCCTTGTGAGATTGGGATGCCCGGGGCCCATCCGACCTGGCCTTGAACGTCCCCGGCGGTGGCGTCCGCAGCTTCTCTGGGCAGCCTCGGCCGCACCTCCCCCTGGGTACAAAAAATTCCTCTTTACATCTGATCTAAATCTGCAGTTGAAGTGCTGTAGTTAAACAAGGTTTGAACGGATGAGAGAAGAACTATACCTTCCATTGAATAGTGAGAAAATGAGCCCAAACTAGACTCTGGAACTATTCCTATATGTTCACCAACACGAGCGCACAAAATGATGCTGAAATGACAGATGAAACTGTAGTGAGAGCTTTCCGATTATAGTTATGATAGCATTAAGCTCAGACTGTGGAGAAGAGAAGGGTGAAGTATACTGACTAACTAATTAAATAAGATCAAGAAGAATTGGCAGACAGAAAAAGTTAAAAAATGTAATTTGTGTCATACCAAAGGAAAACGTTTAAAAGAAAAAGCAAGCCAAGCTAAAAAAAAAACAACTCGTTAGAAAGACGAAAAAAAACCCATGGAAAGTATACATCAACAGGAAATGAGCATCACTACTTTGACTACGACTGCTAAAAAAAGTAAGTATTGTGGATTAGTATCGTAAGGATTATCTCAAACGATTTACGCAAAAAAACCAATGTGATGCATCTTCCACGTACGGCCGAGGCTAAATGAAACGGTGCAAGATGTCGCGCCATCACCCCCTAAAAACCAAGTGTGTGAGTTGAGCTCTGGCCTGCTGCTGTGTGTGTTCTGACTCTTTCTGTATAGAGTGATTAGAAGCTTCTCGTGCCTAAGAGCCTGAACGTCTTACCATAAGGAAAACATTTATGTGGCTCACAAGAAGACTGCACGGTAGGCAATAAGTCTGTGTCACGAGCGGAGAAGACAATGAGTTCTTAAAATGAGTACCGAGTACTTAAAGTGCTCTATTTTAGAATGTGGATGCTCTAAGAACAGAGAAACACGTGCAACTCGATGCGTCTGTTTTCAGCTGACTGTGGTATTTGAGAAATGCTCGATATTTACAGGAACTCGGTACATTCTGAGCTTTGCCATTTGTACGGGGAGCGCTGAGTCACAGCCTGAACCTCCGGTTGAGACCTGAAGGGAAGATCGAGTCAGCCCCGGGAGCACAGGCGAAGGCAATTCGCCTCTGCGAAGGGAAGGGGTAGAGCCAAGCTTCACACCTTTTAGACCTCCTTCAAAGGCTGACTGCCGCCGAGGAACGATCTCCTGTTGGAGATCCCTCCTTCTGGAGTTATTTCCCTGCGTTCCTAGATCCTCTGAGACAGGTGGGCATTCATTTTCCTTCCTTTTGTAACACCTTGTCTGCGCTGGTCCTTTTGCCTTTATACCATTATAGTCTAAAATTTCAGGATCGTGTTGTAGGATAGTTCAGGAAAAACTGTCATCTGCCTAAAAGCAAAAAGCTTATTTATGGTGATTTTCCTAATAGTATAGTCCCTAGACTACAGGAGACAATATTGGTTTCAATAGTTTGAACTCCATTTGGTGTCACAGAGTAGCTGACTTTGAATGATTCGAATCCTATTGCGTGCTTTTCTGAAACCGTTTCATTTGTTTAAAGTAATTTTTTCCCCCTTCTTCAAAACTTTCAATTTCTGCTGCTTGGTAGGTCCTTACCGCATGTGAAATGTTGCTGTCAAGCATCCATTTCCTCGCTGAATTAAAATCTTTGGTAGAAGATTTAAAAAAAAAATCTCAAAACCCCAACAAAATACAAATAACGACGACAATGAAGATTCCTTCACGTTATGTGACAAAGTGCAATGCTAGCAACACGATATCAAACGTGCCCCATCTGAATCATTGACCGTGTTTAAACCCACCTCTCTGTTTAGATACCTTGACTAAGGTGGCAATAGAAAGTATTATGTCAATTAGAAGCGTGTCACATTCCAAAGAGAAATTAATTGCGCTTCTATGTATCCAGAGACAAAATGTCTCTTCCTCTTTTTGTTTTTTTCTTTACAGTTATGACTTTAAATAGGAATATTTGATAGAAACAAACCAGCGTCACGTGGATAATTTTTCTCTTTGAGGTCAAACAAGAGAAACTGATATCTCTGACGTGACGTCAAATTCCTCTACTGCCGTGGAATCGCAACAGAAGAACGTTACTAAAGTGATCTGTGCTATTTAAAGAAGCTCATTAGCACCCTTATAAATTGCAGTATTGCCACTGTCAGTAACACGATATGTGGGAGTTAACGTAGCTAAAAATAAAGGATGTCCCTTAGGCGAAGAAGAATCAAAATGTTCTCTGAATAGTTTTGACTAAATCCTACATTGTAAGACACACCTGCAGTGTAAAATATGCACGTAGGAGTGGCAGGACTTAACAGCTGCATTGCAGATCATAGAGACCGCATTAAGTAATGGCTGTGGGATTATTTTCCTTTAAAGGGAAGAAATACAAGTTTGTGCTTTGCTTTGCTTACGCTCAGTTACCCGCCTCCCGTCTTCGCTACCGCTGAGACCAATCACGGTAGGAACAGTGGCTTTTCGTTTCGAAAGGATCGTATTTTTTTCCCGGGTATTTGACGCTTCTACCTTCCCCCAGTAACTGGAAACTTAAAAATGGTACAAACATTTGAAAAACATCACACTAGCAAAATCTTGAGAATTTGGCTCCTAATCGTCGACGCTGACAGTTTCATCGGCGTGATTATTTTGGCCGAAACCAGTTTGGAATTGAATTTTGTCTTGCTGCTTAAGAGTTCTTCATCAATAAGCGCTTGTCGAGGCCGTCACTGCACAAATAGATAACTCTATGGCACCTTACCGTACAAATTAAATCACAGAGACCATTGACCAGTTGAAAAAGCTGACAGTTGAAATTCTAAATCTCTTTATTACAGCTGCCAAGAATATCTGAAGAAGACATGAGGGAAGCTTTTCATTTTTATCTTTTATTTTTTCCCTCAGGTTCTCTTATCCTATAGACGGTGCCCCAATAA
Source organism: Cyrtonyx montezumae (assembly GCF_038088225.1). NCBI lineage: Eukaryota > Metazoa > Chordata > Aves > Galliformes > Odontophoridae > Cyrtonyx > Cyrtonyx montezumae. The sequence goes on along the minus strand of NW_027071936.1, from coordinate 14,149,194 downwards.
ATGTTCAGATTTTTAGACTGGACGTTGTTTTTTTCTGCCAACTCAACTATAGATATTCTACTTACATAGTGCCTACTGTTTAATACAAAGATGAGGAGCATCCTCAGGAATGAAAATCTGACATGTAAAATGAACAGAATCGTAGAAGAGGCAGCTAAAAATGTCGTCTTCGTTGCCCTGACTTATTTCCAAAAGGGAAATTATTTCTCGGACCTCGATGCTTTCGTGGTTAAAAAATGTTAAACATCGATATTACGGGTGATGCAATGGATCAGTCAAGTACTTTCAGATTTGGTTCTCTCGATAAAATACTTCCACTGATATATTACAAGTGACTATAATGGCGTCGCAGTTTATTCAATCACAACGGGTAACCCGGAAAACGAAGGGGAAGAGGGCGTTACACTTTTCTGGAAATCGAGTTTGAAACAGTTTGAAACAGTATCTGCAAATGGAGACAGCGTAACCATTTAGGAACGGGAATGAGTGTTACTTGTTATCTACTTCACATTTTTTCTGTCAGGTTTGTAACAAATTCGTAAATACTTTGAGTTTTTGAACACGCCCAGATTTAGCCCCTGCTATTTCGGTTAAGAAGCGCTGCAGACTCGGCAATCCGCATCGGCTAACGGATCTACTTATCAGAAAATAGCTAAGTCATTGGTCTCATCTCCTACGCCTACAGCGCGCTCTCTCTGATTGTCATCCATCACATAACGCAGTTTTAATAGAATACTTCGTTTACATCACTTCACAAAAAATGTTAGTAGAACAGCATCAACATCTTCCTGTGATGTCGTACTCTGACGCAGATGCCATTTTACAATAGTACATCGCTGTCAGGTCACTTATACCATCACAGTCACAGAGCGGGAGCTTTTCATTTTGGCTGAAAAATTTTCATGTTCCGCTACATGAACTCAGACTTGTCCTTACTGATGGGAAATTCTGATCTTACATTACAGGACTACGTTAACGTTCCGATAAACAGACCGCCTCCACGTAAGTCTCCGATTTCATTTCTTTAGTGAGCAAGCATAGGGATCTCTTAATGCTTTCTGTAACGCTACTTTTCCTAGCGTCTCTCTTACGTATAGAGCGTTGGCTGATTGCAGCCATCAGGTGGTGACCGACAAACTGTGATCGTTTTGGCTGTATAAAGCGTTTGCAGCAGACGCGAAAACAGAACGCGAATTACCTTGGAGCGGTCTACAGTTACAAAACCATGACGGATAAAGGTTTGGGCAAGCGTTGCTGGGTGGCGGGAGCTCGTTTCGTTCAATCTACAGAAGGACTCTGAAATGCAGCCTTATCATTAGCACTATGGTTGGGATTATTCAGAAAAAGTAAGCTACTCGCTGGGGGATTTTCTGAAATATCGCAAGCAAACGTCAGAAGGAACGCTCCCCTTTTCTCGTGTAAGTCACAGAGGTACATTTTCTATCATCTCTCACGATATACATTGAAAGACTAACAACTCATGATGTAATTACAAAGATTCCTGCGGCTTCTACATTGGCCTAAACACAAACTCTACATGCCCAGGGATTAAAAGTATATTCAAAATTCATGAGGGATTAAAAGAATATTCAAAAGCAACTATTTTCATTAATAGAGCTGATATCATAACCTAGTAACTAAAAGGGGCTTATATCTGACAAATAAACAAGAAAACAAACAAAAAACAAAGGCAGCAAACAAAAAAAACACATTAAGGTGAAGCAGGTTTGTTGTGCTTTAACAAAGGCGAGAGTTAACAAGAATGAGCGAACTGCTTGAATTAAAACCAGCGCAAATTGTAATAGCTCTTACAAATTACAGGGATTATTTGAATGCTTGTACATTTCACAACCCGTTTCTTCAAAAAGTAATTGTGTATCAATACACTTTGAAGTCCTTTCCACTGAGCCATAACGACACCTAGGTATAAACAACACTGTTTTGAAAGCAGTAATGAATATTTACTCTACTGGAGCGAAATCGGAACCTGACAGTCACAAAAAGTAAAGAGGTCAGCTTGCATAAGACTCTACCCAGTGAAGTGATACTTAACAGCTCAGAAATAACCCAACGCAATTCTACAGCTCGGCATTCTGAATACTGAATTTGGAAACATCGCCACGTCCTCTTATAACTCCTTCTAACAACTGGCTTTGAAGCAGGAGAATGAAGTGGACACTAATGACCTAAGTTAACTTAGGCTACTGCCATGCGTTTGTTGAAACATCACATATAAAAAACATCCCACAAATAAATAACCTGGACAAAACGTACCGACAATTCTTCATTTTTTATAAGAAAATCACCGTTAAAAAGTTCTTAGAAATACACCTAATAACAAAAACACTAGATTCACCGTGACTTCGATCGTATTCCTTTTAGAAATGTTTCCCAAAGGAAAGACGCATTGAATGTGTTAACAAACGCACCTAGCGACGTTCCTTAAAAGCAAATGGTGCAAACGTGCCAAGAATTCCTTAGCATCGGCAACAAATATCTGATGAGGAAACCGAAAGAGATCATCGTTCACTAAAATGACTGCTCTATTAATCCAAGAGTGGCTTCTAGAAGCTTACCATACTTACAAACTCAGAAAACCTACAGATCGGTTCTACTAGCGTAGAACTTCTGTACGCATAACTCCCACAAAAAGAAACCTGCTCAGAAAGGAGTTAGTACATCTGCGCCATCGCCGGGACTTCTAAAGCAAGGAACTGTTAAAAAAATATATACAAAGCCCAACACCATTCGTAGGGTGCGGAGCAACACAAGACCAGCTGTGTAGCCACACCGCAACATCTGCAGCTTACTGTGACAAAGAATGAAAACAGTAATTCTGTCCTCTACGACACCAGTATCCGCCCTAGGTGAGATCACAGAATCACAGAACCGCCAGGGTTGGAAAAGACCGCCGAGATGATCCAGTCCAACCGTCCACCTACCTCCGATAGCTCTCGCTAAACCAAGTCCCTCATCACAACCTCCTTGAACCCCTCCAGGGTCGGTGACCCCGCCACCCCCCTGGGCAGCCCGGTGCAGCGCCTGACCGCTCATTTGGGGAAGCGGTACATCCCAACGTCCAGCCTGAATGCAACTTGAGGTCATTCCCTCGCATCCGATCTCTAGCTGCACGAGAGAAGAAGGAGACTTCCAGTTGACTACGAACTCCCTTCGGGTAGCTGTGGAGAGCAGTAAAGTCCCCCCTGAGCCTCCTCTTCTCGAGACTGAACAATCCCAGCTCCCTCAGCCATTCCACATATGGCCTGTGCTCCAGACCCCTCACCAGCTCAGCTGCCCTTCTCTGGACACAGAGAAACCTGTCCAGAAAATCTGGACCCCTTCACCCTACCATTCTCCTGAACGATTCAAAGTCAGCCGTCCGGAAGTCCAAAGTAGCAGTATTGCTGTCCGCTCTCCTGCCTCCACCGAGAACCAAGAACTCCACGATTTCACCGTCACTCTGACCAAGACAGCTCCCCGACCTCCACCTCTCCATTTGTGAACCGCAGGTCTAGTGGGGCGTCTCTCCCACCCGCTGCAGAAGGAAGTTATCTTCTATACACTCTAGAAGCCACCCGGACCGCTGCTTGTGTGCTGGATTCCCAGCATACGCCAGGGAAGCTGAAGACCCCCCAAGAGGACGAGGGCTGGCGATCGCGCGACTTCTGCGCGCTGCTCATAGAAGATCTCGTCTGTCTCTTCAACCTGGTTCGGTGGTCCGTAACAGACCCCACCAGGATATCTGCCTCGTTTGCCCTTCCCCTGATCCTCAGCCATAGAAATGCAACTTGATCATCCCCAGCCACGAGCTCAACAACACCGAAACGCACCCTAACAGAGAGCCACGCCACCAGCCTTCCTTCCTCGCCTCCCTTCCCGAGGAGCTCGCGGCCATCCGCTGCGGCATTCCAGCCACGGGAGTGAGCCGTCAGGGCAACTAAGTCACCGTTTGCGTGCCGCACAATGGCTCCCACCCCTCTTGCTGCCCACGCCGCCTGGACTGGCGAAGATGCGCACTTCAGCGGAGTCACGCATCAATCAGAGTCGTAACTTTAACACCGATAGTCCACATCGGTAGAAAAGCAACAGAGCATTTCAAGCACAGACTCTCGAGCACGGCTTCAGCCCGGGGCACTCCGACGTGCTGCACTCGGGGGACCGAGCAGAGCAGCTCTGCGCCCCCAGCCCTTCTCCCTGCTGCTCCTCGCACGCACTCAGCCCCGTCTCCGTGTCCGGACTTAAACACACGGAGATGAGCGTCCCTTTTCAAGCACCCACACAGCGAGAAACGGAAAGCAGAAGCGAGCGGCCAGCAGATACAACTATCCTCTCCTACCTTCCTCGTGGCATCCGCATCCTCGGGCCCCTCGGGGTTCTCCCAGCTCCTGCGCGGGGCTCAGGGCTGCTGGCAGCAAGGCGGAGCGGCACGCCGGGCCCCGCGGCCACCGCTCCGGGGACGCAGCGCCCGAGGGCGCCGAGCACAGAGCCCACCCCGCAGCCACAGGGCCGCCCTGCCGCTGGGAGGAGCCGAGCGCAGCAGACCCCTCCCAGCACGGCTCGGCGTCTGCGTAGACGGAGGCATCATGGCGGAGAAGGTGCAGAAGAGGTGAGGCCGGGCCGGGGCTGCTCCTCCCGCGGTCCACCCGCCCCTGCGGTCCCCTGAGTCCCTCGTGCGCCCCAGCGGTGCCACCCGCCCCCCCGTGCCCCCCGTCGGTCTCTAGGTGCGCCGCCGCGGTGCCCCCCACCCCGTCGGTGGTTCCCGCCCGGCAACCCCTGTGCCACCTTGCGGACCCCGATCCGTGCCCCGTGTTGTCCCCCTATCCCCACCCCACGTGGCCGCGCGTTCCCTCCGCAGCGTGAAGATCGCGCCGGGAGCAGTGGTGTGTGTGGAGAGCGAGATCCGCGGCGATGTGACCATCGGTAAGGACTGCGCCCTGTCACCCGCCCGCCCGCCCGCCGGGCTACGTGCGGGTGGCTGTGCTGACGGCGGGGCGGCTTCCGCAGGGCCGAGGACGGTGATCCACCCGAAGGCCAGGATCATCGCGGAGGCAGGGCCCATCGTGATCGGGGAAGGCAACCTGATAGAGGAGCAGGCGCTCATCATCAACGGGTGCGTGCGGGGCTGCCCTCTTCCTGCCCTGCTGCGAGGGCGGCTGCTGCTAACACCGTAGTACGTTCGGCTGTCTCTCGCAGGTACCCTGAAAACATCACGCCAGAGACTGAGGAGGTGGAGCCCAAGCCCATGGTCATTGGCACCAACAACGTCTTTGAAGTCGGGTGCTGTATCCTTGTGCCGCGGGGCAACGCGTGGATGTCGCCCGGGCATGGGCAGCCTGGGGGCGCTCGAGGGGGCAGAAACCGGTTCGAAAGTGACGCTGGGGCGTACCTTTGGAACCCCAAGGTTTTCCTTTGACAATAACCTGTAGATTCACAGGCAATGAAAGTGGGAGACAACAACGTAATTGAATCCAAAGGTGAGCTCGGGCATTCTGCGTTCTGCTCAGTTTGCGCTGTGGCAGCGGCGGTGCGTGGCTGCGAGCGGGGCGGCCCTCACGGGGACTCTCCTTACAGCATTTGTCGGTAGGAACGTGATCCTGACGAGCGGCTGCATCATCGGGGCCTGCTGCAACGTCAACACCTACGAGGTGATCCCCGAGAACACCGTCATCTACGGGGCCGACTGCCTCCGCCGCGTGCAGACCGAGCGGCCGCAGGTAGGGGTCCCCCCATCGCCACGCTCCCCTCGTGGCTGCCCGTTGCTGACAGCGCCGCTCTTTCCAGCCCCAGACGCTGCAGCTGGACTTCCTGATGAAAATCCTGCCCAACTACCATCACCTGAAGAAGACGATGAAGGCTGCGTCCACCCCTGTTAAGAGCTGAAAGCCCTCGGCCATCGCTTGCGTGCCGGGGGTCCCTTGTCCTCTGGGCATCGTACAGCTCAGAAAGCAGCTGGGTGCTGCACCCTTCCTTCCGGCTCGTGTCTTTTATTTATAGCCCCCCAAGCTCGGCAGGCTGTGGACCTGCTCTCTCCCTCGTGCCACCTCTTAACATTCCACATACTTTATGGGAATAAAGCGGTTCTGCTCGTGCTGCAGCGTGCGCTTGCCGTTCTTTCCTCCGTGCTCTGGGCTGGGCAATGGAGGGCCGCAAAGTACTGCCACGAGCACTGAGCACCGCCTTTAAGCCCGCGGTGCTGTCGTGTCGCAGCCGCGGGCCAGAAGGCACCCTGAGTCCCGAGGTGTGGCGACGGATCCCGCAGCGGCCGGTAGAGGGAAGCCGGGCCTGGCCCGGCGCTGAGCGGCAGCGAGAGGCCGAGCGGAGATAGCAGGACTGCAGCGGGGAGCAGGCGGTGGGCCGTGGGGCTCTGCGCAGCCCACCCCGTCTGTGTGCGCGGGGAAACGGAGCGTTGCAGCTCCTGGCGGGGACCGGAGCCTTGCCGTCCCGACGTGGGTGCAGCGCCGCTCAGGACGCGCAGAAATCCCTCAGGCTGAGCCTAAATACGGGCCGCGAGCGCCGTCCCAAGGGCTTCCGCCACCCCAAAGCAGGGCCGGCCACGCTGTACGGAGACGGCCGCCCCAGTGTCCCACTCGTTCCCGACACCCAGCCGATATCACGCGTTCCTGTGGCCGCGTCCCCAGCCTTGTCAGACCTCCCGTCCCACAGCCTGCGTGCCACGCGCTCGACGGCGCGTCCGCAGCCCCACGTGCTACGTACCCCACCTCGCTTCCCACGTCCTGACCCCAACGCCCGCGTCCCCGGCCACGCACGCCGTGCATCGACAATCGCGTCCCAGCCCACAATCCTTTGTCCTCCATCCCGGCCCCGCGTCCAACCCCCACCTCCCGTCCCCGGCCCCGTCCCGCCCCGCGTCCCACCCCCAGCGCCGTGCGCCCGCCCGGCCCGGCCCCGCCCCGCCCGGCCCCGCTCCCTCCCGCCCGCCGCAGGGCCGCGCCGGAGGCAGCCGCGGGCGGGTGGCGGTGCGGTGGCGGCACCATGAGCAGCGGCGCCGCCGAGCGGGAGGGCCCCGCCGAGCCGGCTCTGCCCGAGGAGGAGGTAGCCGGCCGGGGGGGGGGGGGAGTGGGCGACTCGCGGGGCGGCCCCCACGCGTGTCCGCGGGGTCCCGCGAGCCTGGGCGTGGGGCTCGGGGCGCGGCGAGAGACGATGGAAGTTGAGGCGGGCGGGCTGAGGGGCGGCCCGGAGCCGGGGTGCGCCGCGGATAGAGGGGTTCGGGACGTTCGGACACGCGCGGGGGGCGGGCACACCGCCGCGTGCCCAGGGAGCGGAGGAGCCCCGCTGGGCGGCGGGACGGACGGCCGCGGGGAGCAGGGACGGCGGCCCCGTTGGGCCGCTGGCGGGACCGCTCCCGGCGCACCCACGAGGTCGGCGCCCGCCGCTGCGCCCTGTCCGCGGCATGCCGGGCGGGGGTCGGGGCGGGGGCATCCGAGCGGCTCACCGCTAGTGGAACATTAAAGCGAGCCGGGGCCGGGGAAGGTGATCGGATGCCTGCGGAGTGAGTCACCGCGCTCCTCCCGCCGGTCCCCTTCCTGCCCCGGTGGAGCTGGGCGCAGGGCCGGCGGAGCGTGACCGCGTCCTTGGGGCGGCCGAGGGGCCGCGGCGCTCCCCCCGCTGCCCGTCGCACCGCCCGCGGCCGCCGCTTCCGTGGCGAACTCCGCCCGGGCCGCTCTCGGCCGGAGCCGGGCCGCCCAGAGCCCCACCCGACCGCCCCGTGTGCCACCTGCCGGGCGTCCCCCGCTGTCCCCTTCCCAGGGCGAGGAGAAAACGTGCGGAGACGGCACGGAGGGGACAAAACGGACGCGAGGCGGTGCCTCGGGTCGCCCGGGGGCAGCGGCGGCAGCAGAGGGTGCGGGGTGGGGCGGGCAGGGGCACGGGGCGGCTCCCGGAGAGCTCCCGCATCCGCCGTCCTCGCCGGGTGACAGCCCCGGGCGAGCCGGGGAGAAAGGCTGAATGCCGAACAGCGGAGGGGCTGCCACGGAGCGTGTCAGCCCACTGCCGTGGAGGGGTGCCCGTGGGAGCCGTCCCCGTCCCCTGCAATGGGGCTCTGTCACTGCCCGCCCCGGCCTGCACGCGTAGCTCCAGCGCCACGGCTCCGTCAGAGAGCAGCCCCGCTCCGTGGGGCAGCTTTTCCCCACAGCTCCGTGCTGGGGCGGCCGTGTCCCGACTCCTGCCCCGGCCCCCCGCCCGTCCTCTGCTTTTGGGCAGGGGGGAAAGCCGAGATGGGGCTCCCCCCCCTCACGGTCCTGCTGTAATCCGGCGCTTCTCTCCCTCCTCACCGAGCACCGCAGCGCTGGCCCGACTTGGCCGACCCGCGTTTGAACTTTCAAAGAAAACAAGTCATTACCGAGGAGAAGCCGCATCTCCGTGAGGCCTAATTTCTGAAGGTTTTTTTCAGGGCCTTTATCTCTCCTATCTGCTGTGCAGCCATGGGGCTAAATTACCCGGAAAGTCAGGCTCGGGCGGGTTTGGCTTTCAGGAACGCAGCTCGCAGCGGGCACTTCCTTGAGGCTGTGAACACAGTGCTGTGCGCAGGAGCGGGGCCTGGAGACCCCGGGCAAGCTCCGGGGGGCCCGCTAACAGCTGTCGTTCTGCCCCTGCAGGTGAGGACCCTGTTTGTCAGCGGCCTGCCCCTGGACATCAAGCCCCGCGAGCTCTACCTGCTCTTCAGGCCCTTCAAGGTACTGCACCCACTGCGGGGCTCCGGGGGCCTTTATGGCGACGCGAGACCAACGGTGCTTCTCTCTTCTCCCGCAGGGCTACGAGGGGTCGCTGATCAAGCTCACCTCCAAGCAGGTAGGGGCTGTGCTGTGCCCCGTCCCCCCCGCCTGCGGCTGCCCTCGCCGACTGGGTGTGTGGTGGGGACCTGGCCCTGACTGCCCCTCGCCTCCTCTCTCCGCAGCCCGTGGGGTTCGTGAGCTTCGACAGCCGCTCGGAGGCTGAGGCCGCCAAGAATGCACTGAACGTGAGTGCTGTGACCCCCCGGGGGACGCCAAAAGAGACGGATCCCAGTATCTGTTACCCCGTGGAGACCTCCCGGGAAAGCCCGGACCCTCCCCATCCTCACGTTGAGGCAAAACGCCGCTAATCCCTGGCTGGGAGCGTGGCCGCACGGGATGCCGACTACCAAATATGGTGCTGAGCTCGAGGATGTCGGAGGAATGCGAGCCGCGGGGCCACGCTCGCTGCCAAGCGCATGAGGTCACGGCCACCCCAGCAGCCCACGGGGATACTGGGACAAAATCCGGGGCTGTTTTAGCCCAAGTGGCTTTCCTGAATGGGGTAGGGGGGGGGCAGCCCTGACGCCAGCAGCATCCCACCACGAGATTCGGGCAAACTGACCTCTGCTGCCCGTTTCCTTCCCGCAGGGCATCCGCTTCGACCCTGAGATCCCTCAGACGCTGCGGCTGGAGTTCGCCAAGGCCAACACCAAGATGGCCAAGAGCAAGCTGGTGGGCACCCCCAACCCCAGCGCGCCCCTCCCAAACGCCGTACCTCAGTTCATCGCCAGGGAGCCCTGTGAGTGCTTGCATCCTGACCCTGGTCCTGCCAGTATTTGGCCCCGGCGGACGCCCCCTTCTCACTCCAGCAGCTGGGGCAGTGATACCTAGGAGCTGGGTGCAGGGGAGCTTTTGAGGAGGCACAGCAACAGCGGGTGGGTTTGGAATCCAGCTGCTTGGGCTTGGGGTGACGCGCGGGCAGGCGATGGTGGCCCGGGCAGAAGTGCCCTTCGGGCAGAGCTTATACCTGCTATCCACCTCCCCCTTGCTTTAAGGATTAATTCTTCTCCTTTTCCTGCAGATGAGCTCACAGTGCCTGCACTTTACCCCGGCAGCCCTGAAGTGTGGGGGCCGTACCCTCTGTACCCAGCGGAGCTGGCGCCTGCTCTACCTCCTCCTGCGTTCACATACCCCGCTTCGCTGCATGCCCAGGTAACGCCGCCGGCCCACAGCGCTGCAGCCTTTGGCACAGGCAGAGCTAGCGGGAGGGAGAGGAGGGGAGCTCTGGGGCCGGCTGCCCAGAGGAAGAGCAGCGGTAAATATTATTGCAGCCTCATACTTCCCCTGTCGCGGCGGCGCTGACAGGCAGCACCTGTGCTCCTCCTGGAGGAATCGGCGCCGCAGCCCCGGGGTACGGCCGCAGCCTCTCTCCCTGCTCACCCCCTGCCCCCGTGTCTTGCAGATGCGCTGGCTCCCTCCCTCCGAGGCTGGGTCTCAGGGCTGGAAGTCCCGTCAGTTCTGCTGAATGCTGTGTAAGTGTCCCCAGGCCCTCCTCTCTGGAGCGCACCTGTGCGGTGCCGGCCAAAACCGGGGCGGGAAGGGGGACGCGTCAGCCCCGTCCCTGAGCCCTGCCGTGCCACCCGCAGGTCTCGGGTGTGTGATGGCGGCCGACGGTCAGTCTTGTGGGTATGAGCAGAGCTCCCCGGCGGCTGCTGGGCACGCGCGCTCTCCGCAGAACCACCGTGTGCTGGTAAGGAGCGCGGCGCTCGGGCACGCGGCTGTTTCCCCTGCTTATCAGCCCACAGCGGGACTGCCCTGTCACGCCACCCCCCCTCTGCCATACAGCTTCCTGCCGTACAGCCACGCTCCTTCTAAACACAAAACACAACTTCACTCTGCCCCCCACCCCGAGCGGCCACGTCCCGGTGCCACGCCTGCCTCGTGCCCCTGAGATGCGGCTGCTCCCCCAGGCAGTGTCATCTCCCCAGCCCGGCTGCGTCTGAAACCTGTGCCCCTCTCATTACAGGCTAGGAAGAAACCTCACACAAGTCTGGATTCCTCCAAGACTTTCCCACAGCCTCTATCACACATCTGTTCTCCTAGAAGAAAGCGAGAAGCATACCCAGTAATAATATTTCCCTCTTTTACACTGTATATTTGTAAGAAAGAGCGTCTTACTGCTGAAAGCGTGATTTGACAGGCATTGCCGTAGCGTTTGAAAGGTATTTTCAAACACCCCTAGGAAAGCAGACTGCCAAAAGAAAAAAAAAAAAGAGCAAAGCGAAAGCAAGTATTTTTGTACCAAACTTCCGAACAGGACAATCTCACACGGGGCCGGATGATGGTTTTTGCGCTCAACTTCCAACAGCACGCCCTTAGCGGCCTGCTCCCATCTGCAGGCCACACACCAAAGGGCAGGATACACGCTGCCTCAGCACGGCCTGTGGTGTCCGCGGTGCTCGGGCAACAGCAGCGTCGCCTCGGGACCCCGGTGCGCTGCCAGCAGTGGGGTTCCCTTCCCGGCTGCGGCGCGCGGTGCCAGCTGTGACAGGCAGCTTCCTTACCTTGGTGTGATGTTAACGGCTTGTTGCACAGCTCTGGCAAGAAGTGATGCTCACATCAGAGACGGTCAGAGACAGCCCACACCTGTAGCAAGGTGAGAATTTGCCTTCTCCTGCCACGGCTGCTCCGAGACGTTAAGGGCGATGCAGACTGCTGTGCAAGGAGTTGGACCCTCCGATCCCGATTCCGGGCTGTGGGACTGGGATACGCACCCGCTCCTGCAGGGTTCTGCTGTGGCTTCTGCACCCGGTGACGCTGGTCTGGCTGCAGAGCGCGTCCGCGGAGCGAAGCCCGAGGGAGGCTGCTGGTAGCACGGGGCGGGATGGATCCGGCACAGGGGCTGCATGCTGACGTCCTCCACGCACCGGGACAAACTGGCATGAGGAAGAGCAAAGCAAAACAGCAACAAACAAAACCAACCGCCCATTTGTTTCCTCGAAAAAGAGGTGCCAACCCAGTCTCCCATTAATCGCCTGAGCAGAACTCCCAGCCTCTCACCCTCCTCCATCTTCTGCCTGGGCCTCGTGCAGCTGGGAACAGGGCTGCCCGGGGCAGGGAAGGTGGGGGGGGGGGGGGGGACGCAGCAGAAAAGGGGTGCCACCGGGCCACTGGCACGCAGCGGGGTGGGCAGAGGTGCCTCGAGCGAGGTAGCTCTGCAGGGATGGTACAGCGCTCCCAGCAGTGGACTACTGTAGCAAACGACTTCCTGTGTTTTGTTCTGTTTTCGCGGAGGAGAGGAAAGGAGCTTCCGTGCCGTCTTCTCCGCTTTTGGACATATGTTTAAAGGTACTTTTCTATTGTAATTTTTTTTTAAATAAAGCCAGTGATTATTGTAAGTTACGCGTGGAGTGTGGCGTACTGTGATTCGGATTGGGGACACGGCCAAGGGCCCCGGCAAACGCTGGAGGGACAGGCAGCCCCCCCAAACTGCCAAGCTCTGCAGCAGGGCCTGGAGGGCAGATGGCGGCCGGCCGGCTCGCTTCGTCCTCTAGGAGGACTCCGGCAGGCAGGAAGAGGGAGCAGCAAACTGCAAGGAACGCTCCAAGTTTATAAAGACGTTATCGGTTTGTTTCTAAACTCCCCATCTTGGCACTGAGCGCGGGAGCTAAGCTGCGATTTTCCATGAGCTCAGCTGCAGATGAGGCAAATGTAACCTAGAGACGATGGGCCAGATTATCATTATTTAACACGCTGAGAATTTTCAGAAACCATCCCATCGGCCCAAGCTCCGAATTCCTCCCGCATCAATCCAGCCCTGATAACTGCGGGCTGCCCCCCAAAGGAGCCCCACCGTCAGCCAGGCTCCTGCAGCACGGTACCAGCAGCAAGCTCAGCCTCACAAGCGCGTCTGAAGGACGCCAGCGCCGGTGGCTCGCTGCTTGGGGCGGGCGAGAGGCACGGTGTCACTCAGCACCACGCTTAGCTGGCAGAGATGAGCTACGGGTTAAGGCCTCAGCGCAGGCTGCTAATCCACCCACGGCCGCCACAGGTCACAGCCTCGGGCCGAGGGAGCTCGTGGCTTTTGCCTGGGTACACGCGGCAGCAAGAGCTGCCCTGTAAGAAGGAGGTGAAAACATTTAACCTCCTGAGCCCCTTCTTTCACGTCCTCTACGCTAAAGCATTTTCGTCGCCGTGCTGGCTGGCCTTGCCCTCGCTGATGAGGGCTGAGAGCAGCGGCTGCCCGCCCAGACCCGACGTCCCCTCTGCCTGCGCTGACCTTTCCCCACGCAGGCCGGGGCCGCGCTCCCCGCGGGACAGTTGGACGCCTACGGGAGGGCCCCGCCGACAGCATTGCAAAACGGCACCGGGGAGCCCCAGGCCAATGCTGGCACCCGGTGCCACGGACAGTCCCATGGGTACGCACAGGCGGAGCTAGAAAAAACAAGATGAGAAAAGGCACTCTTCATGCTCCCGTTTTCCCAAGGCCTTCCCTCCCCAGTCCCCACCGGTCAAGGCTGGGCCAGGTGCAGGCGATGAGAGCAGCCCCCTCCCATGCTCTCGCTCTCCAGGGCAGAGGGAAAGCCCCGCTGCCAGCTCCCCAAACCGGACAGACACCGCTGAGCACCGGGGAGGGAGGGCAAAGGGCAGACAGGGCTGCCCCGAGGCCAGTCGGCGGCGCTTTCACTGGGCTCCGCTGGAGTCAGGAGAAGGAAAAACAGGGCCAGGAGAAGAGAGAAGGGACGACACCGGGGTTTAGACAGGCAGCACGGGCCAAGGGATGGCTGCAAGGTCGCTGGAGAGGCAGGCCGGGACGGAAGCTAGAAGGGAGGCACGGCAGGCCGCAAAGACCCGAGCCCGGCCTGCAGCACTCGAGCTCACCGCCACTCACAGGCCAGAGAGCAAGGTGGTGGAAGAGCTTCAAGCTGAGAGGGACCATTAGCAGCTTGCTGAAATGCTGCCTCTACAATATGGATAAGTCAACTATTAGCAGAGTCTGGACTTCATCTCCTCAGCCTCCATAATTAATAACTAGCTCAGGAGGGAATGGAGAATGCAACATAACCAAGGGAGACGGGAGGAAGTCGCACGAGTACTTCAAGGCCTTGGATGTAAGCCCAGAAGGGCAGGTACAGTCAAAAAATTAACCCAACAAAACCTCCTGCCCTCACCATCCTTTCCCCTTGCTCTGCACAACGCTCAGTCCACGAGGCTGACACAGCCAAGCACGTGGGTCCCAAATGAAGTTCTCAAGGTCAAAGCCGCCTGACTGCGGCCTGCTTGCACGTGCCGGCACCCCACAGCAGCAGATGGGGCCGGGAAGCAGCAACAAGACCGGCTCCTACCGTAGCTGAGCGGTACCGAGGCAATGAGCAATCAGAAGCAGGCCCCGGGCTCTGGGCTACCAAGGGCTGAGTTCTCCTCCCCCCAGCAGCCATCGGACTCTCGCTTGGCGCTGGGTAAGCCCTCAGCCCTAGCAGACACACACTTTCCCAGAAAAGTAGCTGCCAGCGGTCCCCGAGGCGGTAACACACTAAGGAATTTCGGCCCGGTAACATAAGCAGCGACCGGAAAGCAAGCAACGAAGCTGGAAATAATGGGACATCAGCAGCGAGGCTGCTGCTAGTTCTCAACAGCTTGCAGCCCCTCCTCACCCACAGGCAGCGGGGCCCGGCCATCCCTGGTGGCCCGGCACCGCCTGCCCGTGCTCATCGAAGTGACAGCGCGGGCCAGCCGCGTCCACGCGTGCGGGCTTTACGCCGCGCGGCAGGGCTCCCTGCCTCTCCCTGCCCTGCTCTCTAAAAGCCTGGAACGATCAAGATGAATTATAGATCAGCTCTTGTACAAACTGTCTTATGTCAGTTTTCTCATCCAACCGTGCACAATCCCGCTGTTTTCCATCCCCTTCCAGAACCATCACTGTACGGGAGGAGGCACAGCTCCTCGGAGACGAGCCAAGAGACCTCCACGCTCAGAGCTGCGACTCCCTGTGGCTATTTCACCCGCACAGGTTTCAAGACACAGGGCTTTACGTTCTGGGGGTGGGGAGGAGCAGGACGTACCCAGCAGTGCCCGGCCTGGATGCTCACTTGCACGCAGCGATGACGGGCTCGGCTCGCGCCTTTCCTGATCCACCTGAGCTCTCACCTACGCGCATAGAGGGCAAAATGCCTCCTCCCCACGGCTTCTTTGCAGCCACGGGCTAAAGGTTCGATGAGGCAAGCAAAAGGACGACGCGGGCAGCAGCGACGTACCTGAGAGCTCCCGACACTGAGAGAAAGCTTGTCTCTTCCCCAAGGCCCCGTCCGTATGTCCATCAGCATCACAGAGGGGGAGCTGAACACCTCTCTGCGCCTGGCTAATCCGGACAAGGTGATGCAGCAGCAAGGAGAACACAGATGGGAACGCTCTGGAGGAAGATAGAACAGGCGTAAGGTTTTAATAGCTGTGACTTCTTACATTAAACTTCACCAAACAAACCGATTTGGACATTACGCTGCCAGGAGGGCGAGTGGACGGGGTTCTGCCTTCAGCAGACAGGCTCGCGCTGGCAAACAAGAACAAACAAAAAAACCCAGAGACATACGACTGACTGCTGGGAGCATCTCTCATGCAGAACTAGAACTCAGCTCCTCAAATCCACACGGAAGAGAAGAGCTCTTTCTTATCTTCCGGCCTTGTGTTTTCTTCATGACCGTTTATCTGTGCCGCTTCTCAGGGGCTAGTGTAAGCATCGTGACAGCTACTTCCAAGCTAAATGCACCCTAGCAGGTTTCAAAGCCTATTTTGCCCTCGCTGTTAGCGCAGTACAGACTTCCAGCAATCAGAGGAAGCAACTGGTCCAGTCTTCCTAACAGGACCTCAACTGGAACATTCTACTTGTTTGAACACTGTAGCCTGACAACGCCACCACAGCACACCGAGCTAATCTTCTCTTCCTGCTCTCTTATGACTTGACTTAATGTAATTTTCATCTTTGAAAGTAGCCAGAGACATCTTGAGGCTCGCCCTTAACCACTTCAGCAGAGAAACTGCGCAGGTAATGCATCACGGCGTGCCGTGCAAGCTTCAGCCCACAGCAGCGGGTCACCCTGCGCAAGATGACCGGGAAGGTACCCCGTTAACACCCCAAAAGGCAAGAAGGCAACTCGGAGCTCACCGAGAGCTCCGCTTTTGTCCAAGCAGCAGCACCAGAAAAATCACGGCTCAAAAACGCAGCAGACAGAAGGAACCTTTGTCTCTGAATGAAGATGACAGAAGAGAACGGTTTTGCACGTGTGCTAGG
This sequence comes from Cyrtonyx montezumae, assembly GCF_038088225.1. Classification (NCBI taxonomy): domain Eukaryota; kingdom Metazoa; phylum Chordata; class Aves; order Galliformes; family Odontophoridae; genus Cyrtonyx; species Cyrtonyx montezumae. The sequence goes on along the minus strand of NW_027071936.1, from coordinate 14,133,177 downwards.
GGTGCTTTAATGCAGAGCTAAAATGGAACAGTAAAAAGCTCCGAGACGAATCACATGTGTTCACCGGGAAGAAAATGGAAAGATGAACAGGTTTCAAAGCCAATGTGCTGCTCGCTTTATATATATACACATATAGATATAGATATATATATATGCACACAAATATAAAAGGAACCTCCGACTGGCGTTGAGCATCTCTTTACACGGGATTGACGAGCACCACGTTCACAAAGTGCCCGCTGGACAAAAGAGCGCTCTCTAAAAAGCCAGCGTGCTATACAGAAGGATGAATGCTACACTTACACAAGTTTATTTCTCCTCCTGCGCTTTCCCAAGCAGACGTAATCTGTTCAGCGCGCCAGCGACAAAGCCTTATTCTTCATCTGCTGGTGTGCCCAGATCCGGCGGCCTCTGCTCCAATCCTGATACGTCAGGCAAGACAGCAGCTCACGCGCAGGCAGCAGCAAACCGTTGGCAGCTATCACACTCACCTGTTTTATCTTTGATCCTAACCCCAGAAGAGGCGAGGAACAGCCCTTCTCTGCTGCAGCACTGTGAAAACAATACCAGCATTGACTGACTTTGGTTCAGTACGTAAAAATAAGTTATCAAGAGGACATAATTTGGCTACATTCCACGTTAGGCAGTCTGTACCGCAACCGACATCAGGCGTTCACGGCGAGCTTTCATTTAAGGTGGTTTCCTCCCTCCCGCAAACAAGAATGATAAAAGATGACAGCGCTAGCCCAGAACAATAAGTCATTGAGAAGATTAAAACACACCGAAGACTCCTTTACTTCTTTGGAAAGAAAAACACAAGCACGAGCACTCACGTTCTTTAGGAAAGAAACACCCAAAACCAGCACTGTAAGTTTATTACTTAACAAAAACAACCAACCAAAAAAAAACAGGTTGCAGTATTACACTGTCCATTTATTTCCCCCGTCCACCAGCAGAATCGCGCAACACAGGTGCATCCACTACAGCAAGGAGAAATTGCCTGTGTAACAGAGGTGCCTCCGCTACAGTGAGGAGCAATAGCTGAGGGTAATTTCTGATGAGCATCGAGAAGCAGAAGCTGCGGTGCCCCCTGCAGCCCGCTCCGAGATCAGGGGGGGGTTTGCTCCGAGTCCGAGCCTCAGGTACCGCCAGTTCAGTAAAGCTCAACTCCGCAGAGAGGCAGGAACATACAAACCGTGGGTACACTGGACTGCAAAAGAACCCCGCCTGCTGCGATTTCTGGAAAAGGTTTCCTTGAAATAGGTACAACAACGCTGCATTCAACTCTACAAAAAAGCCCCTCATAAGTAATTCCAGGTATTAAGCAATGTAAAGACGGAGTTAAGCACAGAACAGGAACTCCCGTACTTCACGCTGAGCACCAGTTATCACTCCGCGCCAAGAGGCAATTAGAGAGAACCTTTTATTTGAAGACACGTTTCCAATTAGCTAATTCAATTAAGCTCTAAATTTAGTAGTCCGAACTTGCTCTTAAACCAATCTGCTCCATCTCGGCAGTCACTGGGATGAGGGAAACACATCACGTTACTACACACAGTCAGTCATCCTGCAAGCAGTCGCTGAGCCTGAGTGGCAAAAAGCCTGTAGAAAAACGTCTGTTCGCTTCACAATTCAGCCAGTCACTGCTGTCCAGAAGTGACATCGGAGTAATCTTTCAAGACTCCAGCCAAATGGTCATTGTGAGTCTTAAATCGTCTCTTCTTCTGAGAAGTGGGCTTCTTCCTCTGAACAGGAGTCTACAGGAAGAAATAAATGGTAGTCAAGAGAACTGCCTTCCACCCGTGACATCTGACCTGACGCGGGACACCGTGCTGCCTTCCACTGCTGCCTCACGGCCAGCGAGAGCCGTGCTGGAAGAGGGGATAAGCAGGAGGCAAGCTGTCTATTTACGCAGGAAGCCACTGCGCTCAGTTCAAATCTTGGCGGGGCACTGGCACTGGGGATGCAGCAGAGCCTCCCGGTATCTCGTGCACTGCGGGGGGGCTGGCATTTGTTTGGAAGCGGGATTTCTGAATACTCCCAGGCAGCTACAGAGGTAGGTAGATAGCCCAACGCCGCAACGATGGGCTCTACATCTAGAGTAAGCAGAACACAGGAGAAGCGCCTGCATCACAGCAGGTGTCATAACATGCACCGCAGCGATGGCAGAAACCAGGAACAGATCCCGTGCGGAAGGGCTCAGCGAAAAGCCAGTTTGAAGCCAGCCGCAGAAGAGAAAAGAGATGGTATGCCACCTCCCAGTGCCTTTTAAAAGGAAGAAAAAAACAACAAACTTGCTATAAGCCAGGAAGAAAGCGTCTTTGGAGACCTTGCTGCCATTTTGGCCCACCAGTAAGGCATGAACGTACTGCACTCGGTCTGGAGAACAGCGCAAGAGCGGCAGGAGGCGGGTTACACAACTCCTATCAGCATTGCAAGGCTGTGCAGCAGAAAAGAAAAAGGGGAGAGAAAACCTCCTCCCAGAAAAGCTGCTATTGTTTTGCTCCTAACCTATTGCACAGCTTTAAGCAGAAGCTTCCACTCTGGAGCTCACAGGGATTTTTGGCATTTGTTTGGATTACGCCGGCTGAAACAAGTCATAAAAACACTGGCTGCTGGCTTCAGCATTGTTTTTTTTTGCAGCTTCCTAAAATTGGTTGCACTTACGGAAGTGAGGCACGTAAGGCAGCTGCGCATAGGCTCAGCAACATATTTTGGAATTAACATCACAGGGTCACAGCAGGGGGGGAATTTCTGAGAAAGATCTGCAATTCGTATCTCTTACTATTTTCCTCGGTCCAGCTTCTCGCATGGAAGAAATACCCTGTCGTTTCAGGTACTCTTCGACTTTGTCCTCATCTATAGAATCCATAGGAATGCTCCTCCACAGCTTCCGAAACTCTGAAACACCAAACAGACCCCCGTTTCACAACTCAGCGAACAAACCCCAGGCAAAGTCTTTGCACGAAAGGAAAGAAGAAACAGATCAGAGTTCAGACACGGACGCACTCCGACACGCCAGCCTGCAGTGCAGGTATCGCTGCCAGCGGGCACTCAGTTAGCGTGGCAGCCTCTAGCCTCTCTCAAAGTCGGATGCGCTTCAGCCGACAACAACAAATGCCTCCAACGCCCACGGGAAAAGACTGAGGCCGTTCGCATCTGCGCTAAGTGCACCCCAACGTCCCAGCTTCAGGGGCATCCACAGGCAAAAGGCGTGCTTTTAATGGTAATTCTCTACGGCGTCCCTCCTTCTGCCTAGCATCTCAGTAGCGGAGCGGGCCGTTAGCGTGTTTTATAAGCCTCCATTCAAACGATCCCGGGGAAAGGTAATAAGGAACCATAAATGGCAACTTCATTTGCACGTCTTCCGCTGCCACTGTCACGGGAGACTTGCCACCTCACAGTCCAATTTACTGAAGATCGAAGACATTTAGCTTCAGCGGTTGTAAGCTCCTTTATCACTGAAATCTAATACATACCACGCTGCACGGATAATAAATTACTAGAATTCCTCCCACGTTAAAAAGAAGAGAGAGAGCTTAAAAACCACAGCAGCAGGAAAAAAGGCAGAGACAGTAAGTCTTAATTAGAGCAGCTGCCATCTGCCTGAGCACTTTCCGCCTCACGTAAAGTTTCACAGAGCCTCTGGAATGCCTTCTCCCGGCGGCGGCTGGTACAGTTCTACCTCCCTTCATTCCCCAGGCAGTCAGTTAGATATATCCTGTCAGCAGGTTTGGCTAACAATCTATAAATAAAACACGAGGCGCACATAGCAACACAAGACTAAATTTTTCCCTTTATTTCCAGATAAATTCAGTATACAGTTGTCAAAACAACCGCAACTTCTGCAAGCGTTAAGAAGCTGTCCTTTGCAGCAGGGGATGAAACACTCCAGTGACTATCTGCCCTAAACACACCGGCTCGAGGCACGCTGCAACTACGTGGTCCCGTACAGAGCCGTAACGAACAGAATCCCATCCCGCACTTGGACCGTTCCCTTCCCAATGTATCTTGTTTCTCCAAGAGTGGGTACGCCTCAAATCTCAGCTCCCTCTTTTTCTTCCCGTTAACAACAGTGAGGGGCTGCTTGAGCTTCTCCAGGAAACAAAAGGAAGGAATTTTGCCAGGGAAGAGCAGCAAATGTTCATTTTTGGTAACGTAAACCCCTTCAGAGCGCCGCTTTTGGTTACGCGGACACGGCGCTCAGCCCCGGCTGCGCAGCACAGCAGAATCACTGAGACAGAAGGTTTCAGATAACTTAATGCAAGGAGTGACACTGTAGCCAAAGCATTCGCCGTCCACACAACCATTTTTGGTGTGATTCCTGGCTTTTAGGGTATCTAGCAGTACGTGCTCTCATAGATCACCTCTCACCCTGCTGCAGCAGACGGACAGGGCCGCGTTAAGATCAAAGTCGAACACACGCAGGACATTTCTCAGCCACGAGCGCTCAGATTTAAGCCTTACTAAAGGCTGCGGCCTGAGCACGGGTCCCAGTGCATCCCTCGGGCTGAGCAGGGCACGCTCCTTCACGCTCTTCCCTTTCTCCCTGTCCTGAGCACCCAAGTGGGACTCAGCCGCACACTCAGACCCGCCGGTGGCTGGAAACAAGGATCACACCAGGGCCGTGCAAATGCAGTATGGCGCTTTTGCAAGAAACCATATTCCAAGCCACGCGTTTCTGCAATTCATGCATGAAGTGAGAACACTGCACGTAAACACATAAATATTAAACAGATCCCAGGCACAGATGCTTTCAAGCCGTGCTGTGCTCTGCAGCCTTTAGCTCCGCACAGATGAGCCCTGTGAGAGATGCAGGCAGTTCTCTTAAGATGTGTGCTCTGGGTGACGGCATCAAAAGAACCGGTCACTCCAAACTGTTACAGAACAGCGGTCTGTTTCTTAGCATGTTCTGCTGCAAACACAAGTGATCCGTCTCCTTATTGGAGTTCAGGATACCTGGAAACATATGCTGTGGTGCAAAAAAAAAAACCCCCATGAACAACAAGCTTAGGATAGGTACTTAAGGTTAACTAGCTTACATTCTTCCGGAGAACAAAAGTGAAAGATTAAACTCTAGAAAACAAATGGTCAGCTCTCGAAGGATTAACAACAACAGAAGCGCACGCTACAGTTAATATCTAACCACAGCATTCTGCATTTCTTGCCATGCAATGGTTATACCACCACTGCAGCTTCACGTCCACCTTTTAAACTTGACCGAGAAACACGACCTCGACAGGCACCACGAACCAATACCGCAACGCTAAGAAGGGCTCTAAGCACACACAGTTCAGTTCGCTAATCGCCCCCATCAGAATCACCGCACGGTATTCAGCCATCCTTTTTAAACACTCCTCCACCAAAGCGCTGCAGCTTTGACTGCGCTAATGGCGGAAGAGCTTCCGTGCCAAAACGCCACGGATGGCATTAAAACACCTTAGTGCCCAGGCAAGTGGGAAATCACAATGAAACTGTCCCCTGGCAGTACTCTGCGTCCAAGGGTTGGCTCAGAACAGAAAGAACAGGATCAAGGTGAGGACGCGTTCACGTGGTTGCGCATACTTGTGGTTTGTATTCAGGGTTCCATCTAAAGAGAGAAGAAATACATCTATCATCTCATCACAAAACCGATTCCGTGTCGCACCCGACACTGAACTAAATGCAGGCAATGAAAGGGAGCAGCTGGCTGGCTGGCACTCAACCATTTCCACATTACCTGTCAGATTTATTCAGTCTCCAAGGACTGCGCCCCTATCAGCTACTGAAAGTTTATACCTTGGGAATACGCTACGCGAACTACTGTGACATCCTCTCTGAAACACGAGAGCCTATGTGAGAAGCTGGCAGTAACCGCCACTCTCAAAAAACGACCATCCGCTTTTCTGCCCCTCCAGGCCAAAAATCCATATCCTTAACCCAAGACGGGATATGATTTCTCCAGCTGCTTTGAGAAGAAACCGAAACACCACCACCTCGTTCTTCGCTGTGGCTCCTGGCAGAAAAGGAGGGTCGCTACTTGCAGAAGTTCACGAGTGGCCCCCGTGACAAGGAAATGGACTGCAGAGACCTGGCGAGGAGAGCAGAAGGGGACTGCCGAAGCAGAAAGATCGCTGCACAGGCACGGAGAACAGGTTTAGATGCATGCACTCCTGCAGCACGCAAAACCGCGGCGATCCCAAAGTACATTCTGTTTTCCCTCCCTATGTCCGATCAACTGCTGGGTGATCTTTATGCCACCAGGACGCGGTGAAGGTGGGAAACTCTTCGATCGGAGTCACTAAACTACTTAACAGCTAAGCCAGAACAAGTATCAGCTATGGAAAGAAAAGGCTGTTCAGCAGTCAAGTAGGAAAGCTGCACCTGACCACAGCAGGTTGCACTCAGACAAGCTGCCAACTCCCGTCGCTGAGGCTGCTACGTCAAGACAGAGCCGAGAAAAAACCCCTGGAGAGAAACTGACGAAGAGTCGCTGACCAAAGCAACACAGGGGCTACGAAGCCTAAGGGAGACGGGTGCGTTTTCAGCACAGAACTCCTCAGTCCTGACAGCGATGCAGACCTTGGCCAAAACAGGCGGCGAGCTGCGACGGCAGCACCCCGAGTGAACAAATCCTGCTCTGTGCGCTATCTTGCAATTTGATCGCTAACGTATTTCAACTCGGAGGCTTGGCAGAACTAGCACAACTCACAGGCTGCTCCCCTGCTTCTCCAGATCGCGAAGGAGGGAACGAGGCTGACCTAAAGGCCACTTGAGACATTTGCTAGCATCTCTGTTCGCGTGCACAGACTTAAAACAATGAACTTGGACCGGCAGGAAAAAAAACAACCACCAACAACACGAAGGAGGACAGAGGGCAGCAAAACAAAAGCTCTGTAAATGGCTTTCCTCTGTGAAATACCTGAGGGGTAAGGATGTTTCTGCAGCTTTACTGCCCAGGGTGCCTCACATACAAAAGCAATTTTCGCCATCATTCCCTGAGCCGTTATAACCCAACAGTCTCTCCTTCTATAAATGCTTACATTTGGAAAACAGTGTCATGGGTAAGTGGCTGCACGGTGGCTTCCTGCAGCTTACCCTGCAGCTCTGATTGTCTTGCCCGCTCTTGCAAAAAGGTTGAGATGGCTTCTGGAGATAAACTTCTGGTAATAAAATCCGTCAGAGATTAAAAACAGCTTACAAGTCTTCACCGAGCTGAGCTAAAACCCGAGTACAGGACAAGAACGGACAACAACATTTCAGCAGGGAGGGCAGAAGAGAAGAAATGAAGAGCAGCAGGGCAGGTGAAGTCCTGCTCCGTAACAGTTCTACATTCATACCAGAACGAAAAGGTGCCCGATTTTCACTCGGTGCTGTGCCCGGACCACCTTGGAATTCAAGGCCAGAACCCTAAGTCGTCGCTGATCCCGAGCAAGTTTTATGGTCTGAAATCGAACAGGCTTCGGCCACTCCTTAAAATCTCTTTGAAGGCGCTTAAGAAGAATATTAACCGAATGTATAATTAAATATCCACATTTCTAGGCATTACAGTATTCCCTATGTTGCCGTCTGTGGTGAAAGACACCACCTCTAGCAGCGAAGCAATCGGAGTGGCCTTTCAGCATTCAGGCCCCCAGTGAAAGCTTGCTTCACACGCAAAGTGCTTAGCCCCAGCACAAAAAGGCACTGCTCGCCTTGGCTGAAGCACCTGAAATCTAGCCCGGCTTTCATAAACCCTTTCAGCTACACATTACTGACAGAAGATTTAATTAGTCAGGAAGTGAAGAAGGAACACATGCAATCCGAACCTTCCTTGGCTAATCACATAAGAGGAAGAACAAAAGCCATTCCTCACTACACATACCTTCCCCAGTACCCTGGAGATCACGATATACTGAGGTACTGCACCGCTGCCGAGGTACGCTGGGGTTTGTTTTCAAAAAGGGGAGAAAGGAAAGCTTGTTCAGCCACCAAAACAACTGCCATCGGGGCAGAGGCAGGAGCTGCCAGACTCGGTTCGCCCCACCGCTTCAGGCAGCAACCCCCAAATCGCCCCACGCTCCTCCTTCCGCCCTGACTGCTGACGGAGCTCAGACAGCAACGGGAGAGGACCCACGGAGGACAATCATCCCAGCCAACACGTGCTCAAAACCGGAGAGCGTCACGCAGCAAAACCACACGCTGAGGAGCGCGGAGCCCTTACTTCTAAGGATAAGCATGAAACTCACAACATATTTTGAACTATCATCAGCTGCTAGATCAAAGAGTCTGACAACACTTCAAGGCTTATTTGCAGCCTTCTGAAAAACTTAGTTTTAATGTTGCCGGAGATAACGAGCTGAAATAGCACTGCTCACGCAGGAACGTGTCATAGCTTATCCTGTACGCAGACAAATCTGCCAAGGACTCCCTAAGAGACGTGCTTCCAGGGCTCTGGAAACAATCTCAAAGCGAGATCGCTCGGGAAGGATGGGTTTTTCTCATCTCAGGATAACACAGCTGGAAAAAGGACCCGATCCAGTTGCAGCAACAAAGCGAATTCCACTCAGGAACGCTGTAAGAGTTGTGGCGTACGCAGGCAGATCACAAAATTCACAGAACAGAGAATATTCTGCCTCCTCTCTCAGAACAAAGCACGACAAAGGAGAGCGAAAAACAGCACAAAAGAACAACAACAAAATCACTTTCGGTTCAGATGGGAACATGCTGCCACCTGCGGATGAAAGCAAGCAAGGCCACCTTGAACTACAAACACTCTGCACGCCAGTGGTGCGCTCAACACAGACGCCAGGGGCTTTTGTGACTTCCTCATTGGGAGACTGAGCCAACTGGCTTAAACACTGCACGTTTCTTGTGAATGTTTTTGCTGGTTTTGTTCTGTTTATCCGTTTTTTAACAAAACATTTTCCCTTATCTTGTAGCAAAGGTCTGCACTGCTTGTTCCTAACCACCGATCGGTGCTGCGTGTGCCAGAATACACGAACAGCTTTGGATTTGCAGTGGCTCCCCGACACAGCTGGTAGATTTCTTGTGAGCTTCTTAACAAAATGAACTCTTGGATTCCATTTCCCAGTCAATACAGGAGTTACCATAAACTGAAAGCAACAGAACTGAGATACCGCTAACTCCTTTAGAACGGCTGGGTGCCAAAGATCTGGAAAAGAAACGATCAGCAATCGGGTCTGTAATACAACCAGTAGCTGGTAAAAAACTTAAAAGCCTGGTCTACAGCAATAGAGCCGATTGCTAAAGGTTTTGGCAAAGACAGGCATCCTAAAAGCCGTGGGCCGATGGACAGATTGAAACACAATCTGAACAGGCTGACAATATTAACGGTCAGCTCCAAAAAATGCCAGCCGAGGCTTTGGATTCTTCATTTCACATACTGTTCAGACTCCCACTATAAAGAAACAAAGAAATTATAGTTCAAAATAATATTTCAAAACTATTTTTACACTTTCGAACCCCGTAGGGGGCATCTACTAAGTTATCTTTGTAGAACTAAGACATTAACAGAGAGTACGGGTGTGGTATGTAACAAATAAGTTGCTCAATTCTGTTTGAAATAAAAAGTTTCTCTGAATTATTCAAAGGAATAAGAGCTTTACATTTTGTTCCACGGTCCTGCACGTAGAGCAGTTGAAGGCCCCGTTAAAACTTTTTCCTTCTTTTACCATAACGTGACGCTCTAGAAGGCGGCCTCACGTTACAGAACAAGTGACCAACGTTAAGCATTCAGTGTCCTTGAGTCACTTAAAATGAAATCATTTACCAGGGATTGCCTTCTCCCTTCTGTACTTAGAGATATCTGATGTTGGCTCTGGCGTCATCGCTGCAACACACCCTGAGAGGCGGAATTAATTTCTGCAGCTATATACACGATCGTATAACCCGGACTCTTGCTGCGTTCGGCCAACAGGCACAACGGTGTCAGAGGACTTTACCACCATTTGTTAGATAAGGAATACACGCTGAAGCTCTGGAGTTCCGCTCCCAACCCCACGCCACACTCGGGCTGCCCTCCCACTTGTAAATCACCTCTCCTCAGTACTTTTGCTCACATCTCTTCCCTGTCTGCTTGTTCCTCCTCTTCAGTTTCGGGTTCCTCGCCGCACTCACCAACGAAATGTAAGCGGCTAATAAGTTGGGAAAAAAAGCGGCAAACAAACCCAGAAGAGATTCCTCTGTTCTTCATCTGCCCTTTACGCAGCACAACGTTGGGTGTCATTTAAGCCTCAGACAGACAATTCTTAGCCTTTGCTGTTCCGCTACACTTGAACTTTTGGGTTCCCGAGGCCACGTACCGACACATCCGATAAAAAACAGAGGTTATTATCCCCGAACTTGCTTGCTAGTCTTCTCATCCTCGCATTAATACAAACCACTCTGCTGACAGAATCTGCATACACCAATACTTCCTTACCTCATTAAAAGATGCACACCCATCTGAATTTAAACCGTGGATAGAGATGTAAACAAACACTTACCTTCGTCCACAGAGAAATGACAGCTCTTGTCATTGTAGTAGAGAAGTTGCCTCTTATCAGGGCGCGTAACAAAGAGAATCTGGTCCCCTAAAGCCTAGAAACCAAATGCAAAAGAAGAACCCCAAATCACTTCTATTTTAAAAATATCAGACCCAGATCCTGTCCTACAAAGAGATCAACGAATCGGAGAAGCAGCAAAGTAACAGGCAACAAAAAGCTTCCAAAGCGGACTGTCAATAAATGCATTAATAAGGCAAAGATGAGATACGGAGGGCCGAGACCAAGGTTCAAAAGCACAATGAAATGCTTTCAGATGCAAGACAGGAGAAAAAGCATCTTTTGTGAGAAAGCTCTGACAGCTGTGCCAGGTCAATTCTAAACGCAAAGGACGACACGGAGAAAGAGGCACTATATTAAACCTTCTGAAGCAGCCTTGGAGTCACCAAGAGAACGTAAAAAAATTGTGAGAAAATTCTCTCTTAGCTTTTACCTCCCCTTTGACAACCTAGCCAGAAGAGGTTTGCAGAAGCCCACGCAAGCGTGACTCACCTTGATAGCCTTATGTGCGTTGGGCAGCCCTTCCTCAATTTCTTCTAGAAAGATTCCTCCCAGCCCTTGCTGGTCATGCTTGTCCAAGAGTCTGAGCAGAGCCTTTTTATCTTTCAAGTTGTACTTGGGTTTGAAAGCAAACTTCCCATCTATAACTTCTATTTTTGGATTGTTGACTAGAGCCTGTAATAGGAATATAAATGTTAGACCTTGAAAAAGAGAAGTAGTGCATCAACCACACGTTATAGCTGACAGTTTGGGGGGTTTGAACTGGAAACAAACTTTAAATCCTTGGATCTGAGATCCAGCCGAGGCATAATTCACCGCAACATAAGGCACAAAAGCACCAAAGGAGACTTCGCGTCGTTCACTTGGGAAGTTACAAATGCCCCAATAAACGCCGACTGAGGCTTACGGTGCCTCATTTCACATACAGTTCGGACTCTCACTGCAAAGTAACAAAGAACCAGCGGGCTTGAAGGTCCATCGGGCCTCCCATGGCAGCAAGGTGCACGTGTCCCTTTTTGAGAAAAGCACGTAAATAAACACAAGAAAAAGCGTGCTTTGATTGAACAGGAAGTGTAAACAGACAACCCGGCATATCGCGCTCAGGTTGTACGGACGCTACGAATGTGAAAGGCACGAAAGGTTATCCCGGCATGAACAAAACACGAGTCAGTCTTCCCCAGATGCTGTCAACTGGCACCAGCAGATGGAGAAGAAACTGAGTAGACGTGCTGCACAGAAGGATTTTACTTATGAAGCCAGATTCAGAGTGAAACTGACCAAAAACTCACACACAACTGATATGATTTAAGATCTGCTCCCATTCAGTTCCGCTGTGCATCCAGTACCATCACGGATTACCAACTCAGTGATTATTTTACATAAGCTTCTTGGTTCAGATTCGATGTTCTGATTCATTATGGAAACAACCTGGAGCTATTCTTCAAAGCTGTCAGCACAGCCAAGTTTTCATGATAGCAGCGTCGCCAGTTTTCTGCTCTCCAGAATATTCGTATCAACTAAAAACTTAATTAAAAACACCCTAGTTTTACTACGGAGATTTCCCCCCAGCACGTATCAACAGCCTTCACTACTTCGTTGCAAGGACTCTAAGCGTGATCCCAGCAAAACCGGATCTCAATCGATACCAAATATAGGATTGTGTTGATTTACTAGTCTTGAAATGCCATGAAGACATTTGGATCAGTTAAATGTGAAGATGAACACGGAAGCAAGTTACGGTGACTCTGTAAAAACAAAACCTAGCCCAAGTCACGAGACGGATGAACTCCAGCGGGGAATTTTGAGATCCATTACCCTACAATTCCAGACAGAGATTTCACAACAGAATTCTTCAATTCAGTAAACAACAAAGAAACCTAAGTACAAATTTTAAGCTTTTCATTCAACTAATTTGAAATCTTTGATACTGGTAGCGCGCCCTGCTGGAACTCAGTTTAAAAGGAATTTCTTAAGAAAAACAGCTTCAGTGTACAAAATAGGCATTGAAGAAACTCACGTGACATACAACTTTCTCTTAATTCTAATAGCAGTAAATCCAACCGGTCCTTAAAAAGGTCAGAATAGCTTTCATTTCACTTATTTCAATAGCAGGAGGCACAAGACAGAAATACGAACCAACGCAGCTTCTCAAAAGCACAAATTCAATATTTGTAGAGTCTGTAGTTAAAAAAGCATATACAGTTCAGGTTTACCACCATCCTTCCATCTCCCATCAAAATCTTTTCTTTACCTCGTTCATTAACCATTGCTTCTGTTTGAGTCCAATATCTAAATGCTGCGTTTCATCCAAAATCTCTTCCAGAGTTAACGGATGCGTATCACCACGCTGGTGCCGAGTCTGGAAAAATACAGAGATCCATCAGTGTTCTGCAGTTCTTTGTTCAGCAGCTCAATCATCACAGAGTAACAAAAACCGGCAGAAGGTGACAACACAACGATTTCTATAAGACCAAGACAGGCACAACACACGTAGCACGTGAGTATCAACCTCGGGTCTTGGATGAGGAGAAAAATCGGTCTGTACCAGCTGAGATCAATGACAAAATTATCAGTCAAGCACCAAATTGCAAGATCATTACATCATAGATAAACAGTTTGCGAATCCCAAAAGCTGACAGCATCTTCAAATTCCTGCTTTTAAGCAGACCTGGAATAACTGGTACTCTGCTAATAAAGCAATGGGCCATTAGTTTAGCAACAGTATTTTAAATTCAACAGCTCAGTTTCTTGAAACTCTTGCACGGTACAGAAATCTCAGAGTCTGAAATATTCAGCATCTTTTCACGATAAAGGAAGAAAAGTAACTAGAGCATTCCCACACCGGATACTTTCATATGAAACCACCGTACCTTCATGTAATTCACTATTTTTGCAAGGACTCCAAACTTGTAGCCAGAGCTTCCTGAAAGGGCTTTCAAATTAAACGAGCCATTGCTGTGATCTACAAAAGGAAGAAAACAGACAAATAAACAATGCTTTCAACAACCCTTGTCAGACTCTGCTTCTACAGCCAACAACAGAAACACACTGTGGGAGCAGTCACCCTCAGCGGGCTCTGCGTTACGAGCATGAGAATCCACACAGCTACCTGCTGGCTCTGGAATGCTTCCGAGCAGAAGCCCGTATCCATAAGGATACTGGGATGTGAGCTCTAAGAAAACAGCAAGCAGCTGCAGCACTAACCGGCAGTGTTAAACCGTAAAACCGGCACGCACAAAGCGATTATCTCCACTAACAGCTCCATACTGCTGGGACAGAAGCAGAAAGTTTCACTTATTTCAGTTAACGCACAACGCGCATCCAGTAAAGTAAGGCTGCAGTTACTGTGCTGTGCTTGGGTGGGTGTTTTGGGGTTGGCTTTTTTTTGATTGTGTGGAAAGTAACCCTAGCAGAAGATTGATGACAAAGAAATCACCAATTCAAGATGATTGGTTAACGTGCCGCACCGCTCACACCTTTTCTCAGTATCCCCTTCCGCCGTTAAGCGTGCTTCTGCCTTCAAGTACCACACTGCAGCTCAAATTTGTCCCAACGTTCTTGAAAGGTTGAGCTACCGATGCTGTATTAACTGTGTAACACAGTACATTAAATAGAAATATCCAGAAGCCATTACCAGCACAACGCTGCTCAAACCTGACAGTCACAGCTTTCCAGAACTTAAACTACTGCAGAAAAGCAAAATTCCCCTCTTTGTCATCATAGCCGTGTGGGTGGCGGTTGCTTTTTGTTTTAAATCCACTGTAGATTTTGAACTCCGTATCTGCATCTGTTTTTTTTGTTTCTGTGAAAAATGAGTGGAGGGACAGGAAAGAGCAATGGAAGTGCCTCAGCTACAGGAGAGGTCGCAGTGGGTGCCAGGCAGAGCCGCTGAGAGAAAGCCTTGCCACGCTGGGCAGCTGGAGGGCACGTACGGGAACAGCAGCAAGGAAGAGAGAAAGAGCTCAGGAGCTCGTGCTGGCAGAAGGCAAAAAAAACTGCCAAAGGTACCAGACACAAACATCAACATTCACTGGGTTTAAGATTAGATGCTCTCGCTAAGATCCTCACGGGAAATGGCAAATTACGTTGCCAAGGTCACCGTGGTTCAGCTGAATTTTGTTAACGCCGCTCCCGCCGCATCTCAGCCTGCTTCTGAGTTGGTCTGTAAGTCCCTCACAAAAAGCAACCCGAGAAGCAATAGGAGACGCAGTCAAACACATCCACGTTCAGTAATTGTTGTGAAAAGTCACGCGGCCGCTGGCATTGTGTGGAGAGAAGGTAATTCTGAAGGAACGTGCACCAAATCCGAAACTCAGGAACTGCAAATACTGGAGCCATTCCATGGCGTTTTATTAGAGACTTTACACGGCCACGAACCAATTCCAAAATTAACGCGGGATAACCAGCAGAACTCCAGCTATGCAAGAACATTTCATTCCCGTTACTAAACTGAGAGAGAAAAAGCAAAAGCCAGCTCCCCTTACAAACGTGGCCTGTAAGGATTTTTCCCCCACAGGATCTCTGTTCCTGAACAAATAATTAACTGTTTTGAAGGAAGCCTTATAAAATTATACACACAATGGGAGATGGGAAGTGCCTAAAACAAAGATCAGGGCTAGGCTACGGCTGAGATGACTGATCACATATTCCTTGTGTCAAATGAATCTCAAAGACTACGTCGCTTCATCTGCCTGGCTGCAGTCCCTGGTAAGCCCTCCCCCACCCCAGCCAGGCTGGCCCTGAAGGGAAGAACACCCTGAACGTCACGGGCTGAGTCCCAGCACAAAACAGATGGCTCAGCGTCGCTGCCGCGCACCCCTTGGCTAACGAGACCATTGTGCACAGACAGCACCCCAAAAAGGAAGTGTGGAGAGGACTGGCTTCTCAATCCGGGCAGTAAGAGTGATATTTGTGGACGATTTATTCCTGGGGGTGAAGGGCGATGCAAATGAGCATAAAGGAAGTTGTCAGCAGCACCGCACGGCGGCCAATCGCAGCAGAGCTCCATCTTAGCTGTGCCACAGGCTGCATTAAAACAGGGAACTGCACGGCGCTCTCTCAGCATCCTTTCAGACAAGAGGTAGGTGCGCATCATTTTATAACTGTCTCACATTCATCGCGCTCGCTGCAAGGAAAATATGCCTGCAACACACAAGCCTGTAAGAAGCTTCTTATAACAAGGATGATTTTTCTCTAGATTTAGCTGCATGTTATTCTGCTGAACACAGGGGAAGCTCGCCTTGCACTGCCAGACACTTCCACTGTCTGCGTGCTAATGGCAAACTGATGACCGCTCCATCTTTAGAGAAAAGCTAACACAACAAGCCGAGATCCGGGAAACAAAACGGGTTTGATGCTGACTGGCGAGACCGCTGCTCTCGACAGCCTTGCTTCCCTCGTTACTGATGGTGTGTCTTTGCTTACGAAACAATCATTGGAGTTGAAATGCAGCAAATGCATCTCACAAAGGGGCATCCTGTAAACCTCCCCCATTGCAGCAACTAGAAGAAATGTGTGTTTGTGGGTATGTAGAAACACCTTCTGGAAATCAGTACATTAGAGGAGGAAGACGAGGCCTGTGGTTATTATCATCACCATCAATACCGGAGCACTGGGTACAACGCAGAGAGGTAAGGATGCGTTGAAATTTGTAAATGCTGTTATCCCAAGACAACTATCGTGGCTTCTTAAACAGGACTTCTCAGCAATGCACCGAACTCATTTTTTGCCAGTCATTTCCCTCTTTATAGGGCTAAGTGCATTAAATATTTAGCTCACTAACTGTCGCAGGAGCTGTGCTGCATACAAATCGAACTGGCTTACAATAGGAATTTAAATCGTGCCCTGATGAGGGAAGTAAACCTGTGTGAAAGCTGCCCCTTTTCTGGCAGCTTTCAGAGACGCTAACCTCATTAGTGCTGCACTAATTCCAAAGGCTCAGCAGCAGCCTTGCACGCTGCTAATTACAGCAAAGAGCAGCTGATATTTACCTGCCCTGCAGCCTCAACTACAAAGTTAAGGGGGGAAACAGCAGGTCAGATACCGCGAGTACTCCAACAAATATCTGTATCCAATGCTAGAGCCAGGGCCCCTCCTCAGCAGCTTCTATTAAATCCAGTGAAGATGGAAAGATAAAGAACAAAGTGTGTAAATGTCAAATGATTCAAGTAAGATGTACTCCCCAAGCTCACTAGGCTGCAGCAGCCCGGTTTTCTTTAATATGCCTTTTTTTATCCGTTAATTTCTTTTTTTTTTTTTTTTTTTTTTTTTTTGCAAATGCTGGCACAAAATAATGACAAACTGTTTAACTGCTTTAAGGAACCCCTTTCAACAGACACCGTTGCACTTCTCCTTTGCCACTTGTTTATTTGGACACTCTCCCACTACGCTGACTACAGAAGTATGTCTGGGATATTTAAGGTTCGTTAAGCGTTATCTAAGGGCACAGAGATGAACAAAACATCAGTGTTACCCCTTTATTCTGCTGTTTTTATTACTGAATTAACTACGTGTAGATAGCCAGGGTTATTTTTCTATTTATATAGTGAAGTTCACACATCTTGCTTCATATATTTAAAAAAAACGCTTTTTTCATTATTTTCATTATTCATGGAGACACAGAAATGAGATTCTAGGTTACTACGAAGTTAGTACTTGCTTACTTAAGATTTTCCTCTTCCACGATCCCATGTTTTCTAGAGCACTTGAATAGACAAAAGGGTATTTTGGGAGCTGCCCGCTGACGGGCACACGCTGACTGTTCTGACTGTTCAGCCTACATATCAAGCAGGGTCTGGCCCCCCTCAAATACCGCTCAGCATCCCACTACACCTGTAAACTTGCTGCTTAATCAACAGAATAGATTCAGATGACTCGATATCTTTCTTGCATGCTCAGTTTGAAACCGTGGGCCAAAAAGACTCGAAGGTTATTACCTCAACTTCCAGCAGGCTGAGCCACATAAATGAGAGTTACTGTAGCTCTTTTGATACATTTTTATTACTTTAAGGCTATATACCAGAAGTATTCCAAACTCCCTCTGTTTTGAGAGACAAAGCCAGAGAAACCAAGAAACCAGAGAAAGACACCCAACTGTAAAGATGCTATTGCCAAACATCTCGTCTGCCTAACTCAAAAATTCAGAGACAGACAAAACTGCTTTTTGTTCTAGATAAACTGCCGCAGTTGCTGAGACGCTGCTTACTTGCACATTTCCAAGCAGTGGCCTTCCTGAACCAAACCATCTCGACAGCAATATGACTCACGCCAAAGGCGTATCTGCTGAAGCCAGCTTCTCACTTACTCCCTCCCACTCCGCAGACTTGTCTCCTGATGGTACAAACAGGCAGCACTGGATAAGAGATGACAGTTCAGTGGAGAAGGTGGCTGAAAACAAGCAGGCAGATCTCAGAAAGGGTCAGGCTGGGTGTTCCTTCCATCTGTCCTAACGATTACATCACAGATTTTTTGGGTGCTCCTCCGCAGAGCCAAGAGTTGGACTCTGATCTTCACAGGTGGTCCCCAACTCGGGATATACCGTGATTCTGTGACACAAGCTCAGTGTTAGCAAAGCGGCTGAACGAGGCAGCTGCATTTCTCATCAACAGCAGGAACAGACAGGGAATGAACACCTCAGGAAATCCGGGGGAGCAGTTTCTTCAGTTGGATAGGTTCTGTAGCATTAACAAGTCACTAATAATAGGCAAATCCAACGTACGGTGTTTTCAGAAACCAGGATTATACTGTGAATGTGAAGAAGAAAAGCTCCACCCCATTCTTCATAAAAATCCTCCAAGACAGTTGCAACTCGCACTTATTTTTAAAAAAGATTTATTTTGTGTCAATAGGGAAAAAGAGGACACAAGAAAGCACGCAAACTCAAACGACAACGAGTAAGTTCTTCTGAGCACTGCTTTCAAATGATGAGAGAACTGAGAGTCAACAGTAAGGATAGACAATAGGTCGGCAAAACCACTGAACGTCTGGAAAACTGTAACCTTCTCTTTGCACGTACTTGTAAAATGAACCATTAAAGTCTGAAATAACTGACGCTACTTCACACATCAGGGAATAGTTATCAGCATTCCAGACAAATTGCCAAGCTGTGCCTTTTGGACTGATACCTTTGAGAGCAAGCATGTGTATTCAGCAACTTATTTTCGTGGGAGGTGTGAGAACAGAGTCCGAGATAAAGTTTTTCTAATTTATTTTTCTAATTTAGGATAAAAAATAAACATAGCATGTTCTTGATCAGAACCCTTAACACCTTTGTTTTTCTGTTTCAGCCCCCAAATCTGAGACAGGGAACATACAAAGACAACTCTTCGAGAATGGCAACCCTCAACGGCACTCACTGGAACGAGACCACATCCATTTACCAGTACCTGGGCTTTCAAGTGCAAAAAATTTACCCTTTCCACGATAACTGGAACACCGCCTGCTTTGTTATTCTCATCATATTCATCTTTACTGTAGTTTCCCTGGTGGTGCTGGCTTTCCTCTATGAACTGCTAGACTGCTGCTGCTGCGTGAAAAATAAAACGGTGAAAGACTTGGAGAACGAACCCAACCCTGTTAGAGCAATGCTGAACAGCTTCAGGAAGCGTGAAACCGAGGTGGTGTAGGAAGGGCTGGTCATCTAACACCTCAAACAAAACCTTGTGTACCTTACAGATGAACAAGTTACATGCACTTCTGGTTTTTTTTCTGGACTTAAATAGAATGACAAGTGCAACTATTACATCTCCAGATGTGATCTTCAACTGTTAGCAGAGGCTTTTTGACCGCTTCGATGAAGGATGATCTGTTGCATTGTTACGGGGGAAGAAAAGTTATTTGTTTTTAAATGAATTGTTGTTGTCCACGCTGAATTACCGGAGCAGATTTTTGACTACCTGAACAAACAGTGATGCTTACCATGCATAGAACTATGTCTCTTGACCAGAGAAAACACGAAGAAAAACACTCAACAACTCAATCATACGCAGCACAATGATAGAGCACTGTTCTCCCACTGGGGTGAAACATACAGGGACGAGACAGATGCATAAGGGGTTAGGAAAATAACAGGATGCAAGACGAAGGTTTTAAAGGCAAGAGATGCCACGAGACAGGAGAGCCTCGTGTGGATTTGTGCCTTCAGTAGTTTTTCTTGCTGCGGGATCCTTGCTTTAAGAAAGTATAGTGGTGGGAGAAAAGCAAGCCAGGAAGAAACTGATGCTTAAAATAGCCTTTTCTAACCTCTTGCAGTATAATTTGACCCCTTCTCCCTCCTTCCTCCAGTTCAAGAGGATCTCTCATCCCTTACTTCATTTTCAACTTGTTTAATGACTTCTGAGCATTGAGACGTGACTACTGCACTACCTTAAAACTACCTTACTACTTCCACGAAAGCACACTGAAGTGGGACCACAATCTAGAATAAGCAGGGTCATCCTTCTGCCCAAAGGCTGCTGCCTCTATGCCAACAGCAACACTACAGGGCATCTGGCACACGGATTACATTATTCCTATCTCAACTTCTCAATAAACTACATCTTTATTGAGAACTACAGCTGACACACTGCCCATCTTCCCAGACCAGTGATAGTATTTTCTCCCAGCCTGCACGCACTTCCCAGGTGTTGATATGCATCACATCAGAGGCCACATCATGATAAGCCTAGCACAAGAGACGGTAGGGTGGACGCACAGCAGGGAACGACGTAGTTTCACACAACTAAACTTCAGCTCACTTCATCAGCCTGCAAATACATTCCAGGGAGTTCACCCTCTCCACCCTTGCAAGCCGACCACATAGAACTTGAACCACCAGCTTTTACCTTCTAGTTACAACAACATTCCTCTGTATTGCATTGCATCTATAGGTTTTAAAACAGTCAAACCGTGTTTTTACAAATTCAGAGCTGTAATAACAGTCAACAGTGTGGCCTTCAGCATAGCCTGTTAAGTCTCTCTCTCTCTCGCTGCTGGACACCGGGAGAAATAGACCAGCAGGAACCATCCCAACCACACTTAAAGCTCCATGTGGGACAAGGTATTTAGTTACGTAAACAAACAATACTTCCTACATAGCAGAAACAAAGCCCACTGAACAAACGACTGAGCTACTGACTCTGCTGCCTGTCTCTATTGGAAATAGCTCAATGCCATGGCCAGTACCTTCTACTTCTTCATTTATGTAGAAATACATAAACTCCCACTGTCAGAATTAGTACAGCTAAGCTCCTAAAGATTCGGACACACACACAGACCAAAGGGCTTAGCAATTCAAATCGTGCTTTTCCTGGTCAGTAACAGAATAAAACTCAGGCCACTACTGTCCAAAAATTTCCAACTGTTCATTCAGAAAAGCAATCCTTCCTTCAATCACAAACTGACATCTACCACTGCAAACACAGATCTTATACACAGCTACTGCTGTTAAGCCTTGACAGTACCAGTCCCATGCACACACATGGCTCTTAAAATTGAACTGTAAGCACAGCCAACTGAAGCTCACGTCCCAAATGCAAGACGAGCGATGATTCACAGCAGAACACATGAAGATAACAATGTTAGTGCTGCCTTTTGGACTGGGGAGACACCTCATTACCTCGTGCAGTAATTCACAGCCAGACCTGAAAGACTGGTGTACTGCACAGAAGACAACAGCACGTAACGAGTTAACATCAGCTTCTGTGATGTTGGATTTGTGTTCTCACAGCTTCTTGAAAAGCACACGCGACAACAAGTCTTTGGACTCACTCCAGCTACTGATTTCACGGCTCTATATAGGAGGCAACGAAAAAGCAATCAAGAAGACCTACCTCCCCTTTCACAGCTCCAGAGCCTCACAAGATAAAACGAAGCTGTAAAAAAGCTCCCAGAGATCTCAGCTCTTGCTGACCAAGACCACTGAGACAAAGGCTTACTATCAATAAAAAAAAGATTGATTTCCTTATTTTTTTCTCATTACTGTTCTGAAGTAAGTAAACATGGTAGTTTTCAGTTTTGTCAGCTAGCCTGTTCAAATAATAGTTTTTAGGCAACCGTGACAACTACTCTCGTGGAATCTCACAACGAATCTTCAGACACAGGCAACGTTTAGCCGTGCGGATCTCTGAAGATTAGCAGGGCCTCCACGCCCCACCTAGCTAAAGGCAAGTTTTCCAAGTCAGAACCAAAGAATGGGGAATTGGGAGGCTCTGCAGCTCACACATAGGACTGCTCACATATATTCACCGGAAACTAATTATTATTACCATGGCCCCTACACAACAGAACTAGGGATAATTCTCAGTTTTCACTCAGGGAAATAGGTGGGGGAATTCTTCTACAAGGTTTTTCACTCTATGTCCCCAAGATCTCTCTCTGCCATACACATACCCTGACAGGCATCTACCAACCTAAGGATTCAACTAAAAACTGGGTTTTGAGGCAGAGGACTTGGCAGCATCACAGGGCAACTGGTGTGCTGGCCCCGGCGGCTTGACCCTTCCTGTTTCTCGGCTCTCCAGACAGCTGTTCTTAAGAACTGGTTCAGAACAAGAGACAGAAGAGCTGGTTCACTCTCCATTACTCTCCCACTCTTCATCATCCTGCAGTAGTTAGTAAATACTACACATGGAAAAATGAAAGAAGATAGGATTCACTGTGCATAAAAGGTATTACACATATTCTGAAATCTTTCTGATATTGTCTGGAAAAAACTCAGCACCGTTAAGGATAAAACACGTCCCCTGATAGTCGTGCATTCTCCTCCACAAAACCACTGAAAAAGTTAGCTCAGAAAACATAAACCACTCTCTCCACTCGGCTGCTTGCCCACACAGCTATCCAAATACTCCACAACAGTCACAAGCAAACTTTGTGTCCAATGCTCCTCCCCTGGAAACCCGTCATAGTCAGAAGGAGCACGCATGGTTGTTATGGAGGTTTTTTATTTGAAAAAGAGAGAACGGCATAGCAAAAAGGGCAAACAAACCAGGCCTCCTCTGATTTATTTTAAAGCGTCTGGCTGATAACATTCGGTTCCCTTAAAGCTCTGAGAAGCTGGAAATACCTAAGCTCCTCACTCCTCCCCTCACACAGCAAACACTGCACTTCTCCCATCATCCTTGCGATGGGACTAGCGATAGGAGAAAAAGAAACGGCCTCTAATTGTGCCACAGGAGACTGGATACTGGGAAAAACTTCTTAGCCAAACGAGCAGTTGGGCCGCCCAGGGAGATGGTGGAGTCACCAACCCTGCAGATGTTCAAGAAACACATGGATGTAGTACTAAGGAACATGGTTTAGTGGGCAACACCAGTGGTAGGTGGATGGCTCACCTAGATGGTCTTAGAGGATTTCTACAAACTCCTGTGACTCATCCCAGCTATTATTAGCTCGAGTGGCTATTTTTGGAATTTATAAGAGTTGCACAGTGTATTCAAAATACAAACATGCAGTGAGTTTACAAAACAGCATCACTTAGTATTGTAGTAATTCCTGATGTCTGACCTTCAGAGCACATCAGAGAACTCTGTCAAGTTTTGCAGAGCTACTCAGTGCCCTCATGTTACCCTTCCTACAGAGGGAAACACCAAGTAAAACACTGTGTGCACGCAAATCCTTTCTGTACGGCACTTCTCATTTGCTCACGCTAATTCCAGCAGTGTTCTTAAGAGCTACTTATTTCATTTTTAAAAGTATGCTGTCAGTTGGGCCCCTGCTGCAGGGAAACAATAGAATTTCTGACTGAGGCAAAAAACAAACCTACATGAGCTCTACAGGTCGTGAACAACAATTAACTCCCAAGTAAGAGGAGAACAACTGCTAACCACTGTGTATCAGCCAGACACAACACGGATTACAAGATCCCTCTGTCAGCAGGCTATGACTTACAGTTGATAAAACAAAGTTATCGGTACCCTCTCGCCAGCATTGACTGACATCCACCAAACAAAATAAAGCTTCCTACAAATTAACATTTCGGCAGTAACATATCAAACAAATAGCAGCAAGCAAGCCACAGGATGATGCCTGGACATTAAAAGTTATCTTTCACGTTGTGCACTGTATAACTTAGTGAAAAGGGACAACTCAAGATCACAGCTAGCAGAAGTCCTGAGCAAACCGTCTCACGCTATTAAATGCACAGAGAGACAGTGGAAAACACCCAACAGGGAACTGTTACCAACCTGAGCTCTGCTTTGAGCTCGACGGGCCACCTTGCTCTACCTTTACTTTCTTCTTCTTTGAGCTCGAGGGTTCTGCAGATGGCGCCGGGCGTTTCTCCACCGCCGGCGTGGAGAGGGCATGCTTTCTGAACAGCTCTCGCTCTCTCAGTAAGCTTGGATCCATAACTCTGTCCAGAAAACCAGCAGAAGGGGAATATGAGAGCCAGGCAACTATTTTAAGGCCGACAAAGATCTTTATTCGTTGCCCGTACCCTTCTCTTTCTACACCGACTCGAGAGGACCGACACCAAGACGCGACTCTCCAGGAGCTCCAAACCGACACTCTGTCTCGCGTAAAAGACACAGACGCAACGAGAGGCTGCGCTGCGCGCCAGGACCCAAACACTCGCCCTCAGCGGCCCGACGCGACCGAGAGGCGACGGAGCCCTCCGCGTACCGGCCCCGGGGCAGGGCCCCGACAGGAGGCCGCTCCCCGTACCCACACGGAAACGGTCCCCTTCCCGAAGCGCAAACCCCTCGGAAGCACGGGCCCGCCCCCACCGCCCCCACCGCCCCCACCGCCTGACTAGCCCGGATTCAGCCCTGCCCCAGCGCGGGGCCGCCGCCGCCGCCGCCCGCTTCCCCTCCCCGCCCCGGACCCGGCCCTGCCGCCTCACCCGCCCGCCAGCACCAGGCGCAGGCCGAGCCGCGCCGCTCCGCTCCGCTCCTATTGGGCAACGCCGCGCTCCCAACGGCCCCCGCGCCGCCACGTGACGCGCGCCCACTAAACATGGCGGCGCGCCTTATTGTTGCGTTTCGCGCCGTCAATGAAAGCGTGCAAGTGGCTTCCCGCCGATCAGACGCCTCCCTCCCGCAAGGGAAGGACACTAAAATAATCAGGCATCACTGCTGGATGTAAGAGAAATGCTGATGTAATACGTCCAACGTTCGTACGTGTCTTAGAAAACGTTTCATACAAAACTAATCTTCAGTTGAAGATTCCTCTTCTTGTGTCTGCTTTGGGTTTCTTGGTCTGGGGTGCAGGGAGAACAGGGGCTGCTGAGGCTCCAAACCATGGGGGCACCTTCCTCTTACCCGGGGGCTGGGAGCTCTGAAAAAAGAAAAAAGGCATAAAACAGACATAAAAAAGCACATTTCTATATCCAATGACAACTTATGGCTCAGCAACCCAAACAGCAGTTGTCAGGAGATGCCCATCATCCTCATGCGGGCAGTGGAAAGCTGGTGTCTCCCTGAAGTGCAGGGCCTTTTTGAGCAGCTGACTGTGTAAATTCGCTGGTGGCAGGGAAACATCAGGCCTGACATAATGCACTGACACGCCTCTACCAGGTGTTATTGTCAGAAATCGTTTTGAAACAAAACAATCTGTCAAAAGGGCAAATAAAATAACTTTTGCTCCTCTGTGTGACACCCAGGGAGAAGACCAACTGCCTAACCCTTACCATGCTGAGGCACCCATGTTTCAGCTACCTTCCCTGATGACTACCAGTGCTCACCAGCTCCCCTCCCAGCAGGAACGCCATCAGCTCTGCAGACCACGCTGTGCTCTCTGCAACTCCACAGGGCATCTTTCACTGGATGCCATAGCAACACAAAGCATAAATTCCACGACAGCACGCTCTTCCTGAGATAAATGGGTTTCCGCTCTTTATTCAGCCACCAGTTCTTAAATAATGGAGGGCCTGATTTCCATTGGGAAGGATTTGCATCAGGACTGATCTACAGCCAGGAGAGAGGCTGCTGTAGAGCCTATACAACGTGCAACACCAGGGCTCCCAGTGAAAGCTCAGGTGGAGCAGGAAGGGTGCAGAGACCATCACGCTGGCCCCCTTTGTTCCTGGTACAGAAAAATGCACTTAAAAAGCTATGTTCTGAAAGCTCTCCAAGGGCATGAACAGTAAATAATGTTCTAATAAGTTCCATTGTCCATGTAAGATAGCTGCTGGGCAGTTTAAGAATAATGCCTACCTAAAAACTTAATTGAGGATGGAGATAAACTAACCAGAATAATAGATTTATGAACACAAAACACAACGAAAACACCAGCTTCCCGGCCTCAAACTGGAAATCGAGATAAGCTGTACAATCAGTGATGCTGGTCACAGCCACACGAGCAGCCTTTAGAGAAATGTATTGTCTGGGCTCATACAGCTTCCTCACACGAACACCACTGCAGAAATCTTTGGTGTGGTGAGTGAAGCCTTTCCCGTGCTCCGGCTTCATTCAGGTGTTCGTTAAAGTTAGGGACTCATCGGTCCGTCCATCTACCTCGGTGCACACCAATGTGGTGGGTGGTAAAATGGCGTTTATTTGTCCGTGACAGCAACTTATATAGTCTACCATGGCTCCGTCTACGCCCCTCAAGCGCTTGCGTAACTACTTCCTTATCTAGCTGCTACAGGCATTATTACCTTATTTGGTTACAATTGGCACTGCTTCCTTACCTGGTTACTATTGGCAACCCCTTGTGGGCGGAATCTTTCCGTGATCACGGCCTACAGGTGAGCAGTAACCGCACACAGCCTTAGAGAAGGAGCCAAACATTCCCTTCAGGGGTTCGGAAGCACCTGCCACTAGAGGGCTGGCAAGATCTACTGGGGAAACATTTCCTACGACAAACTGCTGTCGTAGAAGTGTATTCCAGCTCATCACAGGCAAGACAAGAGATGTTTTGTTCTGCATCAAGCACGTAACCATGAGAAACGGGCTGACAAATCAGGGTGAGGATTTATGCTCGAAGAGCTCAAACAGAAGCTGGATTTGGGCTTAACACTGAAATCACCATCTCTGTGCTCTGCTCTGGCACCTCACCTTTGGCTGAGTGTCAGCAAACAGTTCTTCAGCAGAACTGAGGGCTAGGTGCTTCCTGGAGGCCAGCTGGACAGGCTCTGTGTAGTCTGCTGCGCCTCTGTTACCTGGCTGGGCATCATCTGTGCTCCATGTGGCCTTTGCATTGGACAGTAAAGGAGGCAGCTGTTAGATAGATCACAGCATTAAAGCACAAACTAGCTTGTTGGGAAGTAAATTAGACTATAACAAGGAGTTCCAGCACCTCTCCTTAATGAGATCCCTAGCTATTTCTTATCCATTTCACCATAACAAAATTTGAACAAGTGAAATGCATTCATTGTAAAGAAGGGAACTGAAATTTTCACCTGGGCTTGCCTTTTTCTTGGGTTTTTTTTTGTTTTTTCTTTTCTTTTTTTTTTTTTTTGGTAGAGAAGAAGAAAATACCCTCAGTCCCAGGGGCTCGAAGAACTCAAAATAATTGCCTGAAAATACAATGCTGCTGGCATGGAAGCATGTCTTTCAAGCAAAGGTGTTAGCTGAAAACAGCACAGTGGGCACAAACGTATGAACTTGGTATTGCTGCATCATGCCTCTGCATTACTGACGGAAACAGCTTAAGCTAAGATTTTTGCATGAACTATGTATCTCTGATGCATTATTTCAGTCTCACTTAGAGAATCACTAACTGCTGATGGCTACTGCATGCATACTTGGTTTTATTAAGAACACACCTACTTACCAAAGCTGAGGGCACCACACGCGGGTGGCTTTTTTCACCTCCTTCCTTCAGTGTAGGACTGGTCAAATTACCCTACAAGGGAAACAATGTAATGTTAAAGAGAAAAATAACATCCATTAGCAATTTTCAAAAGCTGTCTGCTACAGGGAGTTATTAAAATTAGGATTTCTCATGAGGAGTGAATGTAGTCTGTCATGACTAGTTTTACATTTTACATCTGCACAGTCTGCTTCTTAGTAGAAGATGAACTTGATCTCTAGGAGTACATCATCCCTGTTATTCGCTTCAGCAGCTAACAGTAGCAGGAAAAACATTATCAAAGCTCATACAATTGAACTGCCAGATGAACTTTGGGGAAAAAAAACAAACATGCTCAGACACTGTAGGAACAAGGCAGTGGTAAGGGAAGCAAGACAATCAATTTGGACAATTTGGCAAGGCATAAAAAATTATCTTTGCCCAAGCTAAAGAAACCATCCCAGACCTCTGTAAAGAACAAACACGAAGTCCTTATCCATGCAAGCAGCAAAAGGATTTAGAGTTCGCCGTTTCTTTTTACCATTCCCACTTGGAATAATTAATTAGAGGGTAGCCTTTTGTACGAAGTGTTCAACTGTGACTTGTGAAGACACAGAGGCAAGCATGGGGCTGGGAAGGCTGGCCTAGCCTTTCTCAAACTGCAGTAGCAAGCTCTGTATTTCTTTATAGAGCAAATTTCTCCCAGTGACTCAAACTTAAAGCATGACACTTCTCTTGTTATTACAGCTACATCCAGCGGCCTGAGCAGCAGCGTCTTAAGAGCTTTCGAGAAAGAAAGGGATTGATTTTACACATTAGGTGGGTCATCAGGTACCAAGGAGGGCAGAACACAGACTGTCTATAAACGATCAAGATTACATAGAGCTTTCATTTCAGGCAGAAATTTCCATTTCGAGACCTCAGCTACTCAAAATCCCCAGATTTTACAAAGAAACTTTTACATTCACTGCCTGAACGGCTGGACAATAGCCAAAGACGATCGCCCCTATTCTGAACCCATTATTAAGTTGCAGTTATAATGGTAAACAGCTACAGGACCAATCAGGGAGCTGATCTCTTTCCTAGGTCAACATTTGGGAAGAGGAACCTCCTGGTCAAATCTCAGAGGAGAGAAATTCTTATTCAGAGGAAAAGGTAGACTGGGAAGACGGACGTGCTAAGCAGTACTGCAAACAGCAACAACAAACAGCATTTAGCCTGCTTCTAAAAAAGAAGAAACGTTTTTCACAAAACCAGTTATAGAGATTTTTACTAACCTTTCTTCCACTGCACAAAGCTTCGCTATTTCTTTGGTCTGTTTCCGTCTTCTGCTGCCCGTCTGACAACACCAGCATCCTTTTGGCACCTGTACCATGCTGCGGCTTACTGCCATCCTTTTTTTTCTCCAGCAACACAATAGCCATCTGGATAAGATACTGTTCGATATTTGCAGGAACAAGTTCTCTAATTGCTTGAATTTTGGTGGTGTCTTGGAAAAAAATAAATATAATTTTAAATTGCTCTGACTCCCATTGACTATTTTCTTACACTTTAAGATACATCAATTGTTTCTCAGGAATGGATAGAATTAGGCATGGAAAACCCAGACGTTTTGTGAGAAACTCTATCACAAAATAGTGGAATTAATTCCCAGCTCATCCACAGAAACTTACCATCTCACATTTAGTCTAAAACATCATCATCACCCTAACTCTAACCTGCCTCTCCTGTAAACCATTTTCTCGTGAAATGAAGGCTATATACACAGACTGAATAGCATTCCCACGTTCTGCTAAACTGGAACAGAACATGCATAGCAGTATGTTTAAGAAATACAGCTGACAGTCTGATGGGGTCTGTAACTGCTGCTGAAAGGACACCATCTGCAAAAGTACACAAGTATTGCAAGTAGCAAGTCAGAACACTCTGCTAACTTAAGCAATAAAACTCCTAGGACAAAACTCATTTTTCAGTGCCTCATGTGCAGAGCCACTGAACAGTAAACGTTTGCTTTCAGCTTCTGAACTAGCCCAAGGTCACGGTGCCAAGAAGAAGAGCTGTACTTCCTGCACTATCCTACTTCCTCCTCATAAACAAGTCATTTGCAGACATGTTTCCCTGCAGGAACTTAACAGCTTTGCTTCAGCATATTGTCCAGAAGCCAGTATATACAGAAAGATTCTGCCAGGTGGATTTCTTTGAGCTTGCCTTTCACTCAAGAAAATAAATACACTTTTAAGAATAGTGCCTAGATCTTTTCCAGCACAATGCGGTCAATTGGAAGGACCTACAGAGTGCTACCTTCTTTGGGTCTTTAATGAAGCCTGATTGCCCTATTCTGAAACAACCTTGAAAAGCAAGCAAAACTGTCATCGCAGCGCTCTGTCCTGCTACAGCCACAAGTCTTTTAGAAATTATAGGTGCATCCTAAAGCAGTAGCAGAGTTGTGATTATTTACATTCCTTTCATTACTATACCACTATTGTGAGAAGCTTCAGACAAGGGCTGTGATGCTCACCTGAGTCAATAGGAGGATTACGGATAACATCAGAAACGATCTGTTGAATTTCAGGAGTCAAACCCGCTCGCTCCAGGTCGACAGGATAGCCAGCTTTGATCGCCCGGAACAAGTGAGTGCCAACCTCAGTAAGAGGAAGGGATCTGGTCTCACTGATAGTCCTCTAGAGAAGCAAAGGAAGAAGGAATTGAGGTGGCACAAGTGTCTGAAATACAATTGAAAACCTGGCAAATACCTGTCGCCCAATAACAACCAGGGATACCAGCACTCATCGTCAAGTTATCCACCCAATAATTATAGAATTGCTTCTTGTTAGTTAGCCTCTGTTTGCACTTCCAGCTAACAACTACCTGACAGGTATCACCCATACTCTTGGGAAGGACAAAATAAAGTTCAAACCAACTTCAACTCTCTACTGCAGAACTAAAAACCAATAAATAACACTATATAAAGCGGCTCACAGTACCCATCTTCACAGGGCATATGGTGTGATATCGCCTTACCCACAGGCCCCATAGCACTTGAGCAATTAAAAGTAACAATTAACTCGACCTCAGCTTTTCTTCATAACAGGAAACACGCCTTTAGAAAGTCTGAATGAGAAAGGCGCACTGACACATAGACTAATAGCTTAGCACTGAATCTCTGCGTGACCTTCACTTACACAAGGAATTGGCTCAGGCAAAGGAACACGGATTAACTATCTGAAGATATAGTAGTAAGTGAAATTCTTTCAAGTAGTTATGAGCCATAAAGATGTGCCCATATACCATGCTCGTGATTAATACACTTTGCCACAGGCTTCCTGATCAAGAATTTTTTTCTATGTCTGCAGGAGATGGAGAGGAGGGTCTGACCTTCTCAAATGTTGACTTGCTGATACTGTGGGGCTAGGAAAGAAATGGATAGACTAAACAGGGATATTTGGTAGCCAGGCATAAGATAAGCTCTCTGGTGTTTACCACGACTTGTTAGGGAACTTTGCCAGTACTCAGTTGAGTTAGAGAGTCTCACAGTTTCAGGTAGCATCAGAATAGATCTCAGAACATAATTGAGAACATATTTGAAAAATATGGAAACACAGCAATAAAGAAACCTTCCTAAAACGAGAGTCCTGTGTCATGTTGCTAACTAGCGACAACTAGCACCCAGACAGGGACTTGAACAGGGACTAGGCCTGACTTGAAGACTGACAGGTCCAGAGCACGTTGAGACAAATGTGGGGCGTGTTGAGATAAATGCAGAGCGTGCAGTGCACAGAGACAAATGCAGAGAACCTGTACAGGGGAGCATCGAGATAAACGCGGCAGCCCAAGGATCAATCATCCCTAACTGCGATGATTACCTTTTGCTGGACGAAGCTAAGTACACACACTATGAGGAACAAAACAAACTCTGAACAGAAAAACATCCTAGTTACTTTTCAATCTATAATTAAACAATGGGGATGCATTGGTATCCTCCCCCAACCTACAGCAAACGCTTGCATGGACCACCAGGAAGGATTCCTCCATCACCAATCGTTCAGTTTATGACCCAGAGACTTCAGAAGGGACCGGGGGGAAACTGTGGGATGCATCCACTAAAGGTGATAAGACAACATCTGGGTTGCGTAAAACCTGGAGTGAAATTTTTCAAGCTTTAAAAAGTCATGCAGGCCAATCATCGGTCACCCCCAGTCCGCCCAAGAATGAAAAGAGCTGCAGGCTTCCCCTCAGTTTGACTCACTGAGCCAACAGCCCCCTTGTTACCATTGCCGTGGTGGGGGCTTGCCGCCTCACCTCGTGAGGACCCCAATGATCCCTTCGATCCTGGCCTGACAGGCTGACAAAGAGCAGGATCTGTCTCCCCCTGACTCTCACAATGTACAAGCACTCATTCCAAGGAAGGTTAGGAAAACTGGAGACGCATATGTCAAGGGCATTCCCTGTAATCGTAGTCTCCTGCCACTGCTCTGGTTCTGGGGCTATATCATATGATAGCTCCATTTTTACACCACATGACTTTAAAAGTGATATGTTGTCTCATCATAACCTCTATGGAGAATATTATGTGGGATCAAAATTGAGAGGACTGGCACAGGTGCAGGCAAATAAAAATCAAGTGCAACCACAAAGAAGTCCACTTAGGGCTATAGACGTCAATGCTTTGATCGGGGAGGGGGATTTCTCCACCCCAGCTCAGCAGATATAACCCTCCTGCAGGGATTCACAGCAAATTATGCATCTGACTACGCGTGTCCTCCGGGCTGCGCCAGAGGTGGGGGAACAGAGACAGTCTTTTAGAAACATTAAAAGGCAGCCCCAAGGACCATATATAATGTTTCTGGATAGGGTTAAAAATTTGCTGGAGAAGTGGGTCAATAACACACAGGCAAGAGCAGTCATATTTCAACAGCTAGCAATTAAAAATGCCAATGCTCATTACCAGAAAATGTTACATGCTTTAAAAAAAAATCCCACTACCGAGCAAGCGATTAACACACGTATGAATGTCAGCACACATCTATACCAAGCTGAGCTAGCAGCCTGGCCATTTGCTCTCATACCCCTTAACCTGCACACGTTTCAGCTACATGCAATTTGGACACGCTCGCACAAAGTGCCCACAAAAGGGTAGTAAATCACTACAATTAAGCCCAATACGCAAACAAAGGCAACCACAGAGCACAGTGTTGTCTGTCAAAATAACAAAGACCAACTGCTCCCTCTGGTGGGAAACTCCTGGAGGAGTGCAATGGATGGGTACGCAATGATAGCCAATTCCCCTCAGGCGACTGCTGCAGGATCTCCCCCTCCCCATGCTCGGTAAAGCCTTGCCCCGTTACAGCATGAATGCTACCTGTACCTTTCTACAATCTCTCACACAACCTGTGATACTCCATCCGTTGCTCAAAAGTCTTTTCCATCATTGGTTACAGGCAGTAATGCAAACATCCCATAAATCATCGAAGGCAAATCAGAGAACATACAAAGATAGCAAGCCCTATTACTAAAACCTTGAGCAATTGCCTATTCCCCCAAACAGTCCATCTAGCCAGCTCCCAAAGGGATCACTCTTATCTTGTGTCTATGTTCCTGAATCCATTGTAGTCATTTGTGAACCAACATGCTGAGATCACAGAGGTTAAAGCAGCACATTCCTTCAGCATCCTAACATCCACGTTCTTGAACCAACAGCAAGAAATCAATAGCTGCTCTATCCTGTAGCAGTGCATAACAGACACTATTAAGATCTTCAAGCATAGTATTTATCACAAGCGTTGTCAAACTGGCTTGTTTTGCAGACCAGCATGCCAGCCTTTCTATTTGCGTCAAAGCTACTGCTGCTGAAACCCCCGGCGCGAAGATTGAGGTGAAGACGCGCGCTGTGATGCTCCACAGCTTAACTTCATCATACCACCCAGAACCCAGACTCCTGTCGTAACGATGCCTATTAGAATGTAAGCTATGAGACATACTAAGCCAGCCAGTGTGATTTGGAGCAAGCATTGTTAGCTTCCCTAAGTAACACGGACCCCCGTGGGGGTTCTTTGGGATACCCTGCCAAGTCCTATCTCCACAGATTAGGAATAATTAGGAATAATCCCCGTGTCAGCGCCTTAGCAGTCCAATTGTTCCACAATTTCTCTTTGCTACCTACCGCATAGGTAAACCCATATGCATAGTGGTTCCATGGCGCTATACAGTTACCCCCGCACACTGCGCAGTCGGTCCCATTAGGGTATCCCCTTGACCATACCCCCTCTTTCTGTCCCTAACACCAATCAGACCAATCTCCATAAAAAGAACAGGTCACGTTTTGTGTGAACCCACAATACGGACCAATTATCTAAAAACTCCTCGTATTCATTGGGCTGAACACTGTCCTTGACTTGTTGACACAGGGGTTGTAACAGGCCTTATTTACTCTGCGGTATTTGGAGCCGAAAAGGACACACGTATGCGTATCACCTTCTGACCTGTTTTTGATCACCTGGGACCCTAATATGTCCAGTTCCTGAGGGTTCCATGGAAGGGTATGATTCAATGATTGAATTAGACACACTGTTTGGTTGGCCACGTCCATGCCGTTTTCACGCTCAGCGTAATTCACCGTATAATCTTTAAACTCCTCCAACTGTAACTCAGCAAACCCACTAAGCAGGAACGAAAGGGGGAGGTAGCAGAATGAAGGCTAAGAAGTCTGTTTGTCCCGTAACGTTTGCCCACGTGACCCAGACATTACGTGGCTGTTGTAGGAGGTACATTCCCTCCTCCCCTTTTACCATAAAAATCAGCAACATCGGAAGCGTCAACGATGCGGATGTGATGCTGCTCTCGATGAGTGGATCCCTATTTGATGGTACATCCTTCGGTCATCGGTTTCGGATTCCTCAGGAGCATTCTCCGTAGATGAGAAACTCACATCCCAGTGAAGTCCTTGCATTCTTTGCTAATATCTGGTTTTACTTTCTGTGATAGAACCCACATTTATACTCGTTGTTTCATGCTGTTTTATTGCTGCATATCCTCTACCCCACATACACCAAGATCATCGAGCCTGCCTCCCATACCCCACTGTCTGCCTTCACCTTCACTGGAGGTCCCTCACTAACAGTCTTGGGCTGCCAATGCTTCAGCACAGGGGTTCGGCTGCAGTCTCCGCATTCAAAGTGATTCAATGCGTAGAGGGCCTTTGCTAAGATTTCTGCCTATCTACCGACAGCTATTCTGTCCCTATACCCTTCCCCTCCCCGAGGACGCTTATCTTATTCTTAAGAAGGCGGTTAGCACGCTCCACAATCGCCTGCCCTTGGGTAGTATGACAGATTTCCCACAACACTAACCACTCCTGGGTCGAGCGTGAGGTAAAGCAGGACCCATTATCCGTCTTGATCTGACTAGGTAAACCCATGATGGCAATAGCGGCACGTGCACATAAAGCCCTAAGTAAGAGGAAGCAGCAAACAACAGATAGTCCATATAATGTGCAATCGTACACGGAGCCAAGTCTCTTCGGACTGCCTTCAGAACATTTCCCACTAGCAGTTGGCAAATCGTGGGGGAGCACATCATTCCCTTTGGGAGGACACACCACTGAAACCTTCCTGCAGGTCCTTCATTGTTTGTCAAAGTCGGAATTGTGAAAGCAAATGCTTCCCTGTCCTCTTCTGCGAGAGAGACAGAGAAAAAACAGTCTTCGAGGTCAACGACCACCATCAGCCAACCCTTTGGAATGGCCAACAAAACAGGTCCTCCTTGTTGGACCGAACCAAAAGGCAGTAGCTGAGCATTAACCGCACGCAAATCATGAAGCAAGCGAAAGGCACCTGAGTGTTTCTTAATGACAAAAATCAAGGTAGTCCATTGGCTAAGTGAGGGCTCAATATGTCCTAATTAGAACTCTTGAGTAACTAGTTGTCTGAACTTTTTAAGTTTTTCATCTGAAAGGGGCCACTGATCTACCCAAACAGGGCGAGCGTGCTGTTTCCAGCGCAGCAGGATAACATACACAACAGATAACTGGCAGACAGTGGCCCTAAGTATAAATTTGTAATGTGCGCTCCTAGTCCCTACCTGGAAGGGTCCCTGGTACCTCAGCAATCAGAGGGACAAGCAAAATGGGTGTTTCCAGTGTGCCATCTCAATTTATCATTAAGATTTCAACCTCTACCATCAATTTCTGAGGGGGAAGGGTATCTCCAACCCCTCTAATTACTTGTATCAAACCTGCTGGCCATCCTTTGGGCCAGCTCTTATCTGAGATCACCGTAGCATCTGCCCCTGAATCAATAAGGGCTGTAGCCTGAATGGCTCGCAGGCCCGTGTAATCAGAGACCAAGTCACCAGCGTAAGAAATGAAGATTTCTATGAGAGGGTGATCCTTACAGTCTAGCATTAGTGCCACAGTGGGTAGGTGATGTATTTGAGGGGCGGGAGTGACCCAACCCATGGGTTGGGCAAGTGCAGTGAGGTGGGCCCTGCCTGTGGGTTGTGGGAGGGATCCTGGGCCTGAGGGACCCTCCCAACCCCACTTCCCTACTTAAATCTGTTTTTCAGGCACTGACAAAGAGTAGGGCCACGCCCCCCATAACTCCAACAGAGCAGTCCCACCACAGGGCCCCATCGGTCCTGTGGTCCACGTATGGTCAGACAACCTACTTTAATGTGACCCATCTGACTACACCCATACAGTCCCTGGGATTGCTGGGCTCCAACTGCAGCGACAACGACTGCTGCCAACACTTCATTAGTCAAGGGTGCTGCCTTTTGTGTATCTAGAACATTCTTAATTTCTCCCAGGCTGCCTTGTGTTACATCTTCACGCACTGCCCTCAACAATGCCTTAATCTCAGCATGCCATCTTTGCTGTAGACTATCCACAATAACTGGTCCCTGGGCTGCTTTGGGGAGATCTGACCCCTCTATGGCTTGCTGAAGTCTGTGTGCAAATTCTTGGAAAGATTCGCTTGGACCTTGACTGATGTCAATCCATGGGACCAGTGGCTCAGTACTGTTGGCGAGTTTCATTGCGTCTGTGGCTGCTACAAGCTCCCCTGACCTTAACATTGCCACCTGAATCTGTGCAGAGGTCATGCCTGTCTCGTCCCCTGAAAGCCGCTCTAAATTCGTCCCGTGCAAGGGGTGATTCCGATTGACTTGCACAGCCATAGAAACAGCCAGTAACTTTTCCATCCAATCCGATTTCCTTATAATATATTGTACTGGTTTCAATATCACGCGCATCAGGTTTGTGATGTCTTAAGGGAGAAGAGGCCCTAGCACGGCCAGAGCTTCCAATGCATTTTAAGTAAAGGGTGACTTCAACCCTCGTTTCAACACACCGTCCATCAGGCATGCAACGCCTTTAGGATCAAAGGGTACCCACTCTGGACCAAGGTTGCCCACTATCGCTGGGAAAGGCTTTCGGGACCCTGCCTTTCTCCAACAACCTAGATATAATCCGACCCCAGTCTGTCAGTGCCTCCTTTTCAGAGCCCACTAAGTCTAAACCCTGCTCCTCCAAACAACTATCGCTCCTGGGTGTGACCAGAGATGGCAGGCCCTGCCCCCTGTCCTCATCAGACAGACCTTTGGTCTGGCCCCTCCCCATGCAGGCAGTAAGCTGATCCTGCCCATGCGGATCACATGCTCCTTCACTCCCTTGAGCTAAGGAACACTGATGCAATTCAGATAAAGAACACAAGGCTCCACCTGATGAGTCAGGATATGGCAGCAGGGGATGAGTCAACAGACATCCAACATCTTGTTCGTCTTCTCTCTGACTGGGCACAGTCGGTTCAGATGGTGCCAGCCCCTGGGCATGTTGGGCACCACGTTGACTCCTTCCACCAGAATCCAGTTGGACGTCTTCACGCAAACACCTACAAAGTATATCGCCTCCCACCTCCTCTTCATTCTCACCTCCCCCAGCGACGATACTTGCATCCCCTGCTACTCCCACGTGCAGGCCTAGGCCAAGAAGCTGCCGAGCAGCTCCCATCACCTCCCCTTCCTCCTCCACAGCTTTCAATGTTCTCAACAACAAGCCCCACGTCTTAAGTTCTGCACTCGATTTGGTGCTCATCGTGTGCTGCACAAGCAGCAAAGTCATCTCATCCCATTTCTGGGAGTCCAAAATATCCCTGGAGTCCTCACACACACCCTCCCGCTCCAAGCGGGACACCATGGCGGCCAATTCCTTTTTAGAAGGCATATCCTTGCCACCGTAATCCTTGCCCAACTGCATCAATACCTTAATAACTGACTCCATCCTGCGCAGGATCAGGTCACACACCAGACCTCGGGGGACATCGGGGGGGCAATGGGCTGATGTCCTCACACAGGGCACCAATTGTGGATCCTGCTCTTGAGGTCCGGTCTGCCAGAGGCTAGCAATCTCCCCTCGCTAGGGTGATTGTAACACAGATACCAATATGAGGATACAGCAAATAGCATTTATTGCAATTGAACAGCAACTTGAATATCCTACGGGCTTTTTTGTCCACGCCTCTTAAGCATGCATCACGATTTACTTAACAGGACAGGGGAGGTCCTAATACGTTACATCCCAACTTGCTTGTTAACACTTACTACAAGAGGTAACGGTGACTGAATTTGTGTCAGTGACCATAACAGCAGCAACTCAGGCAGAACTGTAGATCGCACAGGATGAAACGCAAAAGATACCACCTTGGCTATACCTCGGCTGGATGATTTCACAGACCCGAATCCAGCCTCAGACTCTAACTCCAGGTACAAAAGTCATAACTTTTGCAGATCATTTAAGGTTCTACGGTGCCCCTAGCGGGGTCACATCTTAACGCACTCTTCAGATTACCGGAAGGGGATCCGGACTTATCACTGCAACATTTGACACCAACAGCAACAGCAGCACTGAA
The DNA here is from genome assembly GCF_038088225.1 of Cyrtonyx montezumae. Lineage (NCBI taxonomy): Eukaryota > Metazoa > Chordata > Aves > Galliformes > Odontophoridae > Cyrtonyx > Cyrtonyx montezumae. The sequence continues at coordinate 14,095,043 of NW_027071936.1, read as the reverse complement.
CACTGTCATCTCTTCGACAACCCAACAAACAGCACATGGAAGAATACCTGATCAGTCTTCATTATTAATTCTCCTCTTCAACCCTACGGATTGGGTTTGTTAGTGCAGTGGGTCAAGGGGGACCCTGACCTCTTTGTAATTTTAGAATGGGCATTTTCACCACACAAATTTGCTAAGACTGGAACCACCAGTGTTGATATGGTAGCTACAGTTATTTTCAGAAGAAGAGAGCGTTTACTAGCATCAGATGGCAAAAAAACAAGCCATTAACATCCCATTTGATCTCAAGCAATGGGAGTTTGAGTTTTACATGTCACAACAGCTGCAGCGTATGCTGGTAGGATTTTCAGGATAATTGAGTATTCATCTGCCAATACACAAGCTTTTGCAATCTCTTCACTCTATTCGTTGCCAGTTTCTAAATGATAATTAACCCCTCCTCTAGGCACTCTGTTTTTACAGATGGATCCAGCAGGACTGAAGTATGGAAAGGTACTGCCAGGACCTGGGTTAGTTACATCCATATCACCCCTGGCTCTCCACAAACTGTGCCACTTACAGCAGTGGTTTGTACATTCGAGCGATGGTCTGAACCCTTCATTATAGTAACATATTACGCTTATGTCCTCTCACATAATGAGGAGACTGGAGCATTCTCAACTAAGGGAATCAAATAATGCACAGTTCACGCTTCTTTTGCGCTTAAAATGGATTCTAGATCATCACCTGGAATCTTAATTCATTCAGCATGATCTTTCTCACTTCACTCTGACAGGCCCTATTTCTGAGGGCCACGCGCAGGCAGACAAACTGGCAGGACCGACCGCTGTCCCTGATCAGCTTGTCCACAGTTGATCACAATTTTTACCATCAAAATGCAAATGCATTACAGAGTGCCTTCCAACTGACCATCGATAATCCATCAGACCTCACAGATGATACAGTCCTTTCCACACCGTCAAAATACTGCACCAACACCCTCTAAAGAAGTTAGTTCTTAAGGATCGAGCTACTTGGAAATATGACAAAGTTGTTAAAACGGAACTTAGGAAGCTCCATTATATTACTGTTACTATTGATATAGTCCCTACCTGTGTTTTTGCATCTGGCCATACAAGAGAAAAGGCAAAAGACATCTGCAAACACTTGAAGGCTTCAACTCCTTGGGGTCCCAAAAGCAATAAACAGACAGTGGGTCAGGATATGTAGCCCATGCTACCCACTCCTTCTTTCAGCAGTGGGCTTTTCAACACCTGAAAGGCAGACCCCACTCTCCCATGGGTCAAGGCATTACTGAACGAGACCACGGTACCTTAAAGACTACGCTTAAAAAGCAAAAAAGGAGTATGGGTATGATCCCTCAGGAATGACTAGCTGAAGCGTGCTACGTTCTCAATTTTCAAAATTGCTGAACAGAAGGCCCTCTAATTTATATGCATTTCGGCTGTATTAACTCCTGTCAAAGCAAAAGCACAGGTTACAGTAAAAAAAAACAACACTGCTCTAACCAACTGGAAGGGCCTTATTTGTTGACAACTTGGGGTTGATTTTAAGCTTGTGTTTCAACAGGAAAAGGTCCAAGACGTGTTTTCGGATTCCAGCTCAACCAAAACAGAATACATGGCCCTCGCCAGCAAGATAGGACAAGACACACTTAGTTTGCCAACAGCATCACCAGGAAACCCATTCTTGATGGGACGGTCCTTAAGCAAATGGCTCATACCGAGCTCTGTTCTTGGGATAGCATTTAACATGAACACAGTAACACAGTAGTCAACAGATGGGATGGATGGGTACCCCCTCTGCAACACAGAAATCCCAAGTCACAAAAACCGCAACTGTTGGGTTTGTTTAAAATGGATTATTGTTTCAACTATAGTGGAAAGAATCAATCATTAGTTCAGTGTGTTAATTCTAGATTAGCTGCATATAGAAATCACTCTGCTTGCTGTAATTATACTTGATCTCATTTTTCAAGATCTAAGAACCATCACTTAACTTGCCAGCAGAAGTTCTTCCTCATCTGTGGGGACAGGGCATGGCCCGCTATCCCCTCTTGCATCAAAGGAGGTCCATGCAGTTAGGCTTTCCAAACTTTACTAACACCCAATACGTCTATGATTAATTACCACTGAAAGCACCTTAAGTGATCTGTAAATACTAATCAGAGTGTAAGGATCATGTAGAGTTTTGGAACTCTGGGAGAAAAATAGCAGCATCCTTTTTAGCCCTAGCTGTTGCATAAGCTAAGACACTGAGCGCACTTAATAAATTTAGATGGTACCTGGCCAAGCAAACAAACATATTTCCTTGGCTCCAAGCAGGCTGCTACTAGATGCAGGCTCAGTACAACACGCTACACTACAGAGACATGCTGCTATATACTTCTTGATGTTAACTCAAGGTCATGGGTGTCAAGATTTTGATAGCACGTGTTGTATTATTTTTAATGATCTGACATTCATACATAAAAGCATCCAAAATCAGCAGAAGCAAGTTAAGAAATTATAGGCTGAAAATGGGTTGGACACATTTGGAGGCCTCTTTGGAAGTCGGGGAGTATAGATAAAGAATGTGGTAAAAACAGGGTTAGTTTGTCTTAGTGCTTTTCCGCACTTCAGTTGATGCTCCTTGCTTATTGCAGTGCATCCACAAAATGATTTAATATGCTTTAAATCACGTTTTTCTCATTAGTAAAGAAGGGGAGGGATACGGGAAATGGAGAGGTCAGCTTGACCTCGTCGAATGTTGACTTGCTGATAGTACAGGGCTGGGAATGACGAAAGGATAGAAAAAACAGGGACACTTTGTAATTAGGCAGAAGATAAGCTTTGTTGTTTATGAACGCTTGTTATGGAACTTGCTTTCCACTAACAATCCATTGGTTGGAAATGTACTGAATACCTGCGTTAGAAATATAAAGGGTTTGCTTAGAAGAACAAGGGGACAGCAATAGAGTTAACTTCTTTGCACGAGAACCCTGTGTCACATTGCTCACTTATGACATACACCCTTCCTGTGAGAACACTACAAAGACAGAGCTAGATGGAACAAAAACCCATAGCAGCAAAGCACATAGCTCACAACTACTAAACCATGCCAATAGAGTAACTGTAACAATTACACCCAATGTCCTGCCTAAAGTTAACACGTTCGTGTTTTACAGCCACCCCTTCCAACACTGGGGGAGGAAGTAAGGGAACAAATGCGCAAGGCCCCTACGCATTGGGGTAAAATATTATCACTTAGTTCTCCGTGAGGAGGAGACCGCCACAGGGAGGAACTTACCAGGGAGAGATTTTTCTCTTGGAACAGGACATAGGTGACATGCTCTGAGGGAGACAGAACTTCAGTATTCTTCCAGGGAGACAACTCCTTCTGATCAGTAGATACAGGTTTGGGGAATACGTCCGTCTGAACGAGATGAAGAGGAATGGAAGTATTATAACACAGTAACAAATCATAGATCACCCTCCCATTATCCAAAGAATTAACAGAAAGAGTCACTCATTACCGTGCAGACTAATTATGACCACAAACAAAGCAAAGATGGAAGAACGCTCAAGTATTATCATCTTATTAAAAGAAGCATGAGCCGGTCCCAAGGAACTCATGAGTGAAAAGCCAAAGACTGTGTGTCAGCATAACACAGCTGTTGCATAATACCTAAGTAAAATTAGGCCATCAGAACAAACTATGATATTCCATCTGTTGATTCTGTATGAGAAATTCCTCCATTTACTTTCAACTTCAGCTTAACAAAGATTTCTTAAACAGGAACAGTTTTGATCCGCATACCAAGGTCAATCACCTTTCTCTTGAGAATAACGACGATGTTTAACACAATAAGTAATTATCTCAATCATGACAGAGGTAATAATACTGCCCTACATGCCTTCTAGACCTACTAATCCACAGATTCACATAGGAATACAACACCTTAAACTGATGCATATCACCTCAAATCCTGTGCTTCAGGGTTTCACTCCGGTGGTGTTTCTTGCCATTATGAACAAGAGTGACAAGGAGCTACTATACAGAAACTCACAGAAGCAAATCCACAGTGTTAATAAAAGCCAGACGTCTGAGTACAACTAGCCTGCTGAAATTAACGTAACATAGTCGAGCTCTGTCAAGAAAAACCTTCTGAATCAATAACCTTGTGGAAGCCCATTTCCTATACCCTTGGTCCCCAACCCAAGTCACAATCAGTAGCTTCAAGCTCTTAGTACAGCACCATTAACCTGGTTGGATAGGTGGTCTTAATAACCAGGCCCAACAACTCTAACCCATAATACCTGCCAGGTCCTCATGTCATTACCATGTAGCACATTTGGATTTGGAAGGCCTGTATCTAAGCAAGGCTGTCCTGCCTTGATGTGTTAAGGACAAACCATGAAGGAGGAATCAAACAGCTAAAGACCCAATTATTATCTTCAGGGCTCCTGCGTGCTAGAAGACCAAGTAAATCATACCTGCAAACTATTTGCTTGGCAGAAGGACTTAATCTCAGCCAGGAGAAAGACCAACAGAGTAGATTTGGCTTCAGATACACCATCAATTCTCTTCACGTTCTCAACAGTTGTAGGCCTGGTTCAGGACAAATAACAAAAGGCACAGATTTATCCTGTTCTGACACTTTGAATCACGTCTGAATGATATGCACTCGGAGTACAGATCTATCAGTCACTACTTGACTTTTATTACTGGACTGTCATCTTTGAAACTAAGCTCTGCCTGTACTTGCCTGTACCCTGAAGCTTGTATTCTGCAAAAATTACAAATTTGCTGCTTCATACGTCAAGGTAGGCTAGCTGCAAGTTTTTCTCTCCTGAAGGAACATAAGCCTGGAGGTATTCCATGGAAGAGCATACACACAAATATTATCTTATGCTGTGTAGCAGCTCAGGAAAGCTCTTCAGATGCACTAAATCCTCATCTGCCCTTTGATACCTCCTCTTAAAAATAAAAATTCTTCTTAGTAGTTGACAGCAACACTAAATACTTAATTTTTTTCTGTGCTACAGAGCTACTCATGTAAGTTAAGGGAATGCTCCTGACCCATTCCTCTAGCAACCCTTAGCAGAACTTGAGCATAGTAATATGGTTAGAAGACACTGAAAACAAGGTGGAAAGGTAACAATCAGCTAATATGCCCTTCTCCTTTTCTTTACTGACAAACTTACAGAGACATACATCAAGTTGGCATTTCATTTAAAGGCAAAAAAACACTAAAAGGAAAAGACAAGTCTGATGTACACACCTTCATAATTTATATCAGTAAGTAGGCTACAAGGACACTAAGACATTAAACTGATCACAAAAGACACTGCTCTTTTACAAATGAGGCACACTACCCAACAAAAGCGGGAGAAAACGTGACTTGGCTTGGTGATTTTTTTTCCCCAGAGTTTTTTTTATTATGTACATATGCCAGCTTTACCTCACACGGGCCATCTCCACCAGGATCTTATTGGTTGCCAAGATAGCAGGAGGAATTACCTTCTCATTAGCTACCTTCTGTCTAGCAGTCAGCAACTTGCCGTAGAGAGCAATCTGTGAAGAACAGAGCCAAATTCTCAATAAGCTGCTTTAGATCAAGCATGTAGAATTAAAGAACAGAAAAATTATAGCTTCTCTAAACTTTCCACTAATTCACAAAACACATGCAACCCTTTAAGAGCTTGACACAGAAATTCTCATCCAGAACTCGTACTCAGAACATCTTAGAAATGGAAAAAACTGCCCAAGACATAGCTACAATACTGCAGAACTGAGCCCTACAGGTTGACTGCAGTTCACAGATATTGTCTTTTCCCACAACTTACCTCTAGTTCATTTTCTCTGGATGAAACAACAGGTACTCGGGGCTTCAAAGGAGATGTCACTGGTGATCGCTCTGGGGGACTGATGAAAGTTACATACTAAGTCAGCCCTTGTGTCTGATCAGTTTATTCATAAGCTTTGCATAATGCTGCAAGAGAGCAGCACCCCGATTTGTTTTGATTTTTTGATGGTTGTCTTCTTGGCCTTTTTGACAGTACAGTCTGACCGCAGCCCAGCACGTCATGCCGGCAGCAGCACTGATACTGGACTTGAGCTGATTGAGGCATAATTAGTAATATCCCAAAGCCAAATGAAAGAAAGCCTCTCTGTGACTGCTCCTATAATTTAAGGATAACGTTTTGCAGCAAAAAAAACTCAGATAAATACTGTAGTTATGCAAAGAAACCACCTGTGTCTGGATAGATATGTTGTTTTTAGTAAGTGTATCCTTAGAAGCACACATCCATTCACAATACTATTCTGACAGCATCCTTAAGAAATGCCTTCAGTTTCTAGCCATGGCAAGTAACACTGATCTCCACCAACACGAGATAACTTTTAAAGCATCAGTGACAAAGACACAGCTGCTGTGCTGTACGCAGGGTTAGCTGAGGGTAAATGAGCATGTCTGCATAGAGAGAGAATCACAGTGACCAGCCTAGAGGCTCACATGCTTAGGCAAAACTAGCTCTAATTAGGCTGCCATCATTATACTGCGATATCCACAAGCAGATAAACCAGACTAAATATCATCTTGATTTGCTAAGCAAAATAACTTGTTTTGGACTGTAGCTGCTCCTAAATTTTACTTTTTCCACGCAGCTCAAGTGGCAATTCTTCAGCTGAAGTGACATCTGGCTTTCCTGTCTCCTGCAAGCATCGGGGTGCTTGCTGGAAAGAAGAATGGAACTGCTCAGAAATGCAAGGTGAGTTAAAATCTGAAGCACCACACAGTCACGGAGAACAAATTAGTTTCTTCTGCCCTCCCCAAAAGCTTCTCTTCCTTTTAACCTCAAGAAGCTTCAGCTTGTCTCAGACTTCCCAGATTAGTGCAAAAAAGGCAGAAACATAAGCCTACACACATTTACAATCACTGCACAGGACATAAGCACAAGTTCTGCCATCTTCAAGATCAAGTCACAGCTTGCTAACTACTCAGCTTAATTAAATTTAACCAGAATCAATTATTCTTAATGTCTAATTTAAATCACAATTTAAAACCCGTTAAAGTTTCAGCCATCACGTAGGAGACATCGACCAGAAAAAAAAAAGAACGGTCCAAGTAAAAGTATCCAATATATAGCTGCAGTAGCTCCATTTTTATTAACTTATACTTCAAATCCAATAGGAATCAAGAAGAAATAAGATAGTTAAAGAGTTTGCACTTCTGCAGTTAGAAAAACTCACTCTACAACTTAAAAATGGTCTCAATTAAATACTGGTTACTTGCAATCAAACATTTTCGTAGTCACTTTAAAGAGGAATACTGGTTTCAAGGACTACATTACTAACAGTACCTGTACTAACAATGTTTAGAATAGCGTACCTGTTAACCATGGTATTGCTTCTTGGAAGAGTTCCAGCTTTTTTCTCATACGCAAACATTTCATACAAAGACATCTATAAAGAAACAGAACACAGCAAATAAATGCTAACTTAAATTTCCCAGTGATGCTGCCGCAAGCAGGAAAATACACATTTGTGACACCATGACATAGTTCAAACAAGGAAGGGTCAAAGAACACAGGAGATGTAGGCATACAGACCTGCTTAACCGGTGACTGCTTTACTCCTTTCGTGTCTGGTGAGCGCTGCATTGACAGAGCAGGAGAAGGTCTGCTGCTGTAATAAAACAAATCCACCTTTTATCGACTGTATCATTGGTACAGTGACACAGCCATTAAAAAAATAACATGTGACTCACCAAACTGAGTAAAACTTGTTATAAGGCTATTTTGGGCAAATATTTTTTTTTTTAAACTTACTAAACACATCATATTTACATATAACAGTTAGGACCCCCAAAGTTTGATAAAATGTAATAACTTAGAAGAAAAAAATCATCTTGACACAAAAAAGAGGGATTTTGATGGTAAAACAAAGCTCTGTAACAACACACTCTATAAAAAGAACCAATTAATAAGATTCTTCATCAGGAAAAAACAAATAAGTATCAACTTCCCAGTCTACATTGACTGCACCATTAGACACTTCTTCCTGTTTCATAACTAACAGGGTACTTTAGGACAGAAGACCTGAAGACAGCAGCTAAGAAATGGTCACAACAGGGAAAAAAACAAAGCAAAAGAAAAACAGCACTTTGATTTAGCATCGCTGAAAAATAAAGTAATCACAATTGAGACATCTGAGTACGTACCCAGCACTGAAGAACACTGTTTCAACACTATTTCTTGCTACAGCCAAGCCCCTGCAACTTCCAGTTATTTATGTTACTGGAAAAAGAGCTGGCCTGAGCCCATGCTTGCAAAGACCAACAAAACACTGTTTATGAATTACAACTATATGATAACAACCGAAATTTCACATGCCTTTTTTTTTTTTGAAGTAAATTATTCTGACGGCAAATCAGCTGACTACCACTGAAAAAATATCACTCCATTTTTGAAGACACTGTCATCAAAATTTAACAGAAGTAACTACACAAAGACAGAAAAACTTTTTTATGTGCATGTTAAACCTATTCTTTTTGCAAACACAGGCATGTAACACATACTCTGAGAAAGCAAAGCAGTGAAGTCTTATGAAAGCGTAGGTCAAGTGCAAAACTGGGAAAACTAACTGTTAGCCGCTCTAGTTAAAGAACAATTCAATTGTTTAACTTGCCCACAAGAAAAAGGTTTACCCTCTATTATTTCCTGCCTTCAGCAGTTAACTTTTATAAATATTATGCCTGTAACTAACGGAAAGCCTTGTCTTCCAAGTCCAAGGCAGCAATCTCATCCCACCTGCCACTTCCAGAATTAGGCCTCAGAGACCGATGACCTAGATAGTAAAAATAGAGTGCTTGAGAAGAAACACACTACAATTACCTTCTAGGAGTTCTCTGTAGGTTTAAGTCTTCATTGGACTGTAACAGAAGACTTGGATTTGAGACGGATTCAGCTTTCAAAAGCCAATTTCTACCCTGTAAGAAACAAATAAAATGGCTGGCTATAGTTTACTCAGAAGCTTTTGGTGTGCTACTACCCATAAGTACCTTCTGGGTAAGCCCACATGTTGTCGCAAACTTGCTACGCCCAGAGACTTCTCTGAGGAATCCTTCCAATATCAGCTGCTGGCTGAGTGATTTCCACCAGTTCTCTGTCCAGCCTTTTCCACTACCATACAAGGCATGTTTTCTGTATCTTTCCGGCAGACGCTGAGAGTTCTGAAATTGAGAGAATTGGACAGGTTACTCCAGTCCATTTGGAACTACGTTTCCAATACACCCTGCGAGATACATCATGAGATAAGAGCAATGCCCTCAAGAACATATCCTCCAAGATGAATTTCTCAGCAAAGTCACAAGGCAAAAAAAGAACAACTTTAAAGTACAGGCAATATCCATTGCAACAGCCACACTTAGAGCAACTCCACGTAGAGCACAACCACACTTATCACCTTGTTTAGCATCACTTGAAAAGGTGTTTCGCCTCTGCTAATTTAATCCATATCATGCCACGAAAACACAATGACTTTCAGAAGACCAACTACACTGATATAACAAACAAAAAAATTGTCTCTGTCTCAGCACACAGAGGAAGTTAAAGGACAGGGGTCCAGAGACGTACAAACCGACCTCAGATGCGTGCTTTGTTGCTCCTCCACTACTTAAGCTGCCTGATACAACGTTTGGGCATTCACTTAAATACCTCCTCTTGTTTGGAATGGTTCCTTGATTTCATTATCTCTTATCAATGGCGAAGACTGGGAGAAAAACCCTACAAGTAGGTCCTCTCTAATGGGTTCTCGCTCTCTGATCTCAAGACACTAAGGGACTGCAGAGAGCTTAAGGCCCTTACCAAAGAAGGAGAAACTCCTCAGAGCCTGGAAAGTTGAGAACGTTTCTGAAACAGGGAAGTACGTGCTCAAGTGATAATAGGTGAAAGCATCTCACAGGGAAAAAAAATTCAGTTTAATGATGGTGTAAGAAAAGTCACCTATTTATTTCCATAGAAACTACAACAAAGCACTGTAAGTCTTCGATAAAGCAAATCTTCAGCTATAAAAAGCTATATGATCACCACCATTATCTATACATTTTTGCCAGCGGTGAAGAAAAGCCTGCACGTTGCAGTGGTCAGTATGGGGAGACCTGCTGAGCTCCATCACATCCCCAGAGTACACAGGAAAGAGCTCTGGGCAGACAAGGAACTCCCGCTCAGTTCACACATCAAGAGGACCAGCAGGAAGGTGGCTCTGGTTCAGCCTTCAGCAGACAGGGAACAGCACCACGTGAAAGGGGGACACAGCTTGCTGCACGATGGGACAGCAACACTAAGTCCTGACTCTGAATGAAATCAAGTAACATCGTCAGCAGGCAGTCAAAGTCAGGCTCGACAACCTCACGTCTAGACAGCCCTCATTCAATTCTTAACATGGATTATTTGAAAGTATAGCACCATTCCCTTCAGTTCTGCAGTGACATTATTTACTCCAGTGGCTATAAGTTTTCAGAGTATGGTTTTAACTCTGACAGCAAGATGAACAATGGATGTCTCTATAAAGGGAATAAGAGAGAAGACAGTAAGCTTTTTGTCCATATTTGGGCTAAGCACTGTCATGTTATTTAGGCTTTTGACAGTCAGTCTTAGGCCAAACCTACAATTTTAACTCTTTAGAACTTAATAAACATTCGAGTTACTACTAAAAGCTATTTGCAACCAATTACTAAGTCTATTGCTAACAATAAAGTATTGCTGACGTAGCGGGGTAAGCTCACATGCTGGCTGATAAAAGGAGCTCAATTTTAAATGTCACATCCTCCTCGGCTTAGTGGGGTTATTGTAATGTTTCCAGAAATGCAGCTCTAACACTAGGCTTCCCAGCAGACCTTGTTCGTTTTTATGGCCTGACTCAGCTTTCAAATTTTAAGTGCTACCTGCTTCCTCTGTGGTCTACCTGAAGTCTGCTGGAGGCTGCCTGGACTTACTTGTTGTAATAAGGTAACATTAACTTTTAATGTAGCTTATTGAAAAATGATGCCTTATAATTTTTTGAAGCTATATACCAGTCATCCTTAGATACAGCTTGTATAACTTGTTCTGTTAAGAGTAGACTACTAAACACATTTGCTTTAGAGAAGGACAAACTCAAGCAACAGAAAAATCGAAAATATGTTAAAGGTTATATTGGCCCATGGAAAAAGCTTTCTTGTAAGCAGTACAAAGTTATTCCACATTAGCAGCACAAGCTTGCCATAATTAACAATTCTCCCAATAATGCCTAGCAAATAAATAATCCCAACTACTTTAAAAATGACAAAACTATAATGACATTTTCACTCTAGGCACAACTGTGTGTCAATTAGCAGTTTCCTTACTAAAAGTAAACAAAGAGTGACATCATTCACCAAGTGTTATCAAGTACTAAAAACAGTTTTTTTCTGGCTGTATTCATTTAAAGTGATTTCATTCTTACCCCTGTGCTTTCAGCCTGCTGCATTTCTCCTTGCTATTTGAAAAGCACAGATTACGAGGCTATGCTTAAATCATTTACACTCATCTTAATATGCTACTTCCTGTCTCACCACCACCAAGTCACTCAGCAATACAAAGCTGGAACACAAGTCATCACCTGCTGTATTCAAGTCAATGGACTACCAAGCAGAGACCTGTCTGCCGAGTTCTGGAAACGCCATTCCTTTCAGGACAATGGAAATGATGAATCGCACGGAGAAGCCACTTAATTGCCTCAGCAAAGACAGCAGACTTGCCATAAAGAATCTAAGAGCTCACGCTTTACAGAAAGAGCTTCAGAACAGTAGTACTTGGGTTCATAGGCAACTGTTCACAACGGTCAACAACCAACTCGAATTCACCCACAAAACATGAGACAGCTCCACACAGCACAGGTAACACGTGACATTTCCCTAAGCTGAGATCCTGGGCCATAACATGGGGAACATTGCACCTTTTAGAAAAGCAGAGCGAAGATAAGAGCTCGGTGGCAGGGGCTGCTCCTTTGTTTTAACTACACAAACTTAAGTACAAAGTGCTTCACAGGTTCACTCTATATGCTGATTTTGTTGCATTTAAAGGCAGCTACTTAGTTTACACTCTATGAGAAGCGCTGCTACAGAGCTTCAGGAAAACTAACTTGCCACAGTGACATAGCTCGCTAAGTACCTTTGTCTTAGTCTCCTCTAAAATACATTTATGCTCATCAATGCGTTATCAGTCAATAAGGAGGGCAGGACATCACAGCGATCCCTCTTCCCTCAGAGCACACAGATCAGTTATTAATATCACTTACAGACCCTCGGAGAAACAAAATGGGAACTCTAGTTCCAAACTTCTCTTCCAGGGCGCTTACTGCAGACAGCAGCTGATAAGCTTGCTTTCCGAAGTCCTGTAAACAACCTTCTGAATCACTGGAGGTTGCCCAACAAGAGGTTCTGAAAGGCACAGAGAAAACTCCACTTAACATATACCAACCAAGTCTCCTCTCCTTCCAAATTAAGTGGTAAAGAAATAAAAAGCACATCTCCAGTTACATTTGAAGGCATCATTCACACCTGCTCATACAGGTGCAAGGAACTAGAATTGAAAGCATGCGACGAAGCGCAATCAAAGTCACATGCAATTAAGACAGCTGTACAACCAAACACTACAAAGTTCTTCACACTATAACAGAACCAAGCCATCTCATCAATCTCCTGGGTTTAGCGTTTGAATATTTGGACAGGCTTGGGCATAACATATGTTTATTTCTTTTACCTGTGCCTAATAGCCAAGAGATCATTTCTTTCTTCACAAAATAACACAGGAAATGTAAAAACACAAGGCCAGAGTAACCCCAATACCCTATGCCTTGTTATTGTACGTGCTACTGAGTGGAAAAACCACTTAATTATTGACAGAAAACACTTGAAGTGAAGGACAACGTTGTGCCTTACAAACCATTTGAGTTCTGCAATACAAATTCACTGTGTGGCCCTTCACTGGGGCAAGAGAACTCTAACAGCAAACAAATTCTAGATACTATCTCTCTAACAAGCTCTCTTCTCAGTTAGTTAGGGAAGGGTTCCGACAGTTTCCTTGAACATACAGGAAGTGTAACGATTCCAGTACATTTTTGGCTGAAAGCAACACACTACTAACTGATCTCTGATCCGAAGGTGTCATGCTAGCAGCAAAATCAACAGATCATTTACCATTTTCAGGAAAGCATGTACGTACACACACAGGAGATGGAGTAAAATGCTTCTACTTAAGTCTGCATGCCTACTGATCCCCCAGCCTCCCTTCAGCACATGTGAAATTATTACACACGCTGGAAGAACGTATGTCAGCACACACTAACAAGAAAGCAGCTCCTGTCACACTAAGGTAGTACTACCTGAGACACGTGGTTCAGCATCCCACTTACAAGACGTCTCCTTTGGGATTAATTACCTAAGAGGACTTTTAAAGTATTTCCTCAGTCCGATAAAGTTGTTCTAAATCATTTTGGGAACTGTGGCCATGCTTTGTTTACAGGCTTTCCCACAGCAGAACTTACTGCTTATAACCTGCCTCACTGCTTCTTCAATTATTGAGCAGCAAGTTAGGGACAGCTGTTCAAACAAAGATAAGCTTCAGGCTCAACATCTGCAAAACCGTAAGCACAAGAAGACAATTATTTCCAATAATTTGCCTTGTAAGACAGCCTGAGAGAACACATCCTCCTGAATTAGCCTTTAAGGGGAGAACACTTACCTGCACCTGCAATTATCGCAGCACTCCTCTGTGCCCATGATGCCAGAGGAGATCTTGCGAAGTTGTTTATCTTCAAAATGAGACAGAATGATCCTACCCAAGAGAAGGCAGGGAATTAAGTGAAATAGAAAGAAATCATTAAATAAATTGCAGAAATAAGAACTGAAATCAGCTTAATTAAGACACTGTAAAAGCAATTCTGGCTCCAATTCCACTAAAGGAGGAATTTTCTTGAGAAGTGTATTTCTTGAGAAGTATATAAGGAACACCTGAAACGTACATATAAAAACGCGCAAGACTGTATTTGTTGATATTCAATAAGCCTTCAGTTTACAAGCCACATTTGTAACAGAGTCACAACAAGCCTTATTAAGGCTAACTTAAATTACAAGCAATAATGTGCAGCATGCAGTACTCACTTTCTTCTGCAGCTGTTTGAAGAAAGGTACTTCTCCATTTTCTCTAACATCTTCAGTTTGTACAACCTGAACTTCTCATTGTGTATCTCACTTAGAAGACGTCTGCCAGTCAGAAAAAAACCTTAAGTATTGACCACTACCCTCCCACACCGCAGCAGAGAAATACAACTGCCTCAGTCAAGTTCTCTAGAAACAGCAGGAAGAAATCTCCTAAAACCAGACCTAACCAACCAGCTTATTTTTCTACCGTCTTGATCCTTACAGCATAGGGCTCAGTCAGAACACCACCATATGCATGTTTTTCCACATTCGATAACTATTTGAAGTAGAGCAAAGAAAAGAGACTGCGAGCTTCTTTCATCTCCATAAGATGCAAAGCTTCAGAAATCCACGTGAAAAGCCATTGAGCAGGGAAGGGAAGGGCAGAGGGTACTCAGAGGGCAATTTTACTCAGCCTCAAGTTTCCCAGACAACTTTTGATAAGCTGTAGTCTAAGCTACTGTCAGATTACACAGCATGCTGGTACATTAACAACTGAAGTAATTCAAGGACAGGACCTTACAGCTTATCCACCTAATGTCTAATGTAACACTCTACATAATAGTCACAGGAAACTTACAAATAGCATGGGAATACTTACACAGGTTTAAGGAAAACTCATTTTGCCCATGCTCTGAGCTGCGGCATGAGCCAAACCTGAGCTACCAACTGCACAACACCCAAACCTAGGTAAGAAAGAGCACACACCAGAGAGAGGGGGAGAAAAGCAGGCAATTCTACAGCACCAGCACTCCTTAAGGGTGCTGACAGATATTATAAAGAAGTCTAATGATTTATAGGACAAGTAACCAGGTCTCATCATTGTCTGCCCTGCAAAACATTTGCAGGAAGTGTAAGTAGAACGAAGACACACTCATTACTGTCACTGCACTTGTTCACTATCTTTTGGATTCCAAGTATACTCTACTTATTCTAACACTGAGTACACGTACAAGTTCTTGGAACCATGCTGACAAAGTCACTACGACTTCCAGCCCAACCACCCCTGCTCCTTTCTTTAGATGTGTTAGCTGTGTCAAGGCATCCATCTTCAGCCATTTACCTGTTTAAAACCAGGTCTGCCGCAGTCCACAAGACATGACAAGAAGCAGGAAGCCCATCACGACCAGCTCTTCCTATTTCTTGATAATAGGATTCCATTTCCTTAGGGGCACCATAATGAATAACCATCCGGATATCTGCTTTATTGATGCCCATTCCAAATGCCACTGTAGCTACAACACACTACAAAACAAAAGCCTTACGCTGTAAGCTTAGAAATGATCATCAAGAAAAAGCATTTGGGTTTCTATTCATGTACACGTTATCGGTGACAATTTTTCACAACAGACTCAAAATTCATCCTAAAGTACAACATAATCAAACTGACTCTTAGATAACTGTTAATAAGCAGCCCGATTGTGGCCACAGCATGAGCACAGGATAGTTGTCATGAGAGCAACACTATGGCCTGGCAGATGTCAAGAGCATTCTCGGGTAGCTGTACTCAAACAGTAAGGCTGATAAATCTGCCCTGAGAACAAATAAAAAACCTCAGGATTAATCTGCAATTGCTCAGGAAGAACGTAGCTCACAAAAGTTGAGATGGCATTGCTTTAGCTACCATCAACTTCCTCACATGTTATGCATTTTGAGATATTTACTAACACAATTGTAAGTGTAAACCATGAGCTGCGTTACTGCCAGCACAGGCCAGCAATTTCTTACCCAGAACAGGAGATACACAGAGTAAATTAATGAACACATGCTGATATTTCCAAATACTTTCCTCCACTGGAATCTCTACAGTTATAACTAGGAAACCGAGTTTCTGTATACTTAAGTACCTGAATTTCATCCCGCATGAACTGGTGATGGGTCTCTCTCCTTTTTTGAATTCCCATGCCAGCATGGTACGCGCCACAGGTCACACCAAGTTTATTCAGTTCAAGCACAACTTGTTCAGTGGCCTTTCTTGAAGGGCAGTAGATAATAGTAGGGCCTTCAAACTCATACATCGAACTGCTAATGGTAATAGCAACACAAACATGCAGAACAGAACATGCCACCGTTCAGCAAAAGCTCTGCTTCATCCTAATTGAAAAGGCAACATGCTTTTTGCAGCAGTGAACCGTGCTGCAGATTGTCAGATATTAACACATATAAATTCTGTAGCACCCTTACGTATTGTTTTGCAGAGGTAATATCACAGCACAAAATGCCACTGCCTCACATACACTCGTGGCACCATAGATTAAAACAGCTTAGCACCATCCCATGAATCTGCCACATCAAATGAAAACAAATCTGTGCTCCCAGATTATGCACAGCTCATAGCTTTCAGAGCTTGAAGCTGATCTTCAGATTTCACAGTCAGAAGTGAAGAGTCTGCTAACGAGTTTTCTGCTAAGCAAGAAAGGTGTTTTTCTCCTTCTACAAAAATTGGGTACTTGCGTACAAATTGTTTTCCCTTAAGAATAATTAGACTTGAAAGTTACTTGGTGATTGTTAATGCCTTTTACAAGAAAAAGATGATCTGGGTCCGTGCTGGATTAGCAGCATAAGGCCTCCCCGTATCTGAAGGTCATCAGGAAACGTGCCTTCACAGTTGCCACTTTTAAAAGGTCAACATTTATTTAACAACATACAAAAGAGTGAACTTCCTTAATACTGCTGCAGAGGCACACACTGTAGCTGGAAAAGGAAACTCACTCTCGCGGGTACATTCGTGGTATGCTATCAAAAGCACTGCAATTGCTCTCCTCAGTTAGCCTTCAAAAAAACCGATCAAAAATTTGTAACCAAATCACTTATCACATATCATACTCTTTCATAAGGAATCTACCAGACAATCCATCACTGTCAAACTACTGCAGTGCTGTCAGCTTCTCTGACGAGAACCTGAAGATCCTTCAGTTAACAGCAAACAGAGTGGAGACAGCTCATTTTGTATTTCACTCTTTTTAAACTGGGAGAGGAAGAAGATGGAGGTCAGGCAGTGCAGATATGAAGCATGACTTGCACGATATCAGCTGTAAGCTAGGGAAAGGGCCCAGGCTCTACCTCACCAGCCCAGTTTAAAACTGGTGCCAGTTTTTGGCACACACTACTGATAACCTGTTGAATATTAAATTTATCTGCAGGAACAAGAGAAATAAGCCTAAAACCTTACCTTCCTTTTCTAGTAAGGAACTGCTTCAAATCCCTAAGGATACTTCCACTCTGTCGTCCAACTTCTAAGTACAGATTAGGTCTGTCAAAGCTAGTACACGTGATCTGAGGATTCCTCAGGTTCAGACAACTCACTATGTCTTCTCTAATCGAGGGACTTGCAGTTGCTGTTAAAGCAACAATGGGAACCTGAAATTAAAAATCAGCAGAAAAAGTCAGATACCTCAATGATTTATGATGAAACAAAACTGATCAGCATCTCTACAGGCACTTCAATCTGCTTATAGTCACCAGATCAGCTCAGCTATTTGAAAAACAGTTCATATTTGTCCTTATGGAGCTTCAGCCTACAATGCTAAGGAGCACAAGGCAAGGACAGAACACCTGAAAAGCATGGTTTTCTTAATTCATGCCCTCTTTAGTTTTATCTTCAGAGAAGCTGCAGCACCTATCTTAAGTTAAGAAACATAGTTCAAAACTTTCAAGAATAAGACTGAAGATCATGTTTAAGTTTAGGAGCGTATGCAGTAAATGCTTCAGGAGTGTTTGGAAGTAATAACTGGTTTCCCTTGCAAGCTGCTTGGCCAGTTTGATAAAGAAAAGCCTTTCAGTATTACACCAGGAGCTTAGGAACAGTTTACAGCACATTGAGATCCAACAGAATTCATCTACTACAGAAGTTCCTGATAGCCCATAATCTGAATGCCCTCCATTTAAACCTTCAGGAGAATAAATAAACAAAACAAAACCCACAAAGCTCATTCATCAACATGAACTGCACAAGTTCACAAAACAGCACTATAAGGTAAGTACACCCAAAAGGCATAAAAGAAGAAACTTCAAGCTACCACGTGAAACGAAATAGCGTCCTTCACTTCTCTTAAACTGGAAATCAAGCACATCTTAAAACCTCACCGATGGTAGAGCCTTCTTTAAGGAGCTTAACTTTCTAAAGGAATTTCTGAAGTCATGGCCCCACTCAGAAATGCAGTGAGCTTCATCAACAGCTATGAGAACAATACCTGGCGGAGATAAAAACACAGCATTGACACAGCACTTAAAAAGCAAATCATCACGGGAAGTTACAAAATACAACTACCACATTCTATTCCATTTTAGCTTGCCTTCAAACATTGCAGCAGTCTGCTTTAAGTTTTGCTTCTAGGAGGTCTTCCACTGTAAGGACTCACGAAACGCATTTACACATCGGCATTTTCACAAATGAAGCCAAAGAGCTCTAACAGATCTCAGCTACTACCACCTCCAACACCTTCTCCCAGCACATCTCTACAAAGAACCAAAGTCCCAGCTATTACTAATGGCTTGGATCTTTTTCTTCTCTGTCCAGACTTCATTGCTAAATTTAAAGAAGACTGTTTACAGATACCACTAGTTTCCTGGGTAATAAAATAAACTGCAGCATTTCAGGACTGCACTTAAGAAAAAAAAGCTCAGAAATATACACGCTGATAGGTGTCAGAGGTACACCTGGAAAATAACCTTGATATTACTAAATCAGAAAACATCCTCGAGTACAGACACGGCAATTAGAGTGTCACGCTAAAATGGAATTGCTTGCCTGCTGCACTCAACTCTTTAAACTCCGTGCCACTTAATTCCTTAGGAACTCAATTCCTTAAACACAGCTATTTGTCTTCACTCCTCTCTTTGGCCATTACCTTCTTCAGATATACCCTACTACTCAAGAAGGGTGAGCCACATAACTCTGCCAAGAAAATTATCTACAGCGTTTTAAAAAAAGATTGTCACGTACTGAGAAAACACGATGGATTAAAAAACTTGAAAAACTGAAACACTTAGCCATACGCTTATTACTTCCTGTCATTTAAACTGTGTTTTAACCACTGTATTCTCAGGAACTCAGTAACCTTTCCCAGACCAAGACCATGCTGAAGACACCACTTAAACAACCATCTTTCTTGGATCAAAAACAGGGTCTTCTAACATTCTACACTGGAGCTAGGGTAGTGGCTGCAAATCTAGTGGTGAGAAACAGGTTTAACACTGTCAGAGCATTAAAACGAGTTAATGATGAAATGAAGCTGTCTGCCACCTAATCATCACCCTTATTCACAACTTACCAGTAGTTCGGTCAATATCCTGAAGTAGCTCTAAATTCCCTGAGCAGAACTCCGGTGTCATGTATATGACTCTGTATACACCCCTACAACATCAAGAGAACACAGTGTCAAAGAATGAGAAATCCAACAAAACAGAACCACGGCTGTTGAGAGACGTAAATGAGAACAAGGACCGACTTCTCAATGAGCAGTGAAAGTGAGGAAATGAAGGCAGAGTAAAGCATACCAGATCAGCAGGAAAGCAAGGCACTAGACAGCATCACTTGAGAATAAACACAGATTTACTAGTCTTAAGAACTCAAAGGAGCACTTGTAATGACTCAACAAACACGAGTTGGAGACCTGCGGTTTCCACAGGAAGCATAAAGCTGAGTCAACAAGCTCCATCTCACCAGATGCAGAAGGCACAAGAGAGAGCCCGGAGGCCTCCCACAAGCTCATCATGAGTAAAAGCAAACTCTCCTGCTGACCACCAGATTCTAGGTCTAGGCCAGGACCAAGACTCTGTTGTGATAGAACAGATGACACATCTCATCCCTCAAATACATCAAGAACTGCAACCCCTAGAGGGTCAGACAGGACTTACGTTTTAACGCTGTCTTGAACGCCTCTCGACTGAGCCGAACCAAGCAAGCAAGATGAAATCCCTGACATTCTGCAGCACAAAGAAACACAGTTACATACTGATATACTCACAAATGCTTTCTACCTCAGCTTTTTCTTCCAGCCTACTGCCAGCATTCGGTAAACTCAGTTCAAGCTGTGGAGTCAGACTACTTCCATGCATGGATCATCACAGAAAAAGCCTTCTTAAAAGCTGTACAACTCCATCACTATTCCTGACAGCCACATGCTCATCCACTCCCCCCTCATGGTCTCCCACAAACACATTTCACTAGCGCAAAAAGGAATCAAATGAATAACATGTCCCTTTCACCAGAGTCAAGTTCCCTACTGCTACGCTGCATCAGACCTTTTAAGAAGTAAGCATACCAGGTGTTGGCAGAACTATTTCAATGTCCATCTTCAACTTCGGTGCTATAGCCTTCATGTTCCATCTGCTCAGACATTACTGGTTAGACTTAAAAGCCCTACGAAGCTCTAACACAACTCTCACAGGCTCAAACAATAACCCAAGTTCGGCAAGACATTTATAATACTTAAAAAGAAGCTCTGAATACAAAAAAATGGAACACGATGCACCTTCAGGAACCATCCACCAGCACAGATCCTTTGCAAGTTCCGCCTACAATTTCCATAGCTGGGAAATCCAGTGATCTCAGGCAATTTTTAGTTTGCACATGTTTCTGGAGAAACCTATACTTCATAGCTGACACACAAACAGCTTGCTGTACAAAGCAGCAGCCTTAAACACTAAGAAATGGCAGAAGTACAATCTGTGGGTTTCCACAAGACACGTAACAGCAGCCTGTTACTACTGCTTTACTTACGTCAGCTGCAGAACTTGGTCCTCCATCAAGGAAATAAGAGGACAGATGACTATTCCTGTACCTCCAGTATAAACAGGAGGAAACTGGTAGCACAAACTTTTCCCATATCCTTTAAAATAAAGTAAAATAACATAGTAGTTATACACTTCTGTACTGCCAAAGAATAAGACACATCTAACAACTTATCGAGCCCTATAAAGAAAGCTGATGCACATCCCATCAGCAGACTAAGACACGACAAATATTTTGACATCCATTCAACATTACTCCCTCCAAGGTCAGTGGAAAAAACACAACAAAAACACAAGCAGCAAGCATAGCTGGCCAAGGCTTGCAACCTCCAACAGGAAAGTTGACTCCTGAGCATTCTGCTGCTAAAGGCCACACGGACACTCGTTAAGTTTTAAAACCCTAACGTCCTTTCTAAGAGATAGATTTCTTGCCACCTTTTAAGACAAAAATAACTTACCAGTTGCCATAACAACAAGATTGTCTCTTTTGTCTTCTAAAACAGAATTTATCACTTTCCACTGAACCCTTCAAATTAAATGAAGAAAAATATATTTTATTTTAGCATGTCATACATGTGGTGGCAAATTGCACTGAATAAACCCTTCTGGCTGCCTGACAGTTCTCTTGGCATGCTGCAACCACTCACACCACATTTACTCTACAGCAGTTAGTCTTACCAGTGTTACAGTGAGGACTGCTAACAAGACTAAAGGAAGCAATGCTTGATATAGCCATTCAGTGAAGACTGCAAAATAACATCTCCCATATGTCAGTAAGCAATCCACAAATACTCATTAAACTATTGTCATCTTTCATAAAAGGATTCTAAATGGGACTTGAACATTGCCAACCAATTTTTTTATGGTCTCACAGGTACATATGATGCGCGCTGAACTGAAAAAAACTACAAAGGGGAGAAGTTTAAAGAGTTGACCAAATACTATGAGTAAAACAAGGTTTTTTTTGTTTAGTGCTCCTTCACCTTTCAAGCCCCAAGCATTTCTCTTTGACATCACGCTGTGCAACACATAGTTTAACACAAGTCATTCAGGATGATTTCATTCCATTCCCAGTGATATCAGGAGTTCTAACAGCAATGCCATAATCTATGAGCACATGCCACATTAAAATTACGCCCCACAGGATAGTCTACAGACAAACAAGAGCCTGTTTTCAATTTGAGCCACACAACAAATGGATAATCAGACTAAGGAAGTTTATCATCATAACAAGAACACATTTGTTTAAGTTTAAAGCATCTTCTCTTTGAAATATCTGAGCTAGACCAGGTACAGACACATTCAGTCATGAAGGCTTGCTATCAGAAAAAGCAGAAAATTCATATTCTACTAAGAAAATACAGTATTGCAGTGAATGGGCTTCATTTAGCTATTGCACAGTAGCCAAGGCTGCCCTCCCTACTGAAATCGCACAGGTCCAACTTAGTTATTTTTGAAGTAGTAAATGGAAAACCAAAGCAATCCAAGCTGAAAAAGGGGAAAGAATAAAAAATGTACTTACGGTTTAAAAGAAGAATGTCCAAAATACATCTTCAGACACGCAATCTGCATTTCACTAGGTACTGACAGCAACGGATCTTCAGTGGGAGACAGAAGAGGCCTTATATATAACTAAACTTTCAACAGATGAAGCTTTGTATTGACATCCTTCTAGTGGTTAGTGATGTTTAAGCCTATGCTTTGGACAGCCCCGGTAGAAAGAAACGGATCAACTTCTGCACATACTAACAGGCTAATATAAAGGATTAACAAAGGAACAAACACTGCTCAGAGACACTTCATGAAGAGGAAAGAACACAGCTTCGTTAATGAGATGATAAAGCAATAGATACTGCCCAACTACATGATGTTGAACATCTCAGAAGTAGCAATAGATGTGTTCTACCTTGCATCTCTTATAAGACCTCATGGAAGTCAGGTTATTTAACACCCAACACGGCAATTGGTTAACAAAGCCAGGGTATGAAGGCATCACAGGGGAGGATTCTGATCTTGCTGCAAACAATGACGTAAATCACTCAAGAAAACCATCTACATATACAGCTATTGTTCAGAAGTGGACGGCAATAGACTTGCACCTAATTTCAGTCTGCTAAGCAAACACATGTTCCCTATGATAGTCTGCCGAGCAACTGTATAAGAGATCAAGAGAGCATACTAATTATGTCAAGAGTTAACTGTGTTTCACCGAGGACACCTTTAAGTTCTCATCTTGACGTACACTCAAGCACTCCTTTCAAAATCCAGACCAGCTTTTACTCTCTGCTTTAAGAAACAAAGCACAAACTGTCACTGTGTTTACATAACCAAGTCTATAGAGAACACTTTGTCCCCCTCTCCATTCTGAAGTATTATCTGAAACATACCCCAAGATTCTTCCTCCTCCTCTTCAACGACTTCATCTTCATCACAATCTGCTACAGCGTTGAATTCTTTGTCAGGAGTTTTCCTGTCTTTACTGGACTCTCTTTCAGAGAAAACTTTTTTAGAACTGTCCACATCTTCTAAAGACTGCAAATTCAGAAGGAGCAGTTGATTCAGAATATGAAAAGGAGAACACAACACATAGCTGAAGTAACAAGACATAGAGGCACATGACTACAGCGTAGAAGATGGACATGAAAGCACTGCATCCATCTAGAAGGCCTGGTCCTTCCCCAGAAGAACATTTAACCTTTTCCTCAGCACAGTTGCCTACCTCGCCTCTTATTTAGGGGTAATCAGCAAACTTGATCTTCACACATGCACAAATAAAAAACCTGTGAATGTCCTAATGAAACCATTTACTCAACTCACTTGAAATAGATCAACTCTGTGAATTCAAGACAAAAAGTGGGGTAAAGTAAACAGAAAAAAAGGTAAATAATCCTCAGTGCTTAAGGGAATAATACTTATTTCCCAAAGCACACGCAAAGCATACAACAATGAAGCAACCTATTTACCTACTGTTCCAATTGACAGCATCTGCAGTGGTTCAAGTGCGAGACACGTAGCAAACGAGCTGACAAACAATTATCAACAACGGTGCAGGAAATAAGGATATCTCAAGTCTGAGCTACTACAGCAAAGATGCAGAGAAATGTGGGATACTGAGGCCCTAGAACAGTAAAGGTATTTTACCTATCCACATATTCTTCGGTCCATCTGGTGAGAAACAAATTCCTTCCACTCGATGCTAAGCTCTACTCTGACCTGAAAGCATCATCACTGAGAGGAAAAAAAAAAGATGAAAAACACCAAAACCCTAAGGCACTTACTTTAAGCATCTCCATTTCCAGTTCTTCATCACTCTCAATGATACAGGAAGTATTCCGCTCACTATCTGTTGGGCATTCTTCCTTTCGCTCATTATCTGTTGGGCATACCTCCTAAGAAAACACACATGTACAGAAAAGACATCTATTTTTACCCACAAACAACTTTCCAGTACCAGTTCACCTTCCAGTGAAAAGAAAAATAAACTAAGCACAACGTTCAGCTCTGAAGCCTGACCAAAATGAAGCCAATCTGATAAGTGGTAAAACACAACAGGGCCCATTAGTAAGAGGCAAAAGCAACAGTATTAACAGATGTGGGAAAGACTAGGAACATAATGAAATCACAACTACATTTCAGAGGCATCAAAGCACATAAAGCAGGGTAACTAGGAGGACTACCACTTAGAGATCCATTAATATCTACTTTTCATTTGTGACCGAGGTAGAGATGTTTGAAAGCAGAAACAGTCCTCAAACTGAGGGAGCTTAACATCATAAATTTATTATTAACTCAGATAAGCTAATCAGAATATCTAGAGCCCCTGTACTTAATAGTCCTCCCGACCACACAGGTGAAGAGACACAGTGCTTGATCACCTGCACAGACATTTCCCAGACTGAGCCCTCCCTGAAGTGCTCTCACCAACACAACTTCTTAAAATCTTGTGTGAAAGTAAGGATAAGATCAGCTCCTCTGGTGAGGAGTAATGATGAACCGACTCATTACCTCAGGCACAGCTTTGTTGAGAATTGCTCCTGCAGCCTGACGTTCCAATCACTGGAGTTCTTGTCCACTGAACAATAAAGACGTGAAGTCATCTCTGTCTGCAGCGTCCTTAGAGCAAGCTGCAGTAGCCCCATCTTCAACAACAGCGTTACGTCCCTCTGCTTCACCTTCATCAACTTCTCCCTCCCAAAGGCCAGCTAGCGTTGCATCGGAGCAGATGTTGAAGTCACCATGGAAATCCTTAGCCAATCCAGGCATTTCAAGTTCTCGTGCTTGAACATTCACTGACTTTGCTTCAAGTTTTGTTGGTGTAGCACCACAGCTCTTCTCTGGTACAGAAGGAGCACTTGAACCACCGAACAGTGTACTTTGTAAGGCTTTTACATTCTCTGATAAGTCAGCTAATACTTCTGCAGCCCTGTAAAGTAAAACAAGTTATACCATAACAGTAAAGATGATTACATACATCCTAGCAACAACCAGAAATGAAGATTTTGAAACAGCCAGTTTCTCTAACTAGTTTTGGTCTAAAACATCCCATATAAAAGCTTACCACGTAACTGCAGTTAGCAATCTTCTGGCATCAGAAGAAAGATAAAATTCCTTCACACTGAAGAAAACTGCAAAGAATCACCATATGTGTGTGGTATTGTCCCCACACCTCTAGCCCAGTCTCCAGATTTCTCATTAGTCACACAAGTCAGAAGTTCCTATTTAAAAAAGGTCTCACAAGCATTTCAGCAAGAAAAAAATAGATTCAGCAATGCTCAGTGTTAATCCCATTCATCGGGAATAAGATCAGGAAAAAAGCTAAGTTCCACCATATTAACATATAAGGCTAAAAGGCTCCCATCAAATGAACTGTGCTTCCTTTTCTTGAATAAAGATGCACAGCCATTCACACATGTCGATATGCCAGACCTCAATCAAAATCAAGCATAAAAGATAGAGTACAACCAGGTTGACAAAAGCATAAACAACCTCTGCAAATTTATAAGTGG
Organism: Cyrtonyx montezumae; assembly: GCF_038088225.1. NCBI lineage: Eukaryota > Metazoa > Chordata > Aves > Galliformes > Odontophoridae > Cyrtonyx > Cyrtonyx montezumae. The sequence continues at coordinate 14,069,099 of NW_027071936.1, read as the reverse complement.
TCCAGAAGAGTCTGATATCTTGGAAGCCAGGTATACCATGTCTTCAGCTAACGAAGTCAACTGCTCCTTAATGTCATCTGACAACACGTCACCTAGAAAAGGTGCCACTACAGTTACTTTACAGAAAATCAGGTTTAACATCTACACACAAACAAGTTCACACAAGTCACTGAATTTACTCAAGATCTATAGCTAATAAGACAGCCTCTTCTAGCAGCCTGCTATAAACATCTAGGGAAAGAGAATACAAAACAAGATAAACAGATTATTCCCCAGAGTACCCTCCAACTTGAACAAAGCAGCAGCTGAGCAGGACAGAGGAGTCCGTACAGTGATCAGCCATCCTGAACTTAGTCTAGCTACTATCTAAGTCTGCTTGTACTCTTCACTTCATCAGCTCGCACACCTACATGCAAACATATCACTGTGTGATAGATACGCTCCTAGGACTTCAACTGCACTTAAACCTGCAACACAAACGGAAGCTACCACCCCATTGACAGAAATTAAGTAATCTGGATGAGCAAACAACCTTCCTGACTGTCAATACAAGGTAACAGACTTCTAATTCACTATATGATGAAACCCTGCTTGTATCACACAGCTATTAACACAGTAGCTTCCCTGCAGTCCTGCATTGCTACTCTTCATACAGGACATTTGGTTGGGAAAAAAGCAGGCAGTCTGATCACGAGTGCCAGGGAGCAGCTCTCACACAGCACAGAGACACCAGGATCCCTACTCATACACATCAGTAGAGATTTAGAAATAAGTCTGTTGGGTGTTTTCATTGCTCAACTACAGGCTTTAGTTTTAAAGAATGCAACACAGCTGTATGAAACAGACAACTATTGCGTTTGCATGTACACATTTCAGGACTGCTGCAATAACAGTAACAGAAGTAATCTGTTGAGAGTAACATCACTACTGAGCCCTGTTCTCGTGGAAAGAAGTAATCCCCATAGGTTTCAGATATTAGTGCTACCAAAGCTGCAAACATACATGTGCTGATTAAACCAGAGCCAGAAAGTTGTACCCCACAGTTAAAGACATAGCCCTCCTAATTCCTACTCCCAGCTGTTTCCAAGAAAAGAAAACCAGCCATTACAAAAATGAAACAAACTTATCCCCATCTTTCAAGCCATAAGCTCCATCTGCTTTTCAGCTTCACTTACATAAAAAGAAAACCAAAAACTTAGAAACCTTTTCATGATGAAAAAGAGCTGAGCTGTTCCAAAAAAAGCTGGGAACTACTTAAATGCAACACAACAAATGCTACATTTAATAGTATGTACTTATTTTTTGGTCTTTTTTCATCTTCAACTAACATTCGCCTCACTGGATCAGAAAAATCAGCATTAACCCACTGACGTGCATGGGATCTTGTCACAGTTAGGTTGACGGAGTACTGGCACAGGCTGCATAGAGAGGTGGTGCAATCTCCTTCTCTGGAGATATTCAAAACCCACCTGGACACCTACCTGTGCAACTTGGGCTAGGGGTCCTACCTTGGCAGTGGGTTTGGGCTAGATGACATCTATAGGTACCTTCAAACTCCTACAATTATGTGATTCTGTGATGTGCTTCCAGAATTTAACAGGAATGACAGCAGGAATTCTTACAGATTATTGATACTGCAGAGGCAAACCACGTACCAAGACCATACACTCACGTCACTGCTTAACTGTAGAGTAACACAGGTCAAAGAGCTTTGACAGCCTAATCTCTCTGAAAGCTCCCTCTAATCTCCCAAAAAGCCAGAAGATTCTGACACATACCATGAAGAACACTACTTAGATAACAAATATATTCTTAAAGCCGGAATACTTAATTTACCTCTTCTTTCCCCAAATAATATCTCATCAGTGCTATTCATATTTTTCAGTTTTTGATAAATGATGAAGCCAGCCTGTAAGAAGTAAAAAAAAATTAACACTCTGCAGAAAAATCACATTTCAAAAAATAAAAGAGTCAATAAATGTTTCAGCAAGCCATGGCATTAATTAATCACAAATCCCATGAACACTGAGGTCTTGGGCCACGTCATACAATAGCCAGCAGTCTGCCAAAACGCTTCGGTAATCACAGCCATTTTACCTTCTACAAAAGGCAGTGTCCAGACTTGAGTCTGCATCATAGTGGACACACGTGACTAGAGACTAAAGTGGCTATCTTATAAAGTGAGCTGCAAATAGAGAGCTCTGAGCACTCCATTCCCAGTCAAACCATCTGCTCCACCTCACTCAGATTTTATGTATTGCTCCAAGAGAATAGTTGTAAATCCCCTGCCACAGAACTTACTATGAACACTGAGGGAAATATTAAGCACACAATGTAAGTGGAGAATGCAGCCTAAAGCTAACAATGAGCTCACTAGGGTACAGATGTTAATCGAGCCATCTTAAAGACAAAAGAGAAAAGAGTTACTCCCATGTGTTTCTCCGTGAGGCTCCAAAAGGAAAGACGGGCGAGGACAGCAGAACAAGAAAGAGGCTTTACCCAGACAAAGCTGGTGCAAGCTGCTGCATCAAAACACAGCTGCAGATCGAAAATAGAAGTTCTCTTAATAATGGTTTGAGTTCCATGCATTTATAAGAGCTAAACCTTCCTCAGTTCAACATTTAACTAGGAACTATTGTTTGTTTTCTAAGTCAGAAAAGAGAACAAGGAACACTGACCCATTTCCCCTCCTCTAACTAAGCTGACCAGAGAAATAAAATCCTGAGAAAAGATTAAACAAAGACAAATCTCCTGGGATACAGGCAGCACCCAGATGTACAGGGATAAGACTCTCTGAAGACCTTAGAACAGAGGGAACATCCCTTTTCTTGTAAACTGGTGAAAAAGCAGAGACTTGTACAGAGCTACAATAATTCACTTGCAAGCAGGCCCTGCTGCATTACCCACTGCAGAAGATTTCATTTCTTCAAAGCTGCTCATTAATTTTATCTCACATAGATTTTGAAGGAGCTGAGAAAAAGCGCATTTTGGTCCACAAGCAGCTCAGGAAATATAATTAAAAAGCCCCCAGTAGAAAACATCTGAAAACTCTAACAAGCCACAGCTAGCATCAGCAAACAACAGAACTCAAGAAAAATCACCCAAAGCACACTACACAGTAAGCATACTTGAGAAATTTGCATCAACTGAGTCATGAGATAACTGCACTGAAAGACCTTAGGCTCACTCCATACACGTACAGATAAAACTAACATGATCCCTCAAAATTTACTTGCCAAAGGTGGCAAATAGACTTCAGTCCACAGACAGATTGCTCTGACACACTTTTTGATGCTTGTATTACTTGTCACATCTACTTAACAGCAGAGCTTCCGAGAGATCACATTCGTGAATGGAGAAAAGGCAAACCCTGCAACATCAGCAAACAGGGTGAGGTAAGGATCTGACAAGAGGCTCAGTGATTCTGTGGAACTGGGTCTCTCCTTTCTGTATGTATTCAATTTCATACATCAAACATAGAACATAATACACACTTCGAGTTAATTCAGTACCTAGTCTCAGTGCTGAGTCAAATACTAGAAACACCATCTTACACAGAGAAGGTATCACAACAGTTGTAAGCAAATGCTACAGATTAAAAAGCAACAAAACGGACAAGGAATTCGTCTGTAAACTACACTGTAAGATTGGCACCTTGAAACACCCAATATCCACTTCAGACCATGCAAAGTTCCAAAGTCCATAAAAACAGCAGCAAACAGCATGCTAGAAGTGGTAATAAAAAGCTATTTTTTGTACGTACATAAGCATCTGTGGCCGCGTACAACTTTTGTTCCTCATCAAGTGGAAACTTTTCCCAGTTCCCACAGCGGATAGACTTATCTTTCAGAAGCTGCTTCCCAAAGAGGTGTTTCACCAGACCATTCAGACTCCATACTTCCTTACACTTCAGCTGGGAAAGGAAAAATAGAGTTGTTTAAAGTGGAAAGTAACTACATGTGTCAAAACAGTCAAAACATGGTCACAGAAACAGCAAATCATACGTAACACTTGGGTAGAAGCAGAGAGCGCTGGATTAGAGCAAATGAGCTGTTCTAAACAACAATTGCTGATTAGGCCTTGCTCTGTTCCCATCACACTGCAAGGTAAATTAGCCATCAGGTAACTCTATTTTCCCAACGTAAAACTCCACTGTTGTAGGTCGTGTCTGCATCATCAAGCCAGAAAGATTACCCCATGTTCAGTTGAGTTAGTGTGCTGTGAGGTGGCTCAATAGCACACACAGATAAGAAACATCTGTACAACAGAGTTACAAAGCTCAAACAAAAGCCCAAGAACTAAACACCAGCCCATACATCCTCCAGGATTTTTATATCAATATTTACATATAATAGCAGCAAGATTTTAACAGAAACACACGAACATCAAAATCAGCCTTTAACTGTTTTGTCATTTATCACATCTGAGGAACCAAGCACATAGCAAGGACAGCAGTTACACACCACACTAACCATTATTCAATGTACCGCAAAGTACTGCAAAGGAGTTCTTGGAAGACTCCAGAAATCACCCTGCTACACCGCTGTTTTCAATTGCTTTCATAATCACAGTCATCAATCACAGCTGCTATGTGCTATTGTCTGGACTGGCTCTCAGTTTGGGAAGCTTTCCCACCAGCTCCAGGGCTCACAAACACAGACTTCCTCTATTATAATCTGAGAGCACTCACAGAACATGAACTGCGAAGTTCAGCAGCAGTAACAGCAGCATGGCATTATTAGTTCATCCCCTTGATCAGGGAATCAAAAGCCTATCAATGGCTGATTTTACATCCCCTCCCCACCTCCTTCCAATGTACCAGTACATAAGGCGTTTTTCTTGGTTTTCTGACAAGGTCATTTTTTGTCTGTTATTTCCTTAGCAAAAGGCTTCAAAGCTGTGGCCAGAAATCACAATTGTTAATGATTAAACGATAACCTGGAGTTGTATGTTCAAAGAAAAAAATAGCATGGGGGTGAAAGGTGGAAACTCCAAGCCTAACAAGAAGCCACCCTGTTTATTGCTTGAGCAAGCAATTCACGCTGCCTAATTCCCAGCCCACGAGGAACTGAAGCTCCAAAACATCAAAGCCCTCTATCTTCAACACAGGTTTACCAAACAGTATCAGAATAGCATCAAGCTACACAGCTATTTGTGATGTGCTGGACATGGTGCTGCTCCTGATCACATGGAAAGCTGCCCCACATGAGCAGTTAGCACCAACTTGAGAGCCACAGAGGGAATTATCTGTTGTTCTCCAGGTCAGGTAACAGCCCGCTCTGGACTGGAAACCACCAGAAGAGCTGGCCTCCTTCCTGCAAGATGAGCACAGCCTCCCTCCACGCAGGGGCAGCCCTGCACCAGATCAGCAGCAGTTCCCACATCAGTCTCAGCAGGTTTGGCCACTGCTGGGACACAGACGCCACCGCTGACAGAACCACAGCGTGACACAACCTGGCAATCTCCATCATTAGTAAATGAAAGAAACGCATCTGCAGACAGATGGAAAAAGATGAACCTTAAAAAAGCAAAAAATGTGAACAGATTTGAGAAGAGGGACGCATTCTTTAAGAGCTGGCACACAAATATAAAAAGATCCAGCAGACCTAGAGTTGTCTGGAAACAGGAGCACATGCATTTAGCACATTAACAAGATTTCCCCCCCCAAAAAAAAGGTTTTAAAAGCTTTACTTTCTCATTAGCAACGTCACTCAGCTCCACAAAGCTCTTCAGTTTGACTTCAAAGTCACTCATCAGCTTCCAGTGATCTCCCTCAATTCCCACGCCAACCTTTTTAATTGTTTCATCTTCCAGCAGCCTTCTGAGTCCCTTGGGAAAGCCTAAAATAGATTAAGCCCAAACATGAGAAACTAGATACTGAAAGATGTCACACAGTCGAATAGAAATGACAAACTGTAGCACAAAGACCAGTTGCCAAAACCAGTTCTTAAGGAGGAAAACCTCGAGACGTTGCTACGCTTCTGTCCCTGCTCGTGCTCAGGGATGACAAACACCAATTTGCTGTAATTTATCACCTAAAGCAAGCAGCAGTGAGATAGCTCAAACATGCTAATTCTGTATCTGCAAATAAGTAAAAACAATGAAGCGACCTTATTTTATCTGTCTAACTGATCAGTAGAAAGAACGACAACGAAAAAGCAGCTCCTCCATGGAGAAAAATACTTCAAACCTCAGCATCAGATGCTCATAACACCAAATGCATCTTCATTTTATATTTTTTCCACTTTTTCCACAGTATTCTTTCCTAGTTACTGCTGTTCCATGTTCACAGGAATGACTGACTCAGAAACACTGGAAATGACCACCAAGACTGATTCTGCATATGTATTTTCACCACTACCGTGAGCTGGTCCAAAAACACCATTCAGAAAACAAAATGAACCAACCACAACCTCCACAAAAGCTCAGGTAATTCAGTCTTAATAGTATGAAGTTGTGCAAGCAAGCACACAGATGGAACATGTCTTCTGATTCAGCCCAAACTGATCACACAGCAATCCTGGATCAAGCAGTATTGTCAGGTTTAAAGTCCATAGAATCAAGGGAAAGCACACAGCTTTCACATCTATAGGAGCACCTTATTGAAATACATACCTTCAGGAATAAAAAGCTGGATATCTTGAATTAGTCTCAAGTATAATTCCTCTCTACAAATACGTACTACTTATTATCTACCATACATACACTAGTTACCAGGATATGGCTTGATTTTGATTGAATATTGCATATATTCGCTACTGTAATAAGCAACTTCGTATTTCAACAATCACTTTGCATCACTGACCATTTTAATCTCAGCACTTGCACGGCTTCAGCAGACACACATGCAGCTATAACAACGAGCAGGGCGCTATAGACAGCGAAATTGCAGCTCTGGTATGAGTCACCAGAGAAGTTACTCTTCCTTAGAGCTGTGGTGACAGGAGCACCTCCACCACAACGACACTCAGGGGTTCCTCTGAAGAGAGGAATCCAGGTAAGCTGGACATGGGCATACAACAGCTGCAGCTGACTTACTGAACAAGGGATTTCCTCTGTCTAAAAATACCATGGAAATCTTCAAGGGTGTTAACTCCTGCTCCACTTCTTCCATCTCATTTCTAGGAAATAAGTACTAAATGATCTAAAAAGGTCTAGGAAGCAGACCATTCAGAAGCTACAAAGCGATAACATGACATGTTTCCACTGAACAAATAAGGGTGAGAAACAAAGCATTATCAAGAAACTTTTTCATAAACATACAGTTAGATTTAGTCTTTTATGAAATGTGTTCATGCTCAGTTCTCCCTCCTGCAAGAGAAAGTGCAGTTATTTTTCCCAATGAGAAGTGTTAAGTGTTATCTAACAACTAAATATGAGTAAACCAATCATTCCAACTAAGCAAAAACTGGCAGTGGTGTGTGGCAAAAAGCTGGAGTCACACCCAGTTCAAAGAGCTTCTCTCTTCGACATAAATAAAAGCTGTAGAAGATTCTTCAGCCAAAAACACCAACTTCAGCTGTCACACGCTTAACAGTAGCACATAAGCTACCATGCTTGGCATCAACAAGCAAACAAACATCTTCACTTTCGAATCAAAAGCATTTCAGCTCCAAACACTTTCCCCCTCCCCCTTTGGCTTCCTTTCATCAAATCTCTTTTGTGCACTTGAACATTACTGCCTCCTGGATTGAGCAGCCTCCGGCAATTAAATTTTCCACCTCATTTGCTATAAATGACAAAGGACTGAACACCAACATTTAAATTGTCACCATTATACCTCAGCACGCCCGCCCCGGGGAAATCAGAGACATCTCACAGGCACAGCTTCAATCTAACATTCAACCCAAAGGTTATAAACCACAGCCTCCTTCCCCACATCCCTATTTTTTCAATTTGAATGCTTTTATTCACAGCCGTAACGGACTCAGAACGTTGGGCACACGTCCCCTTCTCCCCACAGCTGCCTCACACCAGGTATTCAGTATTCTTCCTGGGAAAGAAAGGCACAAAAAAAGGAAGAAGCAGCACGACAGCCATCATTTTTGAGGAGTTTTGTTACTCCAGCCAAACTAAGAGGAAAGATCCTGCTAAATTTAGGTGTGCTGTTTATTTTGCCACAGAAGAGAGCTCATTACACGAACAGGGCATTTAGTTTTTGCAAACTAAATGAAAATATTACTTCCACAAATAATCCTTAAGTAAAATTCCTCTGTCCTGCTCAGAACCTAGAACACCACATGCTAGAACAGCGCTCAAGCTTTGGAGTGAGGTCGTTGTAACAGACAGTTAATGCTCAGTGAATCATCCCCTGTTTTATACCCAGGAGGGGGAAGATGGATGCATTTTTATTTCAACTTTTTTTTCAACTATCAAACAAAATGAAATATACTGCTGCTCAATGCTAAGGTTCATACTAAATCACAAGAAAGAGAGCCCTGACTAATAGAAACAGAACAAGTACAGTACCTGACATTGAAGAGATGTGAAACAAATAACATTTTTCTTCAGTTACACATATTTGGATTACAGCTACTTTTGCCATTCTTCCTTTAGTGTATAATGGCGGCCATTCAATATCAAATCCAACTGCAGACCCCTCTGATAAAGTCTGCCTGAAAAGAAATGGACATACATCACATTTAACTACATAACTACCAGCACATCCAATAGCAAGCTTGAGTCATCTCACAAAGTAATGATTAAGGGAATTACAGCTAGTACGTCTTAACCTTGACTTGTGTAAGATGCAGAAACCACTTTAGTATTAAGACCATTAGCAGGTTAAACTCCGGCTGGTACAGAAATCCACACAGTAACTACCAGACCAGACTTGTAGCAGATCTCACTGAACACAGAGGGCAGCATAGGAAGCCTCAGGAAACAGCCAGATAAAAATAGGGATATTAACAGCTCCCAGTTCCTTGAAAGCTTACTTTTTATTTATCATGCTACGCAACTTCTTTCCCAAGTAACATCAGCTGTGCTATGCAAGAACCGTGCAAAAATATATTTGCAACATGAATAAGTAACTGTCAAACCTACACTCCCATGATAAATTTATGTACACACCTGATTTATTGCAGCACTTCCCAAAACAATCAGAAAAGCCCAAGAAAATAAAACAAAAGCAGAGATACTGCTGTAGAGCTTTTCACTGTATGCTTCCTCTTAAAGGGAGCACCAGGTGCAGCCAGGATACGTGCCAAAAGAAGTCTAAGAGGAGAAGCTACAACTGTGCAGCACGCTGGAAAGACCTGTTCTGAAAACACTACTTGCTGAGGATGAGCCAGGGTCATCCTCAGAGGGATCATTCACTGCCACGAGGATTAGGTTCATTTTGTACTTGGAGCAAACACACAAGACATTTGGCACACAGCAAGACAGCCTGTGCCACCAGATGTTTCCTCTGGTCAAACTGTTCACCTCTAAGCACCTTGAAAACACAATCAGCAAGAATAAATAAAGGAAGAAAAGCAAACCCCTTTCCAGAAAGGGAAAAGGACTCCAAAGGAACAGAGATATAACTATTACCTGATATCCTCAGAGAGGAGAGAGCAGTCACTGGCTTCATAGCTGTAAATAATGGCGCCACAGAACTCTAGGAATGGCAGCCCATCTTCCAAAATGCTTCTCTGAATGTTATGAGTCTGCTGGACAACATTTGGAGAAGGCTCTGTTACTGGTCAGAATTAACCTTAGCACAGAGATGCACCAGCACCACAGCTATCAAATAGCACCTCAACGCTGTACCCCAGCCAACCCAGCACCAGTAAGGATGACTCACTTGCCTTCACACCCCAATCTGTTTGCCCAACTTGAAACACTCAGATTGAAAGCCTTCAGGCTGAATTCTCACCTCAGCTTTATTTCTCTGAATTTTTGCTGCCAATGAGATTCAACAGCTTTCAACAAGGTTATGGAAAAAAATTATTTTTGACAGAGTCAAAAGCTCCTCAGTGTTATTTTAAAAGCTGCTGCACTTCCACATTTTAGAAATCTGACAAAAGTAGAAAGTGATTTAGAATAACTCGTTAATTTATGTAACCGTCTGAACGATTCAATCCCATTCAGACTATAATCCTCACAAATATCCCTATTTCAGTACCAATTCAACCTAAACCAGAAACTCACAGGCACAGCAGAGAACCTCTAAAATGTGCCACAATGCGCAGAAGCAAACCAAGACAACGTGGAAAAAAAGGACACTGAAGGAACAACATGAGAGACAAAAACAGTGACTAGGTGCAGTCACGTACCAGTGAAGCATGGGGTTACAAGCAAAGAGTTAGGTTGTACCTCACAGCTCTGTTCCCTCATTTCCTCGGTCCCACATCTCAGCTAGCACTGCAGCTAGGTCAAAACAATCCCAACCACAGACACAGTTTAAAGGGAAACAGCTTGAAAGCAGCCCTGAGTGGAAGGATCTGGGAGTGCTGGTTGATGAAAGACTCGCCATCAGCAAGTACTATAGACCTGCAGCCCAGAAGGTCAACAGTAGTGCGGGCTGTAACAAGAGAAGCATGAGTAGCAGGTTGAAGGAGGTGATCCTGCCCCCTACTCTGCTCTCAAGACCCCACTTAGAGTATTGAGTGCAACCAACACAAGAAGGACATCATGCTGCTGGAGCAGGCCCGGAGGAGGGACACAAAGATGAACAGAGGACTGGAGTATTTCCCTATGAGGACAGGGAGGAAGAGCTGGGGCTCCTCAAACTGTAGAAGGCTCTGAGGAGATCTTATAGCAGCCTTCCAGTACCTGAAGGGGGCCTACAGAAAAACTAGGGAGGAATTTTTTATAAGGACTTGCAGTAACAGCATAAGGGAAAACGGCATTAAACTGGAAGAGAATAGATTTAGACTAGATAATAGTAAGGAATTCTTTAATGTGAAGGTGGTGAGACCCTGGAACAGGCTGTCCAGCGAGGTTTTGAATGCCTCCTCCCCAGAAACACTCAAGGCCAGGCTGAATGGGGCCATGAGCAACCTGGTATATGGGAAGCGCTCCTGCCAATAGCAGGTGGGTTGGTACTAAATGACCTTAAAGGTCCCTTCCAACCCAAACCAACCTATGATGATATTAAAGCCCATGCTACTAGATCCTTATTAAAAAAATCAAAAACAAAAAAAAACAGCTGAATTGAGTACTCTGCTTCCCTCTCATGAATTAGCTTGCTCATTACCAAAGCAGTACGAGACATCACAGGGCCAGGATCCTTCTAGTGTGAAATTCCACACCTACAAAAACTTAAATACATAGAGATAAATGCATCCAAAGACACGTTAGCATTCTTGGAAGATCAGAAATTTCAACACAATCTTTAAGATCGGTTCTTTCCTCTGATCAGGAAAAGAGGCACAGGCCCAACTACAGGGACACAGCCTGACACCAAACACATTCCCCAAACGGCAATACAATACCTTTTTATCACTCAAAACGCTCTCCTGGTTACACACACGCATCCACTGGGGATATTTATTCTGCAAACCCGCTTCATTCATTTTACCCCCATTCGCGTTACCTTTCCGTTAAAAAAAAAAAAAAACAACAGTTTAGTCAAGAGCTCGCACACAGAGAAGCTACAAGCACGAAGAGACCAGAACGGGGTTACCTGGGCGGCCCACTTCCAACTTCAACCCTCCGGACACAAAGATGGGAGGGCCGCAGGGGCAGCTCCACGCCTATCCCTACGGCCCGGCCCAGAAGGCCCGGCCTAGAGCGCCCCGCAGCTCCGCGCCCATCCGGGCCACGCGTCGCGCAAATACTACGTCACCAAAACAACAACCCCCCCCCCTCCCCCGCCCATAGCGCGCGTCGCCCCGCGTCCCCTCTTCTAGCGGCGGCGGGAGGTTACCCGAGGTGACGCGCATGCGCGTTGGGACAAGAGGCCGTGGAGTATTGTGGGAGCTGTAGTCCCGTGGCCGGGAGGGCCGCGCACCCTCCGGCGAGCCGGCGGCGCCCACCGCGTTGCCGCCGCCGCCGCCGCCGCCGCCGCCGTCGTCCTCCTCCTCCGCCGGGCGGGGCCGGGCCGGGCCGGTGGGGCGGGGCGGAGCGAAGCGGCGGGGGTGCGCCAGCCCGGGGCTCTGCGCGGCGGGGGGCGGCGGGGCTGCCGGCTGCGGGCGGTAGCGGCGGCGGCGGCGGCGGCGGGTGAAGGGCAACAGCGGCGATGGGTGCTATGGGGTGAGTTGGAGGAAGCAGGAGGAGCCCCGGCGAGCGGTGCCGGGGACACGAGGGGAGAAATGCGATGCTGGGCGGCAGGGGGAGACTCAGCCCGGGACAGTGGGGGGCACGCGGGGGCTCTTCTGGGGGCACTAGGGAGCAGTGCTGAAGGGGGATGCGATGCTGGAGGCACCGCGGGGCAGGGACGGCCCCATTGGGGGAGCCAGGAAGCGGCACTGGGGGCACCGAGGGGGAGATGCGGTGCTGGGGGGCATCGGCGGGCAGGAGGTGCGGTGCTCGGGGCAGCGCCCGCGGCAGCTCCCCACAGGGGGGCAAGGGGCGGTGGGACCGGAGAGCACCCGGGGTGGGGGTGTTGCACGGTGCCCTGTGGGGTGGGTGTAGGCTTCAGGGTGTATGGGGTTGGGAGGGGTCAGAGCGCGGAGGCCGCCGCGGGTGAGCCGGGGACACCGGGAGGTCTGCGGCACTGGGGGCCCCGGTGGACGAACGTCAGCATTGAGGCAAAAAGGTCAGAGGAGGCGCGGGGAGACAGAACCGAGGGAGCCGGTGGCATGGGCTGCTGAGAACGGGGTTCGGGGGGCACGTGGCCACCGGGGTGGGGAACACAGCATCCTAGGTGCATCTGGCGGCGGCTGGGTAGGGGGAGCAGCAGCGAGCAGAGCTGCCGCCGGAAAGCAGAACAGGCCCCTGGTGCTGATGTTGTCATCTGTGTCTCTGTTATGTGTTATTTCCAGCTGACTGGTAAAGATGGAAAGAGGGAGAGGAGGAGGAGGAAGCGGAGGAGGAGGAGGAGGAGGAGGAGGAGGAAGGAACCTGGGGGGCTCCGGCCTGCACAGGAGCATCTATTCCCAGTCCCAGCAGCAGTACCATTACGCGGCCCCCTCCCAGGGGAGCTGCATGGAGATTCAGGAGCTGGCCTCCAAGAGAGTGGACATCCAGAAAAAGCGATTTTATCTGGATGTGAAGCAGAGCTCCCGGGGCCGCTTCCTGAAGATTGCAGAGGTCTGGATCGGGAGAGGCAGGCAGGACAACATCAGGAAGAGCAAGCTGACGCTCTCCCTGTCGGTGGCTGCCGAGCTGAAGGACTGCCTGGGCGATTTCATTGAGCACTACGCCCACCTGGGCCTGAAGGGCGGCCACAGGCACGAGCACAGCAATGGCAAGGAGCAGCACTCGAGGCAGCGCCAGCAGCACCCGCCGCCCTCGCCCCCAGGCTCTGTGGGCTCCGAAGAGCACCCTCATAGCGTCCTCAAAACAGAGTACATCGAGAGGGACAACAGAAAATATTACCTTGACCTGAAGGAGAATCAGCGGGGCCGCTTCTTGCGGATCAGGCAGACAATGAGCCGGGGACCTGGCATGATCGGTTATTTTGGCCACAGCTTGGGACAGGAGCAGACTATTGTCCTTCCGGCGCAGGGGATGATCGAGTTCAGGGATGCTTTGGTCCAACTGATTGAAGAATACGGTGAGGGGGACATGGAGGATCGCAGGGGTGGGGGTGATGAGCCCCCGGAGCTCCCTGAGGGCACCTCCTTCCGGGTGGACAACAAGAGGTTCTACTTTGATGTGGGATCCAACAGGTATGGCATTTTTCTGAAGGTAAGTGAGGTGAGGCCACCCTACCGTAACACCATCACAGTTCCGTACAAAGCGTGGACAAGGTTTGGGGAAAATTTTATCAAGTATGAAGAAGAGATGAGGAGAATTTGCAACAGCCATAAAGAAAAAAGGATGGATGTCAGAGGGGACAGTGGTGAAGAGCAAGAGGGTCTCGAATAGAGTGCAATGAACTGGCCGTCTGGCAAAATAAAACAAAAAGCAGATATTGGTGAGAGGGACTGATCTAAAGTAATCTGAAGTTGCCCCACTTTTTATTTTTTGTAAAGTCCTTTTCCGGTAGTCTGTACTAACTCCAGTACATAATATTATGGGAGTCTGGTTATCATGCTATATTACACCCAAAACATCTCTGTATTTCTTATGAAAGTACCAACCTCCCAAGTCTGTATGAGTCAGCTTCTTTTGAGTGTGAAAGACTACGAAAGTACACGTATCAGCACAAAAAAGACAGCATTCTGACCTTTAAATAGTCTAGATAAGGCTTGTGTTGCACTTCAGCGTGGTGCAAAAAAAGCCCTCGCGCTGAAATGTATCGGTTTCTGCTTATGGCAGTTTTTCTGGAACTGAACTCAGCTTGTACTCGGTCAAAAGACTGAAGAGCTGAGCCATAGGGCACTTAGTGCAAAAACTGTCTTCGTGTTAATTGCTCAGACATGTACGAGGAGAGGGAGATGTTTATAAATCGGTATCTGCTGGTTACTGAGTTTGAAATGATGTCCTTTGTGGGTGAAATCTCAATAACCAGTCAAGCCTTTAATAACGTGCTAGCGGAGAGGAGAAGATTTGTTATTTATCTCGTAGGTTCGTGCTAACCAAACAACCTGAGTATCCCAGGATAGTGAAACTGTGCTCGAGTGCTAAGCCTTCCAAATTAATGGCAACAAGTCACAATCTATTCTTCATCTCTGTGTTCTGCCCACGCAAGGCTGATGATTTTTTTTTAAATGCATTCCTCAAAATTTCAAAAGCTATTTTTGTAGCCGGGGTGTTGTGGGTTCTGGCAGGCGGCTGTGGAACGGGTTTGCTGAGCCATATGGCTGCTGTGATTGAGGTTCCAGGGTTCCCTCCCAGTCATGAGATGAACGCGGCCGTGATGTTACGCACACGAGGACAACACCTGGTTGTTTCTCTCCTCCTGCTGGGAGGAAGACCTTTGGGGGGTTTGGTGCACCATTTAATTCGTATCCAAATGCATCTCTGTCCTATTGATCTGTAACGCATTTTCAAAGCCGTGGTTAAGGCTGCTTCAGATTTTCTGTCACGTTGATTTTACAGATGTTATTAGTACAACATAAGACCAGTGACCTGCCATCACCTCCTTCCCTCCTCGTTGAAGCTGGAGCTGAAATCCAGCAATTCGATGCCTGGTAACTGATCGCTAGCTCTGTGCAAAGTCCGCTGGCAGCTCTGCAGCCCGAACCTTACAGTCCTTGCTAGAAGAATTCTCCGCTGGGGGGGGGAAACAAGTAGAATTAGCAGGCCTGAAGATTTTGAAAATTCTCTGGTCATTACTTACAAAATGGATACATATCGTCCAAGGGGCTTTTTCAGCCGCTGGGTGCTGGCTCCTCTCCTGAAATCACTGGGAGTTGAGTTGAGCTCCTTTTAAAGAATGTGTTGCCCACCTTTAAGGTTTTTTCGAAGGACGCGTTACTCTGTCTAATCAGAAATTTATAATCACGTGCATTGTGTTTTTTTGCAGAGTGGCCTGGTGTGCACGTGGACCAGATGTTCTCCAACCCAAACATTCCACCTTTTTGTAAAATCTGTTCAGAAAGGTATTTGTCTTCGCTCTTAGTCTGGACCCACCTGCACGCCACATGGCCACGCTAAATCCAAAATCTTGCCTGTTACGACGTGAACCGTAGTGATAGATATTGGGGAGGCAGGGGTGGGAACTAAGAGGATGATCTGGACTTTACTTTGGGTACTAATAACAGTCAATCTATTTTAACTTTAAGAAAAAAAAGAAAAAAAGAAAAAAAAGATGGAAAAAAAAAAAAAAAGCTTGCACCAAAGTCACCAAAGAACCTTTAGAAAATGTTACGGTTGTGACAGAAAGTAAGAAAGTTAATTTCACTGTTTTAGGTGATTTGCTCTTTATGTAAAACTACACACAGCAGTTACAGCAAGCAAACATTGGGCTTAGTGTCACAACAACCATCCGTTTCTGCACAGATTGCTCTTTCAGGTACTTGTTCAAGTCCGTAAGAGATTTTCTTATTCCTCCGCTTGAACTGCTAGCAGACCACGATGAATCAGCTAGAGGCATTACGGGGTACTGGTTCATCTTTGCTTCTGGGCTTAACAGGTTCGGTTAGCAAACCATTACAGTAACTTCCCGTCCCAGTTGGCGTGAAACCAGAGTTTAGCAAGCGAGTCCTGGACGCACAAGTCAGCGCGTCGCTGGCTGCTGCTGCCCATCACAGTGCCTGCCTATAACGTTGACTTATCACAGATTCCAACCAACTGGAGCTATGAATGTACAACTCTTTTATGCTCGCCTTCCCGCTCCCGTGTGGCACTCCTCCCCTGCGCACTCGACATCTTCCAGTCCGAGCCCCACGTCTGTGTCAATGCGTCGTAAAAGCTGCTGTGTTGGAATGTGCTTAGGTTAGGTGTGTGTTGTAAGTGGTCATGCAATCCTGTTCCTTTGGTGTTAGTAAGGAAAATACTTGCAATGGGCAAAGTGATTGAAAAGGCCTATTTATTCATGTCTTTTGTTTAAAAAAAGAAAAAAAAAAAGGATGAGATGGAACATGGCTTTTCTTATTGCTACTCACTTGCCATTTTGACAAGTGAGTGACTAAATGCAGCTGGCTGTATCTTAGTTAGACTGGTATCTCTGTGCATTTAACCCATTTATTTATTTATTTATCAATCTTTTTCCTGAGTTAATTGATTGGCCTTCTGATTGCATTAGTGTATTGTAAATAGCAGCCAGGAATCCAGTGTTTGCTGGCTGTGAGGCAGGGCCGGGTTCCGTGGGATTCACTAATGCATGTACTCTCCCCATGTGGGATGCACCTTAGTATCCAGAACTGGATGGGATCTTCAAGTCCACAGCCGACTACCGGTGGGTAAACCACTAGCGACGGGTTTCCACGGAAATGTAAAGCATTGATGCTTGCAAATATTGGAGGATAAAACAGACTAACTCAAAATGTAGCAATGCAAGATTGTACCGGTTCGATTTGGAAACGGGTTCATCATTTTTTTTTGGCAGTGCATTTTCAACCTCTGAAAGCAGCAATAATGTAGGCTGCTTGTGTGCAGAAGGGCCCGTTGCAATGCTTGGGAATGCTGTGTTCCTCATGCATTTCAAATGTTCATTCTCTGTGCCCTAAAACTGCCACGTCCCTTAAACTTGAGAAAACACAAGCTTATTTGCACTAGAAAGAACGGCCAAAAACAATTCTAGGAGGACAGGGTGACGAGTACCAGTCTGAACCTCTTTTCTCATAAGAGATTTCCTATTAAAGCCCTCACCTCTGTTTCAAAATTGTATGGTCCAGACAGAAGTCTGTCAGTTCAATAACAAAATCCTAATGCACTTTATATTGTGTAAATAATAGGAGCACATTTCTGCCACTGGTTTGGCAGGGGGTGCTTCAGCTTTGTAACCTGAATCTGGAAGAGGTTGTATACTGCGTGCACGTGTCTGGCACGGGCCTGTTGTAACTTCTTGACCCGGCTCCAGGCCAGGCACGGTGGTACAGATCTTCTGAGCTCATCAAAGCGGGACACCGAGACGTAGTGTGCAGAGCCGCTGAGCAGCCTGAGCGGGTGGCAGTGCCTGCTGCAGCTCTCCAGCAGCTGAGGTCTGCTCTCAACATCAACGCTGAGCCTGACAAACAAGCTTTTCAAGGATGCAGCGTGGGCCACGCTGATTTCTTGTGCTTAGCTTTCCCTTTTGTCGGTGCAGACACTCGTGCTGTCCCTCAAGAGCTTGTTTTGAGAATAAGGTGTCGTGGAGGCTTTGCCAGCTGACCCCCACCTGCTGCGCAGAAGCTGCCTTTCTCAGCAAAGGACTAGCAGAGCAGCACGCTGATGAGGGGCTGGAAGGCTTCCTGTGGCCAGGTTCCCCACGTGGCACTGCAAGGAGGTGACAGAAATCACGTCTTGGGGACACGCATGGTGGGCTCCACCCCGAAAGATGCAGCCGTGGCAGTAATCTGCTCTTTGTCGTGTTTCTTGTATGTACTCAATATATAAAAATTCATATTCACGTATAGGCATTGATATATTTATGTGAGAATATTATAGCCTGGTAGTAGCTCGTAACAAAATAATCTATTTACCTGAAGTACACAGTCTGAAGATGGGGCTTAAAAGGCAGTTCCTCATACTATCAGTTTGGATAAACGCGTTATTTCACTGAGAGCACTTTGCTGCTTATCATGGCCCTTTTAAGACTTTGGCTTTTAAGCACTTTCATCCCTTAGGTTTTCAGCGAGGCTGCGAGGAAAACGTAGGCAAAGGTAGGGGAAACCTGGAGGCACAGCGTGGGTGAAGCAAGAGCTGCAGGTAACAGCCAGTTGCTGCTCCATGGGTCACGCTGCATTCCCATACCATTTTAAAATCCCTCTACACTGCAAACCTTTGCGTTCACAAAGTATGCCATTAAAAAGATAAAAAAACCTGTCCTTAATTAAAAAAAAAATCCCAAGCAACTACCAAAATCAGCGCTGGCATCCATTTCTTTTCTGCTGAAGTTGTAGTCTGCACGATTTGTTTCCCAAGGCCTGTTCAGGTGACCTAAACTTGTGGGGAAGGAAGCTGGTAGTGGCCAGGAAGCCTGTTGCTCGTTTGACTTGCAGCTCTTATCCATGTGTAGTCATTTTTCTAGCAGAAAGGAGTTTATTAGCGTGTATTTTTGATTGTGCAGACTTTTGCACCCTATGTAAAACGAATGAATAAGCAGGTTTTAGTTCTATTGCATACTTTTTGCTGTACATATGATATATATATATATATGTACATTTTCATGTAAGTCTTAAAGAGAAGTATACCTTCTATTTAATTTTCTATGCTGTTTCCTCCAAAATTAAAATGTCCTTTATTTTTAACGATTTAACATATTGTGACGCCTAAAATCTGCCTTCCCCCTCCTGCTCCTCCCTTCCTTTTAGACAAAGGTCGCATGTGAAATACCTAGTTTATCCAAGTAAAACTGGAAGTAAAGGCTACACTGAACACATCACAAGCTAGTTGCATGTTAATCCTCCTCATGGGTGCTTTGAGCAGAAATCCTGGAAAAGGTCACGGTTCCAGAGGTGGTGCTTGCTGGGCGCGAGCTTGATGCGCTTGTGTAGCTGTCCTGTTGGGCTCGAGCCTCAGACCTCATGCTGGATGGGGATGTTGGCAGAGGCCTGAAGTGGCTGCGGGCTGAAGCCATTCTTCTCATCTTCAGGAATGATGCTCTGCATGTATGGTGGTTGATGGTGTTTTTTCCGTCCATGGGGCTGTAAGGCATTGTCTTTGTTCAGCAGTGGCTGTGTCACCTGTGTATGTTTTTCACACTACCCATGGTGACGTTTTTTGTTGACCCCACTGTCGTGTTATTTTCATCTGGAGTTGTGAAAATTTAATTGTGTGGTTGCAAAACCAAGCAGATTTGAGTAGGTGGAGAAGCAAGACCCACCTGCAATGTTTTGCTGTCTTTCGTGGGCATGCAGCCCATCTGGGGCTGTGGTTCTTGTGAAGCTTTGCAGTTTCTCCCCCCTTGTCCAAGGTACTTGTAGCTTCTTATCTCTTGGCCTGTTGGGGCTGTGCATGTACAGCAGTGGACATCTGTGGTAATTTAGCCTTGTCTGAAAATGGTTGAAATCCATAGGATCACAGGAAAACACCCTGAGCTTGAGGCCACGAGGTACTTCAGGGCTCAGGCATTGGGAAGAGACTGAAGCCACATCCTTTGCCGCAGTGTTTTTCCCAAGCCCACAGAAGCTTTCAGGCTGATGCCAGTTTTTACACGATAATCCTGGTGCTACCAGTTGTCATCATGCTGGAGTTGTTCTTTCTATTATATTGTCATTCCTGTGCTTGGTTCCTCAGCTGTATCTCCATTGAGCTGATGATCTTTTAAAGCACTGACATAGAATAGGATGCCAGGAGTTACGAGTGCTTGGACAATTCCTGACATCTGCAGCAGCGTGGCCACAGCAGTGCATTTCCACTGGCGTTCCCATAATGAAATATGGCAGCGGAATTACTTCTGGGACTCATCAGGTAGCTTTTCTTGCTGGCACGTACGGAGAAGCTGGAGGCCTGGCTTCTCCAACAGAGCATGCTTACATCTTAATTTCTTCAGTAACGTTAACGAAAGCGGTAGGTGATGTTGAATAAAAACAGTTTTTCTAGAAATGTCAAAGCATACGCTGAGGTTTCAGATCGTGGATGGCGCTTTGGCATTTCTGTGATTAATGTGATTAGATCATTCCTTCCACGTGCCAAGGCGCCGTGCAAAGCGTAGGCCAGCAGCCTCAGGGGCCTTGTCTTTACATTAACTTCTGGAAATCTATTCACGGGTGTTACACGCTTTGTGCGTGTTGTACGTGTTTTGTATTCGGATCATCTCCAGAGGTTCAAACATCGGTTCAACATCAAGGTACCCAAATAACACCTCTTGCTAATGACTTTGTAATCATCTCCCTAGTTGACAGGCTACCTCAAAATGCTTCGTGAAGCATGTGGGAATCACTAGCTCTCCAGAAAGTGGGTGCTGTACCTTCTTTGCAGAAACGTGTACTGCCTTTTAAGTGTTTAAACCTGTCCTACGCACTTCTATTGTACAGGGGCAACAGCTTTTCTGTCCAAGCTGTCGGTTAAAGATATGGCCACTGTAGGGCAAGTCCCTTCCACAGGCAGAAGGGCTTTGTGTCCGACCACTTCTTAAGCTTGATAATTTGCCCTGAATGGATTAATTTGAGGAAAAGATACCTTCCCATGTCAGCTGCTGGTTAACTTTGAATTCCTGCACGTGTTCCCATCTGGTGGTTTTTCTCAGTGTGTTCTGTTGTCAAGAAGGAGTGGGAGAAGGAGTCTGTGAATGGAGACAAATGCTTCCCACAAGGGTAGAGGAATGGAAAGGCAGGACGGGGTGGTGGGAAGCAAGGATGGGATTTATGTCCCAGGGGATTGCAGAGCAGCACTTCTGCCTGTGGTATGGAGAAGAGGTGGCACTGCCAGCACTTGAGCCCTCTTTGCTCAGGTCCAGCTGAGCAGGAGGTAGCCTAGGCTTGTCCAGGGACGCATGAAGAAGCTTAGGGGAGCATACATACAGGTGTTGGCTGCCTGTAAAGTTTGCTCCTGCTATCTCACTGTGTGCAGCGAGGTGCGTACTTGTTATGCTACAGGAACCAGTGGGAGTGGCTTCCCTGTTGGACAGCTGTTCCTGCGTGTTGGGGAAGAAAGGTGCGACGAGGGCTGAAAAGCTTAGAAGGAAAGAAAGGTTGGCCCCGCTGTGAAAAGAGCTTTCCAAAAACATGTTCTGTGTCATCTTTGCAAAGGATCTGTGCATTTTTTGAAGAGGCTCTTTGCAGGTGATCATCACTGGCATAGCCTTTCTGCCCCTGGAGCCCAGTGCTGGTACTCTGAGGCCTGCTTTGCAGAAGCAGTCAGTGTTAGCAGCTGTTGAAAGCCATGCTTTGAACAAGTGCTGTAATAACTGCAAGTACTGCACATAATCTGTCAGCATCTCAAACTGGGCCTCCAGGTAGCTTTGGCTTTATTCTGCCTATGCCTATGTTCCCCAGTGCTATAATGAGCTGTAGCCAATGATGCCTCCCTACCTCAATGGAGTGTGAGAAAGTTGGGTTCATTTGGCATTGCGGTTTTTGAGATCAACACTGATGTTTCGACAATAAAAGCAAGATATTTTGGATGCAACATACTGGGTAGGCACATCTGCAGAGTTTGGAAGGTACACATAGGTAAGGCTTGAAGAACTATGGATCAAAAATAAATCTATACACGACAGAAGAAGAGGCCGTTGTAAAAGAATTGCATATCCAAGGTCAGAATTTAAGGTTACTCAGACAGCCCTTAAATCTGGCACTTTCTGACTTCTACAGTTTTCCAGCTTCTTTTTTTCACTGCCATTTTGTATGAAACAGTACTGGTATACTGTCTTCTTGCAAAAGGAACAGGTTGCCCAGGAGAGGCTGTGGATGCCCCATTCCTGGAGGCATTCGAGGCAAAGCTGGATGTGGCTCTGGGCAGCCTGGTCTAGACCCTGCCAACAGCAGGGGGGTTGAAACCAGATGATCTTTGAGGTCCTTTTTCAACCCAAGCCATTCTATGATTTTATGATGACTAAGGAAGGACCAAAAAAATCTAAGGGTGGAGAGAACAAGGGGATGTTCAATAGGATTTACTGTGATGGAGTTGGAAAGGACCTTGAGAGAACATCAGCAGTGGCCCGCCAGGCAAAGATTAGCTAAACCAGACCCTTTTTTCACAGTGGTCTTCAACCTGGCTGGAACTCAGGTTGAAGAATGGCTTAAAGGAAGTATCTGACAGTAAACTTAAATCTGCTATTATGGAGGTGTCTACAATTATATGTTTCAGAGTCCACACAGAACAAAAGCATCTGTATTTCTTCCATTTAAACAATGTGAAAAAAAATTATTACAAGCTCCAGCAATGGACCTTCACAGCCTCCCTGCTTACTGTTGGATACCTTTCCTCCTGTCCAACCTGCATTTCTCATGCTACCATCTTATTCTGTCTCTTTTAGTCTTACAGGCCACTTTCTTGAGAGGAGTTATGGAAACGGTTTGTTCCCTTCCTTGCTTGCAGCTCTTTACATAATTAAAGACTGTTTTCAGGTCTCTTCTGCATCCTCTTCTAGGCATTTATAAAGCCTTCCAGTAGTAGTGGTTTGCAGCCCTTGCCATGCTCTCGTTGCTGCTTTCTCCAGGCTCTTTCTGATCAGTCTGTCTATTTTTTGAACCCAGAATTAGAAAATCCAAGATCAGGAGACATACATGTGTTGCCATCTCACTGGCTACAAGCAAAAGCATCGCAAACAAATTAAGATTTTATACGCTCAGTGTGCTGGGTGTATAAAATTGCTACAGCATGCTTGCTGACTCCAGCACCGTTTGAAACTGCGTCCTTTCAGCTCCTCTGTGGCTGAGCTAGGACAAAGGCAATCATTTATCAGTCTTTGCAGAGAGGCTTTTTTTTCTGCTTTGACACAGAAGCTTGCATTTATTCTGACCAAATTGCATCTCATTTCTTTTCAGATTATTTCTTGACCTTGTCAAGATCAGTCTCAGTTCTCGCTGCTTACGGTCCTTCCCAGGGATGTGCCATCTGCGGGTTAAATAATTATTAACCACCCTCAAATCATCAGTTTACATGTCAAAAAGAGCAGTACCCAGGTCAGGCAGACCTCAAGAGGACCTCTCTTGATATCTCCCAGCAGACTGACTGTGATGCTAATTAAACAGGCTAATTGAAGAAATCATAACCTGTTCTTCCTTGAGGCTGGTTTTTTTTTTCCAACTGTTGATTTTTTTTTCTCCCTGTTTTATTGTTGCTGTAGTTGTTTTCTTTTTTTCTCCATAGGCTATATAGATTCCAAACAGTAGTTCTCGCCCTTCTTTAATCGTTTTAGAGAATCGGGGCTATGTTTTAGAAAAGCTGGTTATGATTTAACTGACAGAAGAAATTATATTAGCTAAACTGAGATGCTGAAGGTCTAAGAGTTTCTGCTAGCACCAACAAGACACCTGTTTAAGCACAAGAACGAATCAAGTGGCTGCCTGTGCTTATTGTGTTTGGAATACAGTTTTTTTCCGTGTGTTCCCAGATCTCCAAGGATTGTTGTATACAGGTGTAAAACATTATTTACATCATGCAATAATTTGAATAGTCACCAACATTTACTTGAACTTTGCCAGTTTTAATTAAGTTTTATTTTAAAGTGGCATTCACCCGTGCTCCTTTTTGCCTCTCCTGCCATCATGGTTTGTGCTCATGTTCTCTTCATTCTCTCCTTTCCTTATATCAATGGGCTTTCTAGCCTTCTGCATTGATGCTGTTTGTTTCATACTAATTGGGGTCACAAAGCAAAACTGGCTAACACTTAATTTTTTTTTTTTTTTGTGATCCTTCCAGCAGTAAAACACTCAATACACAACAAACTCATTCTTCTTTTAATAGTTTGAACAGCAGTACATTATTGAGACCTGAAAGAAAAAAGTTGCATCAATATGTCTGGTCGAAGAGGTGTGACTGAAGGGTTACGCCTTTCAAGGTGTTTCAAAATCTGTTTGCAAATCATGTTTGTCACCGAGAATGACAAACAACTGCAGCTGCTTTGAGTTCAGGAAGCGTTTAGATGAGGTGCTAAGGGATTTGATTTAGTAGCTTAGTGGGTAGGGACGGTGATAGGAGGATGTTTGGACTAGATGATCTTGTAGGTCCTTTCCAACCTAATGTACCTATGAATCTATGAATCTGTGAGTAGGAAATGGAAATATCTTGTACTCAGAGGAGGACATTCCCTGGTTGTTTGGAAGTTAGCAAGACATTAAATGTTGATGTTCACACTCAGACATTTCTGTTTTCTACCCATGCTGTTCCACCTTTTTCCAAAAAGGTTTTAAGCACCTCCTCCAGTATCCTGGGCAGGGGCTACATGTCAGGCTGCTCAAAAAAGCCGTTCAACTACTTTGTCATAATGTAGCTGTGTCATTTCCTTCCAAGCTGTGCTTCAAGCAGCGCCCATCTAGCAATGCAAAATAACTGCTTGAAGAGCTCTGTTAGCTTTTTTTTTTTCTCCAGCTCCCAGAAGCTTAATCTGTGTTGAAAGTTAATTGGATTTTCCTTCGTAACATTTTTATTGCAAGGTGATCCAACGGTTTTGTATAGGTTTAGCTATAAAGAAGTTCCTCCTATTCTATGCAGCATCTTGCATTACTCTAATCATTTGACACATATATCTGACACATACTTCTGCCTTCCAGAAGTGCATTTAAGCATAATGACTAACATCTGTCACACAGCAGTTGTTTCTCCTTTCATTCTCTTCCTCAGAGAAGGTGGGATGTGCCAATGCAGCCCTGGTATTTTTAACATAAATTAATTATCCATGCTGTTCTGCATTAATGTCCTAAAGGGTGAGCTGAAGCACATCTCGTGCTAACAGCAGCAGCATACCCTGACAGCTTCACAGCCAGGAGCAAAACCGAGGACTTTTGGGCTCCCAGGAAGCAAAGTCTGGCATTTGTACAGAAGGCTGACACTGCAAAATAACGTGATGCAAAAAGCATCTCCCCTCCAGAGAGCAAATGCAAAGCCAGAGGCAACTCTAAATTCAGGTAGAGGAGCTTGAGCAAGTGAGGTGGGTGCTCTCTTGTCGTGTTCTTGGCTCTTTGGTCTTATGTTTACAACAAATTCCTTTCCAGTCACTTCTGATCTCCATGGCTCCATCTTATTGGATGGCTCCTCGACACAACATCATACTGTCTCGTGCATCTCATGAAGTTTGAAGTTTTCAAATAAAATGCTTGTGTTGTTGAAAACGATAAGCAGGAAAGTTTTGATAAGTGTATGTTGTAATTTGTAGTTGGTTCTGCCCTTGTCATTTAAGTATACTGTACATATACAATCATGTATATGGGGCAAGTCCAGAGAGCAGACATCAAATGCTGATATATACAACAGTTATGTTGTTATGTTGTTACATTGTGCTGCAGTGCACAATGTGCAGATAATCTATAATGAGGGCTTAAAATCATTTCCAGATTTCCCCTTGTCCTTGGATCTGCCAGCCTGGAAAGACATACCGAGGTCTGAGGACAGCGTGCCGCTGGGAATGCCAATCCCTGAGCCCTCCCCCATTGAGGGCACAGTCTTTCATAGCCCAGCACTAGCCCATCTCTTTGGCTGCTCTTCATCGTCCAGCTGTGGAGGTAACTGACGGTTCGTGTTGGAACAGCAGAAGCACAGAGGACAGCCTGTTCGTTGAGATGGTGATAAAGTCCAAGAAGAGTCTGAAAACTGTAGGATTATGCTGCTGCCTTTCTTTCCAAGAGGTTTTCCCAGCTAGAGGTTGCTGTAGGGATGGGTTGTCACGATGCGGACAACAATTTGGATTGAAAGTTATGAGGTTACAGAGACTCATCTAAAAAAATGCTGTGAAGTGCTCTTTGAAGGGACACATCTCACATAGCTGTGCTCTGTCCTCTGCCCTGGTATTAAATGGGTGCACATATTAAGAATGTCCACAGTCTTTGTGAATTTTTGCTGTCGAGCATCTTGAAATCCAACCACGTTCATTAATTGCTCTGCACAATTGCCACAAAATTACCTGCCTCTGAATGTCAACGAATGCTTGTAGTCGCTGCACTGACGGGCACCAACATGATGGTCACTGCTGTTCTCAGCATTCTGGCACAGCTTGGTTTTCTGTGTTTTGTGGCCCCCTTTTTTGACAGGGTGAACCAAGCCTCATTCCTGTTATCTCAGAACGTATCTTTTCAATTGGTATTTTATTCTTTTTCCGTCTGGTTACGAAGCAGCAAGATCACTAGAGTAGGGCAGGTAGCAGCCTGTGTCTGCTATACTTTGGCCTTAACCATTCCAAGGACTGAAGGCATCCTGTTCTGCAGCCTTCATGCAGCTATTGCATGGACAGTGGGAATTTGGGAGCACACGTGTTAATTGTAGGTTGAGGCGAGTTCCTGTGAGGTCTGGGGTCATGCTGCAGCAAAGCAGTAGTTCTTTAGCTTATCAGTTATTTAGTGACTCTCACTTATTCCCTCTGTGATCATTCTCGTGTCAAGTAGGGTTGCACAAAGCAGCTACCTAGGGCAGATTTGATCTAGCAGACTAACTGCTCACTAACACGCTGACTGCTAGTGTGCAGAATCTTGCTTGTAGTCGACATACAACAGCTTCCCCAGGGATGAGCATTTCTGCACCTACTACAAGTACTGCTCAGAGCTTACGCTATCGCTTCTTACCACAACTTGATGTTGTGCCTTGATCCTTTGTTATAGGTAACTGTAATTCTGTTTCTCTGAAAGCAGAAATAGATTCAGTCTGGAGGTACACATTTTGAGCCAAACACTGCCATTCAAATCGGCTGCAGAATGATTGGTGTTGCTTCTAACAGCAAGTCCCTGTCACGTCAGCTTGGGAATCAAGCCGAGGAGCTGGCCAAGTTAATAACTTCAGGTACGTAGAACGAACAGAGCCCCAGCAAAGTAGATCTGAAGAGGCTGAGATAAGAGCTGTACATCTGCCAATCTTCTGCCCACTCTCTTGTAGTCCTTCTCTGGCTCCAACTTCTGCAGTGGATGACGATGCAGGGAGCCGCCAGGATCAAAGTGGCTCAGTGGGTCATAGTGGCAGCGAGGGAAAGATGCTCGAGCCAGGCTTGAGAATGTAAAAAGTGAGAGTGAGGTGGAAGAGGAACTGTACAGTACATGGACATTTACAGGAAGCTGCCCCTTCATCACTGCATCTCCTGTGCTCCCCTGCTGCTGTTGAGCAGGACAAAAAGCAGGAGGCAAGAGATCATGAAAGTCAGGATTACGTTAGAGCAAAGAACAGGGAAAGTGAAAACAGCTCTGTTCTGGGTACTGCTGGAGCACAAGTGTTTTAACCTTCCTTCGCTCTCCTGTGGGAGTCTGGAGGAAGGCGATCGCTCAGGAGGGGTATGTGGACATTTCTGACCTCGGGATCTGAGAGTGGTGGCATGCAATTGGTTTGTATGCTTGCTGCATCCCAGCCCCTGATCTCAGTAACAGCATTATTCCACTTACACCATGTATGGCAACTACTGGGTCACAGCCTGAAACACTGATGGAGCACCTGGAGAAAAGTCCTGGGAGCACAGGTGAAGGCAATTACCTGTGAGATCTGAAAGGGTGGAGCCAGGCTCCACTCCTCTTAGACCTCATTTAAGGGCTGACTGACACTGAGGAAGGATCTTTTGGTGGAGTTTCCTCCTTTGTGATGTTTTTCTTGTAAGCCTTGGTTCTCAGAAAGGGTTGAGTATTCTGTTTCCTTCTTTTTTTGTAACACTTTTCCATTGGTTTAGTCCTGTTGCCATTAGCCACCGGCACCTCTCAGTGCTCTTGAGGGTGATTCTTTGAGTTAACTAGTGATAGGTTTCTTTTAGCTTTCTTACTGGAGAAAATAAGTCAAAGAAGTGGTGGCACTCCAAGTCTAGAAATCTAGTGAAGTAACAGATACTTTTGCTGGCTAAGGTATAAAGAGGTAGACTTAAGGTCAAGAATATTCCTCTATTTCTCCCAAAAGTGAAATGGGAAGGTCAGAGGAGGAGGCTATTGAAACGTTGGTGAGAGGTAGAAGCGAAGACTAGGCCATGGCTTGGATGTTATTGGCTCTGCAACAGCTCTCTCAGGTAGAACTGAGCTACTGCTTGTGTAGTTTTTTTCTGAATGTCTTTTTGAGTTAGGCCTTTCTAAGTCCTCAAGCAGAGAAAAGCAGCCTTTTTTGCTTCACTATCCTGAGGAAGAGAAATCATGGCCTGGGGGTTTCTCTTATCCTTCTCAGTCTCTTAAGCCCTTGACAATGTGAAGCTCACATCTTCTTCCGTTCTGCAGCATTACGCTCATCATACCCACTTGGATGACACAGAAAGTGCAAATTTGTCTGTATTGCCCTGTTTGTTAGGCTGTAATGAGTTTTAACTTTCCACAGCAATGGACTTGATTGTTTAAGTTGTTTACAAGTGTCTCATTGCCCCTATTAAAGTAGAGGGGAAACAGAAAAAACAAATCAGATAAACGCCTATGCTTACTTTCAGAGGGGCAGAAGGAGCAAAGGATGAACAGCTGAGGGTGGGTTTGGTGCTGCAGCATTTGGTCATTGATGTAATCACAGCAAATGCAGAAACAGCCTTGCTTGTTGTTCACACTGGAGCCTTGCAGTGGCCTTTGAGCTGTTGTGATACATTTTGGGGCTGCCCCCTGCAGTAGCTCAAACTCTGCCAACCTTTTTCTCTCCATAGTGGTGAGGCTGTGTTTAGGAAAACAAGCAGGAGGCAACGTGCCTCAGCCTAAACACCAGCCTCCTTACAGCAACAGGTCTTCTAGGAGCCTTTTCTGCTGTACTTCTTGCTAGTACTCTAGCAGGAATCTTTTATCCTGTCAGACTCACAAGCCTTGGTTACTGAAACAGTTCCAGCCAGCTGTGTGTTGGAGCTCCACAGTGCTGAATGTTACCAGTTTAAGAAAATGTGAATTTAAGGGAAGACTTGGACTGTGAGTTAGCAACAGCGTACTTTTTTTTCTCTTAATATGCATTTGTAGAAGGGGTAGCTGTGTAAGCAAAACCTAGAACTCGTTTACCAGTGAACGAGGTTTTTCACTCCCCCTTGATTTTTGTGTGAATGTCAAAACTGATGCAAAATAAGAGTTGCAGAATTGGAGGAGATCAGAACAAATTGTTCCTCTGGATGGAGTTTGATGCAATTTTAAGCTGCTTGTAGAAGATTGGCTGTGAAGGTAAACTGATTTGGGCTGAAAAAGCTATTGCTGTTAAACTATATTGGGTGTGCTTCAGTAGATGGTTCAAAATAGCTTTTTTTTTTAACCACCTCTGATATCTAGGAAAGATAAACATGTTTTTGGTCTTAAATGGTAGGTGTGATTCTTGCTGGAAGGAACTTCCTTTTTTTTTCTTAAAACCATCTCAGAAAGACATTTAAAGCAGAATATATTGTATGGAAGCCTGAAGAGTACAAAACACAAATTACAGATCTGAGTCAACATCAGGCCACCGGTTGTGTAGATAGGTTTCAGTTAGTTGTGAGTTGCAACCCACCTGCCTGCATTCCTGGCCACTCCCAGGCTCAGCCAGGTGCCAGTAAAGATCTTGCTTTTTGCCGAGCTAACCCTTCCACTGTTTCAGCTGTACCTTATCCTCTTCTTTCTACTCATAGTTACTGTCACCCACTGCTCAAGAGCTGCTGCCTTTAATAACAGAAGTTGTAGTTGGTGGCAAGCGAAGTGATCTGTGTACAGCCTCTACCTTATTCATAAGCGTGCATTACCAAGCTTAGCCAGCAGTAATAAAATGTTTGGCTTTCAACATGCAGTCCCTGTGGTCCAATGTTCCCCTTGTCAGGCTCCATAGTTACAGAAGTACATTGTGTCGGTGTTCTCTGTCTGGTTTTGGTTTCGTAATGCTGGATGCAGACCACAGTGCCAAGCTATGTGGCTGAGTGTCCAGCTAGGACTAGAAAGCAGATAGGTAGTTGTTTAGTGCTTCTAGGCTCAGAAAACGTACGCGGGCTCGGAAGTTCGACTTCAGATGTCCCTATGTGCCTGCTGACCTCTTGTGGTCTGCTGCTTCAATGCTTGCTGCAGTAGTTTGTGGTGGCAGCATCTGTCGGTAGGAGCAGCAGCTGTGGTTCGAAGGTCCTGTGAATGATTTTAACGTGTTTGTATTGTTCCCCTGGATGTGCTTCCAGCTTGACTTGGACTGGTGTCCAAGTGGCCACGCAAGGGGCAGTTCTTGCTGTCTTCCTTGGCTATGCATTGAGGGGGCAGGCTCCTTTCCCCACGTGGTTGTCTCACCGTGTGGCTTTCGGTATGGTTTGTTTCTCACTGGACTGTGAACTACTGCTTGGTCTTCTTCACCCCTTTCTGATCCACTCTGAGAGTTCATGATTTTATTTATATTTTTTATTATATGCAAAAAAGAGCATCTCTTTGTCACCCTACACAATGGTTATTTTTATGCAGGGACAGGATGCTTCTCGTCCACGTTTAAATAATCTTGCAAAGCGCAGGAAGTCTGAAGCCTGCTGCAGTTTTTGGTTATCTTTTTGTTTTGCACACCATTGATGCTTTCATTGAAAAGATGTTTTCACTTATATATAATTTAAAGGCTTTCAGATTTTCCCGCTCTATGCTGTGAGCATGCATTTCAAAGCACAAATTTGAGTGCTATTTCTGTGGGTTGCATTGGATTCATAGCTGGTACTTGTCCAGAATGTAGTTTCCCATATTCAAGGCTCATTGATGTAGTTTTCACGTGCCAGTGCGCATGCTCCCTTGCTGGAACTGAGATTAGGCTCCTTCCATACAGATTGGTGCAGGCTCAGTTTGGCACATCTCAGTCCTCAGGTACCATCCCCAGGCCTCTGGGAATTTTCCAGGCAGAGGATCTATGGAGCTGTAGTAGTATGCATCTGCATTTATGGAGATTGCCAGTTTGTAAATAAGCTCCTTCTCAAGCACGGTCACCAGGGCTACAAAAGATGGATGATTATTTCTTCCCAGAATTGGTTTTCTGCTGCAGGATCTGGGTTTTGTTAATTTGCATATCATTAAAAATGGCCCCGTGTCTTCAGTTTGCGTTACGCCTGTAGTACTGAGCAACCCTGGATCACACTGTACTCTGCAGTGCGCTGTGTCTGGGATTCACTTGATTCATCACTGAAAATCAGCTTTTAATTGTGGCATACGGATATCTGCAGGCTTTGATGCAGCGCAAGTCTCTGCCTCCAAAAATAAAATGGTGCTTCTCATAAACTTTCAAATGAGTTGTTTTTTTTAGAGACTGGCCAAGTTGCCAAGAATATCTGCTGAAAACCTAGCATGCTGACAGAGGCAGGAATTTACTGATGCCTTGAAAAACCAGGGCTGAGCATCACTGAGGCTGCAGGTAAGGTTGTAAGCTGTATGATTTCCTGCAGCGCTTTGGTGCAACACCAGCATGGTGTGAGAAGCTTGACAGTCTGGTTGCTTTCCTGTGTGTTTGCAGTGATCCCAAAGGACAGTGGGTGCAGCTATGCCAGGGTAGTGGTGAGATGGTCCCAACGTGGCATGAGAGGCAGCCTGTGTACTGCTCTTCTTGGAGAAATTCTGGAACAGCTGTGGTATTTAAGAATGGCTGCAGTCCGGGTGGAGATGGGAATTGCGTGAAGTCACAGGCATAGGTAAGGGCCTCTCTCCCTGGCAGCAGAAATGTTGCACACTGACAACTTCCTTGGGAGAGCAGTGTGGATAACTACCCTGCAATGTGATGCAGTTCTCTAGCTTTAGATTTATTATTCACTGGTTATCATTTGCTCAAGATCTTTACCATCAGAAAGGAGCATATGAAAAAAATGACTGGGAATATGAACTTTTTTTGTACTGTACTTTCCATGCAGGCGCGTTTTCAGTACGTAATGTTTGGTTTTGGTCTCAACGTTGAGATGAGTGTTATTGAAACCAAATATTTCCCATTTATCTACATACAGAGGATCATAATACATGACAGTGGTGCAAGATCTACACAGTGCATGCTATAAAGAGTGTGAAAACTTATTTGCCTAGCATAATGCCCAACAGCCGAGTGTAATCTTGCATTTCTCCATCACTGCTGTAGAAGCAGGGATGTGCATGTTTGCATTCTCGTTCCCTGGTATAGATGAGGTGCTAAGGGATTTGATTTAGTAGCTTAGGGGTAGGGACGGTGATAGGAGGATGGTTGGACTAGATGATCTTGTAGGTCCTTTCCAACCTAATGTATCTATGAATCTATAAGCTTCGGGTGGGATAATCTGTCTGCAGCAGCCCAGCTCAGATCTTCAGTTGCTGCTCCCTGCAGCTGCTCGGAGGGTAGAAACACAAAAACCAGGGTCAAAGGATAGATTCTTTCAGCAGTTTTCATGTCTGGATCAATACTGCAGGTGCTGTGAAGCTGGTGCTTCCCGTCCCCACCTCCAAGACGTTATCCAGACTTGTCTCTTCCCAGCTCTGCGTCTGCCGAGTAGGATCTGTGTTCTCAGCTCCAGAATGCCTCACTTTGCTTTCTGCTTGTGTAAATACATGTCGTTGGAGCAGTGGTGGAGATCAGGGCACCGTTTCTGAAATTCCTTTTCTCCTTGGGTATCAGCATTATCTGATTCTGAAATAACATCTTTCTGGTGTTTGCTCACTGCTTCGGTACAGGGTAAGGTTTTACAACTGTACCTGAAACATCTCACTACACGTGCAAGGTGTGGTTCTCCCTGTTATGAAAACCCAGGAGTGATTTACAGAACACGGAAATTACCACCAAATACAGACAGTAGCTTCTGCCTGCAAATTCCAGCAAGCCAATACTTTCATTTTAAACGTACAGCTTTGCATTTGGCTGGCATGCATCCGGTATTGGACAGCCAGGGATTGCCTGGTTAAACAGGTAAATCTGCAAAACAACTATGCAATCAGAGCCTGGGAAGTGAGTTATGGTGTTTGGTGATCTTTCTGTTGAGTACCCGCTGAAAACTTTTGGGACTCGTAAGGCTGGCAGTTTATTTATGTTCCTGAGGTCCTGCTACTCCAGCTTTTTACTTGTTACTTCATACCTTCCTCAGTTTAGCTGCTTGGTCTTCCTAGGTCTGCCCGAGGTTGTCCGGGCTTTCAGCTCAATATGGTTATTCACAGGGAACAAAATAGTCAACAGCTGGAAAAGGCCAAGTGGAAGTCAGCATCAAGTGTCATTTGTGTGTTTAAGGAGAAAAAAAGGATGGCATGTGGCTTCTGTCAGGACAAGTGCTCCTTGCCCAGCTTCCTTCAAGGAGCATGTGGAGCTGAGTGGAGGCAGACATGCTGACTGCTTGGTCCTGTCTTCCTGCAGCTTTCTTCTTGTGTGTCTCCTGTCTTGTAGTCACCCAGCTGTGTGATACAGCAAGCTAGACATGTTCAGGCGATGCTTGCTTATCCGAAGTCCTTCTTGGGGATGTTTTCCTTCATGAAGACTAAGATCATTTATTAGGAACATCGACACTTACTAGGTGGCTTTCATTGTCCTGTTGTTGCACTAACTGTCCTTTCACCGGTAGGGTGGTGAAGAGGAAAAAAGCTGACTTAATGAGTAGTCAGAAAGCAAAAGTATAGAAGTATAAAAACAAACCCACCCGGTAAGTACATAAATAGGCTAACTGTAAGATAGAGTGTAAAAGGAGGCAGTCTGCAGCGTGACTCCTCTGAACTGCATGATAGCATTGGTGAAGCCTGCTGCGGACACTCGGCAGGCTTCCCAGGGTTGCTTTTGCTAGACTTTGAGTATCACAGTTGCAAAGACTTGTAACTGTTCTGAGAGACTTGTTCTTTTTGTAAGCTGTGACCCTTTGCTTTCTGAATGGGTTCGTAGTGATGGAGTTAATGGAGCTGTTCTTTATTGTAACCTAAAAGGTGTCAGTTGTTTGCTTGTATGTGTTCACAAGCTGACCCGTAGCGTTATACATTCCTGAAATGGTGTGATTTGAAGCACTTTTGATGTGGCATGTACAGTTGCAGTGCCATCTGGTTTTGATTTCATCCCTAGCTATCATATACGTTTTCCCCATGTTTTGGACACTGAACCAAACGAACTTTAAAACTAGCACTTTAAGTACTAGTGGTCACTTTGCTTCTGACTATATTGAGCACTGCACTTTTGTAAGTACTATTAGCACTGAGTTTTGAACCACTTTTTTTCCCCTGTCTATTTAGTCCCTTATGCACGGCATTAATTAGTTTGGGGCCATCAGAAGATAATTTTGAGGTGTGTGTGACCACTGTCTGGTGCCTAATTTCCGTTGTGTATCTTTAGTGATTTTATACTTGAGGGGAAATGAAACCGTCAGTTAGTTCTTACCTAATAGACTGTACATCTAAATTGCTGACAGCTGGGCAGATGTGGCTGTTGTAAATTTTGAGGTCATTCAAAGAACCATGGTTGTTTTTAACACCAAAGATATAGGAGAAATCTCAAGAGGGATCGGGATAGTGCAAGATGGTCTTGTTTGCACTTAGATTTGCATGGACCGAAGGATGTGAATCACAACCAGAGCTAAGAGTATGTGAAAGATAGTCTTGGTTTTGGTAGGAGAACCCGATCTGCATTAGTGGGTTGGGTCAGTGGGAAAGCAAACTTAAAACTGCTCCTAGATGCAGGTCTCAAAAATAACTGTGCTCAAGCTATCGCAATACAAACCATCATTGTGCCTGTAGTGAAAGTGCCGTTGGGATTGTTGTGGCTGAAACTACCAATATTTTTAAGTAAAGGATTTGCATATGATTTAGAAGCATAATAACTATGGGGCTTGCTGTTGAAATTGGAGAGAAGCATTAGGAGCTTAGCGAGTAGCATGGTAAGAAGCCGTGCAGATGTGCTTTCCTATCCTTGTTAGGTTACTGAAATAATAGCATGGCTGGTGTGGTGCCTGAGCTGCCTCTCCTGCAAAAAAAACCCATCAGTGGGGTAGAGTTTGTTCCAGACGGTAAGTCATAATTATCTAGGACTTGAACCTGGATGATGATCCTCAGGACATGGAATGTTCCAGGTTTCAAGATTCCAAACCGTACCCTCTCAACCCACTTTGGTCTTTCTGCAGGAACAAGCAAGCCATGATGCTTGCAGGGGTTCTTTGCATCCTTCCCAATGAGGTATCCATGCGTGAGGCCCTTGAGGGCTCCAATGGATTATGACTTTTCGTGATGCTTGTAGATGGGATTTACTTCTTGATGACACGAGGGGAGGAAAAACACCATCAGCGCAGTCAGTTGTGTGATCGTGGGAAGGAGAAGAGATGAGTTAGGTCTTCTCCTTCACTTCTAGCAAGCAGCTGTGGTGGAAATCTCCTCAAGTGCAGAAGTGTTAATTTTTCTTGTTTCAGCAGATGAAGTAGTGTCCCAACCAGCTGGTTTTTCTTCAGTTGAACCTAAACTGTCTTCTCCAGTAGAGCATTATGGGCTTGGGTGTATGTTCAGAATTGAAGGTGGTTAAAAAGCAGCAAGCTTTGAGCAACCCAGAGTGTTATGCTCTTATATTCACTGTTGTGTGATTGTTTTTTTCGTAATGGAAACATACATAGATTCCAGACTGTTCTTCCTCTCCTGGCCAAATTAACCTTGTAAATCTAGCTTTAAAGAACTAGCATCTGGTGGCTCAGTGCACACTTTCAGTGCCCAGGTGCTAGCGGATGAGGGGACAGCCTCTCAGAAACATCTGCAAAGGGACGAGGTCCATCTGGCCAGTGCTGGGACACACTGGGATGCTTTTACATAGTTTGGCCCACATTCTGTCATATTTTGGGGAGCTGAGTGCTTGCTTTCCTTCTTGGGAGAGTAAGCTGGCAAGGAAGAGGGATGCAGGACAGGTCTTCATGTTCTTTTTTTCTCCACGGGTGTAGTTTTTTTGCCCAAGTTGGCATCTTGTCCTTTGGGAAGGTAAAGCTAAGCGTTTTTTGGTGCGTGGTACATGTTAAGGCCTGAATGTAGTGCGTAGCACAGCACCTCTTTCTTGGGAAGGACCTTTTAAGCAGAAGACGGTTCTTTTAGGTATTTTAAGTTGTTGAGGTTTCAGGTGGCTAATGGGAAATGCATTGAAATGGCACACAGACCATGTTTTACTGATCTTTTCTTTCTCTCCAGTAGAGATGTTTTTAATTTCTTTCCATAGTTTAGAGCTCTTTCCCAGAAGTGTTTCCTGGCCCACGTGAATTACCTTGAAATGAGTCAAGTTTATCAAATAAACTGTGCATTGCAGGAAGCAGTCTCCAAATGCATACACACCCATGCACCCATCAATGTGTATGTGCATGTATGTGTGTCCGCATATACATACAGACAGAGTTTATTTTTCCCAGCTGTTCTTTTTGTGGTTTTATTATTATTATTATTGGGGGGGAGGTTTGTTTTCTTTTCAGGATATTAACCAAAAGGTGTTTTACATTCATGGCATGAAAAACCCTAAATGTAAACCTTAGTACGTTGTGATGCTAATTAACAGGTTTTTCTGAAACTTATGCGATGCTTAATATTTTTCTTAGGGAGTTTTGTTTAATGTTAGATCATTGTTCTGAAGGATGTTGGTCCTACTGGCATCAAACTAATGGAAATAAAATGCATGTGTTACAAGTGTAGAAACGGTGAAGAATTAAGTGTGAAATACTGTACAATACCAATTCTGTTTTCAAACGATCTGTTTCGCTGTTCAATAGTTGACATATTAAAATGCAGATGTACTGTAATTTAGCACTTTTTCAATTGACCCTGTTCTCACTATACCAGAGCTTAGGAGCACTTCTGGGGCTGTCAGGACCCACCTCTCCTGACATGCAGACCCTGCGAAGCGCGTCAGGAGAGGGTCAAGGTCTTCATCCTTCCTGCACGTTTTGGTACTGGAATTGGCCAGAAGGAAAGCCAAGTGAGAGAGTCTCTAGTCCCCTAGTGTTAACAGGGTACAAGGTGTTACATGTTCTGTACTGTACTGAAAGGGTTGGTTGGTCAGTGGCTGTATTGTACTGTATGACAACGCATAAATTGCCTTGTATTGTTTCTAATGGACTGTACCATGTCCCCCATGGATCTCCATGTCCCCAGTTTTCCAATGACGCATGTTATCAGTTAGGTCCTACAACTCTGTGGTGCTAACTTTACCATACCTGATGGTGCTTCTGTGGACACTAACTGAGGACATGCCGACCAGAGCTTGAAGTTTCACAGTATTTCTCCTCTGTTTGTACGAAGTGAACACACACACACACTAAATGATAAACTTGAATTTGTTTCAAAGCATCATTGACAATCTAATGTTTTTTTATGTGTGCTTTTCTTTGGGATGGCTTTTCCAGAAAGCAGCTCGCTCCCCCTTGGCTCACAGCCACCCCTGTGCTCCAGTGGGCTTCCTGTCCCTTTTCTGCATGGCGAGCACAGCGGCCGGGATTCAGGGTGACTCCTCTGCCTTTTGCAGTGAGATGCTTCCCCAGCAGCTCTCTGTGCCTGAAAAGAACACCTGTGGCCACTCATTCCCCAGGTAAGTGGGCACTGTGGTGCTGCTCCAGCTCTTCCACATCCACAAGTTGAGTCTGTGGCAAGAACTGGCTTTTTACCAGAAGAGAGATGGAAAGAAGGGGGGGGAAGCCACCTAGGGGAGCTGGAGTTTCAACAGGCACCTCCATCCTGTGTGAGGAGAGCCCATGCGTGCAGCCACACGGGCAGAGGAGTCACCTTTAGTTCTGGAGCTTCTTGAGCTGTTGAATGCTGTGGGCAGACCTTTCCCATCCCAAACCCTCCACACGAGCTGCTTTTTGGACAAAACAAAATCTGAATATATTTTATATCTATTTGAAAA
Source organism: Cyrtonyx montezumae (assembly GCF_038088225.1). NCBI lineage: Eukaryota > Metazoa > Chordata > Aves > Galliformes > Odontophoridae > Cyrtonyx > Cyrtonyx montezumae. Next base: position 14,031,212 of record NW_027071936.1, on the reverse strand, counting down.
CAGAGTCTGATATCTACCCCTGTTACCAACTGAATTTGCGTATTGTTGTTTGCCACAATATTTGTTCTGTCTTAAAATAAATTTGCTTACTTGTGTAGTCTGAACTGTCTGGTGTGATTCTTGTCGCCTGATGCGCTGTGCTGCTCTTACAGTATCTCCCACGTGGGTGCTTCCTGTGAGTGAGACAGGGAAACGTCTTCCTGTGAGGGACAATAGTTTTAGCTAAGACCCAGAGTATAAATTTGCTTCTCTTGGTTATCTCACATTCTTTTCCCCAGGGTTTTTCAATCTTATGTCCTCTTTTACCAGTTCACCAGCCTTTGATAATTACACCATTTGAAATGAACGTGCACAACAGAGGAATCATTACATTTCAGTACACTTAACAGGTAAGAGATAGTTGTTATTCATGTATTTCTTGAGGTTAAGTAATTTCTCATGTTGGCATTTTACATTTGAGAATGAAATGATTTATGGTGATGAGCTCAATGAAAACAGCAGCCAAAAGCTGTGGCCATCTAATGATGTTCACAGGAGGAGATTTAGCAGTATCTTTTCTTCCTCCTTGGAAAGGCAGACAATGCCATCTTGGTTTTACAATGCTGTGCATTAACGAGGCATTTGCATTGGTTACTAGAGATTGTACAAAGGAAAGCAGCGCTTGCAAGGGGTTGCAAACCTGTTTTCCCATGCATCTTCAGGTATAGGTTCCAGCCTGTGAGTAGATGAAATGAAAGGAACAGCAGTGCCTGTTTCTGCTCCTCAAAATGCCCTGTTATCTCTCTGTAGCCTTAAAAGGGTCGCAGCAAGATCTGCTCAGTCCCTGGGAGGGCCAAGCACCCTTACACTGCTCCAAATAATGCATATTTGTTTCCTCAGATTGTTTCTGGTGCTCCCTGAAGTGCAACCTTGTTACTGCCTCTCCCAGTGTTGTCACCAGGGTGCTGAGACTCAACAGAAGCACTGCAGAAGAGGGGTGCAAGGCTGTCTCTTGCCAAGGGTGATTTGCAGAGGGGAAATACAGGAGTGCTGGAGAGAATACTGCACCAGCAGGACCCTGTAGAGGAGCTGGGTGGACTCCTCCTGGTGCATACCTCTTTCTAGCACATCACTGTCAGCCTCAATACCGCATGGAGTCATCAGGTCTGGGTGGGAAACACCTTCAAGGTGGGTACTGCACTGGGGCTGAAGTTAAACTGCCCCTGGTGTCAACACTGAGGGCTGGGTGGAAGCATTATAAATGCTTTATCTATCTCGTTGCTTAGGTCTTAGTTTATAAGACTGAGAATTAACATCTTCTCAGGGTTCCTTTTTGGTGTGATAGCATGGGAGTCCCAGTGGGTTTCAGCAGCCTAGTGAGGTTCAGGAGCTCTATTGGCTGAGTTTTTCCAAGCTGTTCAAAGATCACAAAAAACATCTTTTGTGAGTACAGAAATGGCAGAGGACTCTGAGGAGCAATCAAAAAAATGTTTTTGTAAATATATTGCTCCCTTTTACTTTGCTAGATGTATTTCTGGTTAGAAAGTTCACTAAAAGTGCATGGTGTTATAAATCCTTGGATTTCTAACTTGACCTCAGGGAAAGAAGTTCAGCAACTCTGTTTCAGCCCACAGGAACTGAGGAAGTTGCATGCCGTCTGTCAGTGTTATTAAGAACAAGGAGAACGTTGAAACTCGAGCCCAAAACACACTGAAAATTAGAGGACTTCAGTATGCAGAAATGTTTGCTCTTCGGTAGTGAATTAAGAGCTGGCCGTGAGGGGCACGCGCGCACCAGCTCTGCTCACGCTTGCATCGGACACTACAACCCCTGGCGTGGTTGAACGCTTACCAGAGCGAGCCAAAAGACGGGACAGCCTTACTGCGTCACTGCACGGCATCGCAAAGGAACAGCACGTGCTGAGGAACTCCTCTGCGGAGAGGCACGCGGCCCCGCGCTCCCTGCGGCGCCTTAAGCTCCGCTGGGCCGGCTCTGCTCTCCGCCAGGCGACGTCCTGAGAGTCTACGGCCCCTACAAGAGGACGGTAGCACCCCCGAGCCCCAAAACCGCACCCCCTCTTCAGGCGGGCGGCGAGCACCAAGGCACTGCGTTCAGCCCCGCGCACGCGCGGTGGTGGACCGGAAGTGCGGGCGGGGGCGGAGGCGGGCGGAAGTGCGCAGGGCCGGGGGCCGCCATTCCGGGGAGCGCAGCAGGCCGCGCGCCCCCGCTGTTGCGCCGCCAGCCTCAGGCGGGCCCGGGCCTCGCGGGCACCCAGTGCGGGGGGGGCCCGGCCCCGGCCGGCAGCGCCGCCATGGAGGAGAAGAGTTTCGCCAAGGAGCTGGACCAGTGGATCGAGCAACTGAACGAGTGCCGGCAGCTGAGCGAGAGCCAGGTCCGCAGCCTCTGCGAGAAGGTGAGGCGGGGGGAAGCGGGGAGGCTGGCGTTGGGACCGCGCGTACCGAAAACGGCCGTGCTGGGGCACGGAGCTGTGGGCGGGAGGAGGCGGGCTCGTTTGTGTCTCGGTGGTGGCTGCCCGCATCGGGTATTGAACGGCCCCGAGCCGGGCGGGCGTCGCCCCACAGCCGTGGAGGAACCTGTGACGTGCGAAGGGGGATGGAGGGGGGCCGAGGGGCTTACGTGTTGCTGAAGGGAACCATCGGAGGCACGATGTAATTTGCTGTTTCGGATTGCTCTATGTTCCTTTGGTTGGGTGTGCGTAGCGCAAGCTGCCATGAGCCTTTTTTCCTTTCAGGAGATAGGTCTTGGTGGCTTTAGTCTGAGGAGTTTAATGCCTGTGTGCATTCACACCTCTCCAAGCTGCAGCCTATGGCTGAGGTAGGATTTTTTTGAATTGATGAGTTGTGACAAGGCCAAAGAGCTGAAGGAGTTTTCTTCACAACAGAGAAGCTAAGACTGTCCTCTGTTTTGTTTCCTACCTCACTGACAGCAGGGACCATTGCCGTGCACCAGATCAGCTGATAAGCACTCTGCCTCGTGTGCCTGGCAGCTAGTTCATCGTTCCCTGTTCTGTTTGTACTGCTGATAGTGAGCTCGGTTTTGTGCTGTCATGTTGCTACCTGTGTCTTACTGACTTCTTCCAGAAGCATTTGATCTGTTCTGGTGCCTGTTCCTTGCATTTTGGCCAGTGGCTAAACACCTCATTGACAGTTTTCAGAAGCTGCCACTACTTCTTTCTCTCAAGTCTTTCTTTAGTAGGCTGCCACAGCAATAGATCTGAACAGCAGAGAGGGTATATACCACCACCTCGTAACATGTTAAGAGTGCCCTTCAAAAGGTAGGAGCTGTCTGAGTGCCACAGGCAGAGATTCTCTAGGACTCCAGGCTGTGGCTGCCTGGCGAATGCTTTTACCAGCGGCCCTGCCTAATGTCTGGGTGCACATAGGCCTCTTATTTCCTTTTTCCCATTCTGTTTTTTACCCATGTTGGAAATGTCCATTTGCTTTACGGCTTTTTCTCTACTCACGCAGCTGTGACAGTTGTGAAGAGGGCTGGTGCTGCAGCAGGGAGCAACAGAAGGGCCTTGAAATGTAGATGCCTCGAAGAGTGAGCGAGCTCCTTGTGGCTGTGCTGCCTTGTGTGAAGTCCAGCTGAAGAGCCTGAAAGAATATATTTGCAGTTCAGAACAGCAAGAGTTCCAAATTGTTGTTCCAACCAACAAGCTGTTATTAAAAAAAAATATTTCCCTTCTTCTCTGGCTTTGATAATTAATGAAGGAGCTCTGGCTGCACAGCGAGTAGGCAGAGGTGCTGAGTTGGAAGCGCAGTTGCAGGTGAAGGGGATGCCAGTCCTCCAAAATGACAGGTAGGATGTGGACCTGTGAGGCACAGCATGTTTTCTTGGAAATGAACGTAAGCTATCACCACATCTAGCTGTCTGGTTGTGCTGGTAACTGATCTGCACCTCTGACAACAAACTTGGTTTGTTTCCCTGAGATAACACTTGGAGAAATCCTTAACGTCCTTCTCTGGTCAAATACAATAGTAACTCTTGCTTCAGGTTTTAATTAGTAAATAGGATTAAGTAGTTGAAGTGAAAAGTAGTAATAATAAACGACAAAAACACCCTGAAAATGTTATGCGAAAACGTGGGATACAAAAACAAAAAGAGTCCCAGACTTGCCTGTGTGTATCATTGATAGTTTCACGTGCTGGCCTGACAGGCGGTAATGAGGAAAGGATTGGAGATGCTAGGCTCACGCTGGGTATGGAAGTCCTTCTCTCAGAAAGCTTTTCAAATTTGCACCTGTACAATAGCTGTGCTGGTTTTGAACTTGGGTACTGACAGGAGGGTAGCACTTCAGCATGGAACTCCTTTTGATCTTGTGTGGGTACTGCTGCCCCTCATAACCTGCACTTTGAGCAGCTAAAGCCAGACTGGAAGACTGAGGAGATGGACTCATTTCACAGTAAGTGCTCTCAAGGTTGGACATGAGAAGCTTTAAATGCTTTTTGATTTGAGATTCAAGTCAAGTGAACAAATTAATTCTGCTGATGAGGGAGTTGAGAGCTATCCTAGATATAACAGTTTTTCATCAAGATAATAAGAAATGGCATAAAGAAAATCAAATTAGAGGCTGTTTCTTAAACAGAGCCAACAACGATCTGTAACCATCTATTTCTTTGTAGCTTCCTTTTTTCCATCCTTGGTCTTCGTACGTCTAAGAGGGGGTTAGAGACTTATGGCTGCGCGCAGCTTGGGAGCTCTGTGTTGTGAAGTGGTGGGAGGAGGATTCTGATGGCTAATGAAGACCTGTGTTTCTTGTCCAGTTATTGAATGGTAACAGCGTGCCGATTTCTTCAAGCTGAGCAGAAGGAGCCAGTTGGTACTTTAGAGAGTGCCGCTGTTGTTGGCATGCACCTATGACATTTCTGCCCTCTGAGATCATTTTGCCTAAGAACCATTTTAATAGAATGAGCTCGTAGGCTCTTCTGCAGTAATCGGTGAAATTAGCACGAGTGATGAAGCCAAACAGCATCCTGGATGCCATTCAAACCGTGACATTCTGAGAGTGTTACGTTGGATCACAGTCAGCAGTATTTTCTCTCTAAAGTCATGAAGCATACTGGCCTGGATGGCTCGAGGACCACACGTCAACGCTGGGAGTCAGTGTTGCTGTTGGGGCTGCAGGGTGCCCCCTGCTATTGAAGGGCAGGGCAGCTCTGCCACTCCAGCTCCCCTCCCATTTGGGGAGTATCCAGCTGGCTCTTGTCAAACAAAGCTGCCGAGGCATCTCTGAGTCTGTTGATGCTCTAGTTTGGTTAATTGCAACTGGCAGATTTAAATGAGAAACTCCATACCTGGTTTCTCTGATACTTGAAGTAGGGGTCTCCAACAGTCCAAGTGAGGTCATGGTGCAGTGAGTGATTCTTCAAGAAGGAGCTGTGTTTCTGTGCTCTCAAAGGATCTTACATGTTAATCGGGTGCCTGGGTCTCTTTTATTCTCTGGGGAAAGCCTGCCATTGAAAATCTGCCTTCTGGATAGATGTGAATCCCCTCACTGATGGGGAGTCAGCCTACACGAATCTCACAGACAAATCCAAGCAGTATGAGAGTTGATGTGTGTTTGATCGTTAAGCCTCTCACAGGGGGATTAGTCTCCTAGTGATCCTGATGGTAGTGTCAGGGCCCGTGGAGGACCTCTTGTTTCAGAGCAGTGCTTTAAGAGGTTGTGTTCAAATCCTGAGACTGTTAGGTTTGCTCATACAGTGACAATGCAGTAAAATACTGGGACTTGTCCTCCAGCATCTGTCTGTGCAGATTAGGGGCTGGTATGGCAGACAGCCTTGTCTTCCAGTCTACTGGGAAAGAGAGGAGAGCTAAGATGACTGGCAAACTCACAGCCAACCAATAACCTACTCTTCAGAAAAATTTTGAGGGCAGATACTAAATATTATGCCTACTTAAGAGAAAGAGGTTTTTGTTACTGTAATGCTGAAATGATATAATGTGATGGAAAGTACAGCAGTAACAGCAGAGTGGCACAGTCCTAGGCTACAGCAAAGAACTCCACTGCCAACCCTTACGTGAGGTCTGGGTAGGGGTGGATCCTGGCTCTGCTCCTTCTGGTCTCTCAGGTACACTGCACGCACCTGAGCTCCCCTGTGCTGGCCTTGCCTTCCCACCAGGTGCTCAGTCACTGCTTTAAGCCATGACTTAGCATTTCTGCCACAGTTACTTCTATTCATTCTTATCTGGAGAGTGGCTTTAATTCAAAACATGTGGGGGACGTGGTTAGGAACCTGATGTGCTAGCAAATGGTAGCCAAGACAAATGTAACTAAAAATGACTTAATAGTTATTTTACAGCCTTCGTAAGTAAATGACAGTAATGCTGGGCAGCTAATTCACATCAGAATTTCTTCCTTTGTGACACTGCTTCTATTACCGTAAGCCTTTTTGTTGTAGTGTTAGCTCTGCACAGTGGTGTGAGCGACCAGAATTAACCGATTAATTGCAGCTGTTCTTGGGAAAATTTTAATGATAATTAAGATTTTAAAGATCTTGAATTGCCTTAGAAAATCATTTGAGGGCAAACTTCTGTGGTCAACTCAGCTCCCAATCAGTGTTCAAGTGACAAACTTTTTTTTCACATACATCTACAAATTAAGCTAAAATAGGCTAAACAGTAACAGCTGGTAGGCAGTTTATGGAGCTGCTGCTCTTGAGCTGTCAGCTCCTCCTCTCTCCTGATAAGAAATTTCTGGATTCTCCTAAGTAACAGTGTTTCAGGTGTTATGCTGGCCCACCTTCCCAGAATGTTTTTAACATGAGCATTCAGGGTGATCATGCAGAAAAGGTGCTGTCCTCTGTTTCTTGAATGCTTCTCGACCTGTATTTGTTCCCAGGATACACACGTGGGACTGGGGCACTGGCAGGTATGCCTATCTGTATCGTGCCCTGTGTCTTTTTCCCAGTAGCATGAAGACCTTGTCTTTTCCCGCAGCCGAGAAAGGAGCAGTACTCGCAGTACAAGAAGGCAGAAAATACCCAGCACCTTTTGTGGTTCATCCAACTCTAGTTTACAGTGAAGCCCCATCTCTTGCTTCATGCGACATATGTCAGAACACAGAGCAGGTGTTTTGTGACTGCATTTTCCATTGCCCTCTGAGGGCCGAAGCTCTCCAGAGGTACCGTAGGTGCTTTTAAAGGTATGAACAGGAAGAATTCATGAATGACTGTTGCGCTGAGATGCAGTGTGCTCAGCAGCTCACAATCCATTTAGAACTGCAAAGTGGACGCCACATCATCGAGTCAGTGTGCAGAATGTCTCTGAGAACTGGGGTCACATCCCTCTGGTTACATGCCGTGCAGGTGGCATGCTGGGCACTAGTCAAGCCAGTTTTAGGGTGTTTTTTTTTTCCAAATATGTAAGAAGCAAGGCAACTGAACACTCAAATGTGAAGACAGATGTGCTCAGGGAGCCTGCTGAGGGTGGGTGTCCTCAGGAAGCAGCTTCTTACCACGTGATACGTGGGATCTAACTCATCCTAAGCAAAGGGACATGGTGAGCAGCCAAACTGTCACCTGCGAGTGACTGTTCTGCACGGGTGATCCTTTGTCCTTTCTGTCCAAATCTGACTGAGCCTGCCTGCGGGTGCTCTCTGTGCTGCATATGTGCCAGGAGCTCTGATCTGTATCAGCTGACAAACTGGAGGCAGCAAAAACAACCATGGTATTTGACAACTAGAATAAGTAATGCAGGTAGGCTACATTACTGCATTACGTGGCTGCAATTAGCATAGGAATTGCTGGGTGCAGAGAAAGAGATGACTAAATCCAGGAATGCCTTCCCTCCATCTGTAGTCGTTTTGTTGCCAGTTGGTTATAGCCAGGAAGCAGATAGTTGCTCCAGAAGAATTTAAATTCAACTTGGAGGAGAACTGGAAATTTGGCAGGGAGCGAGTGCCCCGGGCTAGAAAAGTGCCTCTTGCGTATGCACTGAGGTTGGTGCCAGTTTAGTACAGGTGAGGTTTAGGAATGCTGCTTTTCCTCAGTAACTTCAGCAAGAAGGAACCCTCCCCCTCTGCGAGGAGAAGTGCCACAGTAGTGCCCAGCTTTTCTGCCAGGCGGGTTGCTTCGTCACGTTCAGCCTTGCTTAACATCAGCCCTGCTCAGATGATGTGCTGGCTTGGTAGATGCGGAGCAAATGTGCTGCTTGCAGGGCTGTTTCCATGGCGCACGCCTGTTCCTGCCAAATCCTGGTTTTCGGGTGGCACGCTTGGCTCCTGGGTGTGCAGTGATGGGGGGAGGAAGCGCGAGGGATGCCAGAGGATGAAGGCGGTGAAGATGAGCTGTCAGGGCTTGCAGAAAAGAGATGTGAGCCTGCTGCCTCGTTGCCAGCGAAGGTGGCGAGGCACGTGGTTCCACGTGGCTGCGTGGGATGGAAAGCAGTAACGTGGGTGGCAGTCAGGCTAAAACGCGTCAGGAGCAGAGAGCCTGTCTGTCATTGCAAGTCAGATAACTTCTCAAAGAAGCCTCGAAGGCCGTGGTTTTACTGCTGGTGTAAGTATGAAGTAGTATCTAGTGTTACCCTTGCTTTTGCAAACCAAGTTTTTCAAAAACCGTAGTAGTTGCCTGGGCAATGTGTGCAGTCTCCTCGGGTGTTCCTGCCCTGACAGCAGGCTGCCAGATGACTGACCAAACCCTGTTCACACAAGCCTCCCACAGAAATCATGCTGACAGGACGTGAGATGGCCACTGATACAGCTGTGGTTCTTGAGGTAAAGCTGCTAGGCATCATGAAGCCAAGTAGCACTTGGCTTTGGCAGTCAGACTGGAGTCCCTGTGCTGCTGTAGTTCACATACTTTAGATGAATCGACCTTCTGAGCTCTTCTGAACCAGAAATCTATCAATCAAATGGACTGGTGTGCTTCAGACGAAGTGGTTGTGCTTAAGGAGATGAGATCTGCACGTGGCGCTAGTGAACCACTGCAATGGCACTTGCGGTCATTGCATGCACTTCAAAAATGACTGGAAAAAGCAGAGGTTTTGTGGATGAAGCCCAACAGTGATTGAAGTTGTATGCAACACTAAGTCATGAAATTCACACTCCTTAATTTCAGGAGAGGTTAAGAATTAACTAGTTCATTTACTTGTTTGAATTTGTTTATTGTCATACATGATGCAGTGAAATCTACGAGTCCAGGCTTCATGGTACCCACCTTGTCTTCTTGCACAACGGTTTCTAAAATGCACTTTGCTTATTCAACAAGCTCTTTCCTTCTCTATTAGAGGGAAACTGAACTTCCAGTGCAAACACGGTGAATAATTTCTGCACCTGCCAGCGGAGGAGCTTCCTGCATTGCTGTTTTTTTTTTGTTTTTCTTTTGCTAGGCTAAAGAAATTCTCACAAAAGAATCAAATGTGCAGGAGGTACGCTGCCCCGTCACCGTCTGTGGGGATGTCCACGGGCAGTTCCACGATCTTATGGAACTCTTCAGAATCGGTGGGAAGTCTCCGGACACAAATTACCTGTTCATGGGAGACTACGTGGACAGAGGCTACTACTCGGTGGAAACGGTGACCCTGCTAGTAGCATTAAAGGTATGGCTGGACAACTGTGTTGTGATGACCTTGGGCAGAGCTGTGCTTTTGAGGGGATATGAAAGAATTGCTCCCCCGTGACGCAGCAGTTGGCTTGAGCAAAATGGGTGCAAGCTGGAGTGTGTTAATGGACCTGAGTGCTTGCCTGCAGCTGGGAGCTTCTAGTTAGTATTTCTGCACACATTTTAGGTCTTGTAGTAAAGAAAAGTTGCTTTTCTTTTTTTTTGCTCCTTTTTTGGCCAACAGGTGCGTTACCCAGAACGCATTACAATACTGAGAGGAAATCACGAAAGCAGACAAATTACACAAGTGTATGGCTTTTACGATGAGTGTCTGCGGAAATACGGCAACGCCAACGTCTGGAAGTATTTCACAGATCTGTTTGATTACCTTCCACTTACAGCTCTAGTAGATGGCCAGGTGAGCTTTCCTGCCTCGGGTAAACACAACCGTTTGTTTTGTAGTGCAACGCAGCCTGTGCTGTCTGACCCATACATGAACAGTCTCAAACGAGCTGTCTTAGCTTGTGGACAGAGTCTACTGTGGGTTTTGGGAAGAATTTGGTCAGGTACTAATACAAGTTGATGGTGCAGCAAGACCTCTGCTGCCTGCAGAATGGCAGAGTATTGCAGATAGTGTTTATTTAAAGGACTGTGCAGCAGGTGAGAATCCCCTTATGATCTGTCACGTGCAAGTTGTATTGCTGCGATGCTAAAGGCACAGTACCTTTGTTACTCCAATATTAGTATGCAGTGTGCAGCCCTCTGGCTTCGTTTCCATCACAGGCAATTAGTTGGTTTCTCCACTGTGAGGGTGGACCATTGTAACTGACTAAGAAACAGAGGGTTTTAACCTGTTCTTTGATTAGTCTTCCCATAGCAAAAATGCATTTAATGGATTGCTCTTTTTTCTGCAACAGATATTCTGTCTCCACGGTGGCCTCTCTCCATCCATAGATACACTGGATCATATCAGGGCTCTGGACCGCTTGCAGGAAGTTCCACATGAGGTAATGGGAAACTAGGTGCATGACAGTTCAGGTATCTGGTCATTGCAAACATACAGTCGTGCAGAAATCCATTTACACAGTGAGGCATACTGTTACGCAGAAGATTACCGCCTCAGTAAAAGCTAGAGCAGATGAAAGTTCGTTTGGTTAAAACACACCCAAGTCGTGCTTTGATTACAGCAATCTGCAGGAGAGCTGTGGGGTTTGCTTTCACAGAAACGCAGATTTTCTTACTGTCATGCTGACTCAGTCATATTGGCAAGGGAAAGTACCTCATTGCAGACTTCCTCGTGAACCAGCCATCACCACACAAAGCTGTAGTGGCACTACCCCTCTTCCCCAGCCAGTTCCTTGTTTTCACCTTGTTCATTGCTACCCTGTTTCTTCTGGGGAGGCTGACAAAGTCAGAGGGAGCCCATAGGACATTCTCATGTGCAGGAATCCCACGTGGGACAGCTGGGGAGTGTCAGTTGGACTGAAGAAAACCACCTTCTGAGCTCCCAGGCTAGCAAATAGCTCTGCTTTGTTAGAGTGTTTGGAGCTTATAGATGGTCTCAGTTATCCCCCAGTGAAAACAGACTGCTTGTCCTGAAATGGTACAGGAGCAGAAACAGTGTAGTGAGGTCTGCCTAAGATGTCTGAAAACGTGAAATAAGCTGTTTGAATTGCTCCCAGAATTAGGAGAGGGCTTCTGATTGTACACAGACGGTGATCATTGGTTTGTTGCTGTAAGGTTTTCACAGTCTTTCTACCATCTTATGCTGAATGTTTTCACTGAAATCTGAATTTCCTGAGGACCTCTGTGTGTGATCCCTACCACGTAGCTTGGATCAGTGGATGGGAGACAGCAGAGGGCTTGGATAAGTACGATAAAGTTTGTAGTGCCCCTTAGTTTCTTAATAGTTCAGCCAGAAAAGCTGCTGAGTTTCATTTATGATTGCTAAAAGATACCTACCAGCAGATTGGTGAATACATAAAATCCAATGGACAGCAATTCAGCAGATGAAAGGACATGCTTAATACCCTGCTAGGAGAGCTGCTGAAGATTAACCATCGATCTCTCAATTAGTTTGTAGCCTACATGGGTAGCTTCCTTTCCTTTAATTTATTACAAGTTGGCTGGCACTAATTGAACCCTTTGTGCATCCTTGGACTTGCACGTATACTTTCCCACTTGGCCTTTATTTTACTGCGAGAGTCAGGATCAGAATGCAGATTTGCTCCGCACATCTTTGCGGCCCTGGCAAGGTCAGGTGAGATGGAAGCGGTGTGTGTGGTGGAGGAGGCACACAGCTCTCTGGTAGCAAGGGCTCCTTCTCAGCTGTATGCGTATTCCTTTCTCAGGAAAGGATGTTGACTGTGCATGTAATAATGAGCTGTTGTTACATAAACATATGTGGTTTATACAGAGAATGGGCAGGCAGACTTTATTGTAAATACATTTTTAAAGATATATTTTCATAACTATTTTGTAAGCACAGTGAAAGCTAATGATGAATGCTCACCTTTTTTCAAGGGTCCAATGTGTGATCTGTTATGGTCGGATCCAGATGATCGTGGTGGCTGGGGTATATCTCCACGTGGTGCTGGCTACACGTTTGGGCAGGACATTTCTGAAACTTTTAATCATGCCAATGGTCTTACACTGGTCTCCCGTGCTCACCAACTCGTCATGGAGGTAGGGCAAACACTTGGTGCTGGGCAGGCAAAAAGAAAAGAAAGGTAGATGTAAATTCTTGTCTCTTTTGGTGCATTTGCACAAGCTGACACATAAGGCTGGGCAGGTAAGTTCCTAAGAGGGATTTTAATCACTTGAAAGCAACAAGCGATGTAAAAGGATGTGCTTTGACCTGCTCTGTAAAGCAGTACATTGACAAAGAGACCCTGCCATGCTCCATTTGTGGAAGTAATAATCTTCTTATGTGCTGTATTAAACAGGCTGCCCTGTAGTACACAGCAGTCAGATGTGATGGGGATTAAGCCCTAACTTTGGCTGCTGCTAATCTGTTCTTGTGTGTCCTGATGGAAAAATGCCTAGTGGGTCAATGGAGCAGACTTATTTTTACATCTAGTTCAAGCAGGTCTTGTAAGCAGCGGAGTGTGTTAGAGTTCCCTTCCAAGTGAACTGGCAAGTTCTCAGTCGTGGTGAATGAAAGCCGAGGGTTCACCTGAACTCTGGTTTTCCTTCTCGTATGATGGTACACAACGGACAAAGCCGTTTGTGGCAAGTAGCCAGTCTGTGCAGAATGGCTTAAATTATTCTTGCTAGGCAAACACTGCTTGGAAACACCACTCGTTGAGACTGTGGAGTGCCTTTTGAAAATGCAGCTACCTGTAAGAAACCTGCTGTTTCACAAATGGCTTGAGTTGTTTGAGGCTGGAAGAGGAAACCCAGGTGGACTGAGGGTTGAGGTTTAACAGGGACCTCTTTTCTCTTCTTTTCTGGCAGGGTTATAACTGGTGTCACGACCGAAACGTGGTTACCATTTTCAGTGCGCCCAATTACTGTTACCGCTGTGGGAACCAGGCCGCTATCATGGAATTAGATGACACTTTAAAATATTCCTTGTGAGTAATGTGGTTCAATCTGTTCTGCCTAACTGTTCCAGACTGTGAGGGACATCTGATCCTTGCTAAGGGCTCCTTTCATGAAAAGCTAGTTCAAATGGCTCCAAGTATTTTAAAAGAGTAGCTAGTTAAGCTGCTCTTTAAAGCTTTTCTGAGGTATTGCTTTGTCTCCTTTTCCTGGTTCTGAACTATTGGAGCTTCTGCAGAGCCAGGCTGTGTTTGCTCTGTGAGCGGCATTTCTACCACCAGGTGAGTTTGCCTGCTGCTGGGCATCAGTTAGGGGACCCGGTACGTCCTCTGGGAGATCTGGGACGCTTCAGTGGGAAGCAGCTGAGAAAATCAAGTGACAGCAGCAGGAAAGCAAGTCTTGTGTTTGTGGAATTGGAAACTGCCCTGAGTGGAAAAGAAATGACCCCCCCTTCTCTTTGTTTTCTGCAGCCTTCAGTTTGACCCAGCACCTCGTCGTGGAGAGCCTCATGTTACCCGTCGTACCCCAGACTACTTCCTATAAACCTCTCATAACCTTTGTAGAAGGAAGTACACCTGGCGTTTTAAAGAGCATCAAGATTTACATGTTTCTGTAAGAAATCGGGGTTCGTCTCTACTTATAATCCCCATCACGGACCAAAACGTGCCATACTGAGGACGAAGAGCGTTCAGCACAACTTGAGACTGAATTCCTCCCAACACTATGTATCCTATACCAGTCAGTCCAACAGTCGGTTTGCCTGCTGTATTGTAGTCATTATTTTTTTTTTTTTCTGGACTGTTCAGAGAGGAAAAGGTAACTCTTAACGCTTCCATCTCCTTTTATGCTTCTTTGTAAATTTTTAGTTCTAGATGTTAACTGGCATGAATTAGCGTTTTGGAGTTCATTTTTAAGGGAAATGCACACTAACTTCTTTACCCCACCACTCCTGGTTTGATTGAAAGACGAGCGCCTGAAGTGGAGCAGACCAGGCTGGCTGCGGCCCGGCCGAGGGCGGCTGGCCTTTAAGGCCCCTTCCGCCCTCCCTTCCCCCGTTTCTCCCCCCTCGTTGTGCGCTTCTAGGAGAAGGGAAGCGATTCCTGCTTTTGGGAGTACGTTGTCATAACACGGAATAAAGCGTTCCCTTTTTAGCTCGATTCCCGTCCTGTGTTGTTGCCGCCTCCGCGTACTTGTCACGGCCGCGCTTCTCCCGCTCGCTTTACCTGAACAATAAACGCCCTTGTCAGCCCGAGCCGTGGTGCTGCGCTGTCGGGGGGCGGGCCGGGGCGGCGCCGGGCGGGAGGGCAGGCGGGCTGCGGCTGAGCCATGGCGGCGGCCGCGTACGAGCTGCTGGTGCTGGGCGGCGGGTCGGGCGGGCTGGCGGGGGCGCGCCGGGCGGCCGAGATGGGCGTCCGCGTCGCGCTGGTGGAGCCGCGACGCCTCGGCGGCACCTGCGTGAGTCGGGCGGAGGCGGCGGCCCGAGGGATGCGGTAACGGCGGGGAGGGCTCGCTCGGGGACAAGCGGCGGCGGCGCGCTTCGCTTCCCGGAGAGCGGGGCCATCTACGCCGCTGGAACGCGGCGAGCGGCTCGCTCGCTCGTCTCTCGTACGCTACCTTTGGACCGAGAGCACCGCCGACCTTCCGTGCTCTCTTCTCCGAGGGAGCGGAGGGCTATGACACAGCACGAGGAGCCTGCCCGCCTCGGCTGCCCTGGGCGTGGGCTGCTCTCGCTGCCGGCTCCGGGCAATTAGATGCCGGAGCATCACTTCTTGCAACTAATGCTAACAACTCGTTCTTCTTCCCTCCTAGGTCAACGTGGGGTGCGTGCCAAAAAAAGTGAGTCTGCTTTTTTGTTGGTGTTGCGTTTGCAATCTTTGTGTCCTGGGTTCCTTTCGGTGCGGTGCTTTTTGAGTCTGCCCCCGAGTAAAAGGCAGATAACTGCACTGAGGTCAGGGCACAGCCTGCGGGAGGAGGGCGTGGGGAGGAAGCCGTGCTTGCAGAGCATTGCGCAACCGCACCTTCCTGGGGCACCCAGATCCCTGTCCCGTGGGCTGGTCGTGGCGGAGGGACGGCATCAGGAAGTGCAGACAAGCTATAGTCCCCATGGCACAGGCCAGCACAGCTACTTGTACCGCCTCGCACACAAAGGGTGGTCATGGCCGTGCAGTGGCCGGGTGCCTGCTGCAGCAGACCTCGGGGCCCTATGGTTGTTTGCAGTTTTTCTGAAGCCACAAGTGCCCGCTGGGTGTAGCGGGTTCATCCTGAAGCCTGCCACACCGGGGCACTGAGTGGGTGCTCTGTGTGAGCAGGTGATGTGGAATGCGGCCGTGCACGCCGAGTTCATCCACGACCATCCTGACTATGGCTTCGAGACACCCAGCGTCCAGTTTAATTGGAGGTGAGGAGGAGGGCTGGGCGGCACTGGATGCCTGCCCCAGTGGGGAGGGCACCTGCCTGCCGTGCTACTCACGGCCACTTTATTTTGGATCTCCTTTGCCATGTGGTGAGAGTGCTTCAGATGAGCTCATTAGTTGGTGCTGACAATAAACTTCCATCTCTTTCCAGAACCATTAAAGAGAAGCGCGATGCTTATGTGAGACGCCTGAATGACATCTATGAAAGTAATGTAGCCAAGGTGTGGATGCTTTTACTCCCTGAGCCTGGCACAAGAGCAGTCCCTTCTAAGTATGTTCTGTTTATACCTGCTGCTGACACGATCCCTGGGCTCCCTGCTGTTGCTCCACAGGCTCGCATTGATATAATCCGTGGCTACGGCAAGTTCACCTCCGATCCGGAGCCCACCATTGAAGTCAATGGGAAGAAGTACACGGCTCCTCACATCCTCATTGCAACAGGTGGGCGCCCATTGGTTCCTCGTGACTGTGAAGTTCCCGGTGAGTACCCACACAACGTGAGCAGGGAGCAAGTGACGTGGCTGCAGCAAGCTTCCTGCAGTTATCCATGGTACAATGGCCGTGTTGCTTCGCAGGTGCTAGCCTCGGTATAACCAGCGATGGGTTCTTCGACCTGGAGGAACTTCCCAGGTATGGTGGGATATCTCCCATCACGGTGATGCAGTGGGGAGGTGAATCCCAGAGCTTGGTGGCTTCTGTGTGGCTCTGGCTGATCGCCTGGTTGTTCTCAGCTCTGCCCCGGGAGGCTGCGTAGGCTGTTCTGCAAGGCTCCTACTGTGGTGGCACCCAACATGAGCTACTTGGCTTGGGCCCAGGAGAAGCTGCCAGGCTTCCAGTGCATTTCAGGTTCCAAATATGTGCACATGGCATTCTTGCTTCTCTGCAGGCACAGCGTGGTTGTTGGTGCAGGGTACATCGCAGTGGAAATAGCAGGGATCCTTTCCACACTGGGTTCCAAGTCCTCCTTGCTTATCCGTCGGGACAAGGTACTGCTGCTGGCCAGCCCCACAGTGCCTCCCATTGCTGCCACATCCCAGCTAGCCACAGGTCTCTGGCAGGGCAGCCAGGGAAGCTGTGGGTGGAAGCAGAGCAGAGGCATAGTGCTGAGCCCACCCCTGCAGCTGCAGAGCACGCAGAGCTTTTCTGTAGCAGTGCGTGCCATGGGACCTGCTTCCTTCAGCTTCTCGTTGAGTCATAGCTTGAAAAAAGCAAACTAAGATTAAAAAAAACAAAGAAATGCTTTACCTTGAAGCAGAAGCGTCCCAGCTTGTTTGTGACAGAGTGGGGCAAGAAAACGGGCAGAAGGGAGAGGGAAGTAGGCTAGGTCCATCGAGCACCCTAGTGTGTGGGCTGTGACCTCAGAGGGCTACACAATCCCTGCCTAGGTCCTGAGGACGTTTGACTCGCTGATCAGCACGAACTGCACGCAGGAGCTGGAGAATGCTGGAGTTGATGTCTGGAAGCACACGCAGGTATGTGCTCTTGCTGAGGACGTGGTGAGGTTGGATTTGATGATCTTGGAATTTCTTTTACAACCTGAGCGATTCTATGATTCTACGATTCTGAGGTGGTCAGGGTGGCACCCCAAACGAGGGTGGCTGCTTACCAACCCTACTAGCACCTTCCCACCATGGCCTCTGGTTGCCCCTGCAGGTCCAGGCTGTCACCAAGTCCCCCAACGGCTTGCTGGAAGTGAAGGTGACATCCTGCGAGCCTGGCCACAAGCCAGCTGTGAGGGTGATCCGTGACGTGGACTGCCTTCTGTGGGCCATTGGGCGGGAACCAAACTCACAGGAGCTGTGCCTGGACCAAGTGGTGAGACAGAAACGTGTCCCCTTCCCTTTGGCCATTGCCATCCTTAGGCTGCAGAGCTTCCTGGTGCCATAAAAAGTCTGGCACATCTCTGCCAGGCTCAGTTCCTCCATCCACGGACCTTCACGTTGCAGTGAGGACCGCAAGGTCCTAAGTGTCAACATGGCTGGTGTTCCCCTGGCAGGGCGTGAAGGTGGATGCGCAGAACCATGTGGTGGTGGATGAGTTCCAGAACACCACCAGAAAGGGGATCTATGCCATCGGAGATGTCTGTGGTAGAGCCCTCTTGACTCCAGGTGTGTACTGGTGCCTTCTGTCCCCTCAGCCCCCAGCAGAGCCATGCCTCAGGTTCCCTGTCCCTCTCTGTAGTGGCCATTGCGGCCGGGAGAAAGCTGGCACATCGACTCTTTGGTAACCAGCAAGATGCCCGGCTTGACTACAGCAACATCCCCACTGTCGTCTTCAGCCACCCACCCATTGGAACCGTGGGCCTCACTGAAGGTAGGGAATGGAGGACCTGCAGAGAGGCACGCAAGTGTTAAAAAGATGGTGCTCGCGTGGAGAAACAGGATGGAGAAACTGATGTGTGGTGCCTTCTGCTGCAGATGAAGCTATCTCTGTGCATGGGAAGGACAACGTGAAGATCTACTCCACTTCATTCACCCCCATGTACCATGCAGTCACCCAGAGGAAGGTGAAGTGTGTGATGAAGCTGGTGTGCGCTGGCAAGGAGGAGAAGGTGAGTGGAGGGGGATGGGGGCGACCCCACCTAGGAGGATGCAGGTCCCCTTGTGGGATCTCGCTGCTGGGAACACCGCTGTCTGTCCCTGTGGGGGGCCATCAGTGGTGGTGGTGTGCTCTCCTGGCTGTGAGTGTGGTCTCACACTGGCCTCTTGCCTCTTCCTGGAAGGTGGTGGGGCTGCACATGCAAGGCCTGGGTTGCGATGAAATGCTGCAGGGCTTCGCTGTGGCCATCAAAATGGGAGCTACCAAGGCTGACTTTGACAACACAGTTGCTATCCACCCTACCTCAGCAGAAGAGCTGGTGACAATGCGCTGAACTGGAGATGAACTGGCAGCAGTTGAAGCTGAGGAGCCAGTCCTTGCCTCTTGACAGCACTTTGTGCAAATTAACCACATGAGCAAACTTCACCTCTTTTCCTGGGCTATAGGAATTTTTTTTTTCATGTCTTAAAAAAAGTGCCTAAACATCAGCCAATAGCTTGGAGAGCAGTGCAGTGGTGGAATCAGCGTGGTGTGCCCCAGAGTGGAAAATAAATGCAGTGATGCTGGCAAACCTTTGCCTTGTGCGTTGTAATTTCTGTCCTGTGCTGTACTACGCCAGGCAGGGATAGATGCTGGGGCATCACCTCAGCCTTAAGAGATGAAAACAGGGAATCACGGTGGGATGCTAAAGGAACCGGGACAGGCTTGCAAAGGGGGTCTACACGAGCCTCCGGAAGCTCACCAAGGTCAGGCGCCCGGTGCCGCACCGGGCTTTAGCCCGCGTTGCTCCCAACCGCCCCCTCCGGCCGCCGCCATTACGTAGCTCCGGGGCGCGGGGGCTGCGCTGGGACCACAATGCGCATGCGCGGCCGCCATCTTCCCTCCTCTCCTCCCACCCGTGGGCGGGGCTGCGCTGCGGCTGCGGAGCTGGGGGAGCCCGGGAGCGAAGTGATTGAGTTACGGCCTTGTCTAAAGCCCTGATTGTTGCCACAAGCGTGAGCTCTAATGACACATCCAGAACTAATAAATCAGTAAATGCAAAAACCAGTCTCTGTCTACACGATGTATGCCATCTATGGCATTCAGTAATAATAATCAAGTTATGACAGTGATTGATTTGTGACCTTCTGTGACCCAGACCGTTTTAACAAGCGTGAGCCATAGTTACCTGGAGCCAAAATAGAACTGGAGAAGTTTAGGAGACTTCCTGGACACGTCCACAAGCTGGAGATGCAGCCAAGCTGGAGACAAGCATGGAGCTGCCTGTGAACCAGGGACACAGCAAGCTGGAGATGCCCAGGGCTAATTAGTCTGTAAGTATAAACTAAATTAGTCAGTGTCTATACAGTACACAACTGAGATACTCGATATTAACGTTACAATTACAACAGTGATTGATTTACAACCTCGTCTAAAGTCTTGTTTTT
Organism: Cyrtonyx montezumae; assembly: GCF_038088225.1. Lineage (NCBI taxonomy): Eukaryota > Metazoa > Chordata > Aves > Galliformes > Odontophoridae > Cyrtonyx > Cyrtonyx montezumae. The sequence goes on along the minus strand of NW_027071936.1, from coordinate 14,011,745 downwards.
AACAGTTTTAATAGCATAAGCTGTGACTAGTTGGGGACAGAAATGAGCCCAAGCTACAGCGAGTTGGAAACATCAATGAATTGCAGACGCTGGCAGCCAGATGTTTCCAGGCCTGAATAATCAATCTAAAATAAAACTAGCTAGTCCGTACTTTACAACATACAATTATGACGTGCCATACTGAAGTTACAGTTGATTATTTATAACCTTGTCTAAAGCCAGGCTGTTTTTACAAGCACTGTTTTTACGATCACAGTCATGAAGAAGCAAAACTGCTTCTAACAGGTTCTTGGCCATACCAGGCCAAGTATTTGCAGGTAACTCAACAGTCATGTACCAAAAATAAATAAAAAGAGCTGAACTCACACCAGTGGTGAAGGAGCTCTCTGGCTATACAGCCCTCCTTTACACCAAGCAGCGTAGGTCCAAGAGATAGCCACTCTTCAGTGGCTGGCCCTTGTGTGAGCCCCCTGGTGGCTCCAGCCCTCTGGTCCCGTGGGAAGCACAGGTGCAAATGTGCTACCAGGGCCAGCCACTCTCCTTCACCAGGTGCTCAATCACCAGTTCAAGCCCTGACCTAATGGTTCCCCTATAATTGTGGAATGAGACAGAGCTAAAACACAGCTAGCAATAAACAAGAGACCTCCTGGGCTAGACATATCCATAAGCAGGAGCTGCAAATGAGCGGGAGAAATCCAAGGCTAATGAATGAATACAAACTAATTAGCGGCTGTACAGTGTACAACAGTGAACTGCACCATTCTGGTTACGGCAGCTATCAATGTACTGCTCGCCTGAACCCAAACTGCCGGGAAGCACGGGCTGTGGTTACCTGGTGCTGGAGATGTCCGTGTGTAGTGGGGTGAGGGCGGGCTGGGCTGTCGGGCTGAGGTGGAACCAGGCTGGTGCTTGCAGGGAGACAGTGAGATCCTGCTTCCAGCAAGGCGGGCCCACCACGCGCCGTGCAACGGAGCCAGGGAAGGCGAGGAGCTGGCACCAGCAGGCAGGAGCCACGTGGGAGCACAGCTCCGAGGCCGCGTGGGGCCTCGAGCGGGATTTACTTTGCATCGCCATCCCGGGGCCGAGCTGCGAGGACCCGTGTGATGCCCGGACGGGCGGGAGAGGAGGGCCGGGCCGGCACCTCAGGCTCACCCCACAGCCGCCGCCCTTTCCCGCCCGCGGCGCCACGCGCCAGCACGGCCGGAAACGGAACTGCGCTGCAGCGCCCCCTTCCGGCTGTGCCGAGCCCTCCGAGGGACTGTGGTGGCGCCCCCTGGCGGACGCTGCGCAACACAACAAGGGCCCCGTGCTGGAGCCCGCTAGCGCGAGGCGGTGCCAGGAGCGCTGCGTGCCGCCCTGCCCTGCGTTGGATTGAGGATAGAAGGGGCGCCTTCGCAACACGCGGACAGGCGCGGGCTTTCGGTTCACCCTTTTATTAGCAACGTGACAAGCGCGACCCCTCGCCCACCCTGCCGGCGCTGGGACCCGCCCGCAGGTTCCTGGCGGGCAGCTGTCAGCTGTCGGGGCTCAGGGGGCCCCCGCTGACCCCCCGCCCCCACACCTTCACGCAACGTCCGTCTCCAGCACATCTTCGCTCCTCGAGGGCACGTTCTTGTTCAGCGTCTCCATCTCTTCTTCCTTCCTCTTTGTGCGCTGCTTCCGACAGTGGCTTTTGAGGGGACAGCAGTGAAACAAATGAGCAGGACGAGGCACTGGTGATGCCCCGTATCCCTCCCTGCAGCCCAGACCCCGCATCCCGCACCCATCCAAGCCCAAGGGCCATGCAGGCCAATCCCATCCCGGCCCCACATACTGAGCACAGAGACAGGCGCAGACAACGAAGACAATGAGGGTGACGATGGCAGCGATGAGGGAGATGACCACAATCTGGCCCCGGTCGCCTCGCAGGTAGAAGATATCCACCTGCTCACACCGTGACCCCGTGTAGCCTCGCTCACACCTGTCCCACAGCACAGGGGAAAACAAAAGGGGTCCAAAAACCGACGCACACCTCCTGCCCCGTCCCCGCAACTTGCTGTCCCCCCATGCCACCACGTCCCCCCCACTGGTGACTTACATGCAGGCCGGCGCTGCCTCGGCCACGAGGAAGCGGCAGCGTCCCTTGACACAGTAGTGCCGATACTCCTCAGGACACCGGGAGAAGTGTCCCCGTCGCCGCAGCTGCGTCATGTTACCTGCAGGGACCAGGATGGGGTGCAGCAGGGGCCCCGAGCACGGCTTGGCTCACAACCTTGGCTGTCACCAGCTCAGGGCCGCTGTGCTGATAAGCAGCATCTGGCCTCCACACCAGACAAAACACGGCAGCTTCTCTCTCCGCTCCCACACCTCCTCACCTGCACAGCCCTCACAGGGCAGCCCCTCGGTCATGTTGGCATCGGCACCCACACAGCTGAAAAGCGCCAGGCCTGGAATAGAGAGCGGTTGAGCAGGGATGGGAGGGCTGGCCCCTCGCCTCACCAACATCAGCTTTTCTCCGGGCAGGGAGGGAGGGATGCTGCTCCCTGCCTTGTGGGCACCCAGCCAGGGCCCATTGCGGCCTGCACACTGTCCGTGCCATGGTGGTGTGACCTGGGGGGGACATGAGGATGGCTGGCAGAGCCCCATGTAGCCAGGTGGCCCCTTTGGAAGAGCCTGGGTATCCAAAAACCGTGCTGGAGATGGGAGCAGGGAGGTAGCTGAGCTGCAAACCAGCCCTGCTGGCTCTAAGTGTGACCACAGCAGAACCAGGTGCAGTGACATCCCTGCTGCTGCTGCAGGGGGATGTCCATCGTGGGACAAACCCAGGCACCCACCACAATTGTGCCACTTCATGGGCTCAGATGGGAAAGGGACAGCCGCCCTGGCCCCAGCCTTAGGGCGGGTTGCACGGTGATGCAGTAACCAGATCTTGGCACACCAGCAATGACCCAGCACAGCTCCACTTCCCACAGGACAGGTCCTGCTGGTGGGGCCAGTGCTCACCAGGGCAGCGTGTCACCAGGGGCACGTCCCCATCTTGTGAGGAAGGGTGGGCAGGTGTGCTGTGCCACTGGGCCACCTAGCCAGCCTGCCTGCCAGGGCCCCAGGGCAGTGGCAGAGGGACCAAGGGGGCAGCCTGAGTCCCCCAGCCAGCAGCAGAGCCTTTCCTGGCACCCGTGTCCCTCCAGGCTATATATAGGCAGCACTGCTGTAACAGCACATGTCGTGTGACTGAGTGCCAATAGGCTCGGGTGCAGCCTCCAGCATGAGAGCCGAGGCCTGGCTATCCCCCCAGCACCAGCTGTGGGCTGACTTCACCCCAGCACGGGATGACCCCGGCACAGCAGCTTCTCCACCCTTACGGCAAACAGCTGCCACAGCTGCCCTCCTGCAAGCCTCCCTCAGGCAGCCTCCCCTCACCAGGGTGGTGGCATGGCGATGATGTGGGTAATGGCAGCCAGCTCGGAGCCCACCCAGAGCAGATGTCCTTCTAAGGCTGGATCCCACAGTCCCCATCTTTCCGTGCCTGGCAGCGTGGCCCCAAAACAGGTCGGGCACCATTCCCCTATGTGGGTGTGGGCTGGGCAAAGCACAACACAGCCCCGCCAAAGGGCCGAGCCCTGGCTGCTCACAGCAGTGGGCACATCTGGGACCCAGGGGGCCGCCTGCTGCCCGAAATCTACGCAGCAGGAGTGGGTGATGGGTGGCACTGGGGCTGTGCTGTCCCTGAAAGCAGCCATACCAAGTGCCTTCGTAAGGGAGGCCCTGGACACCTCCTCATTTAGTGCTGGAGGAGCACCTCTGCTCCGACACAGGCAGCTGTGGGGTAGGCGCTCGCTGCCTACTATCTTCTATCACTGGCGCTACTTAGGACAGCAAAACACATCCACATGTCTGTGTGTCCACATGTCTGTGCGTCCACATGTCCACGCACCCAGCCGTCCACCAGCACCGAGACAGTATCCCGCTGCCAGGTGCCAGAAGTGTCCCATCCCCACTCCAGAGAGGTTTCAACCCGAGGTGCTCAGCACGGGGAGCACCGGGACGGAATCGGGGAGGGAACTCGGGGCACGGCATGCGGGTAGGCACCGGGAAGGAAGGACGGGACGCGGAGCACAGGGTGCGAGCACGACAGAACCGTGCGATCCCCGCGCCGCGACAGACACCCCCGCGCGGCCGCGGTGCCGCCGCTTACCGGAGGCGAGGGCCAGGCACAGCAGCAAAGGGCCGGGACCGCCGCCCGGGACCGGGACCGCCGCCGCTTCCATGCGCGCCGCAGCCTCCGCCTGCCCGGCTCCCGGTGCCCGGCGGCCGCGGCGGGGCGGGACGGGACGGGGCGGGGAGGGGGCGGCTCTGCCCTCTCCTCCTCCTCCCGCTCCCCCCCAGCGGCGCGGAAACCCACGGGTGGGACCCCCGGAGGGGACCTCCCCGCCCGCCCGCCGCGCGGGGTGGCCGAGGCGCTACGGAAAGGGGCTTCGTTCGCACCCGCCCGAACGCTCTCAGCGGAGCCTCGGTCCGCCGCGCGGGGCTGCGGGTGCCAACAGGGTGGCACATCCCCGGGGCGGCCTCCCGGCTCGTCCGCGCCCGCATGAGCTCAGGGGGAGGAATGACGGACTGGAAAGAAGAAAGCGGTGACCTCACGCCGCGGGATGGCGGCTGTGATCGCGGCGCTGGCAGCCGCCCCGCTTGGCCGCCCGCCGCGGCTCCGCTCCTGCCCCCGCCCGGACTGTGGGCGGCCCTGGTGGCCCCCGCGTCCCTCGTCCCGGGTCCTTCGGCACGGGCTGTGTGGGTCCCCGGGCAGGAAGGGGGTGCGCACCCTCCTCCGTCAGGGAAACGCTATCTATTTCCAGCGCAGTGGTTCGGCCATCCGGTATTTACCGCTCGCTGTAGTTCCTGCAGTCTCCCAGTTGGATATAGCCGAGAGCATCGGCTCGCGGATACATGACCGCGCCTCGAGCACGCCACGCGAGGGCCGTTTCTCACCTCTTCCCACCATTCCCCTTTTGTGCACTTTTAGATCTCCCCGAACTCAACAATCCTTCCCGTTTGGCAAGCTCACTGTGTTCTTTTCCTCTTTAGCATCCTCTTCCTCCTCGGCATTTTTCATTTCGCCTCTTTCAGTCTCAGAGCCCTTCCTTGCCAGCTGCACTGCTGAGACAGCTGTCTGCACCTCAGCCATTCCCCTCTGCCCGCAGAGATGGAAGAGATGTCCAGCTGAGAAGGCGCAAGAGAAGCTGACGGCGGGTGAATTCCCCTAGCAAAGAAGTCAGGCAACCTCTTAAGCATCAAATGTGCCAAAGGCTCTGTTGCTAATGACCACACCAACGAGACTAGGCGGGGAAAAGCCGTGCCAGTGAGACCAGGTGAGGTGGCCGTGCGGATGGCAGCCGGAGCCGGAGAACGGTACCCAGCACAGGTCCCTGAGTGGGGCTTGCAGGCAGGACGATGCTGCGGGATGGGGAGCGGTGGCTGCGCGGTGCCGGTGCCAGCAGGTGCCGCTGCGCCCTCGGTGCCGCTGCGGGCGGGGAGCGGGGCGGGGAGCGGGGCGGGCGATGCTACCCCTCCGCCTCCTCCCTCCATCTCTCCCTCCCTCCGTCCTCGGCTGCTCGTGCCGCCGGGACCATGGGCTGCTGCTGCCGCCTTCTCCTCGCCCTCCTCCTCCTCCTGCCCGCAGGTGAGCGGCGGGGACGCGTGCGGGAGGGGAACGTGGGGGACACCCCGCTGCTCGCCCTTGTCATCCGAGGGACGCTCCGAGGCTCTACGGGAAGCAGCCCCACGGGTCCTGGGTCTCGGGGGCGGGTGGGGAGGCCGGGATGCGTCCAGCCCGAAGACACGCGTGTCAGCGGGTACCCACGGAGTCCCGCAGAGTGCACCCGGGGGCATCCCTGGCTCTCGGGAGGCTTTGGGGTCAGCCCGGGGAGTGGGAAAGCTCCTGGAGGAGCAGCGAGCCCCGCGCAAGGACAAACGCGTTGGGAGAAGAAGCGTTTAGCGGCATCGAGCTGTGCCCGGCGTGGTGAGGTGCGGGAGCACTCAGCCACTTGGGGACCAAACGGGCCGGAGCAGGTCAGCTGTGCCTCGGACATCTCCAGCCGAGCGTCCCACCTGCACCCGCTGGCAGTGCTGAGGTTGGGGACGAGTTGTTCCCAGTGTCCAAGCCAAGCCAGCACCATTCTTAGGGCATCCCATAGCAGCATCAGTGGGGCCCTGTGGAAGATCCATGGGAAATCTCCCAGAATCCTACTCTGTGCCGCTTGGGATGCTTCCACGCGAGCATGAATCTTTTGGATGCTTTCTATATATGTGTATATATATATATATTCTTTCTCCACTGAAATAGTATTTACAAGAAAAAACAAACCGTGAAACTTCTCCACCTTTAAGACAAAAACAACCCAACCAGCTGTACGAAAATTATTCTTTACGTATGCCTTGAGTTCATTCTTCAGGAGTTAGTGACAGAGAGAACACAGCTTGGCAAGTATGAAATACCACCAGGCTTCTTCCTGCCCCTATAATGAGATAATAGCAGCTCTGGCACCGTGTTTGAGAAAAGGAGCAGGAAGTTTTTGCCATTCTCGTACTCAGAAAGTAGATTCATCTGCTCACAGTCTCGCTGTGGGACACCAGACCAAAGTCCTGACAGACCCACCTCAGCTCCTTTTTCCTTCTTTGCCAGAGCTCAGGACCAGCAAGACACAAAGCAAAGGTCTGCAGTCGCTCTGAATATGTCCCCCAGCTGCTACCCCCCCCCCCCCCCCCATCGTCCCCGACAGCACCCACCACAAAGGGTACATCCCCTCATTGCCATAGGGGGACAGGGACCACCAGAGCCAGAGCATCCCTCCATCCTCATCACCTCCTGGGCTGCCCACAGAGAGGCAGCTGCTGCTCCCTGGGTTGGAAATATCCCAACAGTGACCGCTGTGCAGCAAGACCCCTGCGGTTTTGTCGCCGGGCAGCGACCAGGCAGGCAGAGAGACGCCTGGGACAGCCTCTCCCGAGGGGACGGACCCAGGAGAGCAGGTGACGGACGCAGACAACGTGTTTGTTTCCATTGCGTGCCTGTTCCTTTGAACTACAGAAAGCTTCAGGCTTGGGAGCAATTAGGCTTAACCCATTTAATGACCATGCAGGAAGCCAGCCCAGCTAGCCATTAAGTCAAAGCAACCGAGGCTACGTATGATCTGAGTGCTGGGGATTTTTTTTTCACTGAAAGCTTTGTTATTGCGTTTGCATTGGACCCTGTCTTTCTCCTCCCCTCACCACCCTCCCCAGATGCTGTGGGGCTGTCAGCATGACCTAGCTGTGCAGCAGGAGGTGAGGCTACCCAGCTCCTAGTGCTCTCAGAAGAAGCAGGAATCCAGGCAGAACCCAGCGCTGCCTGCATGTGCTCATACTGGGTAGCTCTGCACCACAGCTGCAGGCTGCCAATCTCAGGCTGGGAAGCAGAAGCACCGTAACCTGACCACAAGCGAGGAGAAGGGAGAGCAGAAAAGGAGAAGGAGCAGCAGAACAGCACAGGAAAGTGCTGGCCACAGAGATGAAGGCTCAACTAGCGAGGTTACAGGCAGGAAACTCTTGCCCTATATTTAAATATATACTGCTTTACTGCTCTACATGGCAATAAACCACTGCGTGCTGTAGGAGCAGGGGAGTCAGGGGTCACTCTACTGCTTCCTGCCGAGAGCTTGCATAACATGCCATCTGCAGGTAAGGAACCACTGAACTTCTTCAGAGCAAGTGCTCTTGGTTCAGAAGGGTCAGCTGCTTCTCCAAACACAGAGCATAAATAAACCATCCCGAGCTATGTATTTTCACATAGTGCTGCCAGCATTTATAATTTATCACCCATAAAGCTCTCCATATACTCTCAGCAGCACCAGCAGCTGCAGCCAGCAGCTTTTGTAATAGGGCCTCACCCTGCTCGTAGCCCCCAGCGCTCCGTGGTGGATGGGGCAGCGTCTGCCTCTGGGGGGATCCTGCAGGCCCTTATTTTTTGCTCACAATATAAAAACATAGATCTATGAGCTACAAAATCTGATGCTGTGTCTTATCCATGAGCCTCTATTTGTACCTGTCTTGCAGCAGCTGCTGGGATGGGAAGTGGCACCTGGCTTTGCTGCATTAAGTAGATGTGCTCCGGGCAGCCGAGAGAGCTCTCTTCTGGGTCAACTACCTCCATTGCTCTTCGCTGCATTCCCATCTTTCAGAAAGGGTGTTTAGGATAAGTGTGGAAGCTGTTGTAGCCAAAATAAGCTGCTGGGAAGAAGGAGAAAGAAACAGCCACGCTGGTCCCCAGAGTAGAATTTGCTTCCTGAAGCAGGCACGCAGCAAAATGTGATGGCTCGGGAGCATGCCCTCATGGGTCTGGGTTAATGTGGGGTGAGAGCTGCATTCCCCATGTGGGTTATGTCAGGTGGACCTTCCGGTGGCTGTATCAGATACAGCATGTCAAATGGGAGCTGGTTGAGAGTACCATCTCCACCTCTTGCTGAGTGCTGGCTTGCTGTGGCACAGCTGTCATGTCTGATTTCATTTTTCTTGAACTGGAGCTCTTGTTTTCATGTTGCCTCTTATCTGGTGTAACAGCCTAGCAGCCTGCTCTGAGTGCTGATGAGCAATGCACTGCTAATGAGGCTCCCAGCCCAGGCTAGGTATGTGCTGCTAAAGCAGAGCTTAGCTTGTGTGAGGGTGAGACATCACCTCTGCTTGCCATGCAGGAACCAGGCCAGCAGCATGCCAGTAGGAGAGGAATCAATCCACGCACTCGGTGATGTTCCCTGGGGTTTCCCAGGTGACTGCAATTAATGCTCTTGAAAATGAAAGCATTTGCAGTAGAGGGATTTGGGCTTTTCTAATCTGTTTTCATCTTCTCCAAGAAGACAACCTGTGCTAGTGGTCACTTAGAGCTCATGTGGGGCTGGAAGGTGGGTGGCGCAGGGTGCTTGTGCACCTGCTGCTCCCCATCCCTTTCTGTTCCTCATCTCATTCTGCTCCCATCCAGATTCCTGCAGGGCAGTTGCAGCCGTGAGGGAATTAGATGGGCGCATTCCTCAGCGTTGAGCTATGTATGGTATCCTTTGATAACTGATGTCCTTCAGTTGCTTTGACAACCCCTGCTCGCCTCTGAAGTCATGTGCTGCGAAGGGAAGATTTCTGGTGGTTTTTTTTGTCCTTTATTCCAGTGCACTCTTCTGGCTACTGCTCACAGTTGCAGCCCAGGTGCTGAGCAAACAAGGGAACCACCGTCTCAGCATTTCTTCACCTTTTCGGATATGCTTGTAGAGGAGCTGGTTTGCTGCATGCCCCCTAGCACCAGGAGGAGGATGTGCTGTCTTTTGTAGGATGCTGCGGCTTATTGGGAAGGACCTGAGGTTGCCAGTGGGATCCCTAGAGTGTCAGGCTGCCTTCAGCTCTCCCGGGCAATGCTTGTGATTTGTGACCTGCTGGAGATGAGCACCCAGTTGAGGCATGCATCCAGAGCTGGCTGTGAGGCCAGCCGCACTTGTGCCATGGAGATATTATCTGAACATTTCTGACTCATCCTGGCCAGCGGCGCTGCCAGCTCTGCAGAATCCCTACCAGTTTGCCCCAGACATTCAGGCAGACCACAGTGGTGCTGCTAGCCTGAAGGACGTATAAACATTGGGTAAACCCCAAAACCAAGCAGGGGTTAGGATGTGTTTTGAGTTTCTGAATCCATGGGGACTGAGAGGGAAGCTGTCCCACAGCAGGTCTCCTCAGTCAGGAACAGGGATGCTTCTCCTGCTAGAGAGCCCATCCATCCTTCCCTGACACTCAGCATGGGATGGCTTTCTTCATGTGCATGGGGTAACTCTGCAAACACCACCTGACAGTAGTGCCTCTTTAGTACAAGTCTGGTTGGTATTTGGAGTGAGGCTTCAAGCAAGTGGCAAGGAGGTCCAGGGAGGCAGTGAGCTGCTCTTCTCTATGAAAGGCCAAGCATTTCTCTTCACAGAAATGCTTAGGGTGCCACCAGCTCACTGAGGGTCTTGGTGGAGCAGCAACACATCCTGCAAGAAGCTGGGGTGGCAGTCTGTAACCTGCTGGTCCAGTTGCACCCGGCTGACGTGCCCCTGTAAATATGTGGGAAGCATTAATTCAAAGCAATTGAGGTGCAGCTCCAGCCCCGATCTCAAGAGCTCCAGGGCTGGAGGGATGCTTGGTTCAAGTTGTCAGCACGTCCACATCCTCAGCCAACACCTGGCAGCTGCTTTCTGCCCTACTTTGGCCACCATTGGTGCAGAGCTCCTAGAATGGTGCATGTGTGTTCTCCACCTTCCTTCACAGAGGCTTATGTGCCCCCTGCTGCCACTGTGTTTTGGAATTGCCAATGCCTGCTGACAGAGAGGCTGGCTTGGTGGTGATGCAGCTCGCAGTGTTGCTGCTGAGGCAGCACTTGTTGCTTGGGAAAAGTATTGTCGCTCAGCACTCCTAGTGAACCCAGCTGGGGACTTTAGGTGCCACCTGCTGTGGGCCATGGGAATGGGTGGCTGCCTTCTCCTAGGCTGTGGCTGGGGGCACCCGGGGTTTGGAGCCAGCTCTCCTGGTGCCACCAGCGGCGGGCTTTGGGGGAACTGGCCTTCAGGATGGCAACAAAAATCAGTATTGTCCTGAGATTTTTGTCTTCCATTCTCACGTAGCCCCATGCTAGGATGCTATGGGGTTATATGTAAGTGAGAGCGTGGGAATAAAAATTCTCCCTGATGTCACTTGCTGCTGGCACACTCTTCCTCCAGCCTAGTTGTGCCCATGGAGCTGCTGGTGGTGGCTCAGAGCTGAGTTTGGCCCTGTGGAGAACAGAAAAGAGAGGAAGAAAAAAATAGCAGCCACTGGTGGGGACAGGGGAAAGAATGACTCATCTTCATGTTAAGAAACGGAGATGAATGAATGAATGCACAAGGAAACAGTGAGGGAAGAAAGAGGCATCCTGTGTCACAGTTCCCAGCTGCGTGGTGCTTGCTGCTTGCCTGCTCTGAGGGGTGCTGGGGATCGGGGTGCCAGCCTGGGATAGGAGCTGATCCCTGAAGGAAAATGGGCTGGGATATGTGGGATGGGAGTTACCAGAGTGCTGAGCTCCTCCATCCCACTGCCTGGGAATGTAAGCAAGAAGAATCCCCTCCTTTCCACCATTTTCTTCTAGATGGGGATTTTTGCTGGCTTTGGGTTTTTAGGAGCTGTGGAGAAGGTTTAGGTTTCTAGGAGCTGATAACTATTGTTGTGATGGCCACAGAGACCTCACAAGGATTTCCCAGTTACTAATGCTTGTTTTTCTCCCTGCCAGGACTCGGTGATGACCCCATAGCACCGTCCCTGGCTCTCTTCCCAGTGGTGGGGACATCAGCAGGGCCAGGCTCGAGGGGCACATCTGTCCCCACAGCAGCTCCCCACCACTCTACACCTCTGACAGCTGCAGGACCCACCAGTAACCCAGTGCCCTCCGAGGCAGGTGGCAGCAATGGGAGCACCACGGGCATGCTGTCCCCTGCTTCCACCCCCACAAGCACTGTCACAGCAGCAGACAGCCCATCAGTGGCTCCCAGCTCGGTGCTGCCAACCTTGGAGAAAGTCCTGAGTCCTTGGACAGCACATTCCAGCGTGGCGAGAGGCATGACAGATGTGGGGACAAATCCCAGCCCTGTGGGCACGCCTGCATCCTTCTCCTCCTCCTCCCCTCACAGCAGCACCCTGCACTCATCCCCTGGGACAGCACTGCTTTCACCAGCCATTCCCACCCAGCCGCTGGAGCTGACGAAGGACGTCCCTTCCCCGGGGATGCTGGCTGTGGCATCAAGCCTGGCCATGGAGCCAACATCCCCCTCAGTGACTGTGGCCAGCCCCACCAAGGGCATGGCCGAAGAAAGCAAAAGCACTTCCTCCACTGGTGTCACCATAGAAGAGGTCCCACATGCCTTGAGTGCAGGTGAGCAGCTCCATGCACACACATGTATGTAACTTTTGTTTTCTGGCACTTGGTGCTGCCTGATGCTGGCAGGAACACTGAGGAGAAAGCCCAAATTCTGTAGAATGGTTTAAGTTGGAATGTGCATTTAAAGGTCCAACTCCGAGGGCTGGATTTTGCAAGGAAAGTTGAGTAAAACCTCTGCTGGGGGCTGCTGGAGCCCCAAAACCTTTTTACCAAAGCACAGTCTGAGATTATTTTAAAGCTCCTGGTCAAGAAATAGGTGGCAGCTCTGGGGCTTCTAGGTCTGCCATAGTGGAAAGACAACTGTTGTTTTATCCCAAATCTATCTGCCTTGTGTTATGGGAAAGTATCGATATATAGGGGCAGTGGTGTCCAGCAGCCTCCAGAAGGGATTTTCTGGGGGAGCGTCGCAGAGATGTCTGTGCAGGAGATGTATTTGGTGCCGGCACCGGGAGCTGAGCATTGCCCTTTCTGGTGCTCCCTGCAGGCAGCATCGTGGCCATAACTGTGACGGTCATCGTGGTGGTGGTGGTGGTCTTTGGGACGGCGGCGTACCTCAAGATAAGGTAAGGCTGGCCCTTCACAGGGCCTTCAGTCCCAGACTTGTGCATCATGTCTCTACTGAAAGCCAGGGCTTTCTTTGTTGCTTTACAAAAGCCACACTCAAATGCCAGAGATGCTGCTCGGCACAGACATAAACAGCAGTTATCCCCAAGGCAAGCTGCTGCCTTGCTGTGCCTGCGGCCATAAGCAGCAGCGTGGCCTAACTAGATCTAACTAGAGCACCCCTGACCCATTCCGCCTTCTGCGGGCTAACGTGGCACTGTGTTCTCCACAGGCACTCCTCCTATGGAAGGCTGCTGGATGACCACGACTACGGCTCCTGGGGGAACTACAACAACCCCCTCTACGACGACTCCTAGGTGGAGAAAATCCTTATTTATCAGCGCTTCCCCAGCACGCACCTGCTGCTTGTCCCTCGCACGCGTGCCGGGTCGCAGCATGGAGGCTGGGCTGCCGCCACCACGAGCAGCACACAGCAGCAGGCCCAGCAGGAGCTGGGTGGCTGCAGGGCAGGGGCACAGCGCCCGCAATAAACCCGAGCGTTGGTGCTTTGTGTGGGGAGCTCTCTGATAACACGGGGTGGGTGCTGCTCCAGCAGTGCAGGGGGAGCTGGAGCGGGTCAGCCCCTTTGCTGCTAGCCCAATGAACCCAAATTCCCTGTGGGAGGGCTGGGGGAGGCAAAGAGAGAAGACGGCAGCCCTGCATTATCCCTGAAAAGAATGTGGAGTGTCCCGCTGCTTTATGCATCCCTCCCTCCACGATCACTTCCCTGCATCGTCCTTCTGCGAAACCCTATGCCTTCCCTCGCCTGTGGTAGCTCACCACAGGCAATTACATGACTGCTTACTCTCCTGCTGTTTCCTTTTGTGTGTTTATGCACAGAAGCGTGTCATTTCACTTCTTTTTCCTTCCCCCCCCCTCCTCCAAATACACTGTGGGAGCCTGAGGGAAAGGCATCCTTCTCATCTGCACTTCTGGGATAAGAAACACCCCACTGCTGCACTCAGAGCTCCCATAGCTATTTGCTTTGCAGCACCATTTTTCATCCTTGAAATAACTGTTCTCTAAAACACACTGAAGCCATTTTCATCCCCAGCCTGTGCATACAGCTAATTGCACACACCAAAAAGGAAAAGAAGGGGGTTGGGTGGTGTATGCTTGGTTTCATCTTTAAATGCTGTAATGTACTACAGGCTTCTACAAGAGCAGATGGGCTGGCAGCACCGTGCTCAAACCCTTCACTTTTTGGGGACCTGCATCACAAGGCTGTTCATTCAGGGGACAGCTGTGATGGGCAAGACCACATTTCTCCGCTGGCTCCGTGGCAGAGCAAGCCCCATGTATGTGCTCAGACATGGAGCTCCAGCCTTCCTCTGGCCACGATGCTTGAGCACCTGAACGCTGGAGCAGGGGGCTTATTTTGGGAAGAGGGTGGTCACCGCCCCGCCACAGAGTCCCAACAGCAGCTTCACAGCCCCACACTGGTGGGGGAAAAACTTCCTCAGCTTTCAGAAGCCTTCATCGGGCACTTCAACGTGGAGACCATTCAACTGGGCGTGGTAGCACAGATGCTGCCCCCAGTGAAGACGAGCTGTGGGTACCAAGCAGCTCCTCATTATTTTCTAATGCAGATGGGTCAGAAATAGCAAATAAAGCAGAGAATGTCACTAAAGCACTGCACAGCAGGTCTGCACTACAAACAGGTTTGCCCTTATCTGAGATATCTCATGCACCTGGAGTCCTCTCCACCCTGTGCCAAAGGGCACAGCAGACTTGGAGCAGGTGTAACAGCAGGCAAGAAAACTAGCCAAGGTGCTGGGAATGATCAAGAGAAAAATGTGATAATTAAGACCACAGCCTGCACAGAGTGCACTGTTCTTGCACTGCCTTTTCTAGCATCAGCTAGAAAATGGGTCCACAAGCTCACAGTCCCTCGGTGAAGTATGCTGGCTCTGGGAGAAAGCAGATTAGTTAACAGGAGAAAAATCTGCTGAGAACTACACCTTCAAATCCATCCAGCTGAGGAAAGCCAAACTTCAGGCATACACAGGGCGACTTTTATGATAGGGTTTCTCCTTTCTTGTGTTTTTTTTTCCTTGTATTTTATGTTTGCTCTAATATTTGCTTCAGTGGCTCCCAGGACACCTTCGGTTCTGGGCTTTTGTTTAGGGGCTCAAATACTTCCTAGCAGATAGGGAGTGCTCCCTTCCCTGAGCAATACAGGGCAGAGCCTGTGCAAATCCAAAATGCCTCACTGTCTGCTCCTGGGACACTGAGGCTCCCTGCTGCTTAATGACAAGGTCCACTACTTTTTCCCCAGATGGCCCTGATTCTCAGCTGTTCGCTTCAGTGGGGCTGAAGAAGAGAGGAAGAGAATGCAGAGGTGGGAACTGCCAGCTCTGCCAATATTTGGGAGGAGCAGTTCTCCCACAGTGGCTGCCCTCTGCCTCAATCCCAACAGATGCAGCCCCACCGATGCTTTTTGTCCCCAAATCAGGACTTTGGTGCTCCCAGAAAGGCTACCATGCCTGCCTTTTGTCCAAATTACTACAAAAAGTGCAATGTTCCTGAGCTGGGATATTTGGATTTACTTGGCCTCACAACCAGAAGGGTCCCAGCCCAGAAGTAAATTACTAGAATCATAGGATCCTGTGAGTTGGAAAAGACTCTCCAGAGCATCAAGTCCAACCATGAGTCTGACCTACCGAGTCCCATCACTAAACCACGTTTCTTAATGCCACATCCATGTATCACTAAAAATGCTCCAGAGATGGAGACTCCACAATCACTCTGAGCAGACTGTTCTATTCCAGTCCTTGGCCCTCATCGTGGACAAATTCTCCTAATCCCTACTGCACATCCCCAGCACGACTCGAAGCAGCTTCCTCAAGTCCTACTGCTTGTGGCTTGAGAAAACAGAGTGACACACTCCTCACTGAAACATCCTGGCAGGTAGTGGTAGAGAGCAACAAAACCTCCCTTCAGCCTCCCCTTCTCCAGCCTGAACAGACCCAGCTCCCTCAGCCACTCCTCATGACTTTTATCAGCTTCCAACTTAGGGGGCTGAAATCTCTGGAAGTTAGCACTGGGCACACCAAGGACTCCTCTTAACTCAGATGTTCGCATACATTTTACGTGCCTTCTAAAAGCCCAATAAAAGAAAGGACTCAGCTGCGATGGCTTTGATTTGATTTTGTGATGAAGTACAGGGAAGGTAATTACTGTCTTCACATTATTTCATTTCCTCCAGCTTCACTGGAGCAGCTCTGCACGGACAAACCCCACCAGGTTCCCCGGGGGAGGCAGCAGGGCCATGTCCTGCTGTGCCCAGGGTACTGTGCCCCAGCCACAGCCCACCCCAAACCAGGAGAACTGTTTGATGGTGACATGTCATGGGAACAGCCTCTGCGAGGGGCTGCCGTAGAGGTGAGGGCCTCCAGCACTGCCTGTGGCCGTGCCCCATATGCCTCCTAAAGCAAGATGGCAACACAGAGGGAAAAAAACAGCCAGGACATGCATTAGAATTTTTTTTTCTTTAAAACAAGCTTGTGGCATTGATATCCTGCTTTAAAAATATGCATATATATTTACAAAAACAGCAGCAGTCTCTTGGTTTTTCCAAAAGCTTCCCCCTCCCCCATTTTGGCCAGATTCCCCATCTCTGAGATACTTTATTTATTCAAAAATAAATAGCCGGCATAGCTGCACCCAGCACAGCGCGTACCCACAGCAGCACTGAGGACACGTCCACTGCAGGTCCTCTGCTCGCCCTACCCAGACAGGCCCTGAGGAGACCACCAGGCAAAAGTCACTGCTGCTGCTCCGTCCCACCCCACCAACTGTGCTTCAGTTCCCCTCCTTGGAAACCACGGCACTCGTGGCCGTTCAGTGAGCACCACCTTGTCAGACTGTCGGTGGGATTAATGGTGTATGTGTCAGCCACCACCTGAGACAAGTGCTGGCTGCAATAGTTTGCCAGATGAGGTAATTAGCACTCAGGTGAGAACAGCTTGCTTACAGTCCAGGAGCCATTTCCACAGAAGGCACAAGTGCCGTGGCAAGCACGAAGTGACTTGGACAGAGCTGTCAGCCTCAGCCTGACGTTGTGCTGTGCAGAATCATAGAAGCTTTAAGGTTGGAAAGCATCTCCGAGACCATCATGTCCAGACATCAGAATGGTTTCTACAATGTACGACTCTGTTCCTACAGCTCCGGCATCAAGACCTGTTACTTTTAACCAAAAAACACCACAAAAATCACAGTGCAAGGGCCGAGGGTCATGGAATTTATTCCCATAGCTCATCTGGCTCACGCCACTGTGTTACCGTCATCCTCAGCCGTCACTTAAAGGTCGTTTCTCAAGCTGTCCCCATGCGAAGGCGCAGGGAAGCCCTCTCAGCTTCAGTACTCAAAGCTCACAACAACTTCCAACAAAAACCTGGCCTCCAGCCCAACCAGCCTGTGCTCCTGGATGCTGCAGAAACATTCATGCATTGGTATTTTTAGCCTTTTTTTGTTTGTTCATCTCCAGCTTGGTTCAGCAGAACTCAGCACGTGTTCAGGACTGCAGAGCTTCTCCTGCCCTGGCCCCTTCCCTGGTCCCGCATCACCTCGTGCTCAGAATGGGTGAAGGTCTGAGCTTCATTTGGACTCCACCACCAGCAAGCAGCCTCCTGACGTCCACCCCAGGCCCCATCACCTGCACCAAAAGCCCCTGCCCCTCAAGAGCAGCTCCAGACAGCTCCAAGGGCTCAGTTGCTGGTTCTGTTTCGATAAACAAAGCTGCTTGCCAGCGTAACCAGAAAAATAGCCACAAGTACCACGTGCAGCTTCTTCCCATCCCAACACCACAGTGAGACCATCAAGGAGAACAAACAGGGAATAATCCCATTTCCAGCACCACCAAGGAGGTGTGCAGGCATCCTGCTGCAAGGCACACAGACTGACTGATGCTGTGGCAGGGCTCAGTTGTAAGAGCTCAGCCAAGAAGGACACTCAGAGGGCTTCGCTAATTGTGTTTGCTCCAGCTGCAGAGGGAGGATAGAGGGCGTCTGTGAAGAGGGGCAGGGGCAGCCTCAGAGATGCTGCTACCCTCATCTGGCTTTGGAAGGAGCCCATGGACCCACAATCCTCTGCTCATAGATCCCCCATGTTTCACATTCCTCAGCAGCCCTTTGCTTTATTAATAGCTCTGACCTTGTTTGCATCCCCAGCCTGCTGGAATGCGGAGTTTTTCCCACCAGCTGCAACCACCCCATCTGGTCCTCATTTCGCTGTGTGCCCGGGAGAAGACTTGGGCTCAAGGTGGCTTCAACACAAAACCCCAGGGCTGTGGCAGCATGTAGGATTCGGCTGTCATCATCCTACAAAAGGATCCCCCATTTAGCAGCTCCACGGCAGAGGGCAGCTCTTTCTGCAGCCCCTTCCTTCACAAACAAGCTTCTTGCCAACTTCTATCCAGCATGTTTATCTTCATCTCAAAGCCTTTCTGCTTGACATACATGTCCCTGGCAGAGGTGAGGGCTCTGTGCCACGCTTGGTGCACAGCGGGGGTCCTGCTCCTGTCACTGCATTCCCAGTGCCACAATGGCTTAAGACCACAGCTACCCTCAGACCAGAGTGGCTGAAAGCAGCACGCCCACCCCAGCTTGAAACAAGAGGAAAACCCTTGCTAGAGCAGCAACAAATAGGAAAACAAGGGAGGGAGGGGTCGGAGCCGGTGACATTTTCATTCTCAGCCTCACGCAGATGTGCAGCTTTGGATGGGGCTGCATTCCCCAGGCAGAGCTGAACCAAAGGCCTTCCTTCATGCCAGTCTTGCGATTAAAACCCTGATAGGAACATTACCAGCTGCAAAAAAATAAGCATAGAATTTAGCATAAAATCTGCCTGGCTGTGGACTTGACCAGCACCATTTCAGCTTTAGCAACGCAGTCAAAGGCTATTCAGCTACTGAGCTTTCTGCTGGGTGCTTCACATCTACACTCTGATACACCATCGCTTCATTTACCTAATAGTCTTTGCAAGAAAAAAAGAACCAAACAGGAAATACTTCGCTGGTAGCGAGCAAAGCACTATGGAAATGAGAGCTGGGAGACACACATCAATCATCAACCCAGCCTCAACCTTTGCAAGCCACCAGCGTGTGCTCCCCGGCAGCAGTGCATGCAAGCACTGCTCAGCCCCCACCAGCAGAGCCTCCACTGCTCATGCCCTGCAGCTGCCCTGAAGCATTGCTGCTCTTTAAAAGCACATTTAATTGAGTTAATGAAGAATTGTGTCTGGATCTCCCCGGCTTGCAGGGCTTTTCTGTTCTGCTTTTTGTCCCCAGATTTTTACTAGAATAAGGAATTTCTACTTGTTTCGTTCTTCTAGCTGTGCTGTATGCTTGCATACATGAGCACGTCTCTATGCTGCCACATTGTGCTAGCAGGAGTCTCAGTGGGGATGGGGATTGCTGGGTCAGAGCCCATCAGCGGGCTTCTGCCAGCTCAGCCTAACGCACCGTGTGCTGCTGGTACCCTGCTGGCACAGGGAGCAGACAGACGGGCAGAGACAGCATGCTGGGTCCCATATACACCCAGTCTCTGTGGCCACCGTTGCCTCAGCACAGCTCAGTCAGTGGCACGAGCAGCTCTGGTATCCATTTTAATCAGATCCACCCCTAGAAGGCCACGGATAATTTGCTGCTCGCTTGGCAGCGGCTGCTGCTTGTTTTGATGGAGTCACCATGACTCAGGGGGGTGACGCGTGCTCCCTGCACGCCGGCTCAGTGCAGCCTCCTGCGCTGCTGCTGGCTGACCTCACTCCTTCCCCCAGCAGGCTGCAGGCAGCACTGCTCCACAGACAAAACTCACACTTGCTTCCTGCAAGTGCCATCCCGCAGCTCCGCAACACACACAGCGGTGGCTGCTGCTCTCCAGAGGTTCCTCTGTGCAGGAGTGCTCAGTGCCTGCCTGCCAGGTGGAAACAGTGCAGAGCCCTGGCTTAAGCTCATCTGGGTATTCCCAGAAGGTATGCACATACGAGGCAACGGCACCACGCTGCGTAAAGTCGTTTTAATAAAGACACTGTTTTACATTTCTTTTTAGCTGCAGAAGATAGTGGAAGTGAAAGCAAGCTGCAGTAACACCACCATGTGCCTCGTGCTGCTTCAGACTGAAAGGACTCAGAGTGGGAGAAAGCGGTGCTCTACAACAAAGTGAGGCAAAGACAGGAGTCACTTCTTCGTGCACTGCATGCAGTTTGGACACTGCGCCTTCTGCCACTCCCACGAACTAACAACTGTGGGTTTGGTATGCAGAACACCAGGCAGGGTATCACACAGAAGAGAGGAAGGAAAGCACTTCTACATTTTAGCTTCTCTGCACACCATGAAATCTGGCACCATTAAAAAAACAGAAGAAAACAAGCCTGCAGAAACCTGGACCGTGCGCCAGGTGAGCACCTCTGCCAACTGTAGCTCTTGCAGATGTCCTAGATTTGGGCAGCTCAGCTGGCTTGGTGTCAGTCCTGACAACGCTGTGTGCTTCACTGCCTGTAACTTAACTATCAAACCATGAAGCTATGATAGAACACCCAGGCCTTTGTAAGACAATAATGTAATCCAGAAGTAAAAAAAGCCACCGTGGCTGGCAAAGGAATCAGAGCGAAGAGACAACATGAAGCAGCAGTACCTGCAGAGGGCAGCCCGCAGCGCGGCCTGCATGCCGCTCAACACAAGGGCTGCCCACAGGCACTGCTTATAAAATGAGTTCTGCATACACCGTTTGTATCAGTGTCGACAAACCAAACTAAGGTACGTGATTTCTGCAAGCTCAACCCTTTCTGCCTGCTCGCACCGGTGCCTCCAAGGCCCAAGAACAAATACATCACTTCAAAGGAACAAGATGTACTCATGCAAAACTTTGCAGATGTCAGCTTTATGCAAAAGGCTGCTCTCAAAGCTGATTTTCCCTAGCAGCTGTGAGCAGAACAGCTACACCTCCACCCTGCGTAAAGCTCCCAAACTCTGGCTGCCCCACCACACACTGCTCTGCCAGCCGTGTCTCACAGCACTTTTCCCACTCTGCAGCTCACTGGTTATTTTCCCAGGCTGCCTTCTCTCTGTCAGGATAAGCACTCCGTTAGAGATGTTCCCTGCAGGGACCAGCCCTTGCTGGGCACTGCACCGCTTGGCAGGGAGCATCCCAACAACCCAGGCACGAGGGAGGAGGACAGTGCTTGCAGAAATCCTCCGCACCAGTAGAATATCTTCACTGTTGCTGCGACACCTCTGAATAACGTTTACTGACAATTTATTTTGATAGACAGCCTCTTCCACAGTAGAGTCTTCCTTGTCCAGCTGCACGCAACACACTGCTTAGGCATTGCTACTCCACAGGCTGTTTGGATTTTCCATCTTGGGCAGTATTGTACGACTCACAGTTGGTACACTTCATGCCTATGAGATGGAACTGCACTGTAGACCGGGAATTGCAATCATTACAAAGGATCTACATACACAGAAAAGAAGAGAGAAAGATATTGTTGCATCAACAGGACACTCAACAACAGCGTTGTACAGCTATGCTTTGAGCAACCACCAAACTGCCAACATCAGCTATGCTGCTGTGTGGGACAGTCAAGCAAATGCCCTTCTCAGAACATGCAGCAACGAGGTCTCTCCCGATATCCTGACTCCAGGAATCAGTGGGATGTGCTGTCTCAACTGGAACAGATCCAACTACAACAACCAGAGCAGTCAGAGGCTAGCAGCAGCCAGTTCACACAAAGAAATAGAAGTTATCTCCATTTGCTACCACTGCACAAATCAACAGCTGAATATTTCGCAGAGAAAAGTATACAAAATAGCAGTTACTCTGGATTCTGAGGCTCCAAAATCAAATATAAATATATATCTATATATGTACTATGACAGTACCATACACAGGAGGCATACCTCCAAACACCAAACCATTCCTCCACTGTGTTATCATAGTTCTTTCTGTTTTTATTTTGTCGTTGGCTGTTTTGTTTTGTGTTTTGGGGTTTTGTCCTAGTAGGGCAGAGGGTACTGATGTTTTAAAACCCAGTCGCTGACACCTCGGGTCAGCACATGACATTTCTTCAACATTCCCCAGCAGTCAGGCTGGCTCCTGAGGCAGGATGAGTTCCTAGCGCTCTCTACTGCCAGCAAGGGTGAGCTGCAGAGCTGCCAAGAGCAGAGACGTCAGCTCTCGTCTCCTCTCTTACCTCCACCATCATGTTCTGATACTCGGTGGGCATAGGAGTCTGTGCTACTTCGTCATCCAGCTGACGCCAGTACCTTCTCATATCTAAAGCAGAGTGCATGCACAAAGGACACCTGTAGCCTCTGGCAAAAAGGGGAAAAAGCCACATTCAGAAAATCGAGTAGGACCACGGAACAAATCCACTCAAAAGGACAAGTTTCTCTTCACACACAACAGAGAAAAACACAGCAAGCAGAAACTGTTCTTTCAGTCAGAGCTGGGAATTAAAAGCCTCCTTCCCCTTTAGGAGCTGTCCTGAAGTTACTGGAACGGCACTGTGATCATTGCCTCCTCAAGTACTCTGCTCAGATTACAACCACACAAAAAACATTTAAAACTACTTACTCTTTTAACATCTCTTCATAACACGTTCTGGAAAGAAAACACAAGGAGAAGTTCAGCAAGAACTGCTACTGATTGGTAACACAACCGGGTTGAACAAAGGCAGAAGGTTCACAGCTATCCCAAATTGTAAGTTAAAAAACATCCCAAGTCCAAGAGAAAAGAAAGCTTCCCCTCGTAATCACGTGGTAAGTACACAGACAAACATGCAGAGACAAAACGTACCTGGTTCCACTCTAAGTTAACATGACAGAGCCAACCATACAACAAGAATTGTGCGCTTTGAGTTTGGTGAAAAAAGCATGAGTTAACTTCAGAAGGGGCAGTAATTAAGGGAACACTCAGTCTGGAAGGCATTAACTCAGCAAAGCAGAAAAAATGAGGGAAATAAGCAGAGTAACACGAACAGTAAGAAGGGGAACAGCATCTTGTAACGGTTACAGGGGGCTCAGGAGGAAGGGAAGCAGGTAGTCCTGCTGTATCCATTCTTCCAAAGGCACACTGGGCTGTGCATCACTGCACAAGCCCAAAGGAGCATGCAGGTTTTGCAGAGTAACACAATATTCTATGGTCTTACCTAGGGAATTCATTTAAAACTCAATGCACAAACCAGTACCAGCCTCTTAAAAACATTGTGCAACTGCTTTCTGCACCAAGGGGGGAAATCTCTATGGGATTCCTCACGCTAAAACTCAACAGAAGGAAAACCAAGGTGACAAAAACTCAGCGTGAATCTTCCTCCACCACCACGATCTGCTGGTGAAGGAGGACATTCTTCCTGCGATGTTTCCTGGTGAACAGGGCCCATCCTGCACCGCGTGGTCCCTCAGGAACCAGGCAAACCCAGCGACAGGTACTCCCAAATCCAAAACATCTGCAAAGCTTTACTTATGAAGAAGGTGACCGCACGGCAGGACGCGAGCTTCGACGCGGGAAGTGTGTATGTCCTGTTTTGCGTCAGACAAAAAAGAAACAACCAAAGAGAAAACATTGAGCAACAACAGAGTCCACAAGACAGCCCAACACAGGCTGCAGAGCCAAAGGCAGAGCAGCTCACCTCCAAACATATGGGACAATCCTGCCTGGAGACGTTTTCGATGCACTTGGCAGAGACAAAAGGCAAAGTCACACAGTGCCGGGCGGACCCCGCGCTTCGAGATATTGTCTGTGAGCCACAACGCGTTAAAGCAGCGCTTCGGGCACGCTCACCTTGTGCTTCCCCCGCAGGCTCAGGCTCAGGCACAGGTTGCATTTGGAACAGTGGAAGAAGTCCTCCTTGGGGCCGATCCTACGGGGAACGGTCACGGCTCAGCGGCCGCCCCGCCCCGCCCCGCCCCGCCCGGCGCCGGGCCGCACCTGCAGATGCCGCACTCGTCGCAGTGGTACTGCTGCTTGTCGCGGTCGAAGAGGTGGCACACGCCACAGTAGTACTCTCCGAAGAGGCTGCTGCAGCCCTCGCAGCGCTGCTGGGCCTGCGGGACGCGGCCGTCAGGAGCCCGCCGCTTCCCGCCCAAAATGGCGGCGCCCCCCTCCCGCCCGCCCCGCGCACCTTCTGCAGCAGGCGGCAGCGCGCGCACTGCACCTCGGCCACGCGGAAGCGGTCCAGGCGGTG
The DNA here is from genome assembly GCF_038088225.1 of Cyrtonyx montezumae. Lineage (NCBI taxonomy): Eukaryota > Metazoa > Chordata > Aves > Galliformes > Odontophoridae > Cyrtonyx > Cyrtonyx montezumae. The sequence goes on along the minus strand of NW_027071936.1, from coordinate 13,988,029 downwards.
CTCCTCGGCGCCGTCGTGGCACAGCCGGCACGGGTACAGCTTCCCGCAGCACGGCGCCTGCAAACGGCACGCCGCGGCTCAGCCCTCGCGCGGCCCCGCCGCCCCGCCCCCTCCCAACTTACCCGCAGCAGGCAGCCCCGCCGGTAGTGCTCGCAGCCCCCGGCCCGCTCCGGCCGCTCCTCCCCGCTCGCCGCCATGATGGCCGCGCGCGGCCCGGCCGCTTCCGGCCGCCCCTTCCGCCGGGCGCCGCTCCGCCTCCCACGCGAGGAGCGCGCTGTGGCGGCGGCGGGAGCCTCGCAAAACCGCGCGGCGAGTAATCAGTGCGCGTCCCCAAACAGCGCTCTGTGAGCGGACTGCAAAAATGTACAGCGTTTATTCACGTACGGACAAAAAAGGCACAATTCTACCCAATATTTTAACAAAAAATACAGCTGTCTCCGACTAGGTCTTTATAAATACTTCAAAAAGGGGGAAAATAAATACAGGATTGGGCCATGTAATATAAAATAGTCATCTCTACATATACTTTTTGTTTCTACCTGCTTCTCTTCATGCACCTTCTCAATTGATTTCAGCCGAATGGACACCAAAGCCAGGCACGTAGTGAAAAATCTTCTGTACACAGTTTTACAAACGTTAATGACAATTGGTTCAGATATCCGAAATTCAGATCGATATACAACACGTATAACCCTTCTCTGAGATCAGCGCGGGTCCGTAACCTCAGGAGCGGCACTCGGGTAAACTTGACACAAGTCCAGCTAGCCTACGGGCCCACACACTACATCATCATCATCAAAGGTTGCTTGGTCAGTCTGCACGAGTCAAGGGAAAGCCTAAAAAACACAAACTCAGCCAAGGCTGCTATCCCTACAAAGCGTGGGCAGTGCTGTACTGTCACTGCTGTACCCCCTCTACCTCTCCAAGCACAGCACACAGGGAACCACAACCATCCTAGCGAGCTGGGCCTGCTGCAGCCATCCCACTGCTTTTGGAAAGGGGGGAGGAGGGGGAAAGCGCTTTTTTGGTTTTGGTTCAGCGTAACTTGAAACATGAGAAAGCTTATGAACCTAAACATCAGGGAGCAAAACAGGTAAGGCATTAATTCTGCACAACGTTAGCCATCGTAATAGTGCAAATTAACAAGGTACCTCTGTCAAAGTGGTGGGAGGTTACATGCTGGAATCAGAATTTAGATTATTCCATCTATGGCTCGGCAAATTCCCTACGTGGTCGTGAGCTTCTTACTGAAATAACAACGCTGTCCTTAAATGTGTTGTCGCACGTCAAGGACAGCTACCTGCATTTACCTTTTGTCTGCCTGCTGCTTTTTGACCACTTTAGTAATTTACTGTAACACATCCCAAAAGCAACTACGTATTTTCACATTCACCAGCGGCCTGTCGGGCTTTAATCTGTGCAAGTCACGAGGTCAATCCAAATTCCTGGGTCCAGCGATGGTCTTTTAAAAGAACATGAAACACAACTCCTTTTCCCAGCACGGCCCCCAAAAGGTATTGAAAGGTTGAGACTTCAGGGTTTTAAAACACGAACGGTAGGGATACATTCTGTTGAAACATCTCAGTAAGTTACTACTTGCATAGCAAGACAGGGCGTTAATAAGCCTTTTTTTGATTGAAGCCTCTGGAAGACTCAGTTCAACTGTATTTTAAAAGCTTCCCTGCTCAAGAGGCAAGGGGCCAACAGTGAAATGCAAGTGAGCGTGGTTAACAGCAGGCTGGGCTGTTGCTCCTGATGCCTGCGTTTCTCTAACACACGGCAGCTGAAACCTTCATTTAACCAGTGCATACCTAACTTAAATCTACAGAGAATTCCAAAATCCACAGGCTCCTCACAATCCCCCGTTACGTGCACACTCTACTCGGTACAAAAACAAAAGTATCATAACCAACTGTTAAGGTTATTGCTCATAGCTTTCTTGTTATTGCCATTTGCAATTATTAAAAAAAGTATGCATACGAGTTCCCTCTTCCATCAAATCTAGTCCAGAATAGAATAACTTTTCTTCACTTGACTGTAAAGAGCTAATCACAATTTATTGCCTCTCCATTTTATTTAAAAATATATATTTAAGTCCATTTTAAGGTAACCCTTTAGTGTCGTAAGCCAGGCTTTCCCAATACGTTGCCATTAGTGCATATGTGGTGGGCTTTGGGAAATCCTACTGACTAGTGCCTTAACTTTTTTTTGCTTGAATAGTCAGGGAGTTTGGGACACAGGTAACGAAATGCTGATGGGTAATTCCACTGGGCACAGTAACCTGCGAGCCCAGCCCCTTTCTCCCAACTATGCCACTGGAGACTTTTCTCCACGCTCCATCTGAGTTATTTTTATGCTGTTGCAGTGTAAGGCAGCTGCAGCCCTGACCTGTTCCTTCCTTTTTTATTTTTTCCAGTTTAAAATCTCCGTCTTGTACTTACACATCAACTCTGGAGCTTACGGAGCATTTTGAGCTGCCACTTGTGCTCAAATTGAATGCAACAACAAACATTCTGCAAAGAGAGGCCAAAGACCTACCACCATCCAAGGCAAGTGACCTTTTGTAGCGGGGTGTAGTAGCAGTGCAATATGGTTAAATAAATAACCATCTCTGATTCAATACACACTAGGTTAAATTAAGAGCTTGTGCTTTTCCAGAAAGCAGGGGAAGGGAAGAGAATTTTAACAGTGCAGTTTAGTGAAAAGGGATGGTGCTGCCTAATTCCCCACTACCCACTCTACCCCCTCAGATGATTTTGTGACTTCAGTGTTCATCACAAATCCTGTTTTAGTAATGATGTCAATTCTCTGCTTACCCAGGGCAGTTGCAAGTAAAGAAGATTCAAACTTGTCACGGAATGGGTCGGGGGGGAGAGGGGCAAAAAAATCCAGCTTTTAAGTGTATGTAAACATGTTTATACAGCTCAGGAATAACGGGTTATCTCTTTGTCGGTCTGTAGCCATGTGTAAGAACTCTCCCCTCTCACAGCAATAAATAAAGTGAAATTGGTTTGTAGGCAGTGACTACTGACCACGGTGCCCCATTGCCCAGTCAGGATGCCAGGATGCTTCTCCTAATGATGTCCGTCCTTCTGCTGATAGTGCTGTTTGGGCTGAGCCTCTGCTGTCTGCACTTCTTTTCAGTCACTTCGGTTTCGGAGTCGCTCATTTCAGCATCAGGGATGTACCCATCATTCTCGCTGTCAGGCTTCAGCTTGCTTTTTGCCCTATCCTTCGGCGAAGCTCTGCCCACGCCCAGGTAGGGGTAAGCCGAGTTCTGGCGGCAGGTCTCCTCTGGGCTCTCACCCTGCTGTTGCCTCTCCCCCTTCTTTGGAATTCGGAATCCGCCCCAGTTTTTCACCGGGCTCGTGGGCGTCGTAGGCACTTTAACTACTGTCTGATTGGAGTTTATTTTGACAAGACCCCCGTTGCATTTAGGCACTATATCCCTCCGTGTGCCAGGTGCTGACCTACCACTGGATTGGTTCACAGCCCTTTTATTTTCTGATTGCCTCTGAGAGAGTTCTGTGGGTCTCAGTGGTTTGTGGTTGTGTTTAGAAGTTTTTTCCTTCAATTCCGTCTTGATTACCTCGCATTGTGGAAGATTGTCTCTTCTTTTTCTGTGGTCTGGCATAACCATGCCATTTTTCTGCTGTGCTGATACAATCCGTGTTTCTGCAAAGCTCTTGCCAAAACTTAAAAAGCTTCCTGGAGCTGCACCATCTCCCCTTTGGCTGGGCTGCCTCAGCGTGGACTTGCTACTATTCCCAGAGCTATTGCTTACTCTGTCTCTTTTGTGTGGCTTTTTCAAAGAACGTCTAAGAGATGTGCCCATTTGTTTCCTGAAGAATGCTGAATGCCATTTCAAATCCTCTATCTTAGGGGCATTGGGACCCAAAGATGGACTATTGAACAACACTGCGTTTTCCACTGTGGACAATGAAGAAGGCACACCTAAAAGTAAAACACATTAGGTTCAAGTCCAGCAACCCGTGCCTGGCCAAATACCGCTTTTAACGAAGAGTACATATTTTAACACTACTTGTGCCTGAAGAGGTTCTTCAGTGTAAACAGGCATCTTGTTGACTATCCAGCACCTTGACATGACATGACTACTGTGTGGCTATATCCTGGCTTCACAACACACTGCTAATGTTGCTGACTTCCCCGTAGCCGTCCTACGCCCAATTATACCCGTAGCAAATACAATTCCTAGCACTGTTATGTGCACTAAGAAACTCCTCAATGGGGTAAAATAAGCCATCAGCAAATAAATGTGATCGATTCCATCTAAAATTTATGCGTTACCGAATACTTTGAGGATAACCTGAGTTAATACAGTAACTCTGAAATTTCTCCTCTAGGAGGAAAGACTACTTCCAGTGTGATGAGGCAGAAAAAAGTATCAAGTTTCAAAAGAAAACACGCACCAGTGCGGTGGCATTAATAAAACACAAACCTAGCAGATACCATATGGCACCTGAATGTAAGTCATGACCTCTCTGTCAAAAGAGGTCACTAAAGAATCACAACTGACAGGACTTGAAGCAGCAAGCCACTCAGTACCCCGAGGATAACAGAGACTTACCAGTTTCTATAGCAATGTGCCCTCCATTAGAGCTATGCTAATTGTTATGCTCTTCCTAACTGCTGATGCATGGTGGACTAAATACGATTCTAATGAGAATAAATGAGGTCTTGCTTGTCCTTCAAAATGAGTCGTTAGTTTCTAACCAAACATTTCAATCCCTATGCCTGTGGAGTAAGTCAAAAAGATAATGCTGAAGCATACCTGAAACTCTTTCTTGTTCCAACTGCTTTGCGTAGATGTTAAATATCTGTTCTTGAACTTTGCAAACAGATCTCTTGATTTTTTCCCTTCGAGTCACCATGTAAGTGAGATTACGCACCTGGAAGGCATCAGAAGTGGATGAGTCTCCAGAACACTTCTTAGAAGACAGTCTTAAACACCATTTAATTGACCATTTATCAGATGTGGGAGGCCCACATTGCAGAAGCAACTTCTGTGAACACGTGCATTGAAAGCATATTCTAAAAACTGAGCTATTGTATTAGGTATCAGACGGATAAACACTTGGCACCTTGGCATCCTTAAAGCAGAGACATCTCAGAGCCAGTAGGCCTCGAGGACGATATCAGTCAGAATGCTTTGAAGATAGGGCCAACCTGGCAAGAAAACTCAAGGTCCACGTATCCTTCACTGAACCACCTTCATTGTAACTGCAAAAATCACACCCTTAGGCCTCTCCTGAGTGCTCTCACTGACACAAGGCATTGAATCCACTTCAGAGTGAGCAGTTTTCTGGTGATCCCAATGGGACAGCTATAAAGCTCTGCCTGGATAGTCTTGCTGGCTGCTCTGAACTCCAAGCATGTACCAACATATTGTTCAAAACACTATGGGAGTAATCTCCGTGTCTGGAGTGCTAAGTGACTCTAAGGTGCAACGCATGATAAAGAGACACTGCAAGGGGCATGACAATGATAGGTAAAGTTATTTTGTAAGCTGTGCACGTGCTTCGACAGCGATGACTGGACTGCACGAAAGCATGGTTGCTAAGAACGCTCTTTCTGAATAACAGTATGAGAACAGAACAATCTGTGGGGATCCCCTTTTGTTCCCTACTAGAATGCATCCTGAAACACAGGGATAAGTGTGGTGGCAATCCTCTAACAGAGAAGATTAAGAGAATACTGTACTCAGTGGTAGCTGCATGAATTAGAGCATGAGGAGAAATAGAAGTGCAGTATTTGGATCATTATACAATCTTGGAACTGAAGTAGTTTTCTAGAAGGCAGGATAAATAGGGTGACATCCCGTATGTAGATTTATCACTTTGAAAAATGATCACAAAACAAGGAAAACATGACAACTGCTGGTATCTAACTTGAATGCATTAATGATAACAGATAACAAAAAGAAATTAGCTTGATGTGGATCTGCTTGCAATACTGAAAAAAAAAAAAAAGGGAAGGGGGATGAACTAGATGTGTCAATGATAACAGAGAGAGGCGATAGCAGCAAAGGGAGTGAAGAATTTAGTCCTATTTCATGTCAAAATTGTGCACAACAGAACCGTGTAGTACTGGCACCACCTCAACAGCCAGTAGGACCAGATGGTGTGTGAAGGTTCCTTTTTCTACTTCAGATTTGATGAATTGGACAAGAATCTGCTGGATACTACTGTGAAAATCCAGAAAAAAAAACGTACTGCTCTTTTAAAATGATGGTTGAAAACCATAATCCATATTGCAGGGTATGCAAGTGCTGTTGAACTTCTTTTTTTTCCCCCAGAGGAATACAGTAGTGCTGGAAAAAGCTCTGGATGAGAATGGAAGGCTACATACAAGGGATAATCTGGACTGCTTCCTGCCAAAATACAGGGATGGGCATATCGATGAATAAGCAGTATCAGCAGTTGCTATTATACAGAATAAAACACAGGATACAGAGACCCAAAAATCTTGTGAAGTTATACCAGCTAGTGCAAGGTAAGATCAAGGACCCCTCTGTGCCTCTTATGAAGCAATGGCCAGGTATGAAGACTACCACTACCTTTTTACAGTATGTCAACGATATCTTCCTGGGGGAAGATGCTGTAGAAGAATGTCAAGGGACAACTATCAGTCTACTGAACTTTCTGGAGTTAGTGGGATACAAACTGTCACAAGAGAATGCATTTATTATGCAGAAAAAATGTGGTTTAATTTAGATTTGAAATTTCCCAAAGAGAAAGAAAATAGTGAGTGAAACAAAGGAGATGAAACAAATTGCCCCACCACCCCCACCAAAATCAATGAGAGGACTCAGGAGAGCTACTGGAATGGACGCCACAATGCCAAGAAGGACTTGATGAAATAAAGAACTGCTCTCCTGAGTCCTCCTGCCTTAGGTCTCCCATATTTAACAAAACTTTCTGAACTCTAGGTATATTAATTAGCCTGATGTTCTCATCAGGCTCTGTGAACGCTTATACAAACTTTAAGACCGGAAAAGACCAACAGCTTACTTTGTGAAACAACTGGATAAGGTAAGCTCTGGATGGCCAGGATGTCTGCAAGAAGAGGCAGCTGTTGTGCTGTTAATCTAAGAGGTGACAAAACTGACCTTGGGACACAACATTACTGTTAGCGTGCCACAAGCTGTAGCAATGGTGCTGGAGCAGAAGGGACGCTACTGGTTACCCATGAGCAGGATGGTGCAATACCAAGCAGTACTGCACCAACAAGAGGATACAGCAAAGTGTCCAGTGCCCCAAACCCAGTATCACCATCATCTTTACATGAAGGAGAACTGGCATGTGACTGCTGAACTATTAAACAGGTGTACTCCAGCTATTTGGACCTGAACCTTACTCCTTAACAGAAACCCAACTGGGAAGCTGTTCACTGATAGATGCAGCTCTCTTGTGAGAGGAGAACAGAAGGCTGGGTATGCCACTGTCAGTCTACAAGTGGAAATAGAGGCAAAACAGCTACCAGTGAATACATCCACTCAGAAAGCTTAATTAATTGCTTTAACTTGAGCCATGGAACTATCAGAAGGAGAGCAGGCTTATGTCTATTCTGACTCAAAATATGCTTTTGGAATATTACAAGCTCACGGTGCTATTTAGAAAGAATCATGACTGTAATGTTCACAAGGAAATCCTATAAAATACAGTACAGAGAAGATGAAATTTACTTCAAGCAGTAAATAAACCTAAAGAAACAGCAATGATACACTGCAAAGCACATCAATTTGGACAAACCAAAATAATTAAAGGAAACAGAAAAGCACATTAAACCACTAACAGAATTGCTCATCAAGAACTGCAGGAGCCTCAGTCACAAGAAGAACCTGAAATATCAATAACCCTAAATAAATAGCAAAAAGAAAACAAGTTGGCTAAACTACTGAAATGCACAACAGCTGAAGATGCATGGGCAGGGCCAGAAGCAGCAGTGGGACAACCACATACACATAAAGGCAATGATGAGTATGGGCAAACACAGCATGGAGAGGGAGGTGGCACAGGCAGGGAAGAAGAAAGTTCCCTCTTGTCTGGGAATAGCAGAGAGCCATACTCTGTTAAGATGAACATGGTGACCACCTGTTTGCAATGGTTGGGCTCAAGGAGAAACCCAGGCTGGGAGCCAACAACCATCCTGGGCTCATGCAGATGGACCTTCCAAGGAGGGACACAGCAGAGCTGCCCAGGCCTTTGGTTGTGGAGATTCCAGAATCTGGGGGTCCCCCAAGGTCCTGAGGGCAGAGGGAGATGTCCCAGGTGTGCCCAGCTTGATCAATTGTATGAGCAGGGGGTCAGGTTGACAGAGGAAATCACTATGCTGAGAAATATTCAGCAATCAGCAAGAGAGAGATTGATATGTAGTACTGTGCAGTGCCACAAGCAGACCAACAGCCCTGTCTTAAGTCCCTGCAAGGAGAAGAAGCTGAGCAGACTTCTGGCCCTCAAGAGACAGGCAGCAAAAAACACACAGGATGAGGGGGACTGGATGCTCATCTATTCTTGGAGCAGAAGCAGGAGCCACCACCTTGCTCCTGAAGCGCTCCTAAGCAGCAGATACAAAGCTCAGGGGATGGAAAGAGGATAGGGTGTAGGTGACAGTTCAGACCTTAAAAGGGACTACCACGTCAGTCTAACCAACCACTGGACCCAGGATGGATGATCTCGCTCTCTTTCCATCTCTTTGGTTCTCTTTCTCTCAAAGCTGTTAAGTAGTGCAAGGATTACTTGAATTTTCCACAGAACTGCACCTTAAGGAGACAGAACTATATAGGAGGGCCAACACGTATGGAACTGTTTTAAAGGAATTTCTTATTAAAACCGATTGATTTTCCTCTTATCCATGGACCTTGAGCGTTGTTTCACCCTAGAAAGATTTACCAACCTCATCACCCTTACCTCCATTCACGGGTGGGAAGTGAGAAACTTAACAGTGAGAATGCTAGAATAACATATACTGTTATGACATCACACTTCAAAAACAGAAAGGATACCTAGGTAATAATTTAAGATCCAGAGAACCTAGTGATAAACTCCATTTACTTAATAGATCCAAGGTAATATAAATCTTGAACACGCTGAACAAGAAACATCTCTCAATGCAACGTCAATAAAAGCCATTCTGGCTCCAAGTCAAGTTTTATACACTCTTGTCCTTAAGCAGCAAGGAGCAGGAGAGAAAGCCCTTGATGACTGTAAAGGTTCCACGGAGGGGCTGTGGTACATATGGGCTTCATCAGTAAAACAAAAAGCCTAAGCGCACAATCCAGTTACAAGGACATACTGCAAACTAAAAGCCCCGTGAACTAACCCTCTGTTTGGAAACGGTACTTGGCGCAACCCTAAATTTAGCGTTAACTGTCTTTTACCAGGCTGACAATACAACTTGGTGTAAGGACACAGTACGTAGTGCCTGCATGCAATGGCAATAACTGAGCTCACAGTTTAGAAACTCAGCTCTGAAGCCCAGCACACGTTACACAAGCACAAGCAGTGCAGAGCTTACCCGCTCCAGATCTTGCCGGAGATGAGTGAAGAGCTGCAGTCTTCTGAATAGAACATCCTGCTCTCGTTTGGCCAGATTATCCTCCTCATCCTTCTTTGGGGTAATCAATGGCTTATTAAAGTTGGCTTTTCTTTTCAGCTTCCAGTACTGGTAAAGGAATCCCACCAGGTCCTCAGGCAGCCGCAGTGCTCTAGCCACCTCCAGAGACTCGACGAAGGTATAGAACTCATCCTCCAGCTGCTGCAGCTTCTGCTTGCGGAGACTGACTCTGTGGGCTTCCTCCTGGTTTTGATCCATGCTGTGGAAAGGGTCCACGTGGGCAGGCAGAGAGCTGTCCTGAATCCCATTCCCATTTTCTTGACACAGGTGGTCACTGAAGGTCTCATCATCTGCCCCCTTGGTGGAGCTGTGCTTGGGGCAGTATGACTTAAATTTCACCTCATCGTTCTCTGCCAGTATGGTCTTCATCTCCAAGCCACGGTCAAACGCACAAGTGACGTGAAAGGCAGTTCTGCAGTTCTTCACTGAACACTGCAGAAATTAGATTAAAATTCAACAAATAGAAATTTAAGAAGCCACACTGCCCAAAACTATTTAAGCAGCCAGGACTGCTTTGAAAGAATCGATCCTGTAACCAGCCTCTGCTTCTAAGCTGCCTGTACTTTTCTGCTCTCTTTTAATTAGGTTAGCAATTTAGTGCTTTCAGGCCAGGCAACAGCCAACTGGCCCAGTGGGACAGGAGTGGTTAACCCCTCCCTAGCCCAATCCTTCTACTCAATAACCAGCAAATCCACATGAGTAGCATTCTTACCTTGACTGGAGCCACTTGCTGAGAACAGTGTTACACAAAGCAAAATATTCCCTCTTTGACTGTGTCAGTGTGAGATAGAGGAAAAAAACATCTCGCTGGCACCAGGTCAGTCTGATTCGTTTAATTAAAAGTCTTTCCAGCACTTGGACCCATGCTACCCGCAAAGCCTCAAGTGAATGGGTTCTTTTTTATCCATTGTCAAAAGTTTATATTGTCGAATATTAAGTCACTGTCAATCACTACTTCGCTTACTACAGCCTTCAACTCACATCCGGCAGAAGAGAATGAGAAGTTTTTTTTCTTATCATTCTTCTTCCTTTCTAACGAACTATGCGTTCACTAGAGTGATGGGCAGTTGTTCAGATGACTCAGCACTTCATTGCAGTTTTAAGAAACTTGCTCTTGCAAAATGCTGTCATAGCTATTACTAGTCATAAACTGAAAGGTTTAAACAAACAGACACACACACACACACACTTGTATCACCTCACACCTTTCCTGCATGCAAAACCAATTTGAGGTTGAAATGAATGTTACTGATGTGAACTGTGCTTAACTCAAGACATCTAACCTTGAAGAAAAATGCATTGTGCTAGGATGTTTATACAGTACTTTGTAAAGAAGCCAAATATCTTGCCCTGGGTTTTCCTGCCCAGGTTGACTCAGCAACCAGATGGCATATAAAAGGTACACTAAAGTGCAGAAGTTTCCAATGAACATTCTTTAATAAAAATAATCATATAGAAGGAATTAAAAAATCTTTTATCCCTTCCTCTGTTACTAACAAACAGAGCAAAAGCAGAACCAAACTGCACAAAAGCCAGGGTTTCTAAGCTGCTGCCATTAAGAATAACTAGCTCTTAGCGTGGCTGATGTTTTATTGGGAGGAAAGGTGCAATCCCGCATCACTGGAAGGAAACGTGAATTACCTGGGAGAATACTCAGCTTTGTTTTTGCCCAGCCTGGTGCATACCCACAGCTGCCTCCTTTTCTAGTTATCGTGAAGATGATCTCTCCCAGTTCAGCCAGGTAATGCTATTTCTTCATAGCACAGCAGCTGCTTTTTTTTGGAAGACATTCTTGTCTGCTGTTTTACATTTCACAACACAAAACTAAGTATTTCTCACTTTTAGCTTTAACAATGCCAAGATTTTTTACACAATTCCTTTGAGATGTCAAACAAAACTGGAATTATTCTTCCTTCCCCCATAATTTCAAACATTGAACTGTCTGAAGGGGGCATCACTGTGTGTGTCAGCACAAGGGAGAGGTGTTACAAGAAGAGCTGTGGGAGGACACCCCATTCCCTCACACACATCCCTGCATACAGTTGATCAGTGCTCAGCTTAAACTACTACAGTTACCCCTCTGAAGAGGTCTGGAGAATGGACAAAACAGTTTCTCTCAGTTACATAACAGCTGCCAAGAGAAAGGAGGCAGATCTGCAAGGAGGTATTGTATTTACAAATTTATATGCTGTAGACAGATTTATTTTTTCTACTTAAAATGCACTACTTCATACATTCCTTGAATGGAAACAGACTGATAGGCTTCACTGGAACTACTGCCACATTGCTGTTTTACAACTATTTCAGACATCATCATCAAATGACTCAGTGTAGAGGAAAAGGGAACACATCAGATTTTAAATACTTCCGTGTCATCAAAGCTGAGCTCAGTTGAGTATTAGAAGTCAGAACGATACTGTGGCACTGCTTCTATAGCAATACGAGCTGGGAAACTTACACAAACTTACACTCCATGTCGGTTGTTAATTTTTCTTGCAAACACCAAGAGCTCCAGAATCTACCCACAACCCATGGAGGAAATGGGACTCATTTCCTCAGCTTCTGGCTTACTTGAATCTTGGGGCAGACCACTAGAGCAATCAGTTTCTTTCATAGTGTTCAAAGACCTACCTATTATGTGACCAAATACTCTCCTCAGTAAATTAAAAGCTGGACCAACAATAAAACAAGTCCAGAAAAAAAGCAAAGACCTGTAGTTCCACTGCCTCCTCTGAAATACAAGGTGAGCGTAAAAATACTCTTAAACCCAACTATAATGAAAACCAAATCACTCCTACGTTCAGTACCTACAAATCACAAACTCAAAGCTACAACACACTAATGCAAGTAATTTGATCATCACAATAAAGATGTTCGCTTCCACTGACTTAAATAAATTCTAAAGGTGCTGAGCATGCCCAGATTGTAAGTGGTTGTAGATAATAAACTCCCACTGAAGTATCCAACTTGTCTTGGGAATCACTAAACAGAAACCAACAAGGGCTTCAGCACAGAAGCAATCTGCATTCAAGCTTCATTTTTGTATGTGATCCGTCACATAAACAGATTTTCTTCTCCTACTCGAAGTTCTACTTCAGTGTACTAATAAGCCTATCAGCATAACTACAGGTGAGAAGTCCTATGGGATGACTTGGTTATTTTGATTACAATTCTACTAGAAGGAAAGAGCACACTAACTTTCAAAAGCACTTTGTGCGCAATTAAGTTCACAGCAGCAAACATGAAATAAAATAAACCTGACTGTGGATACACACCACGCTTATCTCCTAAGAGACTACAAAACAGAGTCACTCATGCTATTCAATTACCTGTATAGAAGCACCGACTTTTTCATTACAAAGGCTGCACACCAATGCCCATCTACTGCTGGGAATGTGAGAAACCTTTGTAATGGGCTCCATTTTCTCCGGGCTTCCAATGCTCACCTAAGATTAAAAACAAACAAACAAAAACAGTAAGATGAAAAGCACAGAGTGATTATTATACCTTTAACTGAAAGGGGAAACAATCTCAAAGAAATCTCATATGCACACGTAAAAATAGCAGGTTCTAAGCTACTCAGTTTGTAAGGAACTAAAGTGTAATTCCTTTATTTAATATTAGTTCCTCACTGCATGAAAATAAGATTCAAAATGGACACCACCAATTTGAAGATATGGCACAGGATGAGTATTTTGATTATGAGAACCCATAGGAATTCTTATTGCCACATCTAAACTTGGCCTTCTTTCTCCCAACCCCAACATACAGTTCACAAACTGAAATGGTATCTGTGCACTTGTTTAACGAGCCTTGCCAGCAGTTATCCCTTCTGATGTCTAATTCTGATTGACAAAGGTTAATGTTATGACTTGCATTTCAGACGATGCATCATCCTGCCACATTTCACCTCTGATACCGTCTTGCCAAGAAGCACATTATATACATATGCTTATCACTGCAACGATGCACACGAGGCTGGATAATGTTTTCAACAGATTCTTCTCTCCCAGAATCAGCTTCTCTGAACACAGGCACTCCAGCAGATCAGCACCTACCTCTGGAATCCATAGAGCACAGCTCACATGAACCCACTTGGTGCCACTGCGGGTCGGCTTCATGGCACCACCCTTTTTGGGACACAGCAAGCACTTGGGCTGAACACCAAGAGCACAGGTCCTGCAGAGCCAGCTGCCTTCTGGCACCTTCAGGATACCGTAACAGGCCTGCACTCAGAATTACAGAAAAGAAAAAACAAGACAGAGAACACAACATGCATTTCAGTTACTTCTAAGCTGTTTACATGTACTCTTCAGTAACTCTCAAGATACTGTTTATGGAATTGATAACACCATAGGGACAATTGTTTGCAAAGAATCTCAGGACAGGTTAGCGCACTTAGCCAAATCACTCCTCTAACAGATCTTTCACTGACAGAAGAAGTCATGATCAGCTGTATAACAGAAGAATGTTGCCCACTCTTCAACTAGGAATTAATTCACCCCATCGAAGAGTGAGACAAATGCCAACAGACAGCTCTGCAAGCAGTAAGCCAGGATAAAGTCCAGTATCACACAGACTACACATAACAGCAAACGGGTCCTAGCTATTTCACAAGACAACAACTATCTTTTCAAGAGCACTACTGAGTGATAATGTTATTCCAAAGCACTGTTTCTTCCTTCTTATCCAGAGGGAAAAGTGGAGAAAGAGAAATAAGATCACTGTTGGTTTTCTTCCCTAAAAAAGACTGTCTTTAAGGAGACCTATATCTGATACTCTCAATTTTTAGATTTGACCTGATCACAGAATGAAGTGGAACTGTTAGAAGTCTAAAAACATCAACGTTACTCTCAAGACCACTTTTTAAAACAGCTTACAGCTTGTAGGTAAGATTTGTACCTTGGAGTTTTCTTAAAGCATTTCTTCACTGTTTGCACAAATATATACAAGTAACATACGCAAACAAGTGCCACTCTTGCTTGTAAGACAACACAGCTTTCCAAATACTGAATGACAAAGCAAATTCCTTAGAGTTTGAAGGAAGGACAAGCTGAAAAAAGGCATCTTTCCATAGTAAGAAGCAGCCAAGGTAACAGGTATGCTGGAATTGCATCTGCTACGCCATGCTCAAAAGGCTCCTTAAATGGCATAGTAAAAACAAAAGCTTGCTCATAATAGTTCTTCATTAGCTCACGTCAGTATGTTCTTCATTAAATTAAAATCACTCTTATAAATCCTACCTTTATATCCCTACTGACTGCATTCAAGTTCCTTTTTCCTTTTTTTTTTTTATTTTCAACTTCTCCCTGCTAAGGCCAATTTGCTGGTGCTATGGGTGCATTAGCCCAAGAAATGTGTAAAGATGTGGGGGCAAGAATAATCAACAGAAGCAATGAGGTGATAAAACACAACAATGCACATGTGAAAGCTTTGGGAAGGCCTGACCTTGTAGCCTCCTTGTCGTGTGTATACTGGAACAATACCATATTCTCTAACCCTCTTAGTATGATATTTTTCCAATTACACTTAACCATTTTCTTTCTCATTTCTGTCTTTTCAGATTTCATCCCATTGCTCAATTGAGAACCCTGCACCAGCTTAAAAGATCAGTGTCTGCCACTGGAAAGATCCAATCTATCCTCTTTAGCTGCTTGGTTATCCGTTTCTGTTACCATCCCTACACCTCCCTACAGTTCCCCAGCCACCGTACCTGGTGCACGCATATATTGCATTTGTCACAAAACACCATTTCGTTGCCATCTTCACCATCTGGAGACTGACACACATCACAGACAACGTCTTCATCATATTCGATCCCAAGCCCTTCTTCTGTTTCAATAGCATGATTCATGTTATCATAGCATCGTTGCTCAAACTCTTCTATGACCCTTTCCATTGTGTACTCATCCAGCTCAGGCATCCCTGGAAAACAGAACTGGTTATTTAAAGAGAACAACAAACCACAATGAATGACCACGCACAACTCCAGCTTCTGAGCAACAACTGAGTAGATGTAGTCCAGCTCCCCTTGATCCCAAATGACCGTATTTCATCTCTAGTCAGTCTTGCCCATTCTAGTGTTAAAAAACAAAATAGGAGTTCTGACTGAGCCAGGGCTTCTCCTCTGCCTTCTATTTCTCACTTGCCACGAGAGATAGATGTAATACTTTCAAAGATGGTAATACACCAAGCTTTACCACAAAAACATGACACCCAAACACATGTGAAACTGAGAAAGCTATGTTTGTAATAATACTCATTTTCCCCTTGCCAAGTCAGTTCAGATCAAGAATTTCCATGTTATTCAATCACTACAATGAAGCAAAGGCTTACGATGATATCCTGCTTTGTCCAGCTCCTAATGCCTGACATTCACTGTGACATACAGAAAATAACCTCATGATGTGAGCTTCAAGATGAAAACCCTTTCAGTTCTCCCTGTGAATAACTGAGCCAAAAAAAACCCCAAACTCCCTAGATCTCAGGGTGAAAAAGGAACACTCTACAGAAGTACATCCATTGCCCTTACAGACAGGTAAACCCTTGCAGCAGAGTTCAGCTTCCATCCTGGACTTATCTGTAGGGAAAACATCAGTGGGGTGCATCTGTTACTATGGGCTTCACGTACAGGTACAAATGTGCACGACAGAGAGCCCCTCTCGTTGGCTTCATCACAAATGCTATAGCACTCAGTTTCATACTCTGGTGGATCTCTGGTTTTGGCAAGAATAAGGTACATTATCTGTACTGGACAGAAGGATATCAATTACAAATTATACCAGTTATTTTCAAACTTGCTTTATAAGAAAAAAAAGGGGACTGCGGAGATTCATTGATGCTGTTTTCCTGAAGGTACCTGGAAAAGTAACCTAAGCTCTTAAATCAACTTTTTTATTATTTTATTCTTTAATTCTCCAAGTTCGGTGCCAAACCTGAACAGAGATGCAGAAAAAAGGCTTAGCTAAGAGATCAGGACAAGTGTGGCTCATTTGTTTCTTCCATAAGTGGGTTCAAAAAGGAGAGACTTACCAAAAGTTATACATGGTCAGTTTTGTGGTTTACCAGGTCTCGACCTACGCCACACATGGGTTCAAGCCACATTAACACGTGTGACTAACTATCAGGCAAAGCAGGCAACTGCCACAACACAAAAATCAGCAGTGTTCTACAACACATCCAAACCTTTTTCACCTGGCACTGGATCTTTTCCCTGTAAACAATACGGTGAAAGTTCTGTGCTGACTTGCAGACTCTTCAATTCTAGTGAAATCCACTCCAGAAACACACAGCTTTCCAATATGTGATTTTGTTCCTTCCCTGCACCTCCTTCCACACAACCTATACCATAGAGAGGGAATGTCTGCACCCCCTCATGACGCTTGCTCTTCTGGCTTCAAAACTGGAGCACGCAAAGCAAGGTTTGGGAGGTACCTCAAATAAATCACTACAAGAATTTCTTTCTGCTTCATATCCTGCATGATCAACTGGCCTAAGTTTGCTGTACCTCTTAAGACCGCTCGTCTACTTCCTTTGCAGTGAACATCTCTAACAGAGAAGGGATGTGTTAGCAGACAAAAATACATGTTAAATGCTACCTCGACTGCTAGTCTTGATAGCAAAATATAAACTTGGTGAGAATTACCCTGTGAAATATGAAGTATCATAGAAGACCATGTGGCCAGATTCCCATTTGGTCTAAGCAGATACAACTCAGTGGTAATGAAGACAAATATGTTAGAGCTTAATTACACCAGGATTGCAGCTACCTAAAGGTGATGACCTCTCTTCAGATCTCTTATCACCTCTTTCCACCACTGACTCCCTTCAGATTCTTCCTAAGTTTGCCAGCTTTAAGACAAAACATAAACCAAAACCAAACCCACACAAACACTCATTGCTCACCCATTTCTCTGAATTCTTCATTGGCAAGCTGCAGCCATGCTACATCCACATCACTGAGGTCATAGCGGCACACACTGTCAGCCAAGGTTCGAATGTCAACATAACCCAGCTCTGGGGGCTTCGAGCCTGAGGAAGAAATATACTTCCGGGGACGTGTAAATGTGACAGCTTTTGTTTCAGACACAATCCTAAAACAAAGAGACAAGCACACACTAGGTAAGTGGGGCTGCTGAAAGACCCGTTTGTGAAGAATTCAAAATGCCTCATCGTAAGCAGCTGACAATCAATAGCAATCTTCTAAGTGTATCTTGCACCACTGAGAAGGGAACAGACAACAGTACATACCATTTGTACAAAGGATTTGCAGTATTATGTGAAATCAACTGGAGTTGACTACAAATCCATTGCGTTACCCGAGCTATAAATGCAATGAATGACTGCAGGCCAGAACTCTGGCTACTCTTACCTAAAATTCATGCTCATTTAAAGCCAGAGTAGGCACTGTATTTATGCAGTAATGGTTGCCATATAAATGTGTTAAACTGTTTTAGGACTTGAAAATCCATCTGCTAACTATCAATCAACTACAAATAAATAAATGAACTTCCATGGTAGATGGCTTCTGGGTGTTTGGGATGTGTGTGTAGCTACAGCATCACCATCTTTTTGGAATTCACAAGAATTTTGCACAGAAAACTAGCAATTCACAACAGCTTTCCCTTCACTTACCCAAGCAGATTCAAGCTCTGGCATCCTGGGTCTGCACTTCCTCTTTCACAGTCACTAATCCTATGCTGCACCAAACCTTTTTGCACAAGTATTAGTTTCAGTGGCTACTGATCACCTCTCCTGAGGGTCTGGAGGCTCCAGTTAGCCAACAAAAATCCACAAAAGCATACCTGAGCTGCAGGCCAACTGAAATTTTGCTCCACAGCAAGTACTGGTTCAGGAAAGTACCTATAGTACCTAACTTACTTTACATCAGATTTTTGAAATACTGCAATTTCCCAAAGCCAGGAGCTGTGGGCAAAAACACAGTTTGTAAAGCACAGCAGTCACTCTCCCAGCAAGCTGAAGATTTACTTCCAAACTGACGACTCTGTCAGTTCAGCTACAGTTCCTCCCAGCAGAGGATGCTGCACCTTCAGTGAGTTAACTATGCATACTAAGAAGACTTCCTCATGCAGCGCTGTTATTGAGGACTTGTTCTGTGCTCCAGCTCTGCACTGGAGGAGATGGCAACACTGCACAGGCAGAGCTTTATGCTGAGAATAGTCTAAGCTCCACAGTAAGGAGGATGTCCTCCACTCTACTTTGCTCCCTTCCATCAGAAAGATGTCCTGACCTGCGATTGGAACATCTGCACATACAGGTCTCCGTGAACTCTGCTTAGTGCAGTCTCCTGCACAGCCCTAACTATTTCCCCCATCTAGTTTATTTCAGACAATAAAGCTGAGAAATCACAGATAAGAGCCAAATGCTGAATTCTGAGCTTCTTTGGTGCAAAGGGGATTTGTGGCAGAATGAGAACCTGAACGCTTCTGCCAAGCTAATGGCACTGCCAGGGCTATCACTGGTCACACTTCACCGTATTCAACTATTACAGGCTACTATATCTCACAGAGATTTTTTTTTCAAACTGGGTGCTGCTCACTGAATCTTTTGTACCACAAATTCCCTCCTGAGTACCTCTCTGCACTGAGATGACAAACCCTGGGCAGCACGCTGCACACACTGACCAGATGACACTGTAGAGGCACTGAAAAAATAAGCAAAGGTAATTTGGCCTTAAAACAGACTGCCTTCATATCTTAGTGGCAGAAAGAACTGAAAAACTTGTGACATACTACAAAGGGCATTTAAATGAATCTTCTGTCTGAGCACGTGCTTACACTGAAGCCCCACATGGACTTGCTTCGCTCACTACCCTGACCAAACTCTCTGTACTGTATCTTCCTTCTGTTCTACACCAGCTATTATTTGACTGCTGCTGATCCAATGTATAGCAACCACACCCCTTCCTCCCACAGCCAGGCACAGTACAGTTCCAGGACCCCGGCATTGCTAGGCAGGGCTTCCCAAGTATTTTGTATGAGGACCAACAGGATAATTCTCAGGCATCAGAAGGGCACTCTAAAGCAGGTATTCACCAACATCACTAAGACAAGACAGCTCAGCACCAAAAAAAATTAGCCGTGCCTTCGGTGCTGACAACAAACCTCTAAAAGCCCTCTTTTCTACTTCCCTTTCCAGAGCACACTCTCCGTTGGTCCGTCGCAGAGAATGGCTCTCTCCTAAGTGAGCACCTGGACCTGTCAGAGCCATCCAACTACCTCCACACATCTAGGGCAGACATAGGTTGGGGAACACCCAGGAAGGTCTCCTTTTAATAAAGCCCACTGGTCTCTTGGCCCTGGTGCGGGCTTGGAAAATTCTTCAAAGAGAATACAGCACTAATGTAAGCACACTTGCACCATGTGTCGACCTCTATTCAGGGAGCGGGTGAGGGGGAAAAGGGATGCTCCTGTGCCCTGAAGTATGCGGCAGATGGAAGAATTCTCAGTTCTCTCAGTGCCGAGCTCTCCTCGGAAGCCCAGGCTTCCTTCAGAAGGTAGAAGAAGGGGTCATCTCTCATGCAGAGAAGTTCTTCATTGTACAGACCTGGTGGGGCTGTGCAGCACTCTACATACAGGTTTCTGCAGAGAAGGCAGAAAGCACTACCAGATGTCCCTGTAGCTCCACTACTGCAATGCCAAAGCGGCCAGATACAGCCCTAATAGAAGTTGCAGTCCGTGAGATTTTTTTACTGTGTATCAGAGACTGTTCTGGCCCCGTTGACATTGGTGCATCATTTAATAACACCTCACCAGACTGGACTTGCTCAGAAATCCAGTTTGCTTAAGTGGTGATAATCCTTTCCTCACTTCTTCCAACTCTAACCCAAACTAAGGACAAAACAGACAGATGGGCTGCAAAATGCTTCTCCCCTTACAAGTGGACTGTTTCATTTGAAAAAAACATCATGTAAGTGTAACAAACAAGGGAAGGAAAATAAGGGTTTCTTGGACAAGTGCACGAAAATCTCACATTAACATACTGTTACACGCACAACAGCTAAAATGAACAACATTCTAAGTAAATAAAATGACAAAAAATAATTAAAATAACAAGAAAAAAAGCTGTACATGCTCTAGCCCTTAAATTTGGCTTGCCAGATACCTTGAAAAGAAACCTATGGCTTGGAAGCAAGCACAGGACACATTACACAAGAAATTACACACGATGCTGAGTGAGATCAAGCCCGGGATTAAAACTGCGAAGTATTTTTTAAGGCTCTGTCATCACCCTCCATCCTAACATCAGGCCAAAAATGATTCTCTGACTATAATATTTCAACACGTCGGCAGAAAAAGGCCAATTCTTGACTGCTATGACCATTCAAAAAGCTGAGACATGTTGCTTTTCCTAGCTAGGTAACGTGAAACAAAGCTCAAGAAGCCAAGACAACACAGACATAAGCTGCCAGCATAGATATGTATTGGTTTACATTCCTCCAAACTATACCTGGCTACTGGTTCTGGGATGGTCCCTGGGCTAACTGGCACCTGCACTCCCTTTTCCCACTCCTGCCTCCAGGGGTCTGCCAGCACATAGTATTCATCAGGGTTCAGCTGGAAGGAGTCATGTAACTTCATGGCAGTGATCAGGTCCGTTCTGAACACCTGCAAAGAGAGTGACCAAGAGAGAAAAATAGACACACTGACATTTGATATTTACACTCTATGATTCACAGCTCCAGGGTAACCATGGAGCACAGCATATCACAAGGTCACTGCATTAGTCAACTAACCCATCCCACTGCAGGACAGAAGTTTAGCTTCATTGCAAAGGAAGCGGTGGCAAAAGGTGCAAATGCTGACACAATGACTTGAACTACCTCCTCTGTGAGTCCTGATGCTCCCCCCACACTGGAAACACAATGCTGAATGATGCTACCCAACTTGACCTCCCTCTTTGCTACAATAAACACCACGTGAATCTTTAGCCTTACATCAGCATATAAGGAAGATTCAATTTTGCTCCAACTTTTCTTTTTTTAACCTTCTGGAGCTCTGACTAATCCAAAGGCATTCTAGAAATTCTCTGAGACAGAAATCAAGGCATGACTCTACTATGACCAGATACAAGAGGAAATTCTATCACAATGACGCTGTGCTGGTATTTCAAATACTAACCCAAGTGATAAACAAAATTAAGCCAAATTTGAATTCTGGTCATAGTTTGATGTTCAGCACACGTGCTCGTTATTCTGTCAGCTACAGACACCTCTGCACCAAAGCAGTCTTTTTACTTTGCCTTTGCAAAAGCATCTGCCTCTAAAACCAGCAGTGTCTTTGGCAATTTCTGGGTTAGCAGTCATCAGCAAGCAGTGGTGCTGTTTTCCACAGCCACAGAGTGAAATAAAAGAGATCAACTGCTGTGGCAGATACGCTGTGTTACCACTGTGGCAGCTTTACCCACAACTAGTTTGCCATTGCCTGTCAGCACTTCAGAAAGCAAGGAATGGTATCACAAGCTACAAGTCTGTACTTGTCTGTCCATCTTCCAGGATTCCCCACTCTGCTCTCCCTGCAAGGCAAGGCTGCTGTAAAGGACAGCAACAGCACTCAGCACTCCTTGCCTCCACAACGCTACAAATTTTTTACTATTGGGCATGGCGTTCAAAGGAAAGGATTAATAAGCAGCCAAGAGACAAAAATGAGCACCACTGGGACAAAAAGAAAGCAGGCATCTATCCAGTTCCATGCTGTGCAGTTATAAAAGGAAAGCACTCCTGGACTCTCGTACAGGGCTGCTAACAGAGCAAAGTGACAACCTCGTGGACCTCCAACCAGACCCAAACCAACGGCTGCTTTACATTAATTCCAGCCAGCTGCTGCATATGGCTGAGGAAGAGCCTCAGCTACATGGCATGCTAATTAGGTAGGCCTCCCAAGGACAGCAGCTTCTGTCATACACTAGTCACAACCCCGAAATCTCAACTTACACTTTTGGGCAAGTATTTTAGGGGAACACCACACTGACAGTCAGTCATACTTCTGAGACCATTTAGAAGTATGATTTGCCTTACAATACAGCCTATCTTAACACCTCTTTTCCTTCCCAATTCTCACATACTCCCCTCTATCGTTAAAAAAAATAATAGTAAACTCTCATTTTTCTCAGCATTTCCCTTGATACAGTCAAAACACTTGCCATCCTTAAAAGTAAAGAGTAATATTACTGTATGAAAGAAGAGGCAAGTGTAGGTAACGATATAAATTAATTGTTTAAAACACGTCCTACGAGGCTGCAATCAAGAAATGAAAAGTCATCTGCAAAGCTAACTGTCTCACGAAACAAGCGTGCACAGCTCGTCAGGGGATCCTGCACTTCAAAGTTATTTGAATTAATGCCATCAAATCTCAAAAGAAAACAAGACTAAAAAATCAAAAATGGCATTTAAAACTTGTTTAATCTGAGGGGCAAAGAAACGTGAGCGCTCAGATAAACCTCTCACAAAGCTCTCTCAAGAGATGCTAACGCAGTACTCACAGCCAAGAAACTCCTTCCCAGGCCAGTGGCCCTGTAACACCATTCTTTCTGCTCTAATTTCTCATGAAATCAGACTGCCTGGAGCAAAGCACAGCTTACTGAAGCACCCGGCTCTCAGCAGCACAGGACACTTCAAAGCTAAAGGGTGAAATCTTGGCCACACTGAAGTCAATGGGAATTTTGCCACCAACTTCAGTGCACCCTTGATTTCATCCAGGAGTTTAGCAAGCATCACATTTCTGCCAGCACTTACCATTAGAATAGTGTGCTGTGGTAAAGCAGGAGAGAGGGTGAAATGGCTGTGAAACTGTGCTAATACATGACAAAGTATATGAAAGAAGTATATGAAAATCCATCCAGGCTGAGAGTAAGAGAAAATGACACAAAACTTGAAAGGTAATGACAAGAAACACAAAGGAAAGGGAGAGGAGAAAATGGATTACAGACACACAATGCCAACAGCAAGATCTGTGGTTATCTTGTCAGCCTTTTGTGGATTAATTCTCAAAAGTGAGCCTAAAATTATGTACAAAAGTTAAATAAGGAAAGTAAGCCTACTGACAGCTCTGGTGAATTTACAGAGCTCTGCACATCCACAAAAATAAAAGCCGTTAACAGTCAGCAATCTGAAATATAAATAATAAAAGTAAAATAAAATTTTTTATTATTATTATTAATAATAATATAAAGATGGAAAGCGAATTAACACTGAGGAATGAATGGGATACTTGTCTGATATCCCCCCTCCTATATTTCACGACAGTGCTGTAGGGAGATTAACAGAGCACGTTTCTTAACACCAACCACTTGCTAATGAATCAAAAGTACTTGTTATCAGGAGAGTGAGTTGAATCAAGACACCTTTTATTCTAAATCTAACGCTTTCTTTGCAGCCTCTGCAGAGCTTGCTACGCAGTATTTGCCTGAAGATACCGAGATTCAGAACAAACTGAATCCCCTTTATGCTTACTAACTGTTGATCCACCCGAACAAGTTGAAAACCATTGACACCTCCCTTCATCTGACTTCCTCAAAGCACGATGGAAGACAGAAGTAACAGGAAGCAGATTTGACAAGCACGTTAACAAAGATCACATACCAAGACACAATGCCAACTATGAAATAAGTGCACCTAAGATAAACTCCCACTGCTCACAAGTCAAGCTATAATAAGTTCTGATGCTGAAAATACTAGAAGAAAGACTCTATAGCTATGTTCAACGGAAGTCAGACTGTCAAAATACGCTGACAGAAACTAATACTGGCAACTGAGCTCTGTCATCTCGTGGCTAGAAATATAAAGGTAGAGGAGGGGGCACTAGGTGTCACTTAAAAAGGAGCAAAGAGAAAGTAAAGTGCAACTTAAAAGACAAGGACCCATGACCAGAATGCATACACACATGGTATTTGGTAGATACAACAGAATGGCAATCATATTCCAGAAATACCTCAGAAGGTTTTCTGTCCTCTTGTCTGGAACATGAAGTCCTCCGATGTCGAGATCTGGAATGCTGGGACCAGGTGGACAGACCTACAATACAGAGAAGATCATCTGCAGATAGTGCTGCCAGTTTTCTCGCTTTCAGCGCGCCCGAGTAGGCCTATTTACTCCAGTAAGACCATATGAGAAAGGTAAGCTAGGTTTCTAGGACAAACCTGAAAAAGAAACTTTCAAAATGAACCAGAACACAGAAGCTGCTCAGTCGCCAACTGCTGTTGTTATTTCTCTGTTACACTGTCTCTGCTGATGTACATATTGGCTGCAATGTACTTACAGCCTTCCACCCAACATTTGAACACAGCCACCTAGTACCGTGCTTGCTTCTGAGCACCAATAAGCCTGCAGACAGTGGATAACACCTGATGAGGTGGTCTGTTCATAGTCTGAGATGTAACCTTGGAGTTCAGTGTACTCACGTTCTAATTACCTACACTGCTTATCCAGTTTTTACTGGAGGAGGACTTCTCAAAATGAAGGATACTGATGTGCCAAGTCAGTGCAGCACCAAAACAAGCTGATCTCTCTCCTTCTAAGCCAATCCTCTCAGGGTGGTTGGATGATTTTTGTCTGTGAAATTATTCACTACATTTCAAACAAATTATACCTTTTTGCCTTGACATTTTGTGACAGTCTCTGTCAGCCTTCACAAATATTTTAACAGGAGGAAAGGAAAAAGAGAAAGGAAGAAACTACACTCCATTGCCAAAGCAGACACAAGAGTGTATTTGTAACTGTGCAAATCAACTCATTGTAACTTAGCAAAATTTATAGGTATGGCCGGTATTTTCCACTGCCAATTACACAGCAGTAACAAAAAAAAAATAAAGCCAATAAATCCTTCTTGAGTGAAGAAATTTAGGACTTGTATCAATGCCTACTATGAGTGAGGAGCTAGCAACTACATGGGGAACTCTGAACTTGGCAACTCTGGGTATTAACAACAGACAAATAGAGCAGAATCAATTCAAAAGCCTTCCTACAGCGTTGATCTCCTCTCTGCCTGTGCACAGAAACTCTCGGAGCAAGAGGTTAAGTTTGCAATTCATAAAAGTAACATCACATCACCCTGCCAAATCCTCCAAGGGATCAGCAACACCTCTTCAAAAGACAGACAGCACAGGATGGGATAAGTTCACTGTTAAAAATACAAATGCTGTTTTCAAAGTCGAGTGGCTGTCCAAAACTTGCATTTGAAAGACACCACTACATAATGAGAAGAATGCATTTCGCTGTAGTTGTGCTTTTGTCATCCGTCTCCAGTCAGAAACACATTAAAGAACCTGCCCCATTCAAGCCCACTCCAAAGCAGAGCACGGAATTTGCATACTGGTCAAAATTGAATCAGCAACCCGATATAAAACCTTACTTTCTGAGCTCAGAAGGCACACACAAAATTGTTTAGCTAAACGTTAGTATTTCAATACAAAAGCTGATGGTTTGAAAGGTTTTGAAGTGCCATAAACACTTTTCCTAAGTGTCTCTGTTTAACAGCTATTAAAACAAGAAACTTCAGCACCTTAATTCCCAAGTAATGACACAGCACCTTCGTGCCATACAGGAACTACAACGGTGAGAAGTAAAAATAATCGTTACAGCAATAGCCATCTCTACTTCTTTACCAAGTCACCTGATGACACACATCAAAACAGAATCTTAGATGTGTCTTTCTGATTTCTGACACAATACACGTGGGTTAGAGCACTGGATTTATTAATTATCACATGCAACGCCAAGAGTCAAATCTTACCACTTGTGCCTTTATAGAACTTGCACGCATTTGGTTGTTGTTGGTTTTGGGGTTTCTTTTTAAAGCTACATGAAAGCACAGCACATAAAATTTCCATATGTAAGAGACAATTTAGATGCAGCCAGTCTTCCTCAGGACATTTACTGAAATGAGTTTTTTTTCCACATCAACTAACTTCCTACACTTGAGGAAGGGAAGGAAGTGTTGTTTTTTGTGTTTTTTTTCCACACTGTTCTGCAACAACTGCTTCTTTAAACAAAACACTGGTGAATGCACAGAGAAAATCTAGTATGTTAGCAACTTACTATTGCATTTTTTGAGCAGTGTAAACTGATCATACATAATACTATGAAGAAAAGGTGGAAGAATTTCTCATGGGACTGAAACTTTACTGCTGGCTGAACCCCGTAACTGTAGCTAACAGGCAACCTTTGGCAAGGGCTTCACTTCAATAGAGAAAACATTTACGCACTGAATAAACAAAACTGAGCTATAAGGCATACATTCACGGATTCACGTAACTACCAGTGGACAAAAAAAGCACACAAAATTAAAGGAGCCAGTCAAATCATAGAAATGTTCAGCCTGTAACAGAATGAAACTTAACTACTTATGGAATCTTGAAGAAAAGCTTCAGCTCTGCTTCTGCTACGCTTAAAAGCAAAATATCAACGCCCTTTGCAGTGTCAAGACCCATCAGTGGACTACCCACAGCTGCTTTCATCAAGGAGCAACGCACCCACACCAAATGTAGCCACAGAAGTGCAGGAAAAAAATGCAGGATGCAATCTGTCTTTTAAGTGTATTTGCATATTCTGGTACGTAACCCAAAAGAGGGACCTCACTGCAATGAAAAGTTAACGGGCAATTACTGCTACTTCAGTGATTAATGATCTGATATTTGTGTCTACGTACATGAAGTAAGAACCATTCCTGGACTGTGTGGAAGGAAGAATTTGCTGTGGTCAAAACTCAGGATTCAGAACAGCTCTTCTGTACTACAGAAGCACATTAACTTAATTGAGTATTTTAGAAAGATTCCAGATGCTTTTCAGCAAGTTTATCCTCGTGCAGTTAATAGAAAGAAGTGAATATTATTCATCAACAGTTTTCTGAACTCTAGGATCACCAAGACTAGAAAAACAACTAAGGCTCCCAAAACCCTGTGTTAGGGGAAAAAAAAAAAAACAGTAACAGAAGCCATAAAAGAAGTCTGAATTGCTGGAATTTCGAAGATGTAAAACCTTGGTAAGGTAACAGCATACCTCATGGGGAAAATGAGTTCTACAGCACATGGAAGATGAATGAGATGTCACAGAGAACCAACGCCCGGTGAATGTGAAGGATACTCAACCACAAAGCACA
Source organism: Cyrtonyx montezumae (assembly GCF_038088225.1). Taxonomy (NCBI): domain Eukaryota; kingdom Metazoa; phylum Chordata; class Aves; order Galliformes; family Odontophoridae; genus Cyrtonyx; species Cyrtonyx montezumae. The sequence goes on along the minus strand of NW_027071936.1, from coordinate 13,960,280 downwards.
GAGCTGAACGAATGTATCCAAATGATGCAATGCTATCACCATCAGAAATCAAGTGCAAAAGCTATCTTATTAAGTGTCTATCCTTAAATGTGATTGGGAAAGTTAAGGAGGAACATAGCCTAGCTAGCATCACCGCTCCAGGAGATACACCAAGACCATTTCGATTCTGTTAGCTAACATCTTTTTCAGAAGGCTTAAGTGTTCATAGCTATTCTCATTACTGAAAATAAAGAGCCTTACACCCCTAAACAAGGCTCCATTTTCCTACCACTTTTTATACACTTAAAGAAAAACAAACAAACAAAAAAAACCCCTCCCAAACCCACAAACAATTTAATGAGACACAACTCACAGCAAGAGAGGCAAAGCTCTAACACACTGATGGCACAAGAAAAGAGACTACTAGGGTATTACAGACAACTTACACTGTAAAACCTCTGCTTTTATAATACCACTACAGGGTGTATAAAACACACATCTCCTGACGGTAAAAGAAAGCAATCAAGGAGTGTGAATGCTTCAGTATTTGTGAAGAGCACGCAGTTCCCAAAAGGGAAAAAAAGGAAAAAAGAGACATCAATTCTAACTGTATCAATTTGTTAAATGATATGTCAAAAACGTTGTGAGTCCAAGTAAGACCATCAAACCAGAAAATTCATTGGAACTAATAAAACAATTCTAACACCCTCGGGGAATTCTAGCCCACAACTAATACACAACTCAGCATGAGCCAAGAAGGCTTAGCTATTATGTATCATGCACAAGGCTGTTGTAAAGCCACCTGCAAAGCACCCAGCTGTGCCCCTGTAGAATTACCTGCTGCCGCAGCTTCTCATCACTTCAAAGATTCAGATCACCCTGTGCCTGAAAGCACATTTCCCACTGTAAATACTCTCCTGCTCCACCATTACACCAGACAGCACAGCAGAGCAAAACACCTCCGGGGTGGATGCATGTCTGGCTGTCGCTTCTGCTTAACACTGACATTTCCAGACGCCTCTACCCCTGCTCAGCTCACTCCGGGACAAACTAGGCACTGCTGCCAACTGTCAGACAGAGCTGCAGTCTGAAGAGAAAATATAGATGCTCAAAGCCTCCTCAATTAGTGCCTGGTCCACAGCTGCTTACAGGAAGGCTTCATGTCATTTAGACATAACTCCACATGTCTAGATCTGAATTTCAGCTCAAAACAAAACAAAACAAAAAAACCCAACCAAAAAAAAAAAAAAAAAAACAACCCACAAACAGACTGATAACAGTTTTCCATTATAATGGGTATAGGAAGTGAACATATCTTCAGATCTTATCATTGAGAACGCCTAACATAGACAAACTCCACCCAAGACATCATTTCATCAAGCCAAATCCCCCTTCTCACGTTTCTCTTGCTGGAGGACTGGCCCACCCACTGTCCTTATCTTTATAGATAATAGTATACCATTATGCAATAATCACATTCAAGATCAAAACAGGAAAAGCAACTGCCTTTTCCTTGTTACAACAGAAAAACTAACGTTATTTGACAACTATCCAATTGCAGGTGCTGAATGGTGCATGGATCCACTTGTGCTTTACACCACCACTGCTCAATAGCTCAGTGCCTGGCGCGCACAGCGAGCTGCCTTAGCACCATACAGCCACAGCAGCTCAACACAAGTTCCCTTCTGTCATCGCTTTTCTCAGTGGCACCTATAGTTTCATAACATCAAAGGATACGTGTGATCACAGAGAGACACACCACCGTCCTAAAAGCCCATCTTACTTTTACTTTTTTAAATCGCCGTTTCTAAGTGCCCCTTGCCCAAGGCTTCCCATTACAGCTTCGTTCTACCCACGGGAGAACACGAACTTAGCCCATTTTGCTACAGATTACTGAAGTCCATTTCCGCACCTCCCAGGGTAGTGTTCACAGGCTGACAACATTATGTTGCTGAAATTTACAATTCAAGTGGAGTTCAGTACACTCACTATTAGCAGTCTTGTAAAGAAACACGTTCCTCTCCAAAAAGGACAATGATAACGATGTGATGATGTGATGTCCCCTCCTCAGAAACGAAAGCCCATCAGCCCAGCTAAGGCTTTCAAATCACTCTGAAAGAACGCACAGAAGCGTAACTCCATCACAAACCAGCCTATCCCAGCAAGCCTAGTCTTTAACTAAGAATCAAGTTCTGACCCCTTGTCATCACTCCAAAAGCCACAGCACTCTTTTACATTGCTGCGTTCAAATCCAAGCATTCCAACTGCACTACATCCATTGCTTAAACACCATCCCTCATCTAGTAGAAAAAGAAATCTCTGAGAGCATACTGCAATATCCAGGGACTGACTGCAGCACTGAAGTGCACAACTTTCAAGGACATCTTCTGCCCATTGCTTCAAATACGCTATTTTGGTCTTGTGTCTAAATGTAGATGTCCGATTTTAAGGGGACACAGCTGAACAATGTGAAGCACTACTTCGACTGAGGGACGTAAGCTGTACACTTTTGGTGGTTTTAAGTTTATACCTAACATATAGGAAAGAATCAAGTCAGAGGACAAAAAAAAAAAAAAGGTAACGCAAAAACCAGGGTTCTTGAAGCTGTAAGGTTTTAAAATACTGTGAATAATACATACCTTCCCCTCACCCCCCAATGAAACACATAAGAAAACGCATACACTCTAAGGACAGCAGCCATGCTGGTAAGCTTTCTTCTATTTTAATATATTTCACTCCTAAATATTAACAATTTATTCTTCTCATCTCAGAAAAGTAGAGCACCTTTTTCTTCCTCTGAAGAACTACAGATGTGCTTAAATCTTCAGCATAATACATTCCTAGCGCTTGAGGTGTGAGGTCTGTTTTCAGATCCCTCTGCAGTCACAAGGCAGAAAACAGGCTCTCTATGTTTATTTACTTTTGAAAATGGATAGCATGATTAGTAGCACAGTTCCTATTACCATATAAATATTAAGGCTCCCGAGTTCAATAAAATAAAACATGTATTCCTTCACGGCAAAACATTTTCCCAGCAGCACTATTCCACCCCAAACAAGCATCACTGTTCAGGTTCCTTCAACAATACACACCAAGTGATGCCTGTGATGAATTCAAGATGCCCGATCTCACCATCTACTAAAGCATAGTATGAAAACCCAATTTCAGCACTGAAAAAATCCAACTTCTGTGTCCCAGTCCTCACCTCACAAGATGAGGGAGCACAGTGCATAACTTTAAACCAAAAAACTATTGAATTCCATGTGAAGAAGAAACTGTAGGGAGGTCAAGAGGTGCTACTGACTGAAGGGAAGCAGACTTCTGGCAACATGATTCCAACTAAGTGTTGATTAAAACTGTAACTTCTCAATTAGAAGGCAGCTGTTGGAAGCACACACAATAGTCTATTTAAATGTTTTCTATCTGTGGGATCTCAAAGAAAGAAAAATGGCTAGCAAAATATTTAAGGTTTTCAAACTAGTTGTACAGAAATGTTTACCTTTAATTTTTTGAGGCAAAAAAAAATTACTTACCCTCCACAATATTGATAGTAGCACAGTGAATCAGAAATACTACTGACAAAGTAGTAATAAATAACCATACAGAAATGAATATAGCAAGACTGATCAGTCATTCTACTTAAAGGTAAAACCCATAAGGCAAAAGCCTTAAAGGTCAAATATGTACAGAGATGATCAAATTCCTAAAACAGAAGTGGAGGAAAAGGACCCAAGTGTCAGAAATTGCTCTCATGACAGCATGAAAGACGAGAAAACTCAAAGACACTGTCTCTACAATAAGTGTCATCTCCTGGTAACATTCCTTTACCATTCCTTCTGATTACTAACTTAACTGTTTTTTCCACAGGTGTATAGTAACAGAATGAACATGCATGAACCTGCAACTGAATTTGCCCAGAAAACAACAATAAAAAGGCAAAGAACAGCATTAGGCAAGGGAAAAAAAAATTAAAAAAAGAGGAGTAATGAAATAGAAGTTGTGTATTACTTGCTTTATTAGTTCTGACAGTATGTGAAAGTACTTCTAAAATTTCACTGGTTTTCAGCAAATAATTTATTCAAGAAGCAGTTACTCCCATTTTATTGAGGCTTTAAATTATAAAGGGGAGAAAGAAAAACCTTGCCCTTATCTCATTTTCTTAGATCTTGATCGATGAACAGATGAAAATACAGGTTTGTTGGTTCTTGGTTTTACTGTAGTTCTTTAAGACAACAGCTTCTATGCTTTCTAAATCCAACTATTTCAGACAGAGCTTTATTTACGACATTTATATAAGAAAAGACATTACAAACAAGTACTACAATCGCTAACAGATCAGTCAACTATATTTATTTCAGAATTTCAACTCTAAAATTAACAAATATGAGATCAAGTAAATAAAGTGTGAAAAACTAAGCGCACAAAGGGAGATCAAAGACTAAAAACAGAGTGAAAACAAATATTATTATCAAAACGTAGCACTTGCTGTTGTAAGTGTAAGGTTGTAAGGGAGGGATTGAGAAAACAGAAGAGCAAAACTCAAACAATCAGCATCAATTTGTTGCTACTTGTCTATTTTACAAGTAGTAATGTATCCTTCTTTGGGTGAAGTACACTTTTTTTCCCCCCCCACAGAAACATACCAATTTACACTATTTTTTTTTTTACCTAACTCCGAGCAAATATTCTTAGCGAGAAAAAACAATGTTTTCGTTAAGTCTCTCAACCACAGACAGTCCTGCAAAACCAGGCTAAATCCCACCCAACTTTAACAGGTAATCCTTCTTTGGATGAGCTCCTAATCAACTTGCTAGTTTTCACCTCTCCTTCAGTCCTTTTTACCACTCCTTCATTTCAGCTATAGTTTGTGTAAAGTTGGTGTAAGCCACTCATCTGACCCTACGTGCTGTCTGAGCAGCCCTTCCACACAGCACAGATGCTCCTTGGAAACACATGCAACTGATGAAGTCACCCGTTGGGGGCCACAGTGGAGGGCTACGTCTTCAGACTATTTAGAAGACTATTTTTATTCTTCAAAAGCACCTGGAAAAATCTTCCATCGTCTTCCTTGATTTTTTCCACAGAAGACTCAAAGCTAAGTTCAAAATGTGAAGATGTGCAGCCAGATAAGTCAAATTAATACCAGGAAAATAGCTCCGACAACTGGCTAAGCAGCTCTACAGTCAACTACAATGACCTTGTTTGTTTGGGCAAATAGAACACCTTGGCACATCTGCACATTTCCCAAACCGTCCCTGGAATCCAAACATGAGCGAGGTCACACAGAGCTCAGTGGTAATGTAACCCATCTAGAAATAGTTGTTTTTTGTGTTGGCAAACCATGAATCCAAAACAGTGATGCACTGAACTCCAATCGTTGTAAGTTACGCATCAAGTAAAAATCTTCAATGGAAGCAAAACATTTTCACGTACCAGCTGTCCTGACTGCTCAAGTCTGCAGCAACACACCTTTCAACTGCCTAAAAGAGTACCTGAGAACGCAGAAGCAAACTTGCACTGAATACTGACACGTGGACAAAATTAGCACACGTCACTAAGCAAGTTCTGTCCTTGCAATGATATATTATGCTGACGGCATCTGAAGACACAAAAAGAGAAACAAAAGACCAACTTGTCCTGTTTTACCTTATTAATTCACACTGGGCAGTCAATACAGCAGGGGGGATCCCGAATCTACATCCACCTGTGCTCAGAATGATCAGAGTTCAAAACTGGTTCCTCCCACATGCATTTTCACCAGATCAACCAATATGCAAAGTGCCTCTGCCACATAAAACTGCGTTAAAATGCGTTTTCAAACTCATTACCTACTGCACTCTACAACAAAGGAGCACTTACTGCCATTGTCATCAGAATTCTCACTGCTGCTAGGAAGCCGACGTCGTTTCATGATCTCCACGGGAAACAGCAGGCAGCCTGCAAAGAACGAGACAGCACTTAACTCAAGATAATAATACACAGTCATCAAGTTGTGTTTCTGATAACATCTGAGGATTTACAACACGTAAGGGAAAACAAACAACTTTAAACAGCATCTGAAATACGAGCAGTGAATATCTCAAAGGTGCTTCATTAGGTAATTACCCTATGAGGAGGTGAAAAAAACAGGAGGATATAATGACAAGCCCACCAACACTTCCATCCCTAAACAGAAGCATATTTGTTTCTCCAAGGTTGAACACCACTCAGTATCTGCAGCAAATTAATTTAACTAGCACCACCCATTCTGACACTACATTTGCAATACAGTAACATTTTAACCTCTTCAGTAAATATTTACTTTGGCTAATATGCCTTTGGAACAATTTTATTCCTATGTTAAGTGCTAGATTTACAAAGCCAAAGATTAAAGTCTTCCCCTTGCATGAAAAAATAAGAAACATCAGCAGTAGCAAGCCAAGCTTTCCCAGACTGACCACACATGCGTCAAATATGCCCCAGAAGGTACCACCTCTAAGGTCAGTTACTTCTTCCTGCAGGCACAAGTCTACCTGCTTGACTACACACTAACTGCTTTTCAAGAATCACACCATAGCACAGCCCCTCCAAGCTTCAAAGTTGGTGAATTCTAGCAACGCTGAGCTCAACTGCACACGAACCAGTGATGGAAAGGCAAAATGCTCTTCATGTTTTTATTGGCTACTCAAAAGGTAGCTGTCATTCTGCGTGCATTCCTTGCACAAGGGAAGTAAATTCATGAAAAAACAAACAAACAACACCAGGAAGCTGTGAATAGCCCGGCAGCATAATATGTAAAAGCTTGTTAAAAGGAGTAAGCTGAAAAGCAGAAAAACACGACAACAAGTGCAGAAAGGCATATCTACTTTAAGTTAAACTGACAAGGACTTTAGATGGCACATCAAATCCCTTCAGCCTTTGCCTGCCACGTATCAATTGTGCTATCAACAAGGTCCGAGCGTCCTGCTAGCAGCAAAGCCCTTGCCCGTGCCCTCAAGGTGCAGGCTTGAAAATCAGATGCTGAAACACTTTTGCTTCTAGGTGCGTGCAGAAAACCAAACCTCTTCATCTCCACAAGAGCTGGAATTTCCCAGAAACCTTTCAGCAAAGGTCTTCTCACTGACCACTTCAGGAGGTTGTTAACCACTTCTACTTTGTTCAGTGAGAAATGACTCATGGTAGTAAACTCCAGGAGAAGCCTTTCAACTCTTAAGAGTCATTCTCAAAGTAGGGAGAAGAAAAAACTAATCAAAGCCTGACACTACTTCCAACTTCCTGAAAAAGCAAAAATTTATCTTCTCTTCAGAAAGGGACTCACACAGAAGTAAACATTTTTGAGACAGGATACACTTGTTCATCTCCAGGAAAACATAACCTAATTTGAGACTCTACAGTTAAGAGTAAATTCCAGTTTGCTTTAAGAGCACAAGCACTGTAAGATTTCCTCCTTTTTGATATTATACAAAATTCAACTGAAAAGCTGGTGAATATTTCACCAAGATCTGTCGTCACAACCATGTAAAAGTTGACATGTAACTTCAGATGGCAGAAAATGAAGAATCATTAATGACAACCTCTTACAGTAAAGAACTCAGCACAGAACAAGGGCTTTGGAGCAGACCAGAATTTTCTGTGTACGACAAGCAGAAAGGTGACCAATGAATAAACACACACGCCAGTGCAGAACATCACAATCATCAAAGAAATCTGGCGTAAATGGACTAGTTCCAGAGTTCCAGACTCACACAGTCACTCAGGAAATACTGGAAAGCAATACTCAGATCCAGAATGGGCTAAGACAGAACTAGCAGCTATTAGGCCAGAACTCAGCTCCTTAAGACACTTCTTCTAACAGTATACATACTTTTCTTGTAATTTAAAGGAGTATGAATATAACCAATCTAAAAAAGCATACTCAGTAGATGTGGAAATACCTCCTATAAACAAACAAAAAAGAAGATAAGGACTAAATTAAAAACAAACACTAGACTATCTCAGAAATGCAACTAGTAGATTCCTTGTCACTTCTTGATTCATTTCAGCATGGTCTGAAAAGTAAGCAGTGATTTTGCAGTAAAGCAAAATAACCTTGTGTATACACACGGAGGAAACACTCACAGCCTTGAGATGAACACGGACATCTGAAATTCCGCCCCTCTGCACATTCTCACACAAGTATATTCTGACTTCATCCTCCCCTAACTCCATACTTAGCAAATTCATGAACTAAGGGATGTCCAGAAGCTGTTCCTTTCTACTAAATAAATATTATAAATAAATAAACTAATAAAAATTTAAAAAAAAAAAAAAACACATCAGCAAACGATGCTGCTTTTTTCGTCCCCCACTGCTGCTTAAAGGTAAGAATGGTATTCACACACCCCTGGCAAACTCTCCAGATTAGCTAGCTATTCTCCAGCAGTTCTCCAGCAGTCAGAAGCACAGAAGCCACTTCTCTGGAGTACGGAGCATTCAGTAAGACAGGTTCATTTACCTGTCCACCCTAAGGCAGGTTTCTAAAGATGGCTTTACTGAAAAGCCTACATTCTCAAATTTAACATTAAAAGGAAATGCACAATTCAGTGAAGTTTGTGTGAAACTCTTTTACAGATGTATACAAAAGGAGAGTTGAAATCCACAGATCTTGCTTTCCTACTTTCAAACCTCGTTGAGTTTTCAGGGAGCTACACGACCGATGGAAAAGCAGCACTTGGCTGCTTTGAGCAACTGTCAAACCCCTAAATGTTCTGTCATTAAAAGTAATAGAGCAGTTTTAGACTCCTAAAATAATGTCAAACTGTTCCTTTTAAAGATCAAGCACCTGATATTCAAAGCCAGAACAGAATACATCGTCTACAGGTATAGCTAGAACAGCTACTAAGAACAACCCACACACATGGAAACACCACTTCTCCTGTGGTACCACACACAGTCCCTCTGCCCCAAACATGACAGACTTAACAGGGACCTCACAGTCACACAAAAACTGCACCAAGGATATAACCACGGACTACTGGTGGCGAGGTGCAGATCGATGGTGCAGGATTTCTCTGCCCAGACATAAGCACTTTGAACACTGAGAGGATACTGGAAGTTCGTGTAACTTGAAAAAAAAATAAAACTATCCCACAAAGAATTACTTTGATATCTGCAACCAACAGTGAAGGGATTTTTATTCTTTAAAAGGCAGAAAGTCAGGCTTTCCAATCCAACTGCTTATCTTGTTCTCCTTCCCAGCCTGGGATTTCACTGCTACCTTTATCTGGAATTCCCACCCCTTCCAATCACAAAGAAGTTGGTATTTCTCACATGACTGTATTTGGACACACAATCAGTATATTCAGGGGCAGACATAATGCATCTAATTCACCTCTGACCTCATTAAAACACATACCTGCTATGCAATTAGGCCTGTCATACCAACCAGTCTGAAATAAAGGTGGGCCCACCAAGACTGACTGTACCACAACGATACAACTCTGCTGCGATCAGCACACACGTAAGCAAAGCAAATTCACACGTAAGCACAATAACACAAAAAGAGAAAAACATTTAAACTGAGCTTTGAGACTCATTCCGATAAGAAGTAAAAACAATGCAACGGGGCAGAGGGAAACCACGCAGGTTACTGAGCTCAACTGCAAGCAACTGAAGGCAGCCACCTAACTGCTGAACCATAGTGGAGCTCCCACAAAGCACTGGCTGCACCCACAAGTGCCACAGAACCACTTCCCGCTCCCCTCACGCTTCTCCAAAGCAGCCAACCAAGCAGTGTCCCTGAATGCTCCACTAACACACCGACTGTTGTTCCTCTCAAACACATACACCAGCCCAAGAAGGGCATTTGCCCATATATTGTTTAACCATGGAGGAATCCCAATGCTCGTGAGCTACAAAGCCCAGCAGCCCAAACACAACGAAGTCTGCCCATCACCTACACATCAAGCACTCGCCAAGCTCCCAGTTACACCCTCGTCTAACTACAGTCCCTAGAAACTCACTAATTCCAGCAGCATAAGCAATAGCAGCTCTGGGAAGTAGTTTCACAGAAGCAACTGGGTGCTTGCTGTCATTCTAAGTAACAGAGAAGCCCCCAGGTGACTATATCTGCTCTGATTCTACCTTAACTTACTGCACTGAGGCAACAAGGGAGCAGACCTGGCGCAGCTTACAACAGCACTTGCATAGCACGACAACGCAAGGTTTTGATTCACACGTGAGGCCGGTTTTGATTAGAATTTATAGATTAGAATCTTACTAAATTCCATATAACAATTCAGCCTCACTTTTTCGAAAGACCCTTGTTGCTTCACTTGAAGGACACAGCTTCAGGGATGAGGCCATATGGCTGACAGGCAACCTGCAGTGGGAAGCTTTATCCACCCTACGCCATCACGCTAGCTCTGATACGCCATCACGCTAGCTCTGAGTGCTGAGCTCTGGGTTCTGCTCATCGACAGGGCGAACAGCAAACACACAAATCTAACTTCGGAGCTGACGCTGCAGAATTGATACTCAGATCACCATAAGGACAAGATTACATTGACACAAATGTTTCTTCTGGCCACTTCATTTTGGACAGAGCCTTTATTTCAGGACACCTGTAAAACGCTGTGCGAATGAAATGACTAAAGGATAATCCCAAAACAAGGTCAAACACACTGTGGATATACACGTGGTAGCAGAGGTGAGGATGAACATCTCACTCTATACAAACTTAGGGGTTGCTAAGATAACAAGCATTGCTGCTGACTTTACAGGAGTACACAATCCAGCACGGTGATGTACAGCAGCAAACAACACAGCGCTGCTTCTTTCCTACCCTACAGGAGACTGAAACACCCAGCAAGCAACAGAAGCTGTACTGGACAGCAACACCAAAATCCTTCCTCTTCCTCTTTTTGAGGCACACTTATGTCTATTAAGTTGCACAGACACAAAATGCAAATCCTTTATGCTAGCTTCCTCAGAGCAGAAAGCCAGACAGTATCCCATAAAAAGGCAGGTGAGCACACATGTACGTATACTCACATACTGTGTAAATATAATTGTTCTGCACTGCTACTAAGCAGTTATGGTACCATACACTTTGTCATTCCTTAAGCGTACAAGATGTCAAGCGTGTCACAGACTTCGTAATGCTAGTAATGAAACAAACTGATTTTTCACAATAACTGTATTAGAAAAAGTCTTCTTCCGCAGGTCAAAGGCTTTCTGCAGTGAAGTTCTTACTAGAGTACCTTCAGGGAATAAACTTCCTACGTGGAGGTTTAGATTCAAACCGTGTCAGACAATTAACTGAAACCGTGTTAACAGGTGTCAGCGTGACAAACTGCAACAAGCAACTGCAGAGACAGGATGGGAAGAAAGCACAATTACGGCAGATGCGCACAATGAAGACAAACTGCAAACTGGCTTCTCCTAAAAGCAACGCACTAACTTTTAGAAATCAAGACCTAACTACGTATCTAGTACACAAGAGATCACTTCAGAACACTCATCGTGCACATGGAAGTATAACACAGTCTTAACCCACATCTGGCACAAGAAAAAAAACCAGCTGTTTTCTTCTGGGCACAGTTACACCAAAAATACTATAAACTATTCCAACCCACATAAAACTTGGTAACTCCTCTTTAGCACCAATAAAAGCTTTGAAAGCGACATTCTGTAGTCACAAAGAAGAGTTCACATTCCAACAAGTGAAATACCACAGTGCTGTGCAGCACATCCCACAGCACAGAAAGCCCAAGACCCCAGATTTGGAGAGCAAGCTCTCAGGGTCCCACTGAACAAAGGCAGTATGTTTCCAGGCCAGGAGCACTCTTCACCAACTGCAGCACCCCTAGTCCAACCCCAATGAGGAAAAGCATGAGCTCACGCTCACCTAAAACACCTAAGACTCACGTGCTCATTGGTATACCTGTACAAAGCTGGTTCCTAATAACTATTACCAAGTTGCACAAGTGGAAGTGACTGCCCAAAGTCCTGGCAAACTGGGCTCTGGGAGTGCACCCAGCCCACCCTACAGCCACCATGGTCCAGCCCTCCCATCAAAGAGCTGTCAGCCTGGACAACCCCACTGGAACCAGCAGCATCAAGCAGCAGGACGAACTGCTGGGAGAAAGCATTGAGAGGAAACACCGTGCGTTTTCTTATGCGAACTGGGAATTGAAACCAGAGAAGCAAGAAGGGAAATGTGCAGCTGTGAAGGGAAAAGAGGTTTATTATTTTATTTTCAACATGTGTATTTCACACAGCTCAAAAGCAGCAAGCAAGCGGTGTCCGCAGCCAGAAGGAAAACCTTACTGCTGCTCCAGCAACATCCCGCTGAGAGTGAGAAAACTCTCCAAATAGAAACACAACAACAGCGTTCAGGTACCACTTTGTGAAAGCTTCAGGTTTGCAAGTGTGGGCAGCTTTTGACTCACTGAAAAGACAGCGCCTGCTTAAAGGCATTATTCCTAGTCGTAGAAAAACTCCTCTCTAAAAAGGAATAAAAGCAACTGGCACAAAAAGTGGTTTGGAAATAAAAAGCCAAGCAAAGCGCGTCGTTAAAAGGTATCCTAATTTCTGGTGCTACCCGGCAGCCACCGGCGGAGAGCCGCCATCCCTTCGTACCGCTGTGCATCCACGCGAGCCGCTCATTCGCGTGTCACATCTGCGAGCTCTCAGAGCACGGCCGGAGCTCGGAGCCCCGCCGACCTCACCTGCGGGCCATCGAGGGGCTCCACGCGAGCACCGCAGTCAGCCGAGGGCCGGGACAGCGGTTAGACAACAGCCGTAGCGCTTTAGGGGCCGCCCACCGGCGGGCGGGGGCTCGTTCAAATCCGCCGCCTGCCGGGTGCTGCCGGGTACCGCCGGGCGCGGCGCTGCTCTACGCGGCCGCGGAAGGGAAGGGAACGGACCGCCGGGCTGTGCCGCGCTGCCGCTCTCCATTTGAAGAGCCCGGCGCCCCCGCCTCCTTCCCCGGCCGCCGCTCCTCCCCGCCGCCGGCCGCCACCAATCCGCTCGGCCCCGGCCGCAAATTAAACTTGCTGCCCCGCCGCCGCTCCGAGCGCTGTCACCGCCGGAGCGGCCGCGGCGCCGCCCCCGGCGCGAGGGCACGGGGTGGGGTGGGGGGGGTTGAGGCCGGGGCGAGCGGCGGGGGCTCGCGCCCGTGTCGGTGCCTGTCTCTCCTCCCACTCCCAGACAGTTCTGGAAACTGTGCATCACCTCTTGTCACAGGCGGCAGCCAGCAGGCGCTGCGCACAAACAAACACCCGCTGCTCCGCCCGCCCCGAGATACAGAGCGCCCCGCGGCGCAGCGCCGACAGATGCATACGGGGTGGGGGGGGGGGGGAATAGAGCCCATCCCGAGAGCGGCGGCGCGGCGCTTTGTCTCGTTTCGCAAACGGAGCGGCCGGCCCCGCGGAGCGCGGACCGTTACGCGGCTCCGAGGGCCCGCCGTGCCCGGTCGGCCGCGGGGCGGGAGGGAGGGGGAGGAGCCGCCCCAGCAGCTCGGGGCTCCCGCCGCCGCGCCTGTGTTAACGTCCCCGTACGCCGCGCGCGCGTTTCAACGGCCGGGACCGCGTTCCCCCTGCGAACGGCGCGTCCGAACCGGAGCGCCCCGCGGGCACGAGGAGCCCGCCGGGGGCTGCCCCGCCACCCCGCCAAGTTCGCATCGCGCCCCCCACGTGGCCGCTCTCGCCCCGCGCGCCTTTAAACTCCCCGAGCGCGGGCGGGCGGGGCGGCGCCGGGCACACGCATCGCGCGGGACCGCTGCACCTGCTGCCCGCCCCCCTCAGCCCCGAGCGGCAACTTGTGCCCCGTTCCGCCGAAGGCGCCTTTTTTACGCTTTTGAAACGTTGTTTCCCCCCTTCCGAGCACAAACAGGCGCTCGGCTTAAGCGCACCGCTCGGCGCGCAGCCCCTCCTCCCGCGGTGAGCGGCGGGGCGGCTCAGGGACGCGCGGGGCCGCGGTGACGGCCGTGCCCTCTCCCGGCGCGGCTCCCGCGGGACCGCCGCCACCCTCCGCCAGTCGAGCGGCTCCGGCGCGCCCCACCGCCCGCGGCGGGCGCCTGCCCGGGGCGCAGCCCTGAGCCCGGGCCGGAGCGCGGCGCGGCACCGCGGGTCCCCCCCTTCTCTCTCCCTCCTTCTCCTCCCTCCGCCCGCTCAGCCCGGCACAAGTTGCGCGCGGGATAGCGGAGCCGCAACTCGGCCGCCTCCCGCCCCGCTTTGCAGCGGCGCCATGTTAATGACGTACTCTCTTATTTCCACTAGGCAGCGACCTTCGGCACCCAACTGCTCTCCCGCCGCCTCCGGAGCGACAAAAAAAAAACCCCATCAAATATGGCTGTGCTGGCGGCTCCCCGGCGGGCGCTGCGGCGGCGCGGGGCGGCGGCACGGTTACCTGCTGGCGGCGGGGCGGCGGCGGGCGGCGCGGCCGGGCTCCCCCTGCGCGGAGGGCGCGGGGCCGCCGCATGAGTTCGGCGCGGCGGCGGCGGCGGCGGGGCGCGGAGAGCGGCTGTCCGCACGCACACACACACACACACACACACACACACACACACACACACGCCGCCGGAGACTCCCTCTGACTGACGTTTGTACTTGTTATGGAGGAAGGACTCCGTGAATCAAACTCGTTTCTGGGTCACTGCTGCCACAGGGGGGAGCTGCTTTAATCCCCTGCCAAAACGGGAAGGAGAGGGAGGGGGGCCGGCCCCGGGCAGCAACTCCGGGCGGGTCCGGCCCCGCCGCGCCGCGGGGCTGCCGGCCGCACCGCGCCCCAGCGCCAGGGGGAGGGCCCGCAGCACGGCCCCGGGGCTGCCCGCTGCGCGTCGGGCGGGCTCCGCGCAGGGGTTATGACGCGGCGCTGGGTGAACGGCTTTCAGGCGAGGAAACTGAGCCACACGGCAGCTCGGTGACACGCGTCCGCAGCAAATAACGGCCAGGGTACGGATAAAGCGGCACCTGCGGCTCCCTCAGCGCTGCTTCTGGCCCAGCAGAAGAGCCAGCAGCGCGTCTGTCTTGCAGGACGCGGAATTACCGTAAATCGGCACCAAATTCCACCCCCAGCTTTCCCTTTCCAAAAAGAATGCAGATTTTCTGTTTTTCCATAGGGAAACTTTACCTCGCACCATGCACCTGTGCTCTCTGCGTGGGGAGAAAGGGCTGCGTCCCTGCTGAGCATAGCACAGGGAGCCCGCAGGCACAAACAGCAGTTCTGTGCGGCCGCCTCTGCCTGTCAAGTAATCACACCTGGCTCCAACAGGAATTGAGGTGACACAGCTGCCCCAGCACCCGCCCGTGCTCTCTAAAAAGTCCTTCGCATCCCAAAGAGTTGAAGGTTACAGGAAAATTCCTCGCCCTCAAAAGATATTTTTTCACTGTGAGAATAGTACAACTACACAGTTTCTCATAGGACGCCTTGAAGCAACTTCAGATTTTGAAGACCAAACTCATGCTTTGATTCCCCTTGTTCTTATCTGCTTGAATATTTTCAAATAAATACAAAAGGAAATCTGTGTATTCTCCCATTTTTAACTTGGAGCCCAGAGCTATGAGGGCACAGAAGGGAGCAACGCCCCAGGCATTCTGCACATTTGCAAGGCTCAGGGCCTCAGCTTTCCACACGCACAGTGCTGGCACTTGCAGGTACCACGCTCCAGACCTTGTAATCCACCCACTCACTGCCAGAGTATCCTTTTTTATTCCCCCTCATCCTTTCCCTAAGATTCCAGAAACCTTCCTACAGTGCTGATGTCCATCACTGCTAAAGCAGGCAGGGAGCAGAGGCCAGACTGGTCTGTATTACCTGAACAGCACAGATCTGCTGCCGTGCTACATACAGACCAGTGAAAGACTCAGGTCAGCCCCTGGGGTGCTCACGGTCTCCTTAGGAGCCCATAAAAACAGACTCAGCCAACAACAAAGCTATTGTCACTCGGTACTTGCTATGTGGAGGTATGCACTCTAATGGATGAATATTAGTTTTGTTTGTTTAAAAGGTTCATTTAATGTAAAGGGTCATGAGAATTACGGGTTGTGCCCCCTCTCAGTTCTTTCTAAGAAAATTCCCAGCAGGCTTCTGAGTAAACATTAAATGCGAATGCACTCTGATTTCTCCAGGGGAACAATAACAATATTCCTGACTCAAACTCATTGGATTTGAGACGATATTTTTGTTCTGTCATTAATTGGTTTCCCTTTGCATACACAGCCAAAAAATCTCAGCTGCGTGTCACATTCTAGGAAACTTTTTGCTAGATTCCATGCCTGGCCATGCATGGAGGAACACAACCTCAACATGTTGAGGATGGAGGTCCCTATTTTAGAAAGCAGGGGCTAAACACGCTTTATAAAGCTCCCCCCTTCTAAACTTTCTGCATTGCAAACACAGGAAGTCTGGGCTTCATGAGGAAGGAAATGTACAAAGGAAAGGAATACCCTGATCTTCAGATGTACCTGTAAACTTTGCCTCTGCAGATGGTATCACAGACACTGTTCTGGAATAACATACACACATGCCTACATTTACTGAAAAATGAAGTGGTGAAAGAAGAAGTTATAATTATTATATTTATTTATTTTAAAATATAAAAAATATTATATATTATATTTATTTATTATACTACAAGAAGTTAAAATTATTTTCAGCATTAATCAAAAAAACTTTACTACTAACACTATAGATATGAAGTTTGATACCAATATAGCTATGGTCAGATAGGAAGGTATGTTAAAGAGCGTACCAGGGTAAGCCATGGGCATCATTACCGGAAGTCAGCTCTCAAAAATGGGATCTGAGTAGTCCGTGATGAGCTGTTCAGTGCAGAAGCTGCTTTAGCAGCTTAGGACACCATTATGATTCCTGCCTAAGAACGTCAGACAGCAGAAGTGACTGTGTGACTGATCCTCCCTTGCTTCTCAATAAAATCAGCGCCCAGCTGAACCTGCTAGGACAGGCACAGTGCCTGTAGTGATAGAGGAGGATGGTAAAAGCAAGCCACACAGGGCAGAGAAAGAAATCTTAATTCTGCATTAAACACTGGACCACCAATGAGAAAATCAAAAAAGGAGAGAGAATCATGTGGTAGTTTCCTGCTGCTTCTACAGGCTAAAAATCAAGCTAATGGGTAAAACCCTGCCATACATAGAAGCAGTAGGGAGTTGACCAGTGACAGCAGTGGGGGTAGTATTTTAGCCCTCATCTTTATTAGTGAATTGTACACTTGAAGTAAAGACTCCATTCTCATAGCACCTCACAATGAAGTCTATTCTGTGCCTTGCTCAGTCATCTCTATACCAGTTTTAATAACCTAGGAGAATTTGGAGAATACACGTCAGGCACGGAACTGGGCATCACACGAACCTGCTCACCTTCTTCAGTCCCTTCCTCATGTTGTTACATCAGCTACAACCCTTTTTTTTTCTTGATGTTCTTATAGTTTAAATTCTCCCTGTTGACTGTAACTTGTGAGCAGATGCACAAATCCAAGGAAAGAATATGTGGCTTATTAACACTTTTCTGCACTGCAACATTCACTGCAGCAGTTTCCACTACAATATTTTCACTTGCTTTCTTGTTTAAAACTCGATACCAGCTACTCCTTTTGTGTTTGGTATCTGTTTCCATTACTCATTGCAGAATCTCATCCCATAGGAGTGTGATATACTACAGAGAGAGGAGATGCATCGTTAAGCCAGATACTGTTGAGGACCGTTTTGTCCTTAGTTGATCTTCTCTCACAAGTAAGGGAGAAAAGGAGAAAAAGCTTTAACTCAAGTACCTGTCAATCTTTATGACTAACAAAATTGCTGTTATCTGCTGCAGAAGTGCTTGCCCTAACCACTTGCTCATGCATGGACTACAGAGAAATACAGATGTCACTGTTTGTTTTCTTAACTCAAAGACACAACTGGTGGAAACATGGCAAATGATCATCACACAAAGTCATCCACAGTAATTAATTTAAGCTCCATCTTTTATTCCTTCTCCATGACTGCAGGAGCTGAAGTGTGATACGCCCGAGCTCAGAAACACCACACTCAGGTAGCACGTTGCCTCCTTGTACTCTGAAGTTTACAACCGCCACGACTGACTGTGGTAAGAGAACTGCCCAGTCAGCAGCCATACACCAAAGATGCGCTTTTCCCTATACTCGTGAGCCTCATTCTTAAGGTTTTCAGATCCTCTGATGTATTCAGATGCAGCTGTCATGAAAGGACACTGTCTCAGTACACCCGTAAGCAGAAGAGTGTCATTTAGGGGTATGAATGGGGAGGAATGATAAACAAATCTGCAGAACTGCACTTGACATTTAACATGTAATCAACAGGCTACTGTAGTGCCTCCAATGACAAAACTTGAGAAGCAGTGATTATTATATTTATTTTATGTGTGGGCAAGCAGGGCCACACAAAGGTTAAATCACTTGCACTAGTCACGTGTTAAGTCAGCAGTAAAACAAGAATAGAAACCAAAAGACATGCCTCCCTGTCCAAAGTTTGTAATGATTAAGCTGCATCCTCTCCTTTGGCCTGGAGTACAACACATAACAGAGTACAAAGTATAACTCTGTCATTTTGCACAAAGGTAACTTAAAATATTTTTGCAAGTCGAAGGCAGTTACTGCACAGAAACGCAACTTCTCACTTTGTACAAACATCTCTGAGTGAAGTGGGAACAGGCCTTGAAAAGTACAGCTACTGCAAGTTGAGCGCTTCCAAATAACTCTAACTGGAAAGTGGAAGCTGACAGAAAACCAGTAGAGCAAGAACCTCAGGGGAGCAGCTGTAAGCAGGCAGTTAACTTGCAGGTCTGAGCTAAGCAGGATGAAGCTGATGCATCACCTTTATGGTAAACAGCACAATTTCATTCATAATGAGAGAAGTAATTAGCAGTCAAGGTAATGCCCCGAGTACAGGAAGAACACATTGTGAAAACCTCAGGTAAATGACAGTGCAGTAGCTACAGATCAGATCTCAGTTTCCAAAATAAAAAATCACACGTGCCTGTCTGGCAGCTCATCAAGCAGCACAGTTGTCTCATCTAAATGAACTTGAGCTTCAATATTAAACTGTGTTTGTGCAGGCTGAAATCATGTAGTGAGAAAGTCCACAGGATGAGGAAAGAGGAGGCTCAAGGTATCAAGGACGAAAAATCTCTTAGACCTTCTTTCCACCATCTCTATCAGAAAAAAAAATAACACCCAACAACAAAGGGTGGAGAAAAGCCATGGGACAACCACAGCTGTTCAGCCTGTTTATCAGTGAGCCACATAAACATGCAGCAAGTGGCCCGTCCTGAGTGTTATCAGAGAGAGCTTATCAGAAATACATACTTAGTTGAAACAACAACAACCACTGAACAAAAAATCAGCAACACAAACACAGGGAAACTAGAAATACCCTTGTCAGGTAGGGAGTATTCCCTTCTTTGCAAATGAAGCTATTGAGACAACACTAAAGAGATACAAATGAAAATGGTTGCTGGTAAAGTGCAGGGACAGCATCATGACTCAGCCCTAACGCATTACAGTAGTGTAATCCTTCAGTGCTGTTTGAAGCATATACACTACAAAAGGTCAACACTTCTGAACACCACATTTGCACGGTGGATGTGTCTAAACCACAGTTGTGCCTCCAACCCCAGAAAAGCAACGTGCACTGGAGGAGGTGGGAGAGCCTTGGCACCCAGCAAGGTTCAAAGGAAGACCTCTAACAGCCACGAAGTACATTTTCTGTGCACACAACGCAAGCGCTCAGGAGATGAACAGCCCCTCAGTCATTTGATACCTTTCATTCACAAATTCTGAAGCTGTATTTGTTAAAAATGGACAGTGGTGTTTATTGCTTGTTTAGAAGTTAGAGCTTCTTCAATACTGCTCGAAGCTGACACTACCACAGATGTATTTAAAGCACAAAGTGAAGAATGGAAAAAACCTGGAAAAATCAAATAATTCCTCTGGCTCCTGTGAACTTTGCTTGACTAAGCAAAAAACCTCAAAAGAAATAGTCACTGACCTTCCAGAACAACATTTTTTTAAAAGAAGTCTGATCTGCTTATGTGGGCAGATTTTGGCACTGGGTAAACATCGATGTTTGCTCCTCAAATTGCACAAGCCACAAAAAGATCTGTTGCTCTTCAATCCAGGATATGCTTTTAAAGCAGTGCATATTAAGTTCTCTTTGACAACTCGAGGCAGGGTGCTTTCTTCGTATGGAAGCTCAGGCACAGTCGTAAAGGAAATGTGCCAGCTGCCTGTAACCTGGTATCTGCAGGGGGGAATGGCCACATCCTGCAGCAAGCACAAGTGTCCTTAGGAAAGGAATTAAGTCAGAGCTCTAGCTCTAGCCCACTTGGCTTCTCAGATATTCAGCTAACCACAGATACATCTCTGCCCTCAGCCAAAGCTAAAGGCGAGACCACAGTATGTCAGATCTCTTTTGGAAGAGGGCCCAGCTATTTAAGGGAGACAAGCAAAGTCTTCAGCCACAGCACAGAAAGGTAGAAAGTTTACAGGAGATAAAGGCAGGAAAGCACGCCAGCCCCAGAGCACTCATGCCAGAGTACAGCCTGTACCGATGCGGTGGTATAGTGCTCTGGATCAATAACATCTGTAACACAGCACACACATTCACAGATGGATGTACAGAATGAGCACACGACTTATTTTCTCTCCCACACTTAAAAAGGAAGAGCTAAAGCAATGTTTTTGCTGTACCTTTACATGTTTATTTCATAAAGTTGATTTTAGTGGGTTCTTTGAGGTCCTCCCACTCTTTTAAGGAATTTAAGCCCCTTTTCATGAGTGTCTTAAAAATGCTGCAAGTCTTGTGCTCTCACTAGTACCTGACACATGCTCAGGTATTCATTAGCTTTTTTGCAGAAGTTTGATTTCAGTGAAGGAAAGCAGTGACAGCAAAAGAGTTCTAAACCTTGTACAACGAAGATCAGCATTCACACAAGCCCTGGCATTTCTTGTGAGCAGAACAAGCAAGTAGTGACAATGGGCACATCTGTCACATAACATCCCCAGAGGGGAAGACCAACAGCCAGGCAAGTGGGTTCCCCTTCACAAGGCAATCAGCATCAGCTGCTTATATGATTTAAATCCATTTTAAGTTGCCAAATAAACCGATTTTTTTTTCTTATGACAAAATAGCAGACTGCAAGCATAAGGCTTAAAGAAAAAGCAATACAAATATATCACCATTAGGAGCTCTACAAGCCTTGCTCAAGGAAAACAACATTTACATTTGTCTAATATTTTGTAAAAAAAAAAACAAAAAAACACCGAACAAAAAACACTGAAACCAATAGCATGAGTTAAATTTTTCTCGTCTGTAACTCCCAGAACACTAGAATTTTCCCCAGAGCCTATGTTATATAATCACAGAATATACAAAGCAATTGCTATTCAAATGTGATATTTTTTAATAAACTCATATCAAACATAACACATGGTACTCAGTCTGAATATCATCTTGACAAGGAACTAGCAAACAGAAGTTTTAAAAGCCATGTGCCACCAAATTAAATCACACTTAAAGTGCTTACTACACTGACCCTGTTTACATTTCATAGCACAAAACAGATACATTGAGCTCTGAAAAATTAGTTAAGGATGGAGAACATTAAGCACAACAAAAATCCCACAATGTGCTAGGTTACTGAGACTAGGTTCAAAGGACACCGAAGTCCAAGACTAAAAATGTACTTTGGATATGACTCCTGCTCTGGAACAGTCTAAACATATTTAGTACCTCCCCACATGATTGCAACATTCCTTGAAGATTTACAGCTCTCATTTTTTGGCACAATCTGAACTGCCTCAGTCTGTGTAATGAGGTCACCAACAGAGCCAGAAGTGATGGGCTGGGGTTACCTATTGGTGAGATGCTTCCACTTACTCCAAGCCAAATTTCACAACGCAGTGCTGTGGAGCCAAATAGCCTGCTTGTTCTTGTCCAGCTTCCTGTCTTCTACAGGCTTTAGTGCACAATGCCTCGGCTAAATAAAAGGAACTGAGAACACAACACAGCCCAAGTTATGGACTGAGCCATTACACATCATATCTTTGTACTTAGTAATATCACTCTGACTAAGCTACTTGTTTTTTTTTTTTAAGCTGCAGGGAAAAATAAGTTTGAATTTTTTCATAAAAAGCAAACAAACCACTAATGTATCAAGTCTGAGGTTTGGAGAGGACTGTTGTTAAACCCATTACAGACACAGGACACCGAAGATATCTTAATTGTTTTCCATTTTTAACCTCTATTAATAACATGTTGTTCAACTTACACTTCACTATTGAAAAATCTTGTTAAACACAGAAAAACTCCTGGTTTTTTTTAGTCCTCAATATATCACAGCTTGCAAAACCAAGAAGGTAATAAAATTTCTAAGAGGTGAAGTTCATAGACACATGACAGTCACAACAAGCCACATGCATTTCCTTGGGAAAAACAAAACAAAACTTTTGACAGGAACAAGTGAAATTGCATTTTTTTCTCCTTTCCTTTGCAGTAAGATTACGTCACTCTTATCTCTTGTGTACAGATGACACTAATAACTGTGTTGCCTGGACTTCAGCTAAGTTATCAGTTTCCTTTAAGTAGTTTAAGGAAAAAAAAACAGCAGAAACCCTGCACAGCAAAGTAGAAAGGCGTGGTCTCAAGTCTGTTCTTAAAGTTCCTTCCACTTAGGCTTGTTTGTCTGCAGGTTTTCATAGGCAAAAATGTATCATCCACATAAACAGACTTCATACACCTGCACATGTTGCCACCCAAGCTATGCACAGTGTGGTACTCAAGCCAGCTCCTGCACATGCAAGAGCTGGTCCTGTTCAGCCCAAGCATTTCCAACAGCTTCCAGCCTTCATGAACCCACTATTTCTTGTTGCTGAAAATAAATATTTTAACCCTGAAGTCACTGGTCCTCATAAGTAGACATAAGTAGCATTCTGTTTACCTGTGTCACTACACAGGAGTGTGCATACTCAAGCACTGGTGAAACAAGTTCTTAAAGGAACACCTAAGATTTAAAACCTCAACTTCCATAAAACACATCATTCTTAAACATTTGTATCATACAGTTGCTGTGTAGTCCACAGGTAGTGAAATATAACCAGGCACTCATCAGAATTCATAGAATACTTAGGTTGGAAGGAACCATTAAGCTATCTACTTCCACCCCCCCACTTTAGGAAGGGACACCTTCCACAGACCAGGTAGTTCGCAGCCCCATTCAGCCTGACCTGGCATGTTTCCAGGGAGGGGGCATCCACAGCTTCACTGGGCAACCTGTTCCAGTGTCTCGCCAACCTCATAGTAAAGGGTTTCTTCCCAACATCCAGTCTAAATCTACCCTCTTCCAGTTTAAAGCCATTTCCCCTTATCCTGTTGCTTCATGCCCTTATAAAAAGTCCCTCCCCAGCTTCCCCATAGGCCCCCTTCAGGTACTTGAGGGCCCCAAAAGGTCTCCTTAAAGCCTTCTCTTCTTGAGGCTGAAAAGCCCCAGGTGCTCCAACCCTCAGATCATCTTCGTGACCCCCCCCCCCCCACACACACACACCTGCTCAGTCCCCTCTGGACCTGCTGTAACAGCTAGTGCCCTTGTTTTGGCAGCCCCAAAAACGGATGCAGTACTCCAGGTGGAGTTTTACAAGAACAGAGTAGAGGGGCACAATCACCTCCTTCCACCTGCTGGTTTCACTTCTCTTGATGCCACTCAGGATAGTGTTGGCCTTCTGCACTGCAAGCACACATTGCTGGCTTATGCTGAATCTTTCTTCAATGAACCTCAGGGCTGCACTCAAGCTCTTCTCCACCCAACTTCTATCTGTGAATTGGATTGCCCCGACCCAGGACTATTTGTCCTTATGGAACTTCATGAGGTTGGCACAGGCCCACTTCTCAAGCCCATCCAGGTCCCTCTGGTTGGCGTCCATTCCCTCTAGCCTGTCAACTGTACTACCCAGCTTGGTATAATCTGCAAACTTGCTGAAAGTGCACTCGATCCCACTATCCACGTCACCTACTGAGATGTCAAATATCACTGGCCCAATAGTTCAATTCAGTTCAATTTCAGGTTTCACAATGTCATGTCACTGAATTAAGTGCTGACACTTCATCTAGATAACTTTGCCTGCACAGACACTCTGAATTTAAGAGAATAAGCACCCGAACCACAGGACCCTGACCCGCTAGGACTCAGCTAAACATTCTGGTCCTTTACTTAGTCAGAAGTTCACAGCCAAATACAGGGAATGCCAAGAGCATTCTAAAATTTAATGGCTTCCTTTTTACTAGTAAAACACGATGAGCTCCACGAATCACTGCTGAGGCATTTGGAAATCATCAGTCCCAAAGAGAAAACGCTACCAGATTGCTTATCATTGAATTAGAGAGACACAGAACAAGGTGCACCTCACTACTGAATGCACACATACAGTTCTGTCACTTCAGAGTGGCTTAACTAATTATATGTTACACAAGTTAAACCAAAAAATGCAATGAGCACTCCAGGAACAGCCAACAGCTATATCACTAGCAGTTGGCTTCTTATTCATTCAGACCTATCCACTTAAATTTCTATTAGTGACCAAGAGAACTATAAAAGGATAAAAACTTATCTCAGAAGAAATCAAGATGAACTCCTGTTGCATTGAGATCGCAGAGATAACTTCAACTTCATAAATGTTCACAAGAGAAAAGAGGCCTACACATGACAACCCAATATAGCTTTTCCTTGTCAGGACCACTGACTTTGTGATATAAACACATAGACAGTGAAAAAGAAAAAGTGTATTTCCAAATTTATTCTGAACTTCCATATATGGAATGTTCTGGGAAATACTGATTTCTAAAACCTAGCAGTTAAGCGGCTGTTTTAACATATCAGATCAACACCAATGACAAATGTTTACTGATCTGCTATTTTAAAATAAACTGTTGTTCAATGCAATTTTAAGCTTGAAATAAATTCTTGGATGAAGCGGTTCTACTAATGCATTCTCCTCTTGTGTAAAACATTACAAGATAGTGAGTGCTGATTTTTCAAGTTGCTAAAAAATTAAACTATTTTTGCTTAAAACAGTATTGTGTCCAGTGTTTTCAGTGCTATGTGGGCTGATAAAGAAATTTAACTCCATCGCAGCCATACTCAGTATTATCCACAGGCACTGTTCGATACACACTTAGCTCCAAAGACATCAACTGGGCTATTCTCATACATAAAATTGGCAGGGTTTTGTCAGACTAGGTGTTAACACACCTGAAGCCATTAACAATTCATGGGTTTTTTTCTTTTTTAAGGAAAGCAGTGTACCAGTTATTTCCATTTTGAAGTTAAATTGTTCTCTTTTTCTTACCGTTCAATAAGACATGTTCAGTTCTTACACAGCGATATCCCCATTATGTGTGCATATATCTTCTCATTCTCACAATCAGTAGAAAATATACACAAACTTAACTCGGCAATCACTATAATTAAATCACACAAAGTTATTCTTAGAAAAAAATACAGGCATTTTGTTTAAGAATGAGAAAGCAAAATCTTGTTGTAATAGATTTTTGTTGTTTGTGGAGCTCTACTTGGATTTCAATTCCAATTTTTCCTGTATCATAAGAGTAGAAAACATTGGAGCATCATGTCTTGCTCTCATACACCGAACAAACGAACCAGAGTACCTTCTGTACATACATAAAGGGCTATTCAAAACCTATTTCGTAGTCAGCGATATATCATGAAGTGTCCCTTAATGTACATACAGAATGTATGATCCAGAGTTTAGCATGTCCTCATTTCCTGACATCTTTCCTTTTTCATCTGCCTAAGAAATGCTGACTGCTGCATTTCATGTGGAGTCACAACGTTATTCTTTGCCGCTTTAGGTGCCAGACTTAGAAATGAATAATTATTCTGTTTTAGAATCACAGTAGCAGTTCTGAAGGGAAAAGACAAAATACAGAAGTAAAAAATTAATGCCTCTGCCTGTCTTTTTTATCCCAGTTGTGTAACATCAGTATTAGAACCTTCTTTGTACACTCCACGAAATGATAAACTTGCACCATGATACTAAGTCACACGGACTTAGTTTCATACTGATTGGTGCTGGCCTTCATAGTTTAAATTAAAGGCCAAAGGAATTAAAAAACTTGCATCCCACGTGACTACAAGGAAAACAGAACAGATGTTAGTAGCTAGAACATTTGAACTCTTTCATTCCAAGTCCCCCAGACCCATGTAGTACTTCTAACGTCTAAATCCATGTCATGATTACACTAAACAGACCTTTCTTCAATCAACAGAAAAATATTAGATAAGCAGCAACACCCCCCCAAAAAAAAACCAAAAAAAAACAACCCAGAAGATAAACTAAATAATTTAGCTTTTATAGCACACAGCAATGGGAAGCTTCAACTAACTGAAGACAGAAAAAACTTCACTTCAAAGTAGGGGAACCAGGTACACTTGCCAAGATAAGGCACCAGCTTGAACTCAAAATCTGATGAGCCATCTTCTACAACAGGTAGCTAAAGCACAGCAGAATTTCACTAATATGTTTGTAATCTATGTAGCCAAAGTACTTCTCAAAGCATCTCTACACTAGAAATCATAGACTAGATCTGGCTGCCAAGACACTAATGATACATTCCATCCAAGGATCAGATGATGTGCAGTTAGTTGATCAAAATTAACTTCCATTAATTGAGGAGAACCTGCCTGATGCATTTAAATGAATGGAAGGACATTTTCTCTTTTCTTATTCTGTTCCTCTTGGATATGTCTTTATGTTTTTTTTTTCCATTAGTAGCAGCTGATCTTCCCAGCAGTAAGAGACAGGAATCACTTGGACTCTACTGGTCCTGCAGAAGCGTCACATCCATGGTCTCCTGGTTACTAGACCCAGAACTAACAGTTGACCAAGAGCGCTCTCCTGCTGAAGGATTTGATTTTATTTTGCCAGGGAGTCTTGCTGGGATTTGGAGTGTGAATATCCTGAGACTGAATGAGATTTGGACTTCACCAGCCTGCTCTGTGTTATAAACACACAGCAGTCTCAAACAGCTGTCCACACATTCATCAAGCTGTTGGGTTTCAACCCCTCCATATTTGGTCTTCACATCTTTAGGCTTGCTTGGTTTGGACGGGCTTCAGTATTATCTCTTTCTTTGGCATCCTTGATATATTTCTAGAGTGCTAGCTCTCTTTCAGTCACTATTTCACAGGACTTCCTGGTCCAATTGCTGTTCGAATCAACCATAACTAACCCTGTGCCTCAGGACCTTCTGATTTTCAGCTCATTTCTTCTGGGGCACGTGGCTACTGAAGCAAAATTATCTTTAACGCAATGTTCAGCTTAATACCCATAAATCCCTGTTTTAAGTGAGCACAAGGACTCGACAGCTTCAGCTTTAGAAGTCTTTTAAACTAATTGTAAACCATGTCATACCCACTTGACTCTCTAAACAGTGTAACAACTACCATCCAAGACTAAACCTTGAGTTCCCTTACTAGCGTACCATTCTCCCTGTTCTACACAGAGTTTCTCTGAAATAAAAAACCTACCAAACATGAGCTTTTCCTCAATTTTCAATTACCATATAGGTTTCCTTCACTTCAAGTGTTTTCGTGTGTGTCTAGCAGAAGTTGCCTAAGTCTAGATTTCTTGTTGTGGTAATGCACAGGTAAGCATTCAAGTTTCTTCCTCTGCTAGGTAAACTTATACTTGCTCACTTGGCAGAATAGCTTTTCTTTCCTGGTCACTGCTTCAACTACCTTCATTAATAAGTACACCAATTCAAGTGCTAGTGTGTTATAATAGGCCAAGCACCTACCATACAACAACAACATACAACAACCAACATAGAAGCTGCAGCAGCTTTTTCCATGCCCAGGAGTCATGTCTATAGAGAAAACCACACACTTATCTCAGGTAACAAGCTACACAGGAACAAAGTGTCAAATAAAACCTGTGGCACATACAAATAGCGCAAAAATGCCTCCACTTTTTGAATCATAAAGCTGAGTGCATTTTCTCAGTTAGTGCACGCTTTGCAATTAGAAGAGAATTCAGAGTGAACAGATTTGACTAATTTATCAGAGAACAGACATTAAAATGTTAAAACTCATTGAATGCTGAGTATTATACTTAAGAACTACTTGCACTGTAAAGGCAATCTTCAGAATCAGAGTAAAAGAAGCACATTTAGTGTTTTGATTAACTTCAGTAAGAAACATTTGGAAAAAAATAGGTTGACAATTCTTCAAAAAGCATCCTTGCCATGGTTTGAGGTGGCAGTTATGCTATTTGTATTTGTGTAGTTTAGAAGAAAAGCTACCATATAAAAACAAATAGGAAATGCTTTGAAGCAAGATAGCTTTTCTCTGGGATTCTGTAATGACAGCAAAGTGATATTCAATCCGCAAGTACAGGTATGTTGAAGTTGCTATCGCTGAGGAATTGCTCATCCAGCACTTCAGAGGCATGCTTCCTCATACAGCTTGAGCCTCTCACATTTGTTTTAGTAATTAAAATATCTAGTACTCCTTTAACCTCTGGAAAGGACTGAACTCACTTCTTTCATAGTGATTTCACTCATGTTATCATCAGCAGAATTCCCTATTAAAGTTCTGTCATATAAATCTGATAACAGCAGAATTGAAGATACCTTAAACACGTATTTCAAAAGCTAAGACACCAAACTTCTATGCTAAATAACTCTATTTTGCATAATAATTAATAACTGATAATCAAGTCTTAACTGAGTTTGTAGGCTATCGTTCATTTATAAACTATTCTGTCAAAAAGAGCATCAAAAAGCTAAATAATTAAACCTATTATTAGAATCACACCTTGCTTTAAATATGTCTTCAGAGTTTGATGAGAATTCAGCACTATTTTGGCTACACTTCCATTAGCAAGTTATGCAGAAGAATTGGAGCATGTCTGTCGAGCAGAACAGATGTTGCTGGGAACCAAAAACCACACGCTGAACTACAGGTATTTCTGGAGGGAACGGAAAATCATTTAAACCAGATCCTGCTGACCATTCACAGCTACAGTGCTTTCAATATGCTCCTTTACTTTTTTTTTTTTACACTAATAGGAACTCAGTTTTTGCTCTCACAAGCAATTCAGCATCACCAGCACATCCTGAAGTGAGGCAAGGAAGGAAAGATACATGTCAACGGGGCATTCCCTCCCTGAACTAATGCATTAACACATATGCACCCTGTGGTGATGAGCAGAAATCATTGAATAAGAAACTATTTACAAAGAAACCATTACAAAGGAAAAGGATAGAGAAACAGCACGTTTTCCATAAGGGCTCCGTTCTTAGATGCTTTCCATAATTTAATAACCTATATCAGGTATGCTACAGAGCCAATTAGCTTTGGAGTAATCATTTGAAAACGGCAAACAAGCTGCAGCCCAGATGTTCAGCACTGAAATGTGTTAAGTAGACTTAAATGGAGCCATGGCAGAAAAAAATAAAATGGAAAAAAAACATTGCACTGCTCAGACACTTTCTCTTAAAGAAAATCAGTATCTGTAGTAATAAGGGCACAGATGTTTTCATGTAAAGAAATAAAACAGATGTAGGAGACGAAGCAAACCTCATACCAGTATATGGGTCTAGATAGTCCCAAGGCATGTAAGAAACAGGTTCTGCTCTTTGTATCATGCGTGTACCAACACTAAAGGCACCAAAAGATTCTTCAAGTAGCAATTCCATGCTTTGCTATGTCTAAGGAACATATCCTTGGAGCCTAAACAGTAAGCATTCATCTCTATAAAAAACAAAGCATGCAATAAATCAGCTTAATTAAAAAGGAATTCTGAAATACCTAACCACTGTCATCACACCTGTGCAAAGCAAATCCAGAACTTCCTATCTGCTGCCACGAGTTCAGATTTCTGTGGTCTAAGGCAATGTTCTGCAAAGCACAGGGGTGTCACCCTGCTCAGCTTCACAGGAAAATTATTGAGCTGTGGGAGAGTAGTAAGTTGAAACAATGAAGAAAACAAGATTAAAAAAAATGAAGTCATGAGAAAAAGAAGTAAAAATAAACTTTTTTTTGTTTTATCAGCAGTAACTTGAGAAACAACTATTGTCACAAAAAAGGTAAAAAAAACTAAGAAAAAACTGTTAAGTCAGTAAGATCAATTAACAGTTTTTTATGGGAATCAACAGAAGCCAATGCTTCTCTGTTCAAATCTCATCAGTCGCCTGCAGTGGGAGTGGTACACACATTACTTGTTGGCCTAACAGAACATTGTTCCTATACATAATGTGTGAGCTAATGAAATGATTACTGGATACTCAATTATATCTACTCCCACTGTCTCTGTACATAGTAGATAGACTTAAATCTACTTTGATATTAGTAGGTATCACTACTTGTTGACTTGCACGCTCATCAACACTGCTACTCGTAAACGCCTACTGATTCTAAAACTCCAGTGTTGATAGGCATTGATACTTAGACGCATCACCAGCTTCTGTATCAATAAAATGTGAAGAGGTATTGTCAATTTTAACACCTTAAAAATAGCCATAGTCTTCAACATATAACTTAACTTTAATAGTGATTTTGATAACTATTGAAAATCATTAATATCTACTGATAAGCTCATTTGTTCATGCTGCTTGATTTTGATACCAATTTCAATACTAATATGCATCAGTAGGCACTGTTAAAGAACGATATCAAGAGGAATGGATACATATCAGTATCAAAGCAGTGGTAAGCATCAATACCTTTCAGTGTCAATATGCTCAAACACCTATAATTTTCAAAATTGATTTCGATATTTTTAAGTAATACTGCTATCAATGCCCATCAGTATAGCTTATCATTGATACCTATACATTTTTATACTGATTTTGAAATCAGTGGGCATTGATAGACATTGCTCTAATACAATCAGTATAGATAGCTATGCACATCAATGACCTTCAAATTCACATCAATATTGATAGCATTGTCTTTCAACAGGTACTGAAATTAGTAGGCATCAAGATCTATCAATTTCCATGGTTACTCATTTCAGTTGTTGTGTAAACTGAATAACTTCTATGTCATCAGTGTTTATATACATTGATACCTTTCAATAGCAATTATCTTTACATTCTGTCATGTTTATACTTATTGATAGGATAGGTATTGATTGGTATTTCTAGACCGATTGCAATAAGCACTATCAATACAAATTGATATCAATAACTTTAAATAGAAACAGGTCATTTATCGATAAGCAACAATATACATTAATTCCAATTGATAGGCACCACTAACTATGAATTCTGGTGCAATTTTAGTATTGATAAGCTTTTTTTTTTTTTACATCTATGAAATCTTCTAAACCTATACATCTCTCTCTGTCCATTGAGGGAGATCAGTTAACTTAGATGTTCACACTGTGGCCCAAATGCCACATCAAGTTCTGGTATGTAGGTTATAGGTGTTAAATGTTATGGAGCTTATTCATCTATGCAATAGCATAGGTTATGGAGCAAAAGCTTGGAGGAAAATATCTTAGTAACGCAAGATATTTTGCTACTACTTTGCATTCACAATCAATTGAGCAAAACCTTGTACTACAGGGGTTGTTTGTTGGATAACTAGTGACTGATACAGAAGACAATATACAAGTCTTGTTAACTCCTTATTTACAGGAATTCTGAGTATTTAGATATTTCTCAACTTAAACTGGGAGCCTATTGTCTTCATAACAGGCAAACTTAACCTAACTCATCTCTCCAGATAGCTGAGTTTCAGACTGTAGAGACATACTTCCCTCTTTAATGCTCTGTAGAGACATTTGTTTAGATAGTTTACTACATTACTCGTTCCTCTGACATACCCATGGTTTTCTTTCTGATGGCTAACAATCCAGACACTAATGTCAGCTCTTTCAGCTGATTTTTTACATTCATTTCTCAGTCCCACACACATCTCCAAAACCAGCAGGGTGAGACAGACACATTCCTATAGTGCTGCCTAAAGCAACTACAGTGCCACATGGAAAGACAGTGGGATTTATTGGCATTGTTTATAATTCTCAGTCAAGTACAGCTTTTGGTTTAAAATTTGCTTATGTGACTAAAGGAAAACTGATAGCCACAAAACGTATTGCTTGCTCATGTCATCCTAACACGGATCAGTGTTGCAACTGGCATATTAACACGCACGGTCTCACTGCCACCTCCTGTAGAGTCAGGTTTTCAAAGTTCACCTCTTGCTTGCTGGAGAGAGCTAGAAACTCCAGACTAGTGCTTCTTGCTGCTTGTAAATGTCACCATGGTATCTCATTACCACAACTAGTTTAAAAAAGTCTGACATTTAAAAGATACCAACTTAGAAATTGACTCCCAACTATACACCACCACTGATAAAGCATGGACTCACAAAGAAAAGCTACTCCCTAGCAATTTGGACAACCTTCCTTCAGCACTGCAGGTTTTTCCAAGGGCATTCTCCAAGCAAAAAGTGACCATGCCCCATCCTAGTTGCCTTATGAACATGAACAATATTACATCCTTAAGGAGCGTGGCTCACAGCCAATACTGAATCAAGTAAGTGGGATGAGTATAACAAGCCATTTAACAGGTCATAGTAATGCCTGCCAAACCAACCCAGGGAATGTAAAGCAAGACTGTTTCCTACCTTTAATCAACACATACTGATGTAAACGACATATCCCAATATCTGTGCAGTTGCTTCATTAAGTCAACTGTTATGAAGTGTCACAAAAACGTTCAATAAAAACTGGCATACTAGACACAAGTTAGAGCAGACCTCTTCAAGTTCATTTAACTGTAAAAACGGAGTAACGCATTTTGCAATATAAACAGGTTAAAGACTAAAGGGATCCAGGGACTGAAGGTAAGCACCTTTGCTTTTAGGTTACGTCACATAAGAAAGTAACAGCCAAAGCGAGCTATCAATGTATCAATAAAATTGATGCTAGAACTCCTTACATCTCCAGTGTATTGGGTGGGGTGGGGTAGGGTGTAAAAACAGAGCCTGGCTTTTGGACAACACATCCTCATAACATACTGAAAGCAAGACACCCTTTAGGATTTCACATCCTGAACTCCACATCTGCCAATACTGCGCTGCCTTGTGTCTCACGAATACTTCAGCACTCACATGGCCATCACACATGAACGACTCTGTGTGCAATAAGTTTACTCATGACATCACCTAGCAAAGTTTTGGCACGTGTTGTCCAAAATCACCTCCACAGGCTGTGCCCTCTGAGAATGCACGAGGAAGAAGAGCTGGGGAAGAGTCTCAATCTGCAGCTGCAGGGGAACACTGCAAGGACATCTGAAGTGAAACTATGTCCACCTTCCTACACCTGCTTCTTCCCTAGGAAAACAGAAGACACAGAACACCTTCTGGGGAATTCTCACTGCCATAACTGCTTCCTCCTTCATCTGCTGGCAGCATCCCATCTGTATGAAAGCGGGCTGGTTGAGGTGATTGCCCTTCAGATATTGAACACCCAGCAACAAGGTTTGAGCATTTGTAGTGAAGTTGCTGAAGTTCATCACCATGTTAGATCCACATTCTCTTCATTCTGACACAAAACTTCAGGTACCCACACCGCTCACTGCAGCTGTTTTCTGCAAAGTCTCACGGTCCCTGCCTTACACACTGGAAGAGGAACAGTTAACGAGATACACACCACCATGTATGGCTCAGTCAACTGTGAAGGCATATATTGCAAGGGCTGTCACTGCTGCCATATGCAGGCCCTGACAGGCTATCAAAACCAGTTCAGCAGAGTTAAGTACTTAACATTATAACATTAAAGTTTCAAATTATTATTAACTTCTCACTCGGAGTCATACTGAAGGATACATATCAGGTATTGTGAGTAGATGGGGAAACTCATTGCCTGTGCTACAAGTGTTTTAGACATAACTTAAGACAGTTTCATCTTTTGGAAAAGAAAATGCATCTTCAGCTTCATTAAGAAAAACATATCGTCACTGTGAGACCTGAGGACTGCCAAGCCTAACCTACATCTTAACTTCTGTGGTGCTAAACTAGGAAGGATCATGTTCTAAGTCTGACCTACATAGTCACACTGCACACACCTACATAAGTACTCTAAAGCTTTCCAAGGGCACAGAATTCTATAAAAAGAGCAGAGGAGGCATCCCAAAACAATTTCCCTGCCAAGTATAAATCTCTACAGATCCACATCAACTGGCCACAGTTCTCATGCATGGCTCAGCTGAGAAAGCCTTTTGTCTAATTGCAGAGCAGATCTTCCCGTGGATTTAAGAGCCCCTACAAATTACGAGAAGTCAACTGCAATTCAACAGCTCATAATAATACCAAAAATTATTTTCCTGAATAGAACAAATAACCTCATTAATTTCAGTGCCCTTGAGGTATTCTAACTGCAACCAAGGTCATTTCCAACTGACATTGGTCTCACAGGGAATTTCTTTAACATTTACCAAATTGGAGCCACTCCTACTTAGTATCTCAATAAATCATTGTATTCATGCAGTCAACTAGTAGTAGTCGGTGGGCCTAGAACCCTACTATGATCATCATATTATTACTGAAAGTAATTTAGATAATCAGAACAGACTGGGTGAATTTTTGGGGGCGTGTTAGATATAAGCACGTATTCATTCAAATACGGTTACCTATTTCCTCAAACTACAACAACATGCTAAGCAGTATTTTCAAATTTTTGTTGAGCGTCAAAAAAGACTGTGCATTGTTTCAACATCCTTTTCAAATAGATAGTTTTAGATATATTTTCTCTACTGATCTAAGTAAGTCCCAGGAATCCCAAGGGAAGATGGAAGAATCGGTGACATTAACCTCATGATCCTTCTGGACTCCCCATCTGCTAATCTACTCTTAACTTGGGATCAATACACATCTTTGCAAATACACTGCTTCCAGCACTGCTTGGAACTTGACTATTATTAGTGTACATGCCCATTCATTTGCATTGTGGTCCCAATCTCTTTGCCTTTTTTGTCAAATAACTTCCCTTTAAAGGAAGGATTGAGATTTGCATTTTGTAAATATGAAGACTCCCATCTGGCAGAACACAGTTCATATTTTGCCATAAAATATTTCACTTCTATTTAGCTCCCGCTGTATAAATGCTTAGATTACCACAAAGGAAAACATATGACACTGTAAGAGAGATTATCTATACATAAGCTTAGGCAAGCCTGTATCATTTACAAATATTATCAGTGTGGGTTTTCTTCCTATGATGAGTTTACTACAAGAGCTCTAATCAAAGAGAAGTTTCAGCTTATTTTTACAGCCTCCCAGTCTTTTGGTGTGAAGCACCACATGTTTCATGGTTCTTTTTCTTTAACAATGATCTGCATCAATTAGTCTTGAAATTTAAATAGAAAGAAGAAAAAAAATCGACACAGCACTTCTAGTTTTTGAAACCCTACCTACTTAGTATTAGAGTTAGTTCAAATACTATGAGCCATCTGGAACAATACAACTCGGTCTTCACTGACAGAATTGAGTTCCTTTGGTTTACTCACTCATAGAGTGAGTTTCTGGAACACAAAGGGTCTCTAGTCTTATCACAGAACAAACCAGATAGTCAGCCATGAAGAGATGAGTACAGTGTGCCCAGTCCTTAAATACCTCATAGAAATAGCTTACTTCCTTTTGGATTTCAAAGTAGGCACTTCATCTACCACAGGTAGACAAAGCCTTAAACTAAGTTATTGCTAGGATAGCAACTCTTCCCCTCTCTTGTTTCTCTGCACAGGGAATGCCCAGTGCTTGGGAATGTGTCATTTCTAATATATTTTTCTGAACAAAATAGATGCTGTACAGAAAAAAAAGGCAATCTTAATGCCTATGCGTTGCAGCATGAAAATGTGATGTAACCAAAGACTATCGAATGGTTGTCAAGAAGCAACTAAAACTATGCTAATTTAAGTACTGTATGCATAACGGAAACACCGCTGTGTGTGTGATATGGGCATGATACCTTATTTCAAACCTCAATTCAACCTCAAAATTCAACCTCAAATTCAAATCAAAAAAACAAAACCCACAGCCTGTACACTTAATACTTATTTCATTTTTAGAATACAAGCACAGAAGAAATCTCCCTAAAGATAGCATCTACTCACAAGAAAACCAAACAAACCACCACAGCCACTACCCTTAGCTAGCTACAAATTGGTCTGCTTTTTATTTTTCTTTAAAATATAAAGCAACTTGATATCTGTTGGAATGAGACAAGCTCATTCTAATCAGAAGCACCCTTACACTCACAAAGTAACCAGCAGCTACCAGCATCCTCAAGGCCAAGTTTGATAACTGCCTTAGCTCCAAAGACATGTGTCTCAGCACCAGAAAAGAAGTCATGTAATTTTAAAGCAGGCGTATGTTCTTACCATTACTGTTTGTTGAGCAATAAATTAAGATGCTCTTGCCTAATCTACCTAAACTGGTTAAGAGCAAATATATCTGCTTTAAACAAAGACTTCACTGTCAAGCTCCTTCAGCACTTCTTTCTCCCCCTTCTTTTTGGAGCCTATGGAAGCATTGCTTTCACACTGTGTTAAACTTCTGCTTGAAAAAGCAAGACAAAAAAATATAAACAAAGCTCCAGATCAGAACAACTCTCCTTTTTCCCTTTTCCTCCCCTCCTGTTCACAACAAAGATAGAATAAATCTGTTAATTTCCTTCTCTTTAGTCCTCACAATTATCAGTTCAAAACAAAATACTAAGTTACTAGATCTAATAAACTTTGATGTTGTATTGAATTTTGAACTTACATTCACAAGATAGAAAAGAAGCCAATTCAGCAGATATCGGCCCCAAACCAGAAAGAAGTTTATGGTTACAATCTTATCAGTGTTTTTATCTAACACTATATGAGCAGAGTTTACATCCTTCAACTCTTTCCTATGGCTTGTCCTGTCCTGATGAACCACTAGATAATCTATTCAAACGCGATCTACAGAGCAAGATAGCACCAGCACCCCCAAACCACATACTTGACCATTTTTTGAACCTCACCTGGTCACAGCATTTTGAAAGCTTATTTTTTTTAATCAGAGTATTAAAGCATTAGAGTAAATAGCTTTAAAGTATTTGACGAAACCACCCATCTACAAAAAACAAGCCAACAAATAACTACTTTGTACCATACCTCCAGCAGCTGAACAGTCAGCACGAAGCGCCACAAGGCAGAGGCAGTTGTGCTCTCTGCTGTGGCTCCCCACTTAGGGAACTTACTCTCCCCATTCCCTACAATGGAGTTCTGGTTTACTGACCTTCAGAAACCACTAAAAAGCCCATTTTTTTCCTCTAGCTGTAAGAAGACAGGGAGGACCCCAGTAAGAGATTTTAAAATTGGCTCCACTGTCAGTTACAACAGTAGTGAGGTTTATGTAATTAACAGAAAAACCAAGGGAGAAGAGTCTCCAGAGAACTCTGTCACTCACTAATCTGACAAGCAATTCCCAATGCGTGTTAGAAACAAAGCCAGATAGTTCATTTCTGAGCATTTAGTTGTAAAAAAATAACCCATGTTTGTGCCTCAATAAACGTTCTTATTTTTAGAGGTGCATAGTACATTTACAAACAAAAAATTCAACGAAAAGCACATTAAGGCCAGCTGTCATCCACACGGAACACGCATACACATACGACGGCGTGAGTATATATAAGCACACTATTTTGATTTGACCAGACAAGAAGATTAAACAGGACCATTAATTAGTCTAACTTAATATTTATGCTCAATTTAAGAGAATCAGAGGTCAGCCTTTGCCTGTGCAGTTTTTCAGTGCTACACACTTTAAGAGCAACACCATGGTGGTTACATTATTTTAGTTAAATTAGATATCTTTTTATGTACTATGTGCTGAACATGGATAAAGTTGATTATAAGAAAGAGAAAGGAGGATGAAGCAAGACATTTCTTTTGAAAGCCATTTCTCAGTACCTCTCTAAACATGAGGAATTTTGAATGAAGTTTCCAGTCAGTGAAAAGTTCAGCTGATGTTCTAACTCTAAGTAGACAGAACACTAAAAATTTTGGTGAGAGAATAAAACATAACCAAAAGAATTATTAAATGTATCATTATTGGAGGTACCCATAAGCAGGCAGTGACAGAAAACAGCAACTTCAGCAGTTCACACTGGGAAGGGGGGAAGTTGAGTAGAAGCAAAGCAGCAGGCAATCTAACACACAAGGTGGAATCTCAGGCAAATTAACTCGTGAGATCACTACCACAATGAATTTAAAAGAAAAAAAACAACAACAAAAACTTACAGTAACCTTTCAAAAGCAACTGCATTGATGAGAGAACCCAAGCAAAGTCAAAGTGCAAGAAAAAAAAGTACGTGATTAACAGCAAGATAAATTTTGTATTTGTAATGAAAGATTGTGAGAAACTAAATTGTATACATAAATTTGGTTTCTCCTGTGTCCTTGGGGCTCATTATTTTAAATATGCTTATTAGCTGAAAAAACTTGAGAAAATCATGCACATATTGTGCACTAGAGAAAGAGCAGAATGAGAGGTAATTGCTGCCAACTTTCATCATGGATGAAGGTACAGTAAAGACCTTCCCTCAAGGAGACACATCAATGGGCATCAGGATAAAAGGTGTGGTAGTAAGATAGAAAAACTCTTGTTCTGCCTGAAAAAAATAAAAACAGTGAGAACAATGCACAAATTCTTGCAGTAGAAAGTCATTTTTCAGATAAATCAGAAAAAAGACTCATTTAACAATACCATGCCTCCAATGTCTGTCTGTTTAGATACAGAAACTGATGGCCACTTCAGCTGAAATTAGTCACAACTATAATGAAAGTAACAAAAACAGTCTTCAAGAGATGATGGCTGAACTTATCAAGCAACCACCAGCAAAGAGCTTCTTACTGAGGGCAGATAAATTCAATTTCCCCAAACAGCATATTTTATAATCTGCTTATACAGCAGCTCATCCATACAGCTGTCCCTTCATTTTAAATCCACCTGCTGTTTTAGCTGCTTCTGTGTTGATCGCCAATGTGCAATAAAGTGCTGAATTGGGTCTTCAGGATAAAGAAGGGTAAAAATTACACAGGCTTACACTATTCTGAAATTAAAGGTATAGAAAGCTGCTTGCCTTTCAACTTGGCTAAATGCTCTTATTTCATACTCTTTCAGAAACCCTGGGACAAGAACAAATAGAGGCAAATGATCTGTATTGGATTAATGATGTGGTGTGCTATGTAAAGCAACTTAAACTATGTTACACGTATGATGTTGCTAGACTCATCTCAGTCTGGCAAAGATCTCTATGTTTGAAGGCATCACTTGCATCCAGTTAGGCACAAAGGTCAAGCTGAGAACATCCCACTGTAGATCTGTTGCTTTCCTTTTAACTGTGCCTCACCTGTCTAATTAGTCACTTACAGAAATGAAATAGTTACTTTGTTAAATGACTGTTTCCCCTGGCTATTAGTTAAGATGCATTACATCTCCAGGCACGTGATCAAATGATTGAGAGTTTGACCTAAATTAACATACTCTGCTAAAAAAAAAGGAACAAAAGGAATTAGGCCTCAGTGCCTATTACCAGCTACAAAGAACATACTTGAGTCTGTAACTGCAGATGAAACAGTCCAGTTTCTGTACTGGATTGTTGGAACCATTGCAGTTCAGGTGACAAAAGATTGAAGAAGGAAAGTTACTTGCTTCCTTCCCCATCCTCAAAGCTTTATCTCAACTGTTTTTGCACTTTGGGGACCTTAAAATGATATGCTTCAGAGGTACCTTAACATCTGCATAGCTTAGCTTGTGTGGAATTTCCACTTACGACAGATGCACTTTGAATGCTTGCCCAAAAAAACCCAAAACATTAACCCCCCCCCCCAAAAAAAAAGACCTAAAAGCAGTCTGAAAACAGAAGTACAACCAGATCACAGTCTCACACATTTGATAAGCCAGACTAAAAATGCATGCACTTTTTAGAAACAAGCTTCCTTTGGAGGAGGGGTACTCTGCCAATTTCATACATTCCCTTTATTTCTTGAGCACCTGCTAGAAGCTATTAACATGCAGCCATCTGAAAACAAGTTGAGGTCTTTTATCATGATGTCATTTACAAGAAAGGTAGCAAAATAATACACTCAGTTAACAAAGCCAGCTATTTCCACTTGAAATTCAAATACTTCGTGCACCAAACTCCCTTTCAGTCTTTTCTAAATTTATTTTCATGTTCTTTTAACGTTTCTTCCAATTGTCACACTCCTAAATGTATGTGGCTCATGGCCATTTGGGGAAGCAGCAGGGAATGATAAATAGGTTTAAGGGAGTGATCTACTCCAACAAAACAGTACTTACGAGCATAGCAAAAAATGTACTTGTGTGTCTAGTCAGTCTTCTTAAGTCCAACGCAACCTGCAGTGTTACAGTGCAAAACAAGGAACACGAAAGATACACAACACCGCATCACAAACCTAGCTGTGAAAATTCTAAGAAGTCCAAGAACTATCGTGATTAGGAATGGCCTCCACCAAAAGCAGCACCTCATCCTAGTCCATGAGATCAAAAGGTCACTGTAACAGAAGCACTCTGTACAACAGAAGCTCACTGTAACAGAAGCACTAGAAGCAGCTCTGGACAAAGCCCAGCAAAGAGGCTTTCATCAGTTGACACTACCAGCAGAACAGGAAAACAAAAACAGACTGAGAAAAGAGACTCACAATCACAAAATCCACACCGACACACTTGGATAGCCATGTACCCAAACTTAATGCTTGTGAGCACAAGTCACCACGCTTAAAGAAATTATTTTGTATACTAAGTTTTCCCAAGTGTAGCTTTACTGTTTAAAGCTTGGTTTGGAACAACCTCTAAGCTGACTGTTTGCATCCAGTGTTGAAGGTATTTTAACTTGTCTGAAATATGAAATAAATCTGAAGTTTCATACAACTGCCTCCATTTACACAATGAACATGAAGCCTTCTCTCCTCTCCAGGCTCCAGCCTCCTCTCAACCACTCTCACCATGCTCATCCTAAGAGCAAAGATTATTTTTGATTATAGCTCTAACTACCATTGTATCACAAGAAAAGAGAACAAAAGCTATCCATAACTTGCAATCAGCTCGTAATGTTTTGTGAGATATTTTCTTCTATTTTTTTTTTAGATTTTCTTCTATGCTTTTATGTGAAAATACTCTTCTACAAATATAATGTCTTTTCCCAAAAGATGCAAGAAAAAAAAAAGAATGGATTGAGGAAAAAATAGATTTGTTCCAAATCCCAGACACTGCCCAGCTTTGTTTCACAGAAAGATCAAACAACAGAGGATTCAACAAAAGGAAGGGTGAGAGGAAGAGACACGCATCCTGACACACTGACTTTATGTTGACAAACTTGTTTCAGCATCAAAATGCTACCTTCTTTTTGCAATTCATTTAAAGCTCTTGCTCAAGGCTTTTGAACAAATGGGCCATTGGCAGTTCCTCAGGGATTCATTTTGTAAATAATTATAGGCCCCAAAAAGGACTGCTCACAGATAAACATATGTGTCTAAGCACCAAACAAGGCATTCTGTGTCCCCCACACATACTTCTGCATTCAGGAGAAGATGAGCACTGGAGTTAAGATTTTAAAAGTATTTAAATAGATCTGTTTGCTCAAAAATGTCTTAATCAGATCTGTTCCTTTCTAGAGAACAACATGACGCACTGAACATTTACATTACATTTCAGGACATTAAACCTTGCTAAGAAATTCTTGCAGCTGGCACAGTTGGGTTCTCTTCTTCTGCCTCAAGCCCCACATCTTACCCTCTAACCCATACTGCAAATGGATGCATCTCATATACCAAATCAAGAACTGCAATCAAAGACAAAAGATGTTCGCAGCTGAGCTGACACTGACAAACTTTGTGTTACACAAAAGATCTCCTTACAAGCTATACCAAGTAATACAAGAAAAATCAGCAAACAGAATGAGCAGCCCTATAGTTCTCACTGCCTGTGCTATACTCCTACCTTCAGCAAAAAATCCTTCAGGGCAGCAAGAACAGCAGTACAAACATGTCATCAGCAGCCGCAGCACTGTCACATCAATGACTCACCCATGTCAGCTACAATCTTGAACTCAGCTGTTTGCCTCTTCGGGGAGAACATTCCTTGTCTGTCAGGAAACACATACATCAATCCTTAGCAGGCACATACAAGCACCCCAGAGCAAAAATAAACATTACAGTCTTACTCTTTGGGAAATCATGTTGGTTTTTGAGAAGAAGATGAAAGATACCTCTTTGAATAGCCCTATATACAAAGTAACATAGAATTATAGATTCATAGGTACATTAGGTTGGAAAGGACCTACAAGACCATCTAGTCCAACCATCCTCGTATCACCATCCCTACCCACTGAACTACTAAATCATATCCCTTAGCACCTCATCTAAACGCTTCTTGAACAGCGCTAGGGATGGTGCCTCAACCACCTCCCTAAGGAGGCCATTCCACTGCCTGACCAATCTTTCAGATAAAAAAAAATCTTTCCTCAAATCTAATCTAAATCCTCCCCAGTGCAACTTGTGGCCATACCCTCTCGTCCTGTCATTCATAGTAGAACTGTCAAGGAGAAAAGGCCACCATCACCCATTTCCTTCCTATACACTAGAACTGGAAAGTAGATTAGCTCTACCACATGCATGATAAAGAACAGTGTTTCCAAAACATATAACCGAAGTTCTTGAATCAGTCTAACAACTGGCTAAACCCCTAGTAACCTACAGATAATAACTATAAGGGCAAAGCACTTCATCATTCTTCACGTCCCTGACAACCACCACCACCACAACTACAGGGGCCTACCTGCTCAACAAGTCATTAGATTAGAAAGCATTTTAAAGCATCTGAAGGGAAATAAACTTAGTAAAAATTTTGGTATAGTCAAAAGACTTATACCCCCAGTCAGACAAGTTGTTGTGATGGCAAACTAAGGGCATTCTGCCACTAGAATTACTGAAGCATACTCAACTAAGGCCACTTGAAATACAGCAGCTAAACATACCACATGGAAGGGAGCAGAGAAGTAACAAGGATATCAGAAGGGTACAGGATAGCATGGTTCAGAGACAGAAAAATACAAACTGTAAACCTTTACAGATTACAGCCCTTAATAATATTGAAGTTTGTAGAAAATTTTTTCAGAGTACGTACTGGAAGGTTTGATTACTGAAGTACACTCAAACACCCAAGTGAACGTAATGGAATAGTGAAGCCATTAAATCCTTGCATGGGCTCTCTCATTCAGAAATAAGGTGTATTTTATTTGGTACTTTGTTTCCAGGATTAACTACTTGGAAAGGTAGACTTCTAATTAACTATACCCTTTACAGTCCTTACAGAGTAAACTCAAGAGGAGCCAAGGTCAGACAGACTACAACAGCACTGTGTACCTGAATATGAAGGACTTAAACAATAGTTAAAACAAATGCTGCTCTTCTCCTGAAAATCAGAGCTGTAGGTTCCCACCATGCATACTGCCTTTCTCTAGCATACCAAACCAAAAACTAAAGCCTCGGTACACAAAACAAACAACTTAAACCCAGCATATAGATTGCCCTAGGC
Organism: Cyrtonyx montezumae; assembly: GCF_038088225.1. Classification (NCBI taxonomy): domain Eukaryota; kingdom Metazoa; phylum Chordata; class Aves; order Galliformes; family Odontophoridae; genus Cyrtonyx; species Cyrtonyx montezumae. Next base: position 13,916,696 of record NW_027071936.1, on the reverse strand, counting down.
AAAGCACAGCAGAGTAGAAAGCCAGAGGAGCTCATCTGTGCAGAAAGCAGAACTACACGAGAACTAGTCAAGCCTGTCAGTACTGCTTCTCGTGGCTATTGAACTAAATGGCAAGTTCAGGGAACTAATGGCAACTAACTAAAACAGATGGACGCATATGCCAAGCAAGACATGCCACTCCTACCCAAAGGAAGAGTAATGAAAGATCATGATGACTTTAAGAAGAGCACACTGTATTAGGGTATGAGCAGACCCTACAGTCAAGTAGATCTACTTCAAAAAGCTTTTCCAGACTAGTCCTGATAGCTGGCTGATTTACTTAATATATCTCAGCAGAAGAAGCTTATGTAATTAAAGAAATTAGAAGTAAACCAGTAAAGATAGTTATTTTGGGCCGCTTAAGAGAAATATTAACTTTATCTTGTGGAAATCAGAAAATGAAACTGAAGAAGATGCATCAGTATGGAGCAAGTGAAGATGTATGAAAACTAAACTTTAACAAGCAAAAAAAAAGATACCTCCCCCTATCCACTGTCTTAAATTGACTGTGGAACAAACATCATGAGGTATTTTTCAAACTCCTCTCTGCCCATTGAAACATGTCTAAGTACTAGACCCAAATGTACAAAAGCCAAGACGTTCATACCTTTAACATCATATTAATAGGATGATGGCAAAATGGACAGTATTAGAAAACAGGACAATCTAAAAAATTACTTATGGTACCACGTAGCCATTTGAAACATGAAACATGTAATTTGGTGGTGTAAAAACACTTTTATATATTAAAACACTGACAGAAGCAATGTGACAGACTATTTCATGGTATAGTTCTTAAAGAAATAGAAAGCTAAAAAGTTACTGGCACTCACTCTTCATGTAAAATCCCACAGTCACACAAATGTGCTAATGTAGTTATTGATGAATTCTAAGTCAAATTTAAGAAAAGAAACACTGGTAGTTCTGGAAAACAAGGTGTTCAACCACAGAGCATAGGTACAGCAGAAACAAAACTAGCACAGGCTCTCACATTTCTTAATGGGAGCCAGAAAAAAGCCAAAATGCATATTTAGTCACGGTTCCAATTCTCACGTACCTTTATTTGTTTTGCATCCTATCACAAGAAGTGAGCAAGATTGTCTATTAACTACACCGGGGAAAACAAACCACCTTACGTATCAACAAGCACCAAACATACTCAAATAGGACCATTATTACCTTGCTCAACTCCAAAATAACCTTCCAATCAAGATGAGTCACTACAAGTTATCACTACAAACCTCACCTAAATTAACTGCCTCTTGAAGGCCTCACCAACTAACAAAAGCCAGGAAATTCAGTTATAGCGGTGTAAGGAATTAAGACCTGACATCAAAGAAGCAGCACGGGTTGGAGAAAGAAGCTAATGCTACTGCTCAGCAATTATAAGGAGCATTTCACAGGTATGCTCCCTATATGTCACACACTACCAACAACCAGAAGAGAAGTCATACGAACCACATATGGACAACAGTATCAGACGAGTTCATTCTTTGCTCTGAATCACCAAGAGAACTGCTTTGGAAAGGTGAAGACTAAGGTCTATTTTAAATCTAGTACCAATAATGGTGGCTGTTGAAGAAAAAAAGCATCAAAAGAACCAACTGTAAATCAGGCACCGAAGACTGCACTGAAGGAGTGAATATAGCCCTATCTGCATGTGTTCACACCATTTATAGATGCTGTTATCACAGTAGAGGTCTGTGGTACCAATGAAAAGCTGAGAAACACCGGCTTCACCCGAGTCCTAATCAGATGGTTTTAAGAAGGTACACACGAGTCTTAACAGGATATGCAAATTGTATTCAAAGACATGTACATGATCTATGAGTGTATGTGTATAGGGCTATTTTAAGTAAAGATTCTTTATCTCTGTGTTTATTACTTTGGATAGTTTGCTCCTTTTCCTCACATGCTGCCTCACTAAGAGTTCCAAATATGACAGCACCATACAGCATATTCTGCTGGGTTACTTATCCAGCATCTCCATTAGACTTCAGTGTTTGCCCTGACTTTGAGATGGAAAAATACACATACAGGAGTAAGTGACAGTTCAAAAACAAATTACTGTAAGTGTTAGACAGCTTCGCAAGTCCACAAAAGTTATCTCTTTTCCAAGTCAAACCAAGGAGTTCCCGCTGACTGCAAAATACTACAGACCAAATTATGCTGACTGTTCAAGGCATACAAGCCCTTCTAGTATGAATGGGTCAAACACCCAAGCAGCTAAGAGTGTTGTGCTGTTGTTCTGTTATTAGATGAGCAGACCTTTCTTAGATTATTTAATCAGAACCTATTATGTTCAAGGATTCAACTATATTCCCATATCTTTAAGGCAATAAAATACAAAAGCAACTTCACCACATACGAACTCTCTGCTCCCCAAACATAGCAAAAAGAAAAGCCAGTGTAGGAGAATCTCCTTAATAAAAACCTTAACCTAGTCAAATCCTCTGATTTCCAACTCAGGTCCATACTCAGTGAAAGAAGGTCAGTCTTCGACACAAAAAGACAGGTCCTTGATTAGTACAAACCTCAAAGTTTGAAATTTAACACAAATCACTGCTTCCAAGGGTTAAAAGAAATACAGAGTATGTCAGCAGCACGGCATCCCTCCCAACAAATGAAGGGAGAAGAAAAGGAAATAGGATTGTGAGTACGGTTCTGCACTATTCTTTTTAGCTCATAGTTAGCCTCCAAAAGTAGAAACATTAGCACTGACTGACATAATCAATACCCAGTAAGATTTTTCCACCACAACATAAATTAGGCTGCTTTTATATACTCTTCCCACACAAAACTGCATATTTCCTCTTTGCTTGATAGAAGAATTGGCTAACTTTAGGCACCTAAATGGCATTTAACTTCAGCAATGTTAAAAACGCCTCCAGTTATTCATATTTTTGAGAATGATAGGGTTTAAGTGACATAATTATTCATATTTCAGATACTTTATAATAATTTCAAGTTCGCTATACTCTCTTCCTTGTTCTTGAACGACTCGCTGAAGCAAAGTGTCAGTGAAAGATTAATGCTGCTCTGAAGCAGATACACTTCTGACAAACAGAAAAGTTTGAGTGTTAGTTAACAGCATGAGTTGAACTTATGTTCCTTCTGCAGAGGTTACTCTCCTGAGCTTTCAGACTAAAACGAGGAAGGATGCCTTTTTATTTTCTCAGATACACAGCAGCTGCTCCGAAAGTAATGCCTCCTGTTTTTTTGTTGTGGTTAGTCCACCATGTCATCGACATAGGTTGGTGGTATCACAGTAAAGACTGAACCTTCATGACAATATTCCTTGACACTTTGTTTTACTGTGGCAGATGGCAACAGCGGGGCAGTCTGACAAAACGGTATCTGACATAGAAGCATATATGAAGACAACATTTGTACCACAACAGATACAAAGAACACAATAACGCAATTCATGAGTATAAGTTTTCAGCAACAAAACACTTTCTCAACATAGTCACCACCACTAGCTATGCATTTTGGCTACTAACGAACATGAGTCTGCTTGTTGCATACAAAAAACTGTACCACTACCACCAGTGCTGACAAGCACCACACATTCGTCACTGTGCTCACATCCAGGGTTTGGTTGCTACTGGAAGTCTGCAAGCATCAAGGAATGTGAATGGGTGCATTATTTTCCACATAGAGGAATTCGTTGACAAACTTCTGGTCCATACACACTTACATACCAGACGCCATAATGGAATACTGCTGGGAAGGTTCAGCCTCTACTTGTCATACCACCAGCACTCACTTCTGATGTTGTGAGCCAATATAATTAAATAAGTGGCATTACTTTCAGAGCAACCCTTGTACATAAAGGTACATTTTTCCCATTCCCTTAAGATAGCATCAAAACCAAATATTTTTATATTGATTGCTTTATAACTTTTTATGCTGAGGTTTACCCACTCTTAGAGGTTTTCCATTCCTGTGTATTTTGGATAAAGTTCATCTTAAAGCTTAGACATGAATTAAAGCTAACCTATCAGATCTTACAAGAAGGAAACATTAATCTGCTGTATAACCTAAGTATACCTGTAGACAATCAGAAAAGTTCACAGGCGTAACATATAAAAATATGTCAAAAGGGCACAAACACCAATTACATTTTAAGGTAAGCTGGCCATTTTATAACTTGAACGTGCTCAGTTTCACAACCCTCTCTGCACCAGGAGATGCAGCAAACAATTATACAGTTTTTGCAGAGAAAGCAGGAAACACAGTTACTTCACTAAGTAACCTGAATGACATGACTTCAGGATTTCTCATGTCTTAGTGAAAACAATACTTTTTGAAAGTAAAAAGTTATGAAAATTGTCATCCAATAACAGCTGGGCAGATGCACCTACTATCCAGAAGTGACTCTAAAGTCCTTGGAAAGACACGGAGAAGCAAGAAACGTAAGCATATCTGCCACAAGCCCAGATACCCTTCTTGCCTCAACTTCTGTTAAATAAGAACTCACAGAAGGGTTTACCTTACTGCCATGTCCAGTACATAGAACTATAGGTATTTCACAGAGGATCTCTCTCATTGTTCATTCCCTCTAGTTTTGCTGCCATTTCACACACTCAGAAATCAGAGAATATAACCCATTACCAAAATCTACCAATGGCCAACAACACAACACACAGGTCAGACAGACCACAACTGTCCCATGTTAGATTTATATACTGTTCAGATTTTAAGGGTTTTTTTTTCCCCTCTATTAATTTGATATTTAAAGGCAGACAAGCAAACAACATGCGTTCTTCCTCAGAAGAACACCTGAAATTCCCATGGTTTCTACTAGCAATGAAATAATAGATTTCAATATTCTAAGCTGCATGCACATTTCATGAACCCTGCGTTAGCAAGGATTCATTCTGCAGAAGATGCTTATAGTTTCCTTAAAGGAAAAAAAAAAACATAACAGATATATAGGAGCTACTTATTTTAAATTCCTGTATTTCACAAACAAGTTGCACCAGCAGACTGGAACCAAAACACCAGCCTGGATTATCACGATCTAACAAGGCATTAAACCACACTATCATACAATACAATGTCCTGTTCCAAAACACAGCTAAAATATCTACTTCAGTCTGCTGATACCAAGCCTTCCCATGGCAGGTGCCTTCCGAAGCTTTGCTTGTGCTTATCTTTGTCTTCTCGTCAAGGCTTTCCTCATAGTTTCAGAAGTGGAAACAATTTTGCTAACACTCATACAGCATGGACTTGGTTCAAGTGCCACCATTCTGGTAGCCCAGTGCTTTAAATGCTGTTCTTGCCGTCTTCTGTATTTTTTCACCTCTTTTCCCAACTAACTTGAAATAATTTAAGTTTAGGTCCTGATAATTTAAGATTACAGTACCAAATAAGAAGTGGTTCAGACTGTTTTCCTCCTCTCCTCCTATTAAAAAAAATTAAGAGATCTCTACCTGGAACACATTTCCAATAATGAATCTATAGAAACAGAACTTCACTGCAGAATTGCCATCTAGTATAGCACAGTGTATTTTATAGTTAGATAAGATTTTCATTAAATAAGACCAATTAGCACACAAAAGCCTGCTAGTTGGGGTTTGACTCTAAATTTAAGGGACGGAAGACCTTGTGGTATTCCAGCAGAAGTACACATAGATTGTTGAAGTCCAAATAACTTCAGTGCCCCTTGTTGTTTCATTCCAATCAAACTATGTCTGTTATCAGACAAAGGAGACCACAGGTAAAAGGCACATTGTGAATAATGCCATCACAAGAGAAGCTTCAGACAGACTTCACACCTTATCAGACAGCAGAGAACTTAACCACAGAAATGCCTATTCCCACTGCACAGTCTTCTTGCTGCTAACAGAACTATTTCTGAGTACCAGAGGTGTTGTGAGAAAGGAAGAACAGGTCAAGATCGCTTCAATCAAATTTTCTTATCTCCTGGTTATAATCACTCCCTGCCTTAACACCGAAGTATCTTTTGCCCAAGGCGATTCACAGTACAGCTTCCCACAGGAGTCTCTCTCCCCACTAAGAGTGAAGAGAAAAGCAGCCGGGGAAATAAAGCAGCAAAAGGTGAGATTATACAAACATCATGATTTATACACAGAAATAAGTTAACCAAGCTGAATCACAGAATAACCACAGGTACAGTCAAACCGTATCAACAAAAATCATACCCAGATGTGAAAATACAGTCAGTAGCCCTATTATGAGCCAAAAAAAAAATCACAGATGTCAAGCTAAAGAACATGATCTTTAAAAGAAAAGCTATAGGTTGAACTTCCTAAAGAACTTAGAATTAGAATAACTATGCCCGCTCTTCTTGAGTGACAAAGTATCAGCTGAAAAAAAAAGCTATGGCTTTTCCTGCAGCTACCATTAGACTTCAGCTTGCTACTGTTCTAACTACACAAGATACCAGTAAGATAACTACATGTCGCATTGAAGCAATAGCTGAAGTTTGACATGAGCTTGTCAGAATTTCTGCTGGTATATTTATATTTGAGTACATACTGAAACTTGGACATCAAATCAAAGGTGGGTACCACGCAGCAGATTTCATGCACATCCTTCTCCACAGGACTGCTCTTTTTTCTGAATAGACTTAGATTTTAGTAATTACTTTCTTGCCACTTACAAGCAAGAAAAGGCTCAAAGAGACTTAACTATTCAAACAGAATCCGAAGAGCATTTTAAGTATTACCTCATTTTTAGTGATTCCAAAAGTAAAGCTATAGCATCCCAAAGCATTGATTTCATCACTTACTGTGCAAGAGACACTGTGCCATAAGAACAGCCACACAGACAAGACTTGCTCTAACAGCAGCAGGGGCAGGTATTACAGATAAGGGGCACAAGAGATGCACAAAGTGGTACTTCATCAGCACATCCCTGAGTCACAGATGATGGCTTTGCATTCAAAAAGCTCTCAGTGGCTGCACTTGTGTCGCCACTTCTGAGCCCAGGCATAACTTTAAGAAACCCTATGACTGCATGGCAATAAGTTTCCCAGAACTATATTCTAGTAAATTTCCACCTAGCGACCCAACAAAATCAATTGCAGCTTCCTTAGTCCTTGCATTGTAATAAACTGTAGTTCCTTGTTCCTTAGTCACATATCCTCAGCCACCCAGGATTTCCTAATCTGTCACATCCTCCTCAGAGTCAGTTTTGTTTTTTTTCCCAGCCTCAAGGAGGCTAGGTTAATTGGCCGGTCCTTCGAGGCCATTCCACATATCTGAGTATCCCTGTCACTTTTCACTGCACCTGTTGTAATGTGAAACGAGGAAGTGAAAACTGGAAGCTCACCGACTTTCAAAAAGGAAGACACAGTTTTAAATGGATACAAACCTACTGTCTCTGGTGCTTGGTCAAGACTAGAAACATGGCAATTGCAGCCTGGAACTGGCTAATTCTAAATAATGAGAACAAGGACAGGAATACAACATATTGGAGCAGCATTTCGCAAATGCTAATTAACACAGCTAAAAATTTTTAAGAAGCAGTATGAGCTAAGTAAAACAAACATTTCACACACATTTTCCTGGCCATCTTTTCTCCTAGCTCCCATTCTCTCAAGGAGCTGTCATAAAAGGCTCCCTTCCCTGGAGTCGTGCCCTGTTTTAGTTCCACTCATCTTCCATCCCCCAGACCGCAACACAGAAACAACTTCTGCAATTCCTATCCTCTAGCCCTTAAGTGCCTGGCTTCTGCCCAACAGTTTTATAGCAAGGAAAATCCCCACTTAACTCTTCTCCTAGCCTCTATCTTCCTGACTTATTCCTCTGGGAACACTTCCCTTTCTGTCATCCTAAAATTGTCTCAAAAATGAAGAAAAACATGAAAGAAGGATAACAGGAGGGGGGAAAAAGACAAATACATAGTTAAAGATATGAGGCATTGATTTTTATGACTACAGAAATCAATAACGACTAAAAAAAATATCAAGATACATATCATACGGACACATTCTTAAGATGCCAAATCCTTCCAGGCACACTGAAAAATGGCAATAGTGCTTGGAGTAAACAAACAAGGTCAATACTATCCCCTCCTAGTTTCAGAATTCCGGGCTAGAAAACTCTATCCTTAGTTTTGGAGGAAAGAACTTCTTAACCAAGCATGAGAGGCCATAAAAGCGCTTCTCATATTGCATTCCTAACATACTTCTTTTGCACTAAAAAAAATTCAGTCAATTTTTCCAGTCAATATTTAACAGCTCAAAGTAGGAAGACAGCTCCACAAAACTAACAATGTGGCAGACATTCCAAAGGTATGCCTTCCAGAGCAGCAGCTGTAAACAGTAGCAAAAACATCATCGTTTTTCTAACTTAGCCACCTTTGACTAACAGTCACAAAATGACTTCTTAAATAGTCATTCTCTTAGTATGGTAACTAATCAATTATTTCTCTTTTTCAGTTTTCAGATTCATTCTGCGCTGCTCAACAAGATGATACAGGTATAAGTAGAAAAGCCAGGCCTGTTTCTAAGCTCTGCTTCAGCAACAGATGTAAAGCCAAGAGACATCACGGTTCACATGTTGGAATTTTCTAAATTGAATCTGGAAAAACACACTGCAATAGGGTACATAGCAATACAAAAGAAGAAATGTGATCAATTTAAAAAAAAAAAAAGCAGATCTTGCTATGGCAGAAAGGTTTTGGTGCTTAAAGGCAGAATGTTATCTCTACAGTGCCATAATGACTTCGAACTTCTACAGAGACATTATCCACGTGATTTTGAGTTGAATGAGTCAGTTTTAAAACAATACTCTTATTAAATACTGATGTTTGCACCAAAAAAAAAAAAGCCCAAACTCCTCTCAGTGCCTGTTACTTTGACCAATGCTTCCCTTTAATAATTGTGATACTAAGGAATGGTTTCTTATAGAGCCAAGTCAAAGAACCAGACACGTACCTCCAGTCTACTCCTCAGCACACAGTGTAGTAACCACAGACACATGTACCTGTATCTTCAAAGGGGAATACATCTCTTCGTGAGCTCACAGAGTCACAACAAAACACAATTCAGGCCTAATTAAGAGCACTTAAATGACCTGAGATAGGTTTAAGACAGTGTTAAAAGCCCTGAAGATTCCCAGCAGTCCTCTCACTGTACACTGTTTAAACATGTTTCTCCTCACACGTGCAGCCAAGAAGAATGGGTATAATCCATATCACACTTGCTGCAAGCTATACAGAAAGGGCACTGGATAGTATGACCAGAAATCTTGCAGGATTTAATTTACAACCTTGTATGTTGTAAGCCCCTCAGGATAGGAAGCTCTCATGTTTTATATATCTGCAGAAACAACGTGCATACCTATGACACTGTATAAATAACAGAGAATCAGATTAAAAACATCTGTAGACACTCTGGCGGATCTATTGTCTTGCTGCCTGCTGTCTCTTAGTAATTTTTGATGGCAGACAAGACATTTCATGCAACAGGACTGCTAGTATCCTTGATGCAGCGACATAAGCATACGTAACAACATTTTAACGAGAGACCTGATGAATAGGAGAATTAAGAAAATAAAAATAATCTGTCCTTAAGGCATGACCTACTTACACTTTTCTGTTTGATTTGTGTTTACTTCTTGCCAAAACAAGATAGGAAACATGGATGATTGGTGGGAGACAGGAACATTTATTTGATTCTGAACTAAGACTGTTGTGATACAACTCTACTCTCTGGCTGCCCAGAACTGTCAACGTCCATTCATTTATTGTAAGTGGCTTCTGTGAGAACACGAATAATGCACGTCCGGAACACGGCGATTGCCATGGAAGATATAAAGATTCACACACTGTGCAACTATCAAGTACAGAAATAATGCTATAAGGGAGACAGACTGTTATTGATACCAAGCAGGGAAGGGAACAACTACATTTCCAAGCGAGAGGCAAAAAGGAATCCTAAATTTAGAACCAAATTCAGAACTGAAGCCAAGATACTGTCACCACCAGAGCTGCGTGAACACCTCACAGAAAATCCTTCAACAGTGTTAAAACCAGCTCCTTTAGGTTTAGAATAAAGAAGTAAAATCAGTTCCTTTCAAATGACTCCTGTATCCTTCAATTAAAAAATAGAATTGGAAACACTTCCCCCTCTGTCCAGCTATATGCTTTTTAATCTTATCAAAAGCCTTTCATGTTGACTCCATAGTCAAACTTCAGGCAGCTGGTCATACTGAACATCCGCTGAATCAAATGCACCTCGTGTTTCTGCAGTACTTCAGGCTGCTTCCACGAAAGACAAGAATTAAAAGTCACTCCTCCTAATAAGAAAATTCATTCTCGCCAAGAGGTACTAAGGACAATTTGAAAAACAGGAAAGTGCCAGAAGTGTGAAACTGTATGAAAAATATTTTGTTCAAAATGAAATGATCTGATTATCCCATTGGGATACTTTGAGGAGCAAGTGCTTCCCTCCGCCTTTCCACGTTACTTTCTCAGACCTATCTGTACATAATCAAGTCCACTTAGTTCTCCCCTCCCAGGAAGTGATATTCATGATACTTTCTAAAGTTGTACTCAAAATCATGGTGTTTTCTATTCAACTTTCACTACTTCCTTTTCAAACAAAGGCGTTTAAACTTGATGAGATAAAATGTTACAGAACAAAACGCTTGTCCCTTTACTTACAGGCAGAAAGCTGTGTACACATAAGCTAAGAGATACATACAGAACATGTATGTACGTACAGCTTTCAAATATAAAGTATATAGAGCATTTATTCACATCAGTATGTTTTTGGTGCAGATTTTTTATTTAGGTCTTCATTCCCCCTCCCCCCCCCCTTCACCTCATAACAGATCTAGATATCAGACTTTCACTCAGCAAAGACAGGACACTGTTTCACCAGGTCATTCCCTTCCTAAACATCTCCCTCCAAAATTTACATTGTCTAAAAATGGAACGTAAGTGGGATCGAGTTGTGCTCCCTGCCTGCTTTCCAACCAGAGGGTGCCGGTTCAACTTGCTAGCATAAGCTTAGCAGGTGTAAGATATCTGTTGCAGCTAGCAGCATGTTACATTACTGCAGTTGTACTTCAACCCATCTTTCTCAACCTCCTCCCAGTTCCCAGGTAGGAATTGACAAGAAAAACAAGAATCCTAGATAGCATATGGCTTACTATAAGAGATTATTATATTACTGAACTGCAACAATAAAGTGTAATAATGGCTATAAAGACAAACCTCATTACTACTTACACCAGCAAAAGGTCCTAGTCTCTGTCATGCTGTTCCTACTGCTGCAAAAGCAATCGGCCACCTAAGAAGGAAAGAGCTGATTAAGGCAACTGAGTAGCTTCAAGAAGGTCAAATACAAAAGAATACTAAACGCCCATCCCACAGTACAACGTTACCAGCAACACACTGCTGCAGCATTAGGTAAAACGCTTGGTGAAAAAGATTGTACCTTTACATTGCAGCTCACACTGGGAGTGCCTTAATACCTATGAGAATGACAGGCCATTAATTTCAGGCCCAAACACATGGATTCATCCTAGCTGTGCTGTTTGTTTGCTCTTATACCACTTCATTTTCAATTTCAAGCCCTAGAGAATACGAAGCTCACCATTTAAAACAATTTTCTCAGGAATTCCAGAAACAGTTTACAAGGGCAATTCTGTTGGTCCGCAACATGGCCTTACTTATAAAATTTATAAGAGTTCTTTGTTTTCAAGGCAGAAATTTAAGAATACAGATTTTGAATCATCCCTATTCTGTATTTTAATATTTACTTTAACGAGAAGTGTAAGCATACACCAGTTCATTCAAGCTCATAAGAAAAGGTTCTGATATACATCTTCCTTTAGCATTTAGTGATTCCTTCTTTATATTAATCTGAAACCCTTCACAAATGATTTTGAACATATGAGAAAGAAAGCCTGCTGCTAGACTTCTGTTTTACTTGCATCTGCAACTACACAACACCACCACTCTACGTATAAACAACAAAGCCATTTTCTACCGTAAGATAAAGGGAAATAAAAGTCACACAACATCGTGTCTGATGTTTCAGAGGACTACTTGAGAGAAAGGACCAAACACGTAATGGGGGATTGTGAGAACTTGCAGAATTAATTCCAGCTTTTTGTTACTCCAATGAAAAGTGATTTTTGTTTTTAACAAAGGCTGTAACAACATTTTTCTTCAACATTCACTTAATCGGTCATCAGCCATCATTTTTGCCTTTAGAAGTTAACCATTTTCCTTCCCATTCTAAAGAGAATCAAGTCTGAATGCCCACTTTCAAATCAAGCTTTCTCTACTATGACTTCTTACCAGTTGCCTACAGGTCTTCCCCACACACAGGGAAAAGGGGAAAAAAACATCAGTGTTTAGTATACTCTGTCAAAACTTCTTCCTTGTCTCTGTCCAATTACTCATTTGGGAAGAGCTTCTCAATCACTTTTTTAATTAACTTAAAACAGTTAACACATTCATTAATCCATCTCTTATGGAGCTTAAGTCATTGGAGAACTGAAAAATGTGACTCCCCATAACTTTTACCTTTGAAGTTCTTGATAAAGGAATCTTTTGCATTCAGAGAAGACTTGATCCATGAGATTACTGCAGTATCACTTGAATTTTGTTTTGGTGCCTTCCTTCTGCAAACCAGCTCTACCCTGTACTGAGGCAGCATTTTCTGTCATCTTGTCATCCTTCATGTGACTTGACATATATCACCTGCTTGCATTATTAACCTAGGAATGAAAGGCAAAAGTTTAGCTGGTGGAAGGTCTGTGCCCTTATATAGAACAGTAAAAGGCCATCGTATAAGCAAAGAAAGCAAACAAAGTATCATAGGGATGGACTTCATTTCCTTTGGTCAAAATACATCATGACTCCTGTTTAACACGAATGCAGTTTAAACACGCTATATGTCACCAAAAAAAAGGAAAACTGTAACACACTCAGTATTAGCAGTCAGTGATGAAAAACATATGTACGCAAGGATAAATGTCCTGAAACACAAGGAGTCAAGTAAACAATGGTATACAACATACTCTAGTACTACGAATTGCAGGACATAAGCCTTTAGACAGACAGCCTCCGTAAACTTCAATTTAAAACAAAAGGTAATATACAGTCTACTTAATATGAAGAGCTACTTGCAACTCTATGTATGAAAGACAATTTGATTTCATCAACGCTTTAAACATGTAAAGTTAGATAAGTTTTTTGACTGTTTCAGTTTGGGTACTTGGCCCACCTCTGTCTGTGTACCAATTACCAGAACACAGAGAAAGGGAGACATCAAAATTTTAAAGAGTATCATAAGGATTTACCAATGAACCATTCCTACAAAAGGAGCACAGTAAGTTAACAGATCTATCTTCATTTTCACACAATATGCGGAACCATCAAAAATAGATATCATACAAGAAAAAGTAGAAAACATTAGTTGACTGAACCCCAATTTTACTCTATTTTTAGGAAAACAAAAAAGGAGTTCACAAATACAGCATAGCAACATTTGAGGAAGATGTAACAGTAATGTAATATAACAACAGAACAAAGATGAACAAAAGCTCAAAGCCACTGAGTTCCTTGATGCTTCACAACTGCAGTCAGACCAAAGAACAGAGACTGCTGGATTTGCACATAGTGCTAACTCCTGAGATCATTAATGGTTACTTGCCACATAAACATGGGACAACAAACTGGGAGAGGAAATGCTGAACATCAGTAGCCAAATCACCTACATCAAAATAAAGGGCAAGAAGAAAACTACTTTGTATACAGTGCAAGCATTTAAGAGAGGCAAATACAAATAGCCAAGTATACCGCTTCCTACTGGAAATAAAGCCTGGTATGCAGTATCATATCATCATATATGGTCTATAGCATCGTTAAATATTAACTCTACTCCAAATTTTACACCTTCTAGATCTAAAAACAGTGTGAAACTACCATCATTGAAGGTACCAACATTTGGATCACAGCCTCTCATAATTTCCAACCAAACTTGTTTTTCTTGTATACATTTCCACAAAGAGATAGAGGCATTTTGAAGAATGCTCACTCAAAATATAACATCTAAACAGAAACTTAAGACCCCCTAAATCTGTTCTGAACATTCCTGGACCAGGAACATTATGACTGACATCACCACACATTCCCAGGGCAAACCTTTCCCTGACCAAGCTACATTTCCTCAAAGGAAAACAAACTAACAAACAAAAAGCAGCACTAAATAGCACTATCCCAAATCTCTCTCTTGCAAATTATTATTAATAACTTATGGACGTGAGTGTTAAGTTTTTAAGAGTTGTTTTTGTTTTTTCTTCCTAAGTACAGAAGTAATGTACAAAACTTGCTAATAAAAAAGCTTTGTCCATGCTATTTAAGAATGTTACATTCCTAAAGGTAACTGTGGAAGTTGTACATAATAAAAGAGCAATAAACTCAGACATTTATAAGTAAAGGCTACACATAGAAAAAATGACTATTAACAGTAGAAAAGATGAAAAGGAGGGAATAATATTTAACGTGATAAGGTCCAAGCACACAGCAGCTGGCATAGTCCAGTATTAGGGTTGAGAAAAACAAATCTCTGAGGAGGGACACAACATAGCTTTCAGGCGGTATTTGAAGTCAGTTCAGCTGCTTCTGATGTCATGCTATTGGCAGTACAGCAGCAGAGGCCAAACCTTCCCATCAATATTCCATTACATTTGTTGCCACGTGACAGGTGACAGCAGAGGGGCACTTAGGCAATAGTATCTGACATACAAGCGCAGATGAAGAAAAGGTGCGTCATGAAACTCCTCCCACACAGAAGAAAATTGCACCCACTGACATACCATCAGCATTTGCTGGACATTTACAGAGCCCAAACAGTGGATATGAAAACACCAGTGCAGTTCAGCAGTGGCCACATTGACAGTGGGTCAGTTCTGCTGGTGCAGATTTTTATGAGCATGGCATGCAGGCTCTTGTTCACGGCTGATGAAAACAAGCAGCCATTTATGGCTATTGTGTTGAAAACCAGCACTTAGTAGCTGGGAATTTGCTCTCTCATACTATTATTGAGCTCTATGCATCTGTTGTAGTTTCCACAAAAAAAAATAGGAAGAATTACTTTTGGAGTGACTAGTAAATATAATTAGTGTTATTTCTCCCTTCCTTTTTTTGCTTACTTTTTATTTCAATCTACTAGTTGTACCTTTCCTTCCAGATTCTCTTCCCTGTCCCACTAGAATTGGGGTTAAGTGGGTGAACAACACTGCAGTGTTAACCGCTTGCCAAGTAAAAGAACAACACAAACTTTCACATAGGTGAAGATATACTATTTCATGTTTTTTGAAGTACAGTGACCGTTTTAGATGGTTCCTTCAGCATACAGATAGTCGTTGCCTAGAACCGTAACAACCTCCATTCATTTTGTGAGGAAACACCACCATTGTGCACTGTTCTTTCTGGATAGTTAATGGGAAGGGTAGTTTGGAAGATCCCAGAATGTCCCAATTCTTTCTCACTAAAACATATTTTGCAACAGTGTACTTGCTACCCTTCACTAGATGAGGAAGATCAAAAATTTCTACTACAACTGCACTTGCAGTCACTCACTTCCTTCTAAAACAAAGGCAAATAAATTTTACTGTTGAGTTTTCATGTGGACACAACTCTTCGTCAAGAGCTTCATCTGTGAGGAAGGAGTTCAGAGGCCACAGCAAGAAGAAATCCGTGCCTGAGTCACCACCTTATTCTGATTAAGAACAAGTGGATTCTAAAAAAGGAATAGTTATGGAAATAATTTTAAAACTCTGAATTATGAAACTATCTGCTTCTGTGCCGAATAAAGTCAGTGCTGGCACATGTTTCTCATTAGCTGTACTAAAGCTTCTCAATTTCCCTGGAAATCCCTAGTTTCTCCTCTGAAACAAGATAATCTAGAAGGCCCCTAATTTTAGCTCTTCAGACAGAAAGGGTAGCACACGCATAAGCAGTGCTAAGTGAATGCTGCCAAAATGTCTGCGATTATGTGGAATGCTAAAACCAATGAGATTACTTGGCATTCATACCAACATTAAAATCTTCTCAATATTATCTGAAAGCAATGAGGTCTCACAGATAACGCATCTTGCACATGAAGCATTCACACAGCTGTCTACAACGTCAGCCAATGAAGAAATGACACAGCATTTTCTAAGAGCCCAATCACATAACTTGTTAATATGACCAGTTCGATACATCACCATCAAAAAAGATGAAAAACCAAAGTCCACCACCAATATGCTATCTATGAGCACAGCGTAAGCGAACATTTGCACATTTATAGAATAATCGCAACCAAAACCATTTTTTTCGTTTGCTATTAGTTCTGAACAAAGGAAGTACAACAGGCCAAACATATTACATAGTTTATCACTCTTTATAACAAAATTCCTATTTAGAAAAGTAGTGCTGTATGTGTTCATTTGTTTGTCTCATTTTCAGGCAGATTAAATCACTCCTAAACTGTTAGCTTTTCATTGAGAACAGCTGTCAAGATAAGGTAACTAAAGGAAATGTAACCATTTAGTATACACTTTGAAGCTAATAACATCGACATACTTTCCGAATAAACCTCAAGTTTACTACAGTCTGCTTTGAGACAAGTCCCCATTTTAACCTTCAAATGTGAGGAGAACAAAGTGATTATCCTCATCTCACTAAATAGAGAGCATTTGTACGAAGATAATACTGAAGGGTTGTTTTGAGAAGCTCTGTTCCTCCTCTGACAGAGGCACAGCAAACTTTCATAACAACATTGAAACATAATGAAGGAAAATGCTGCCATAAATTTCTTGCACTGTAGAGGTCACTTTAGAAAAAAAGCTGCTGATGGAAGAAGCACCAGATAAACCTGAAACACACAGGCACAAACAAAAGCACCTGACACGGTGCGTTACAAAAAACAAACAAACAAACCCTACTGGTCTACCTCCTGTCAGTGGTAAGGTCAGAACGACAGCCACCGCAGTTGGAAATGTTTAGGGAGAAAAAGCAGGAGTAGGAAACGTACAGGGAAAGCATAGACAGAAAGGGTCTCCACCATTTCAACTGCCACAAAACATAAGAAATGGCTTTAGACTAGAAAATAAAAATTTCCCATAAAAAACTCACCGGAATAATTCTAGGTGGAAATACTACAGTAAAATTGACAGTAACATTCATTTGTTTTTTAAATGTTTATCCACTAAGATAGAAAGTACAGTGTTTTCCCTCAGTTGCTTCTCCAGGTCTCAACTTTTTGATACATGAAAGGTTAGCTCACCTGCAAGGCTACCTTGAATGTCAGTCCATCCTTGGATTCATTACACTACACCTCTATAAATGAGAAGTCTTTAAAACTCCATTTAGAAGCAAGGCAAAGCCAGTTTGTTCCACCGCACAAAATACCACGTGACAAGACCACTATGATAAGGGTCTAATAAAAACACAACTGGTTGTAAAATGATAACAAATAAAATCCATTACCAGCAACTACACATCAGTAATACCTTTTTTCTTTCTTATCTAAAAACAAGGCTACACAAAACCTTCTTAGTTCTGCCATATCAAACAACAAGAATCACCAAATACTTCTCGAGCGTTTTATGACATACTCCATGTTATAAGCCCTTGCCTAAAAATCAAAATATTTAAGTATTCTTTGAAGCAAGAAGGAAGAAAAGTGTGATTACAAATTGGTGATGCAAGAAACCCCAAACTTATATCCTCCTTTTGTTCTATGCCTATCTATAACTCATTTCAAATATTATTTCAAAGTTACATTATTGAACATATTTCTATCCCTTTATTTTTAGCTGCCAGCAGAAATATCCCCAATCTCACAAACCAACAGCTACTAAGAAAAATGCTTAAACGCTGTCTAAGTGGAGTGGAGCCTGGCTCCACCCTTTCAGATCTCACAGGTGGATCACCTTCACCTGTGCTCCCAGGGCTGACCAGGTCTTTCCTTCAGGTGCTCATTCAGTGGTTCAGGCAGTGCCTCAGCAGTTCCCATACAGGTGGCAAAGTAGAACTTAAATTTTTGACATGTTCTTTTTCAAAAAGACCAAAACCTCTTTCCTTATTTATACACATGAATACAAGATCCTGTGTTGCTTTTTTTTTCTCATTATTTTTTGTTGGTTAGGTTTGTGTTGGTATTTCATGTAGAAAATTGTCTAGACTGTAGTGCACATGCTCTTGACAAAAGCTCTACCTTCTGTGATAACACTGCTGCTAGCTTTAGGGAGGACATATTTCAAAAGTACAAGTGACAGTTCAACAGGTGGTGCCTAAGTCTACACTTAAGTACCAAAATACAGACATCGATGTCTACTTTGAAGAGACCAACAGTCTTTTCTGGCTTAGAAGCTTCATAACATGAACCCATATATACCAGCTTTTAAGTTTCACTTGTTATGAAGGGCCTTACTCTAAAATCAAGCATTCACTGAATTAAGTGATATTTTTTTGCAGAGGCTACATGGCTGGAAATAAAAAGAGTGTATGAGCTAACTCAACCATGAGAAACATATTTGTGGTTTTTTTTTCCTTAGGATTAGCAAGGGAAATATACAGCACTATAAAACAAAACACAGACTGGAGTTTGCCTTTCAAGAAAGAATTACCTTTGCAAAGCAAAATCAGGACAAATATCTTTTTATCCAATAGTTAAAGAATTTAGACAGTCATGCTGTCTCAAAACCCTCCTTTTTCCAAAATCTTATCACCTGATTTTCTGTTGCTGCTGTTCCCATGTGCATCCTAAATATTTATAAATACTAAAGGAACAACTGATTAATGGTTAGGGAAACCAAAGCAAGGAATCACAAGAAAGGGGATGCTTTAGCTGTTTTTCAATTGTGTTTTAAACAGAAGAACTCAAAGTTTCTACAGCATGTTTGACACAGTCTCTCGCTCCGGGACAGGCCTGACTGCAGATCTCAAAGGCAGTTCTTTGGCCACATAAATCTTTATGTTTGGAGCAATGGCACAAGACAGACAAGCAATCCTGAACCGCTGAATAAGGTGCAATAGAAAGATATTCAGGAATGTGAAAAGCTTCATTTCTCGGTGAATATTTTACACATTTCCCTGGAAGGTTACAGCCTAAAATTTAGAAATTTGACCAGAGAAATGAAAGGCTGGTGAGTAATAGTCCACAAAAGCAGCTCCTCTGCATATTCCAAAATGCACTTGCAGTTTTTAAAGTCTCACAGTCACTGTTTTTTAATTTTTTTTTTTTGTTCAGATATATTACAAAATAATGTAATACGTAAGGTGTTTTAGTCTAGCTTGTTGCTCAGAAATCCTCACAGACCAATGGGCTCCGAAACAAAGCCTCCAACACTGGAGCAGAAAGAAAATCAACCAGAATACAAGTAGAAATACTTCCCCTCAGTTTGACTTCCTAAAAAAGGAAACTGTAAGCCTCAGTTGATTTGTCAGAGACATGTCATCATAAATACAACAGTCTGTATCAGTAAAACAGAGCCTAAAGAGTTTCAGAAACATGATATCTTGATAAATACAGAAGTCAGAAAAGAAATTGCTCTTTAAATATTGCATAAATGGTATGAAAAAAAGTAGATCAGCTTGAAATATAGTTGCCATAAAACACCTTAAGAAGTCACAACCCAAATGACAATTTAGATTTTTCCTTGTACATTTGATACTTTTTTGTTTCAACAGAACTATTTCCAGTCCTAAATGACTCTTACTGTCAGAGTCAAAAGTTTGCAGGATCCAAGAGCTTCCCATTCTAGAGCTTGTCATATACTAAATCCAGTAAATTTCAGTGTACTTCAAAATACTATTTTCACTAAATGATATGATGCAACTTCAAAGGCTTCAGAAGTACATCAAAAAGAACCATAAGTGTGGCTGTTTAAGACAGCATTCTTTCCATTCTTCTCTGGATACCTTAAAGTACCATAATTGCAATCTAAAGTTGAAATAAATTAATAACATGAGAGGATTATTATCTATAATATATTCACATGTGTATAGCCATTTTTGATTAGTTATGGCAAATATTTGATTCAAACAAATATGTCAATATTTTAAGCAGTATAATTAAGATGTACTATTTTTTATTTCAATTTTTATTTCAATATACTTCAATTTATTATTATTATTACTTTTAAAGACAGCTGTACAGTCTGAGGATCAGGGGCCCAATGCTTATGGTATCTGTTAGAGCTTACTGTATTTATAACTAGTACTCAGAATGCAAATTTAGTTGCTCTGGACGAGTAACCTTAGAGCCAATAATCAGAACTACTTTATCAAAAAGTGTCAGTATTGTGTGAAGTACATTTTTCATGTACTGTTCATATTCTAGTATTTGACACCTAAACATGACCTTTTAGCTGTGCATTAATAAATATATCAACATAAAAATTTGATTAAAAGTGAATGGTGAATAACTGAACAGTAAGCTGAATAATGGTGATTTTTGGGAATTACCCATGTTATCAATTCAAATATTTGGGGAAAAAAACACATTTTCATTAAAAAACAAAAAAGACAAAAAACAAAAACAAACAAAAAACCAACCCAGGAATATGTTGAAAGCTTCACTTAAGCTGACCTTATCTTTCTTTGCTAAACAACACTGATATAGACCAGACTATGCCCATCCCTTCTGCACTTCCTATTAAAGCAGAGCTGCTGGATCAGCTTGGCTGCAAGCTCCTCTGACTTACAGATCCAGGAAAACCTCACTTCCTTTTGGAACAAGACCCTCCTGCCTTTCTCATTTTATCAGTCCCAACATAACCACAAAGTAATTCTCCACTCCCAAGTTCGCATTTGGCCTTTAGACACTTAGGGTCACGCTAAGCAGTTGATTCGTCTTGAACAATGTTACCATTTCATTAATTCTTTGGAAGGCAATAGATCAATCAATACTAATGAGTTTCTTTTGACATAAGATCTAGTATCAAACTGCATGTATTCTACATTGAATATCTCTTTAGCTTTAAGTTCTTAAGTATTTTCAGTAAGCAGTCTATTGAAGTGAATGGCATACAAATTCTATTGAAGTGAATGGTGTCAATTGCTTCATTACAAATATTAATCACCTTTACAGTTTCTTTATACTAGTGCCTCAAGTGAAACTGATTTAAAATATGGACAGCAGAATTAGAAGACTGATTTCCTATAGCTTTAGAACTAACAAATTCTCGTGTCTACAAAAAAGGTAATTTGACAGAAATAATCAGGCTATTCATATCGTGCTGCCACCTACAGACTACCTAAAAACTAACGAGAATTGAACTGTCACTACTGCTCTTTCTTAATGAGAGCACTGATAGGCAGGCAGACAGGGAAAAAATGTATTGTATTTTCAAGAAGCTCATAGATATCGAGTATCTTAAAAACTGTCCTCCTTTCATCAGGTTTGGTTGAAAGTAAACTATTGGTATAAAAGTTCTTAGGATAAGCACAAATACCATAAGACATCAGTCTCATTTCCCAAAGAAACAAACATTGTATTATTTATTTTATTTTATGTCCCTTTCAAATAGGTAGAATCAGACAGATCATTAGAACATCCAACTGCCGAATTATTTCAAATAATTATTTTAAGAAGAACAGAGTCTTGTCAAGTCAGTCTGACCCAGCAGATCAAGAAATCTTACAGCAAAAAGCCAACTTCTGAGTTTGTTAGCCTAAAATTACTCAAATCCCCCTCAAGAAGATTACACAAGACACTGTAGGCTGACTGTCCTACGAGCATTTGTGGCTTCCCCTTCGCTGGCAGAAACCCTATGAATTGCCACATGCTTCCTATCCTAGCCTAAGTCCTATTCCAAGCAGGCCAACTAACTTGTTCAAGTGTTTTACCTTCAAGTATCATTTAATACAACGAATATATATATATATGTATATATATTCAGTATATTGAAAATACATTGAAAACTACAAATTTTGTGAAAGCATTGCTTGTGCTAAAGCACATGCCTAATTAATTGGACTACAACAAACCAGTCACCACTGGTGATGCTAGATTGAACAGATCTTCCTCTGGCATTGTAGTTTAGGATTTTACCCTAAGAACTACTTTCTCTTAAGTTTCTGGTGTCTATCTGCTTTTTAAAATTTCCGCCAATCGGTATTTCTACTCTAAGCCCAAACTCCTCTGCAATGCAATACTTGGACCCATTACATGCCAGTATCAGCAGTCATGTCCTATGTCATCCCCATCCACATAGGGACAGTTTTAAGTGAATAAAACTAGAATTAAAAAGGATGCTTTTCAGACTTTTCCATTGAATTTAGATCTCTTAGTGGTACCAGTCCTTCACACCTCTTTTGTTTTACTTCTTTAAACAGTCACAGTATTTTTCTAAGCCGTAGGATGCTGCCCTCTTTGCAAGCTGCAAGGCAGCTTTCAGTTCTGCAGAAAGCTGTAAAACTTGCAGGCAGCAGCGTCCAGCATCCCTCATCACCACTTGAAGCCAGACATTCCTTCACTATGAAGCATAAGGCAGGTGAATCTCAGAAAGCCCTTCCCAGTATTTTGATGTGTGACCAGGGCCATTTCAGCACATTTCTGAAGGCTACTTGAGAAGCCTGACATTTACTAAGTTCATGGTACACTCAGATTCCAATTAGTTTATTTCATTTTCTTCAGCTGACAGCACCTGACCTGGATAACCCTCTTCCAAATTCCACATAAGCTTCATCCAGCTCTGCTCTAAAAAAGCTACTTGGTGCCTTTTCTATGAAAGGAAGTTTCAGCAGTCTTGGGTTCAAGCTTTGCCCTATTACTGGTTGCACTGTAGCCGTTTATCAGTGGGATGTTTAATGAGGTCAGTATAACTCAGTATAATGTACTCCTAAATATACTTCTTATTGATTTCTTCCAATTCATTCACTGGCAAAGTCGGAGACCTCCAAAATATTAATTCATTTTCCAGGTACTTGTCAAATCCTAAGGTTGATTCCAACAGAAAAATTAAGAAAACAATCTATCATTTCAAAAAATGTGTTGTTAATCCAGGTGTCCTACTGTTTTTGCCTCCTGCTATCCTTGGTCACTCTCTTCACGCTACAAAATCCAGCAATGGACTCCTTGCAGCTATTTGCATCAACAGTGAACTCTCTGTTCAGCACTTGCCTTTCAAGTCTCATCAGTGAAGAGTCTACTTTTCTTTGGTGCAAGGCCAAAACATTTCTTATCCAGTTGACTGTGAGGACATTTTAAGCTCAGATCTGCTTTTCTCAAATGCTCACAGAAGTGTTTTCCCAGGAAGCCTTATCATTAATTTCATAGTTTCTGGCTAAAACAAGTCAACTAGCATCTGTTCTCAGGCCTGCATAAAACACTCCCTATTTTGTACAGTCAATATTTTATTCCTTTTATCAACCCCCATATAAGATTACACATTCTCATCAAGTTTGAACACAAGTTGAAGTAAACCAACCAATATATTTCAGCTTTTCTCAGACACAAAACATTGTGACTGAGTAGAATCTTCCTTACACAACATCCCAATCCCTACGTCTGTTACAATCTAACTTAATGTTTGCTAAGTTTTCCTTAAGGCTGCATTACACAGTACCAAATAAATTAAAACAAACAACATCAAAAAACTCACTAGAACAACTGATTTCTTTCATACCACAACCGAACTCCAAAAAGGAAAGGAATCATTCCGAGACAGTAACACTAGTACGCAAAGGCTTCTTTCAATATAATTATAAGCATTGCTTAAATATAAGTAAGAACTCAAGAAGTCGGGAAATGCAAACAATACCAAACTAACATTAATTTCAATTTTAATACTTTCCATGCATGTTGCATTTTCTGTTCCATTTGGTGTGTTAGAATCAAACTTGAACTAGAAATATATAGCCAGCACAAGCAAATCTGCTTTCTGAAACCTACCTTTTTACTTTTTCAAGTATAAATCACTAATTACATGTTCAATTACATATTTTTAATATAAACTAGGAGCTCTCTCCTTGCCTACTGATTCCGGTGCATTTAATTAGCTACATGGATAGAGGCTTGCCTGCACAGGAAATGCGAATTGAGATCTGTTCCTAATGAGAAAGGAATAAGCTTCCAAAGCTCTGTAATAAATTGTTCTGCAAGCATGCTCTGCTTTTCCCCAAACGTCTATCCTTCACCTCTTCACAGATTCTTTTAACTGCACTCTCCTTCCATCTTCTAGCTCACTTTTAAATATTTCTTAAATGATCTCCTAGTAAAAATGCACAGTCTAATATTTCACAGGTGCACTCATGCTCTCTAGGGTTAATGTATCACCCTGTCATCACCACGGTCAACACATTCCTCACAATCACATTATCAGCTGTTTGTGTAGTTTCTGTCCTTATGGGGTGGTTGGGAACGCACAGAACTGCCGTGTGAAAGATGTCCAGGTGCAAGCTTATAGCTTTGCATCTGTTTTTCTTCTCGTGAGAGTTTTCTGAAATCTTTATAGGATTTCCATGTGCTCTTATTATGTTATCACTAACATATGAAATATACACGGCCTTTTAAGAGTGGACTTAATACTATGCAGAATTAAAGCAACATTAGATTACAAGATTAAAGCGATTTTACCAGGATTTAATATAAAAACTACAAATAAATTAGTCCAGTCATATTTTTCACTATGATTATGCTATCCAGCATTCTCAGCTGTCTTTCACTGTTTTTCAACTTAGAGCTGCTTATCTCAAAAAACTAAAACCTGAGAGCTATCTTTCACCTAAATCACGATGAAAGGTAATCATCTCTAAGACAACCTCATACATGAAAATAGTCAAATAGGTTCTAAGAACAGCAGCAATTCTAAGTTTCATAAAAAGAAAAAATGCTCACCCCTCCAGAACTTAAGTACCAGTTGGGCCCTTTCCTCAAGACAAGAAATGAAATATCTATTCACAATAGAATTTTAGAGAAGGTGTAACTGCACTGAAATATGCATTGCTACACACACAGACTATTTTAAGTCTGGAAAACTCAAAACACACTGGAAATACTGTTATACTCTGTGGAAAGCATGACTTCACAAGCTGGTATTTTCCATACCTACATGCCTGCATACATTGTGATTTTCTTTCTGTCTACCAAATCAGTAAGGTTTCACATGAGTTTTACTGAATACATATTAACTTTCTCATCCCAAGAGATGCTGTGGCCAAAAGACATCCATTGGTCCACACGTATGACCCCTGCGTATGCAGATGTATAACTCTTCATCACCTAACTTCAAGACTTCATGTTCACTGTCAGTCCAGAAAAGGGAAGGTGTCTTAAAGCACAACATTACCAGTAAATTGATACTATTCTACATTGCTGTGAATGAGGGAGAATGACTCTGCAAGTACAGATGCAAACCTAGGCTATTAATCTCATTCCACAGTAGGGACAGTCATCACAGAAGGATATGACTGAAATCTTGTAGTGTTTAACAAGACAAAAACAACAACATATTCACACGCCTCTTCCTTTCAAACCCTAAGCATTTGACTTCTTGTACATCAAAGGGATTTCTATTCCAACTGAATTTATTTTTAAAGAGCTCACTCCCAACTGTTACAGAACTGTGGATTTCCATAGTTTTAGAGATGTAATGACAATTATACAGCAGAAATGTAATGACAGATTATTAAGTATTGTGACAGAATTGTTATAATTTACAGAATATCACAGTCTCCTTTTACTTCCCCTACTTATAACTGTTTGTTTAAACCTATTCTTTCTTTTGTGCATAAGGTAGGTGAGTATAAAGAAGCGGCCTACTCTAACATCCCCCAAGCAGTTTCATTTTGCAGAACTGATTCATTAACTGAAGTTTAAAGGTGAGAATTCCGAAACTGCCTTGAAATTCTGAAACTGCTTCTTCTGCAGCTGTTCTAAAACAGACCAGAAATTCTGAGGTATACCAGATTAACCCAGCAAATTCTTCAGAAAAGTCAGTGCCTCCTTTAAACTCCCTCGGATGAATATAATAGACACGCTTCTGATTCATTTGTAGGTAGCAAACCTTGCATCTCCTCTCATTCAGCCAAACAGCACAAGCATTTTTATTAGCTGCTATGTTACAAAACAAGATTAATCAGAATTAGACCATGCCAGAATTGGGGTCCAAAAGATTTACACTCTGCCAGATTGCATACAATGCTCCTGTTTAAGCTAACACACAAACCAAATTCAAAAAATCACATTCATATTCAAAAACACATAATATTGTTTGAAATTCAATAGCATTAACTCGGCTCTGAATTTCAGCCTGTGTCACTTCTCCACTCCCTGACAAATAGCTTACAATTGCATAAATAATTGTACATTTTTCATAAGTTCATAAGTTCATAAGGTTGGAAAGGACCTATAAGATCATCTAGTCCAACCATCCTCCTATCACTATCTCTACCCAACTACTAAATTAAGTCCTTTAGCACCTCATCTAAACGCTTCTTGAACAGCGCTAGGGATGGTGCCTCAACCACCTCCCTAGGCAGGCCATTCCAGTGCCTGACCACTCTTTCAGAAAAGAAATGCTTCCTCAGGTCTAATCTAAATCTTCCCTGGCGCAACTTGTGGCCATTCCCTCTCGTCCTCGTTTTCTTCCTAGAAAAATCCATACAAATTTTTGCAGCTATTATATTGTAACTGCCAACCTATCAGCAGCTGTTTTAATTTTTAAAAACTGTTTGTTTGATAAACTATATCTGTAAAATCATCTCCAGGTAGTACTATTGCTGCTTTCTTTTTCGAGAAGAGCCTGGCAGTGCAGATAATCGTACAAGAGAAGCCAAAGCTACTAAGTTTAGTGTGAAACTGTAACAGGAAAATAGAAAATCATTAATATGCCTTATTAAATCTGTAGAGAGTTTGTAGATTACTTTTCATCTCAATAAGTTAAATAGAGTTTATTAATAAATGACGTATTGAGAATAGTTGAAAAAAAGTAATAACCCATTATATTTTGATCTAGTTTGACCACATTGAGATTAATTACTATAAAGTTTACCTGCTACAGATGAAGTTAACCTTTTGATTTCTTATATACTTTAAAATTTCTTTGCAACAGATATTACCATCTCTGTTTGCTACAAAAGAACATATACAACCTGTAGTGTGAGGTAAATAACTCCCAAAGATAGCACTTCACAACAAAATAGTATAGATGATAGCATATTTTGGGTAGTTCTATATAAATAGTATAGATAGGATGCAAATAATACAAAAGAGAAGATGGCTCACCTTCAAGATATCAAGGCTCACAAGGGACTCCACACAGGAAGGATCCCTGAGAAGAGATCCTTCCCTGGTGGTGGTCAGCCCTTAAATGGGGTTTGAGAGAGGTGGAGCCAGGCTCCACCCCTTCCAATCAGACAGGTATATCACCTTCACCTGTGGGCCCATGGCTGACTCGGCGCTCACCCCAGGTGACCAATCAGTGGTTCAGGCCGTGATTCAGCAATTCCCATACATGTACACCAGAGCCAAAAAAGGTTTGGAGACTGGAACATTCTCCGATAACTATGAATGTTCATTCTAACTCATTCCAGTAAAAAAAAAAAAAGAAAAAAGAAAAAGTCTTGCTGATGATATCTAGGTCAGTACACTGTAGTTAAAAAAAAAACCAGAAACTCACCATTATCAGTTACTCTTCTGCAATCATTCTTTTTTTTCGTGGAAATTCTTATAGTTAGGGCAAAAATACAAAACAAGATGTCATTCCTATTAATTAGGTCACATATGACTTTTAAGTTTATTGCCCAGTAAGTGAAAGTCAGAAAATCTTTGATTTTAGCAGAATTTTTTTTTCCACTGTCAGAAAATAGTATTTTTATCAAGAATTTAAATTCCTTAAAAATAAATGTATCTCATGGGCATGTAACACCTTACAGTAAACTACTGTGGACAGCAGAATTTATGAATGCTTCTAAATCCATGTACTCTTAGTAAAGGTAGAATAGTCATAGAAATCAGAGCAGAATTCCTATGTCAATGAAAATCCAAAAACTAAGCTTGCCCTTACTTCACTGAAAAGAAATAATGGAAGAAGTTGTGGGATCCTACAAGATGGAAAAAATACAAACAAACAAACAGACAAAATAAAGCATCCTCTGAAAGTACATTCCATTAACAGCACACAACAGCAACAGCCTAACTCTATATGCTATAGTCCAGTAGCTAGATCTAAGACCTCAACAAAATCACAGCGTTTTCACACATAACACAGGACAAAGTGAAGAATACCAGTGTATATTTTGGCTGCTTTTTTTTCAGCATAATGAAGAAGAAATATTTTGATGAAAACTAAAACCAAAAGTATATCCTGCAGAAATAAGTATTCTTCATGTGTTTTTGTCAAGCTATTTAAAAAATAAAAATAAAATCTTATTCCAGTAAGAGTTTATCTTGTTTAAATACCTTTTATAATTTGAGTTACCATGATCTATTTGCATCTTTAAACTCCTTCACATTTAGCAGGTTATAAGTAAATAACAATGTTTATGTTGGAAACATTCTCATAGTGCATATGTTTACACTGACTATTTATTATCAGGTGTTTGTATGAAAGTCAGAACTAATGAACTACAACAAAAAACTGTGAAAACTGATTCTACTACCAACCCAAGAAAAAAAAAATGAAAACTTGATATATAAACAGTGACAACAATATGGACAGATGATGGATATAAGGTTGTTGCTGGTTAGACACGAAACGTCATCATGGTTTTCTGTTGGGGACTGGCAGTGGTTCAGCACCGTACAAAACAAAAAGAATAGAAAAATATACTTCGGGATAAAACATGGTTTGGGGATTTTTTTTTTTATTATTATGCAGAAGTCACAGTAAATTTGATGTACTAACAATGATAAACTTGGGAGAAACGGTGTTTTAATTAATAATTTGAGTTAAGGTAGATTACTAATTTGTTTATAAAATATGGCAGACTCTCATAGACACAATTGAGCTGATCTTTAATGGTATTCTGATGCCAATCAACATTTAAAAGTGATGAGAAGTCAACATAACTAGGCTTCCAACACCATTTCTAAGAAAAGTTTAAGAAGTTTGTTTTTATGAATTTATTTACAAGTGACATAGATGGTTAGCAGACAAGTAACTCAACAGCATCTCTTACAGATGCTACAAAGACGCAATACTCAACAGTAAAAGACAGAAGATAAGCACATGCTACTTGTTAAACGCTTGCCAGGATTCTTCTGAAAAGTAAGTAAACAAATTAAACCTGGGCTTATCTACATATTTTGAAAATAAAGATTGAGAACTCTTATCATCAGTTAATTTATAAGCAAAAGAACAAATGGTGGGAGAAATGAACATTACCAAGAACTGTATTTCTCAGGAGAAGATGATTTCTAGAAGAAATCAAAGGAAATCCTTTACTCATGTCTTACGAAGAAAGTGATCAGCAGCCCAATGAAATACATGGAAAGCCTCTACTTGGACAAACTGTTTTTCACCTGGCATACATATTTACATAATTATAGTAGCCGCGCTGCAAATGTATTATGTGTTGTTCCAACATATCCAGTAAGACAATCTTATGAACCTGCATAGCCCCAACTGATACACCAACGTTTTAGTGCTTTTCTTCTTTCAGAATGAATCTGTCATATCCCCTTTCCATTGTTAAGCAAAAAAAACTCCCACTTGCTGTAAATGTATCTTATAGTGAATCACTTTCACAAAATGAAATAATATTGCATACTATCTGTAGATCTAAGTTATAAATATAACTCAATAGAAAACCCTACCTAGAGAGTTGGTAGTGTCTCCCTTCTTGGAAAGACATAAAAGCCATCTGGATATGGTCCTGGGCAACCCGCTACGGGTGACCCTGTTTGAGCAGTAGGGGTGGAACAGATGGCCTCCAGATTCCATGATTTCTCTAACAAAACTGCTCAGAGATGGCAAGTTTTCCGCACGCTAAAGGACTTGTAAATCCATTGTTCTTTCTTGAGTGCTTTAAGATTTATGCAGATCATGCAAAAGCCACTAGGGATCAAGGCCCTCAGCAGCTGGGTTCTGTACCTTCATTCAGTTGTTGAGGTGTGTATTTTGTAAGCATTGCGTGAAAACTCAGTGGTTCTAAGCTGTTTTTTCAAGTTCAAGCTATTTCCAACCATTGTAAAAGTCTCAATATCCTTCTTTCAGGCTTTCTGCTTCATCTCTCACAGACACATCATATCACTCTTTGAGAAAGACATGCTTTGTTGAGCGAAGGATGTTTAGAGATTTATTATAGACATAAAGCACCTTGGACCAACAGTAATACCTGATGAATACAAGGAGGAGATGGTAGTGCGAGAGAAGCTGCAAAGCCTGTTTTTTCTAAAGGGTGTAAGACTTGAAAAGCGTTATGGCATCTAGAGCCATATTGTGAGGATTCCAGAAAATGCTGAAGTTTAAACTGAGAGATGGATAAGAGATTTAGCTTTCCACAACGTAGAAGGGCTTGTGATGATCATAGTCTCTGCAACCTGGGAGTGCAGAGAACTGGCCACAAACTGTGAGTCATTAGAAAAAGGAAGCAGAAGAAGCCACGATCATAACCTAGATGGTCTCTGCTTTCAAAGAAAGGCTGAAGAACGAGAAGAAAGATAAATCTACTCCATCTTTGCTATCTGACAGAGTAAGCCTCAGACAAGTGCAGTCACTTACACAGATAAATTAGTTACAGTCTCTTTGGTGCCAAGATTTCTTCTTCAAGGGACTGCAGCTGTTCACTGCCTCCTGTGAAACAGTACTACAAGAAAAGTCCAATGTATATCATAAGAGTATTGGCAAGGCAGATATGAAAGCACATGGATTCCTTAGCTGCATTTATTTGTAGTTAACAGACACCGCCGAGACACTGCTGTGTTAAAAGCAGACGCAATGAAGAAATATACAAAACTGTATCCCTTAGAAATTTATGACAGACATTTTTATAGAAACAAGATGCCATCTGTAAATTTGCAATTACTTACACCAGTAGTAAAAGCGTGTTGGTCCCGAGAAAATGAGAAGCCTTAATTCTTGGGTTAAGTCCTGTTTTGTTTTCATGACTAATGGTTCATACACACAGCAAGCACACAGATGTATGAAACTGCATCTGAGAGGATCTGTTGCTTTTGTAAAAGCTAGGATGAATCTTAATGGTGATTTCCATGGGAATGCACAGTGCCAATGCCCTCATTCCACAAAGTCTGACTATGCACGCTCAAAATCTAACACAAGATTTCCACAATGGAATAAAATTATCTACATACTTACCCTTAGATGTGTACTTGAGGGCTTTGCTGAATACAGGCCTAGATACTCTAACTTGCTGAAGATGCTTTTTGTTTCAGCAGATCATCAGTTAGAATTTCATCTTTATGTTATTAATAGGAGTTCAAAACTTTACTAAGTATGCAACATGCTCAGATCTACTTTTTTCCCCATAAGCGTGATAGGGACATGAAATGTTGCCCTGTCAATATATATTCTACATTAATTTCCTCTTACTACTGTAAATTATTATTTGAAATAGATGACATTGGAGGAGTAAAACATGTTAAAATTCTAAACAAAAGATATCAGGAATTGATCACGTTTAAATTAAAAATAATAAAATATCGATCTGTTGAGAAGCACATCAAGATTTATGAAATCAAAGGGCATGTATTAATGAAAGCAAAACTACTTAACATCAATTGCTGACCAGTCACATGTAACAATGACCTACATAAGCAATTTGTTAATTATGGCAGGGAATGTCATTAAAATGGAAATCTGTAAAAACAGTGCATCTGAAGTACTTCACTAAATCTGCTTGTTTACTGCCTCTTAACGATCCTTGAATAACATGCTTAGTTTGCACATTAAAATGATATGTGTATATACACAAATGTAGTTTACCTTAGCATTTCCTGTATTGTGTATTGGAAAATGGAAAATCATCACAGAGAACTCACTGGGATAGATTCATTTCATTGTGCATGCCACCAACACCTGTAGGCTAGATTCTCCACTGGCTCATACAGTTCCACTGGATTCAAAAAAGTATATTGATTTTGGCCAACTGAGAAACTAGCCTTATTTTTGTTTTTGTTTGTTTCTCTGTAAGCAAATGAAGGCAATTTAAAAATATAATTAAGATTTCTTAGAGAAATTACTCATATTGTATTATAACACATTTGCATTTTTAAACTAAACTGTATAATGAAAATAATTATTCAGTCTTAGAGTCAACTCACTCATTTTGGACATTCTAACAGACAAATTATGTAGCCACAGAAATTCCCCTTTCTCCTTATCCATTCATACATCTTCATATATTGAAATGTTTCCTACAGTTTTATAGCCACTTTTCTCTTCTCCAGCTGAAGTAATAGCATAGCACTGTGGCTGCACTCTCCTCCGAAAATAAAATTTCTTGGATAATGTAGGAATTGCTCATAACTATTCTCAGCAGTGAGGGAGGAACTAATACGTCAAGAAACATGACATTTTTATTAAGCACCGTGGTCTAAGTTCCTACAGGAACTAGCCTTAATAATTTGGTTGCACATTGCACTGAAGGGATTAATATTATTTACTTATAAGCATGGCTTAGAGCAGGATTGCTAACACATCCCGCACACTTTCACCAGCTCTGCGTCTGATTTAGCTGCACATAATTTAAAAAAGTCATCACCAAGTGATTTCTCAACTATCTATGTGCCTCCAAGCACTGACAAGGGAAAAACTCTATCAACCATTAAAAATGATCTTTAATATTACAGTACACCTTTTGAGATTCTTCCATAAACTAATTCAGAAAACCTGGTAAGGTTTTCTGTTTGTCCACAAAAATATAGCAAATTCTACATTTTCATCCATAATATCAACCTGGGACGACCTTATTAATCACTCATGGCCATACGGCCTGCACTTTTTAATCTCCAAGTTTTGTTAAATATTTAATAGCATTCCTGACTACTCACTGCTAATAGACAGAAAAAAAGACTTTTAGGAAAACGGTATAATTGTCGGACTTCTTTTATGGGAACTGTTGAATCACAGCCTGAACTACTGATTGATCACTTGAGGTGAGTACTGAGTCAGCCACAGGAGCACAGGTGAAGGCAATGCACTGAGTGACTAGAAGGGGTGGAGTCTGAATCCACCTCTCCCAGACCCCATTTAAGGGCTGACCACCAAGAGGATGCATCTTTTGTTAGAGATTCCTTTTCTGTGGTGTTTATGGTGTGTCTTAGCCATCAATGACAGGTGAGCTTTTTTAGTTTTTCATTTGTTTTTATACCATCTAGATAAGTTATACAAAGATATACCATCTACCTTTATTTTTTTGTGTGGGTGCTCTTTTTTGGGGGCACTCTTCCTATACTTCTGAAGAGTGCATTGAAATAAAACTAATTTATTTGAACGTATATGTTCTTAACGGGTCATTGATAAGAGTAATCTTGTTTAAGTTATAATAATTATGTAATTCCTTAAAGAAATAATTTGTCTTAAAGATGTATCATCAATTTTAAACTCTTAAACTATTATTTAACTTACTGAATTAATATTTTACTGCTATAATAGCAGAGTAAAAGGAATCTTTTTATTTCACATTTTCTTTACTTTTGTGTGCGCAATTAACAGGTTTTACATCTATAAGTTGAATTATGTATAGTTAAAGCATTTTTAAGTCTGGTGGTAAGCAAGTTATTTTCTATTGTTATACCAGGAAGCTAAACAGGGGTGGTAAATTTAAATGTAATAGACCAAAAACATTTCTCAATATGTTTAAAGTGTTCGGTACATAATATGAATTTTATAAGCATAAAATCTGAATGCTTTTAAGATTTAACTTAGTCACTAAAAAAAGCTTTGTATCAGTACAAGACTTCAGTAGTCAACAAGACAATAAAACATCAGTGAAGACTTGTATTTGAACAAGGTAACTCCTTATACAGAAGGAAGTGTAAAGTGCACAGAAGCTTGAAATAAGGCTATACGAAAATGTACATGCACATTTTGACAAGGCAATAATAAACTATTTTCCTATATAAAAAGGGAGAGGAGGAAGTTCTCTAAGTAAATGACTATCTCAAGGATTAGGAAAAGGAAGTTGTTGATCTCAACCAAGAATGAGGAAATCAGCTGTGACTGATTTGTGAACAATTGCCTCATTTATATGAACTTAATGTACTGCAGGGAGTCACTCTGGTGATTAACTAGTTGGAGTCTGCTGCTGATCATTTTAAGGGCATCCTTGACATCTGATAAGCTGTATAAATGATTCAGAATTGTTTATTTGGTGGATTTTTCTATGTTAGATAATCAGTGGTAAAAGACGTTATCAGACCAAAATAATGGCTGAGACAGCTGCTGCTTCTCTGTATTTACAGTGCAGGTACACTCAGTACACTCTTGCTCAGTTACCCCTGACACTGTAGGACACGGTTGCTACCGGAGCAAATCAGTAACAGTGTTTCACAAAAACAGAAACAAGTAAATCAGCATGCAGTTAATAGTACCTGTAATAACACATACTGTGTTAATGCACAGCATATTAAAAGTAGGAACAAATAAAGGCAAATGGCCTTCTAGATGTCCAAATTTAATACAGCCCTTCATGTACCTTGTTTTACTTGACCGATGAAATGTTTCAGGATCAACATAGAAGGTGGAAATACCTGTACTGGCCTGAAACACTGTGTGCCCCACATTTGCTGCTACAGGTCCCTCACCACTTATACTTTGCACTGAAGCCCTCTTCAGGTTCACATGTGTGCACACGAAACTCAACAAGCTGATTCAGCTCACAGATCTGGTTGAAAGCTGTTTGTTTTTTGAGTCAGCAGGGAATAACTTGCTTCTTTCAGTAATGATGCTAGATTACTAATTTGGTTTGAACCATAGCATCTTATTTCATCCTTAAGGTGTACTGTACATTCATGAGATACTAGCTTCAGTGAGTAAAAATAAACCTCCAGAGGAGTGAATGTTCATGCCAGATTATTTCAGCGATCTGGTTTACATTATGTCCTAAAATATATTACTTTGCTAGATTGGAAACAAGACATTTAGAGAAGGAGAGAGAGTTGATTAACCTAGCTTTCTTGGAAAAGCTAACGTCTGGAAAATCACACCTTTTGCACCCATCCTCTGCATTTTCAGCTAGTATGTGATTCCCTTTTTTTTCCTCACAGAGTACTGTTTGTTTTTGTTGGGTTAGTTTTCTCTGGTTTAGTGAGTAGAACTGGTTTACAGTAGGATTTGATGAACAGAGCAGACAGCACCAGGGAGTTAACAGCAATGTGTGGCCACGACAAGAAGGAAACTGACCATTTTAGCAGTGGCAAGCCACTGGACCAGTTCAACCTCAAAACAAGGAAAACAAAACTGCACCATGAGTAAGGATAGTAACCAACACCTTGGTTTAGCAGTTGTCCATAGAGAGTCTTAACTTCCTTCTGTATTTTCTGGGTTTAAAGGGTATAACCAAAGAAGTGCTTTTCTCAGTAAGACAAGCCCACCTCCTTGGTAACAAAAGCAATACACCTGCAAGAGGAGAGGTAGTGCAAATAATAATCCATATCTTTCTTAATGTTCAAGTAGCAAGTTTAACATTTAAGTACAACTAATGACTAGTTTGGACTAAGATCAATACAGAGCACATAAACAGAAAAAGGTTTCTTTGCAGCAACATCCCTGGCAATAGGGAAAGGAGAGAGAACGTGCAAGCAAGATGACTGTAAGGATAACTAAGTTCCAACTGTGGGAGGAAGCTGAAGGAAGAAGGGACAGAGAAAGGGTAATGTAGCAGCACCGTACAGAAGGCCATACAGAGCACTGTGAAGCGTCATCTAAACTGCAGTCTTATTAAATTTTACATCACATCATCTGACATCAATTAAGCCTCAAGTATAACTGTCTGACTTCTGTGTTGTATCAACATGCCCTGTGAGACTTTAGCAAGGGACAAAGTCAGCAGTCCAGACTGCGGGAATGCCTGTGAGAAGAAAGCTAATTGGTCAAACCAGTGTTTTTCAAACCTCTTTAAGTATTTCACATCTACTATACTTCTGCTGAAGTATAGAAGACAAATGTAGCCACGAAGGGTTTTGAACGAAGTTAGTATTAGCACGAAGGTATTATTTGAAGGACATAGTTTCCTTGGATATATCTGAAGATGAGTGGATGTCAAGCGCTTCAGAACGAATACTGGATAGCTCAGAAGGCACTGGGAATTCACTGAAGCATGGACTACTGCCACCTTTTGGTGCTTTTAAGCACTTCCACCGTTTTATGGAGCTTCACTACTATATATACTTTTGTTTTACTTCTCTTTTAGGTCATTTTCTTTATTTCCGAGTTTATTCCTTGCTTGAGTCCGTGTTTTATTCAACTTATACGACATGTTGTATCCTCTATGTACTTTATAACCACGTCATTGACAATGTACAAATCCAACAGATCACATAAACATTTGTAACCAAGACCAATAGATCTCTTATAGTGATTGTGTAACATTTAACCACCCCTTACCTATCTCTCTTTCACCCACGTTTATGTATTTATTTATTCTTACATTATTTTTTTCTATCTCCTTCTCACCACTGTGAATGGTCAATTAGGCAACAATTTCAAACCATCTTTGAGTCACCAGGAGGTGTGAGAGACAGCAATTGTTTCATGTCTAAAAGCTTGCTTTCTGAGGTATTGTTTGTGTTAAGACAGGTTCATATAGGAGGGGAAAGGATGGGTGTCACTTAGCAATACTTTGTGTGCTGTTTTACATTTGAAAACACTTATTTGGATGTATTTGTCTTTGAGTGTGTACTGGTGGAATATCTGGCCTATGACCAGGTAACTGGTACCAGAGAACAGAGGATGTTACCATTGTATCGTGAGAAGGCAAGATAAAATTTGGTTGCCTTTGTTAAGAAAATAGTAAAGGAAGAAGTAGTCATCATCAACCAGACAACACAACTTCCTGTGATCCATTGCTACTGGAGATCAGCATCTGAACTACAAACCTCACAGGACCCACGGTTGTGGCTACATCCCTTGCTTTCCACAGTCTCATTGCTTTTTTATTTTTTCATTTTTTATCTCTTCTCTATTGCCTGGCTTTGCTTCCCCATATTCCCGTGTGACTTGCATTATCTCAGAACGAAGCATTACAAAGATTCTAAGGAATACTAATAAGTAAAGGGAAATAGAGAAGGACTTGGGGGTCCTGTTGAACAACGCATTGGACATGAGCCCATGAAAGGGGTGGAGAGTGTGTATGATGCCCTGCCAAAACAGTACCACCTGTGCCAGACTGGGTCCATGCCCAGGGTCCTAAAGAGCAGTGGAGGTGAGACAAGGGGAGAGGGGGGATGATACTTACCCTGGGTTAGCCCTGCCTTCCCTCGATATGCTCCATCATAGCTTCAAGCTGTGTTTTAACATTTCCACTACATCTTCTAGGTTATTTTTACTTAAAAATAATAATAACTGAAAAAAAAATTGTGTATTTGCTACATGGTTTTTTTTTGAGTATTTAAAACCTCTAGAGATTATGTATTTTGAAATTGCTGATCCAATTTTAGCACTAATGCATAACATAATTCATTTTTTCACAACTTTCAGATAGGCATGACCTTATTATTGCTGCCTACCTGTGTAAACACCATGACCAATACATACACGTGTTGAGATGTGACATCAGTGTGTTTTGCAGCTTAACCATGCATCTGTATCACTCGGCCTAACATTTTTACTAACTCTCTTTTACATGTGTGACAGCTGTCATAAGATAAGATTTCTGGAAATGAATGGCCTCAGATGTATTAGAGCAGTTTTGTTCTCAGCACAGCAGAAAGACCTTCTCCATGTAGTTACTATGATATATACTACTGCAATGTATGGATAACCTGTAGGTTATGCAAGGGCTATCTGCACATTATCAATCATATGTTAGAGAACTGCTTGTTTTTTTACAACAGCAAGTTAGAAAGAGTGAAGAAGGCAATACTTTTCCAAAAGATCAGACAGACAGAAAAAGAGTGAAAATTTACGTAAAGCCTATAATAATTTTTTTTCCTTGCTTAAACCATTTCCTTTGCCCCATTTCAAATTGCTAAGACAGGCACAAAGAACTTAGCTTTTAGTTTCAACTCAGACTACAAACAAGGAAAATGTTTTTCTGTCATGTCTATGTGGGGATCACAGGTATACTGATGTATGGGAACTGCTGAATCACGGCCTGAACCACTGATTGGTCACCTGAGGTGAGCACCAAGTCAGCCATGGGGGCACAGGTGAAGGTGATATACCTGTGTGGGTGGAAGGGGTGGAGCCTAGTTCCTCCTCTCTCAAACCCCATTTAAGGGCTGACCACCACCAGGGAAGGATCTCTTCTTGGAGATCCCTCCCATGTGGAGTCCTCTGCGAGCCTTGTCATCTTAAAGGTGAGCCATCTTCTCTTTTGTATTACCTGTATAACTGTTTATATAGAACTACTTAAAATATACCATCTTCTATACTATTCCCTGGTGGAGTATCGTCATTAGGAGTTATTTACCCTACAACTGACTACAAGCAGGCACTGACCGGGAGATCTCCTTCATAACGATTTAGAATGGAACGTTAATCATTACATTTATTTTTATTTTCCTTCAGTTACTTTTGTTAGGCATCATTTTAAATCGTCGCTATCTTCATCTTTCATCATCATTTTGAATTTGGGATTAGCTTTGAAAATTTTCAACCAAGACAAGCAAAATCTTTTGTTTAGAAACAGTAGGCCCAAGTTTCACAGTGTCATTGGTAAGGATAGAGAGTTTATTTTCAGTGGTGAAAGCGGACAGAGTCTATAACTTCATTATGGAGAAAGGCAAATGAGCTTTTTCTGTTACTCCCAACTCATATTAATTTGTACCGTATTACACAAATAATCCCATGTGTTGAAAAGGTTAATAAGGAAGAATCAGGCCTGTTGCTTGTTGATAAAACTGTAAGCCTGTGGACAGTTAGAGAGCAGGACTGGAAGCCCTGCTCACCTTGTAACAATCAACAGACTAATTAGCCATTGTAGGCCACAAACCTGGGTTAAGAGAAAGTGGGATCCGGAAGAAAGAATATGAGAAATAAGAGAGTGTTTGGTACGATGTGCACTGTATGTACCTGGTTTGCCAAGAACAAGGCATTGATTAAACAACGTTACTTAGTCACAATGTTACTTAGTTATAAATCATACAATATAGCCTAATTACACAAATAATATTGCTTAGCTATAGCTGAAAAGGTATATAAGCGCAGCTGTGTGTTTCAACAATACACTTATATTAGAGAATACACTAGAGGGTAGAGATAGATCAAATAGAATGTAATGGAATGCAAGAAAATAAAATCAAGTTTATGTTTGTATCAAGCTGGTGATCTTGCCTCTTTATTACCACTACAGTCATAAATTTACACGTGACTGTCAGGCAAAATAATTAGTTGTATGGAAACTGCTGAGTTAAAACCTGAACCACTGATTGAGCACCTGGAGAAAAGATCCGATCAGCCCTGGGAGCACAGGTGAAGGTAATTCACCTATGCAACCAGAAGGGGTGGAGCCAGGCTCCACAACTCTCAGACCTTATTTAAGGGCTGATCCTCAGCGTGGAAGGTTCTTTTGTT
This sequence comes from Cyrtonyx montezumae, assembly GCF_038088225.1. Lineage (NCBI taxonomy): Eukaryota > Metazoa > Chordata > Aves > Galliformes > Odontophoridae > Cyrtonyx > Cyrtonyx montezumae. The sequence goes on along the minus strand of NW_027071936.1, from coordinate 13,877,028 downwards.
GGTGTTTTCTGCTTTTGGAGTTTTTCCTCTGTGACCTTAAATCTTCAGTGACAGGTGAGCTTTCTTTTTAATCTTTTTGTAATATTTCCTTTTTTGTGCTGGTTCCTTTGTCTTTTTACTAGTGTTCGTGATTGAACTCATTCTGTTCAGTGCACCAGCTTTCACATGGTGTTAGGTTTTGGAAAACTACACTGTGTGCTCCATTATGTGTCTGTAAGCAATAATGTGAGGTTTTTGTGATATGTTTTTTAGGCTGGGGAGCTATAAACACTCAAACAGTGCTTTACTTACTGAGGAAGCTTACTGTGAAAATGCTGCTCCCTTGTGAAAAGGTGTAGTAGTGGATGAGAAAGTATAACTGTGAAGAGGAACAGACTCTCCAGTTGATAGTGCAGCATATTTTAAGACTAGTTCAGTTAGAATTAGCTTGAGATGGGAGGAATCAGGCTTCATACAAAAAACAAAACTTTTGGTGAGAATGAGCATTTAAAAGCTTTCTGCTCCTTGTTGGGTCATCCCTTAGATGTACAGATGAGCAAAAGTGGAATATCAAGCAAAACAGTTGCACTGATTAAGAATAAAAAACACTTTCCTAGGAAAACATTAATTTTAACGTTATATACTAATTGTTCACTTCTTCAACAAATGGAAGAAGGGTTTTTTTTTGTTTGTTTGCAGTATTCCATATCTCTTAAGGTACTTCAGTAATCAGAAAGAAGGAACTGAGCCATGTTTTTGTACTGGAATACTTTTATATGGTGGGAGCATACTATTAACACCTATTCTACGCCATCCCGAGCAGTTTTATTGGCATTCAGAATATGCCAACAGCTCTTAAGACAGGGTGTTTCTCTTATCAATTGTTTAGATTCACTTTAGCTTAGAATGCAGCAGTAAGGCCAAAAGAAGTTTAGAGTTTATTGTGGAAAAAAAGATTGCTGTTGAGGGACCTTTTTGGTGTCGAGCCCTGGAGAGCAGAAAGCAGCCCCCCACGACCGCTAGTGTACATAGTCTCCATTGTTTTCTCAGGTTTCACAGCTGCAAAGGTTGGGTTGTTTCCTTTTCCATGAAGCAGCTCTTCTTCCTGTAAAGCTGCACAGCAGCTCCATGACAGAAAGGATATTTATTTTTTTCATTGATTTGGCAGGATGGGGATTGACCTTGTTCTCTCTTCATTGGTTTTATCACCCAGCCCAATTAATTTGATATTCCGTGACCTGAGCAACTCAGTGTATCTCGGGTGGCTGGGGCTTGTTTATACTTTTTTTTTGTGCTTGCTTGTCTTGACAAAAATTACTTGAGAGATGTCTCTTAAATCATTTTATCTTTTTATATTTAATAAAAATAGATCAGCTTTTACCTTAAATGTACTGGCTAGAAGATAGGCCAAGAATGAAATAATTTGAAGCCTGTGTAACTGATTGTGTTCCTCAGAGACATTCTTGCCTAAATGTGCTATTTATTCCAGTTTTAATCTAAGAGAATCCTTTAGATAACAGGTATTTGTTTTTTTCATGGAGGGACCTTAGGCCAAATGCCCTTCCCAAATTTGTTAACAATGTGATCCTAGTCTGTGCTGGTATTCCCCCACACTGCCCAGCAGGGATTTTCTGCAGTTCGCAAATGACACAGGTCTGGAAGGCAGGATATTTGTGACAGAAGGGTGCTTTGTTAAACAAATCTCTAGAATTTAAGTTATCTAACCATGCCATGAAATGGGGCCTGTAGACTTGGTTTCCTAATGCCCTGCTATGCCTCAGTGCCATCTCATGGACACCAGCGATTTCCAGCACAAAGTAGTTGAGGTAAGGAAGGTGAAAAGGAAATGCAAACACATTGTTTCAGAAATGAAACTAAACCCCATGTTATCTGCTCTGTTCCTGGCATAGTACAGCATTCAAAGTAACTTACCTGTTTACTTAATTACCACCTCATGTTATTACACTTGGATGCTTTCATGATCTTTTCAGACAACGTATGTCAGATTTGGACAAGACCTCTCTTGAAGTCTCAAACATAAAATATTTAAAAGTTTGGCTCCAAATATCAAATTTGACCATGCACAATTCCAACAAAAAGAGTAAAAAAATCTATTAATTAGCATTAGATTTTTTTTAGTATTGTTTCAGTTTACTCAAAAAACATCTCTGTAAGCTAGACATTAGGAAAAAAAAGTCAAGAAAAAATGTTTTACTTCACAAACCTGGTTGTCTCAGAAAGGCAGTATGTCATTTTTTCCTTATGAAGTGATTTCGCAGAATGGTTTCATATTATTTCCAAATAATCCTTTTCTGATCCAATGTTAAGTGAAACATTTTGGATCTCTAATGATTTGGAATTATAGAATTGCAGTGCAAAGGTAATCCGCCGTGCTTCTGAATGCTTTGGTTATGCATAAGCATTATTTTATCAGTCCCGTATTACTAGTTACCATACTTCCCTGAATAAATGCATCACTAATCAGCAGCTACTGAGGTTGAAATCTAACTTTTTGCAATCAAGCAGTAACTAAATATTACCCATAGTACTACCTCCTCTGTTTTCCTAGACAGATCACAATCTCCATGTCTGCTTTCATTAAAATATTTTTGGACATGACTGGTAACTCTTTAGCTGAATGATAAGTATCTGCCTATATTAGTTTAGGATTTGGCAGCAAACTCTGAAATATTATAGTCTGTCATATCCTATGGCACAAGGGCTTAAGACTTTCCACATTCCTTAAGTTACTCATGCTATTTGTAGAACTCGGCACAAATTTGCACATCTAAATGAAAAATGGTTCATTTATAGTTTGTCTGAAGCTGAATGAGCACAAAGATTTCTGGCATTTTATTTTAAGGGAAAAAAAAACCTCATTTGTTAGAGCAGAAAAATTAACTTGGCTTACTTCCATCTGGGATTTATGCGTTGCAATAAAATCCCTCTTCTTGAGAAAGGGTGCCTACGTTCCCTGTAAAACACAGGGAATTTAGCTATTCAAAAGAGTAAATTGAATGGACCGCTTACTAGACAGCACTAAGCTTTGTCAAAACAAAACAACAAATGAATAAGGCATCTATATTTTGCTACCCACAAGCACTTGAGGGTTTATCCTCATTTGGGGTTCTCAGCTACCAACTCTTTTCCTTCTAGTGCTCGTGTCTTTTCATCAGCTCCTTCTAATGAAAAAAGAGAATTCACAATGCTCCGCAATTTGCAATTAGAAACTCTGTTGTTGAAGTGTACCCCTTTTATTTAGGGGAAGATGCATATTGGATCATTTCCTCTGAATAAAGGAAAAGGCTCTGAAGCCTTTATTTATTTCATTTTCTTCCAGGCCATTGAACTTATTTATGAAGATCTGAATTATTAAGTATATCTTAACACGTGTGCGATGAAATTATTTACACAGATAAATTTCTGAGAATTATTACACCCTACAATGCAAGGTACAGTGTATGCTCTGAAATGCATGTAATCCCACAGATATTAATATAATTATTTTTTAAGCAATCTGGTGTAGGAAAAAAAAAAGGCCTCAATGGAGTAAAAGAAAAATTGTAACAGAGATGAGTCAAAGTATTTGAGGGAACCTGTTAGCCAGTTCTTGCATCTTTAGGCAGGGCCCAGCGTTGGGATTGTAGTTTGTTTCCAATGTCATGTGTAACTGTCCATGTTAAGCAGTATATGGAAGTTATGCTACAAATTTAATCAATTTTCTTTAACTCTGTAAAGGAAAATCTTGTAGTTTTTTTCTTTTTTAACAGTAACATATCTGGGATATAACTGTTTAATTTTTCTATACTGTGAGTTATTTCTCTAGATTTCCAAGGGGAATGAACAGGTATCGTGGCCTTCAACATTGCTCTAAAAACCCACCTGCATTTAGAAGAAGAGATTTTATAGACCTCTGAGAAATTGTCCAGAGTACAAATGGAAAAATTAAGAGTTAAATTCATTTCAGCCTCAGATGGTATATATTTGAACCTTCTCTTTCACTTTTGCACACATGGATTATGTTTAACATAATTCTCAGTGCCTGTAGACTTCTGACAGTAAATTTTCTCAGTTATACTTCAAAGAAGCAGCAGCTTTGTATTCACACCGGGCTAATTATTTTTAGTTTTATTCCACGTTTTAGACTGAGAACTCTAAAGCGTTTTGACTGCCACCACAGAGAATCTGGCAGTGAAGAAAACACCTGTAACTTGCAATCCTATAACCTCTACCTGACTGTGAGCATAACTTTACTTGCAGTGTTGTTATAGTAACAGGTAAAGGTGTGGGAAGATCAATTTTGAATGGACCAGAGAAATAAACTTCTATTAGTTCTATATGCTTCATACATTACATCATTTTTGATGAAGTGTAATCAGCTATCTAAGTTCAGAAGATGTGGATGTTTGGTACGCTATCAACATGTGTAGGCTGTTTTCTCAAGCTGAATTCAGTACCAGGCATTAATATCCAATGTCCTGTCATGGGGGCATGACTGAGCCAGTGTTTTTTGTCAAGCAGATGTTCCTAAGACCTGAGAAGTTGGCTAGAATCTTTTAGGTTCCAACATAACCAAGACACGTGGCCACTCTTACTCTTCCATATGTGATTAGTAATTACAACCAAGACACAGAGTACTTGAATTTTGCCAAGGCAATGTATTTTACAGATAGGATTACAAAATAATGTGTAGTTTTACAGAGCATTACAAGCGATGGTGAAGGCTGGCAGTGCAGAATAAGCACATACTCTTAAGGTAGGTTTGTCCTTATCTGACTTGTCAAATGTGGTATCAGAATACATAAAGGAATTTTGACAGGTGTTTTGGTTATGCGAAATTAACATTTGCAGGTAAATGCATCTTGCATTTCAGCACTGTTACAAAGATAATTCTGCACAGAGTTCTCTGTCTTATAGACTCCACCCACACTTGCCTGCTTTTCTGTCTAGCTTCTGATCCAGGCAATTATTGCCTTTTTGGACCTGTAACCACCAAAACAATTTATGCTGTTTACATGCTTACAGCTCCTTCAGACTAACTACAGAAAATATGCCACATCCTTCAACTCAATCATAAATTACTTCTTTAGATTACTATGTGCCACAGAGTCAAAAATAGGTTATTCTACAGTAACAAGGCCTAACATTGGCTGTGATGGGATTTAAGCCTGATACAATTGGTTAACACGCATGCTGTTATTTTGTCTTTTTCATTCAGATCAGTGCTCTTACTCCTGAGGGTGAGAAACAAGTACAATTGGGCTCTGTCATTCTGTTTCTGCTAGCATGTTTGGGACTAATTTGCAGTGCAATCTCTTGATATTTACCACTTATTATGACTGAAGTCTCAGGATTATTTTTCAGAAAATTTAGCTTAGTTTCACTTCTTCTTACAATCCTCTGTTATTCCTCCTTTGCTACCACTAATCATAATTGCATGAGAATCTCAACTTCTTAGTGACAAAAATATGTTCTGTTGCAATGCCATGAAAATAGATATTGCCTTGTTTCTCTTTACCCCGAGTGTAGAACACATTAACCATGTTCATAACTTGTGTGTTTATATCTGCACTAATGTGTTTTCTGCTATTATGCTTTAAGTTATATGCAAAGAGTATATTAAAACCCACAGTTGTTCTATGTAATATCCATCTATGTAATATCCATTTATAACTGTGTCATGGCCAGAAAATGAAGTCAGTTATGTTTAATAAGCTCAGAATTCCTGTTTGAGCTATATCAATGGAACACAACTGTATGCTTTTGTCTCTGGCAATGACAGAGTAAGACATCTCGTAGATGTCTGCAATTATCATTTTAGTGTCTAAGTTTGACTTCTCTATTGAATACCATTGGCTTTCTCTTTCTCACACCCATAATTACAACAGGCTAAAGGGTTAAAAGCACTTGGACCCTGCCAAAGAAGGACTTGGGGGTACTGGTGGATGGCAAGTGGACATGAGCTAGCAGTGTGCCATTGCAGCCTAGAAAGCCAACTGTAACCTGGGCTGCATATGAAGAAGCATGGCCAGCAGGGCAAGGGAGGTGATCCTGCCCCTTTGTGGTGGTGAGACCTCACATGGAATGCTGCATCCAGACATAGAGTCCTCAGTACAGGAGAGACACGGACCTCTTGGAGTGTGTTCAGGGGAGGGTCACAGGAACGATCTAAGAGATGGAATGCCTCCCATACAAGACCAGGCTGAGAGCTGGGGCTGTTCAGACTAGGGAAGAGGAAGCTCCAGAGATACCTGAGAGCAGCCTTCCAATATGTGAAGAGAGACTAAGAAAGAAGGGGACAGACTGTTTAGCAGGGTCTGTTTTGACAGGATAAGGGGACGTGGTTTCAAATGTAAAGAGGAGAGATTAGGTTGGACATGAGGAATAAGTTTTTTACAGTAAGGGTAGTAAGGCAGTGGAACAGGTTGTCCAGAAAGGTGGTGGATGCCCCATCCTTGGACACATTCAAAGTCAGGCTGGACAGGGCTCTGAGCAACCGGATCTAGCTGTACATGTCTTTGTTTGCTGCATAGGAGTTAGACTAAATTGCCTTTAATTATGTCTTCCAACTTAATTGTTGTATGATTCTATACACTCTTTCTGGTTTGTTCTTATTTTTAAACTCAATTATGTTTTAAAGTTCAGGACCGTTATTTTATCTGAACAACTTTTAATTATGCTTATTTTTCAGCATATTTCCTTTTTGAAGTAGATACACAAAGGATGGACAACTCTTTCAATTCATCAAGGACACTTAAAAACAATATGTAAAAAAAAAAAAGGCAATGCCAGTTGTTCTCTTGGATTCTATCTAGAAAAAATAGGCTGCCTACAATCGCAGAAAACTGATTCCTCTTGTTTGCTTTTGCTGTGAAAGGGCAGAGAAGAGGTAGGCAATGAAACTCATGACGTCTGGAAATGCAGAAGATGTTTTGACAGATAAAAACCTAGAACATTTCAGTTTTTTTTCTCTAATGAAAAATACTGAGCGAAGGAATAAGGGTGTACTGCAAAAGCATGTTATACTCTAAGCAGAATTAATAGGCTCTGCAAATAATGAGAGAGCATTTGCAGGAAGTGTTTGGTATGCCTCTGTTCATTTGTAATGCTTTACTTAGCTAAAAATATATACAAACCCAACTTGAAAATAATTTTAAAATGTGTACATTACAACTTAGATTGTAACCTCCATGCTCAGAGGTTTATTGTTTAATTGTAGCACAGGTCATCACGAAACATAGAAGAATAACAGAAGAATACTGGCATACTAATACACAATAAACAGTAAGCTTGAAGTTAAGATGGTCAAAACATAAACTGTAGTACAGTCTAGAGAAAATTGGCTTTGAATTGTTCTCTGATTTCTACTGACATACCAGTACAAATCAGAATAATATCCTGCTTATTCTAGCTTATGAACAGTAATAAATCATCTGGGGGAAAACAGTGTCCTATATATTTAACAGAACAAACCAAGGTAATATACAGGAAGATAATATATAGTAATATAATAGGAATACATAGGAAGTAATAGGAATGCATAGGAAGTTGTGCAACAATGTGCATAGGAACTTCTTCACAGTAAGGGTAATGGATTACTGGAACAAGATGCCTAGAGAGGTGGTGGAGTCTCCTTCTCTGGAGACGTACAAGACCCGCCTGGACGCCTACCTGTGCAACCTGGGCTAGGGAGCTGCTTGGGCAGGGGAGTTGGACTCGATGATCTCTAGAGGTCTGTTCCAGCCTCTGTGATTCTGTGTTATTAGACGCCTATGGAAAGATCTGTAGCTTTTGTGATTCACTAAGAAGATTTTTTTGTTCTTGTTCTAATGCTAGATGATCCAGTTACAAATGAGACATGAGTAATATTATTTGAATGGTGTCAAATGCAGGTAAAAGAAAATAACTGAGTGGTCCTATGGTTGTGCTCAGAAGGGAGGTTAGGACGAAAGGAGTGTTATGATTCAGAGAGGGCTGCTCAAGCACAAAATAATAAAAAAAACAGTCATCTCTAAGGAAATCTGTATTATGTTCTAACTCACAATATGCTGAAAGCACAGCTGAATGGAAAAAAGGTTTTTTTGTTACTCAGTTAAAATGAAAGAGAATCTATAACATTTCAGCTAAGTCATGCAAAAAGATGCTAGACTGGGGTACAGGAATGAGTTGCATGTTCTGTGTTCTGCTTTTCTCTAGTTAGTGTTGTTCCTAAGAGTATAATTTCATTATGTTTCTTTGCCATTATCTTATTTTAAGATGAAATTTCACTGAGCCCAAACACAGTTATGCTTTCAAGTCTGGAGAGCACAGTATCAAGAAATAAGGTGCCGCAACAAAACTACATACAAAGTTATTGTTGTCCCTCTTGAAAATAAACAAACCTGGAAGCAAAATCCCTACAGGAGAAGAGGAGGTACGGGTTACGTTGTATCCATAAATGTTGGTAGTCTCTTTAACAGTAATCATTGCAGCATGGAAGATATATGTAGATGTTACTTCTAAAACCAGGTATCTTCTTAGAGGCAAATGACAAGAGTTTACAGTCACAGCAACCTCAGTAGTGGCAGTTCCGGAATGAAAATAAAGATCTGAAATGTATAAAACTTATACCATAGTATAAATGCAACTGCTGTCCCACAAAATGCAGTAGTTATTATTCAGTCATTTCAATGTGTATAGTACCCACTATGACAGTATCTTACTCATGATTCTCCAACTTTCTAGACTAAAATGCATTTATGTATTATGATTGTAACACAAGCCACTTAAAATTAAAGAAAAGCTAGATCTAGGTTGATGCTATAAATGTCATTCTGTCTTTATGCTTTCCCAACCTATGCAGTGTAACAGAGTAATCCTAGGCAAATAACAGGCTATTGTGTATTATATCATAATGCGTTTACTCTACTTGCTTTACTCTTCCTATGGAAGTAATGATGGTGATTTTAGAAAGCCTGTATTTGATTTTAGAAGCCTGTATTTGTCAAGTACAGATGATTTAAAGGCTTTTAGCAAAGTGGCTTTTTTTAACTGGCAAAAAGTATCACATTGGAGTTTTCCAGTTATGACTGGCACTGGTGGTTGTAATGAAAGTGATGTTAGAAGGAGGGTTCAAGACACTGAAGCTTTAATTGCTGTCAGCAGTGTGGGAAAACGCTAACTGTAGACTCTCACACAGTCCAGCTAGCTTGATGCAGTTTAAAATTCAAATACTGAACTCAAGTAGGATTTTCTGGAAATAGACTGTATATAAATTCTAAATGTCTTGAAACTCAGCAGGTTTCCACTTCCTATTCTAGAAAATAAATCATTTGCATATGAATAAAACATCATTCTTCCTGTTGTTGTTGTAATATATGATTTCTTGCTATAATTCAAAGGGTGTTTTATAGATACAGACCCACACATCACCGAATGCTGGGTGTATTCTGTTATATGTTGTGGTTTGTGCTTATTTCTAATAACAATATTAACTATAATACCTGATAAATGTAATTTCAAGGAATTGGAATTAGCTTTCTAGAGTATGTTATTCTCACATGCAGCCACTGGATGGACTTACGGAGCTGGCAAATATTTTTTGGTTGTTGACAAGATATGCAACTAGGTGAGCAATTGAGAAGAACCTTCCCTTCTGGGCAGCAAAACATTTTCTTCAGAAAAGGCCTGAGCTTCCAGAGCAAGGCACAAGAAGGGATTTTAGTCTTTTCTCTTCTGCTGATTTTGTTTTCAGCACCATTTGTTTAAGAAATAGTAGGCTGTGGAAATGAAACAGTGATAGGAGAACTTGATTGTAAGAGAACATGTAAGTCAGTTCTTAACATAATTACTTGGTACTACAGTTCTAGGGTAAAAGCACTAAAAATTGTACAGGAAAGAAACAGACTAGAAATAGAAGCAAATCAGAGTTATTTGAAGTTCAGTTCAATTTTTAAGTGTGCTACTTCAAAATATCCATACTTTTGAAGAACAATTTCAGGAAATCTTTGCTTTAGATATCTCACTTTTTTTGTTTGGAATAGCAGTCATATGAAAATTTGAATCTCACTGGATAGTATGGGAAAAACAAGCCTTGCATTACATCATCTATTAATACAATTATTTTATTCCTTTCTTTAGTAAAGTAGGCTGTCAGAATTGTTTCTGACTATTTCAAATGTATTGTATTTAATTATATAACAGTCTATTTAATACACTTCCTTGTTTTCATTCAGTGTATACAACAACAGCATATGTATGTGAGATTCCATACCTCTCTGGACTTGTGTAGCTAAGGGTAGTAGTTATCAGTTGTGACAGTAAAACTCACTAACCCAACTAACCCAACTCCCTGAACTTCAAGTAAATAGTATTATTATAGGGGAACAAAGTTAAGCTCAGGCAAGAAAGCATAAAAAACAGAATAACTCTTGCTTAAATCTCTCTATACCTGTTGTTTTAAAGCTGAGGCAGTGACAGACACTAAAACGGCCCCTTCACTCTCTTGATATAACAACCAGTTGCAGGATATACATGATGTTGTTTTATCTCTGTACTCCACAGCCATCTCCCTCTTCTGTCCCAAACTGTTCAGAATGGCACCAAAGGTAACTGTAGTTGAGATTACTCTGCATGCTTTAATTTCTTTTGTCTTTGTACTGTTAATTACAAACTACTGTTATATGTAGACTTTCTGTAGTGAGTCAATTTCCTCTGACTGTTTAATTGCACGGGATGGTTTTGAGGAGTATACTGTTATAACCAGAATCAATGAGATACAAATTTGTAAAGCACGTGAGCAGGAAAGAAAGACTGTATCTGGTTCAGTGTGATAATCTATTGCTTTCAGCCCTCTCCTGGAACAAAATATGGAAGAAGACTATAGTCATCTCAGCTGTCAACCTATATTGATCCTATTTAACTTCTTCATTCTGAGAACAGGAACTCTGTGGATAAAAGGAAAGTGGCAGTAAACAAATCATTTTGGATCTAATCATTCGGGATCTGTACAGTATTTTGCTGTTTTCTACTATGTTTTTGCAAATCAAGCCCAGTGCAGGGCCCAGAACATGCTAACTGAGCAGCCACATTCAAAATTATCTATGTACTCTAACACTGTTCTAAGTCAGGAGATGATATCCATGAATTAATCACATGTGGTGATAAGACAGGACATGGAATAAGAAGGAATTACATCTCATAAAATTGTAATAATCATAGTACCCATCACTGGACACTGGTTATAAAGAATGCAATATTCCTCTGGTATACCAGGACTTTTGAATGCCATATGTTGCCCTCATTTCAGGTGAGGGAATAACATCTGTTATAAAAACCTTACAGTAGGTAATGCTTCTCACTCTCCCTCCCTACCTCTGTGATAATTACAGACAGTGATCGTACAGGAATGAAGTCAGGCTACAAGAATATTGAATGACTGAGTCAGGGACTAGGAATGGGACTGGCAGCCGTAGAGTCTGCCTGATACAAATGATTTCTCCTCAAAAAAAAAAAAAGTTGTGACAAACTAGGTTATCTTTTACCTCATTTTATGCAACTGGATTTTCTTTCTTATCTCCCTAATACATCCAGTGTCATATCATATGTGTGTGCCTCCCTGCTAAAAGTTTTCTGGTAAACTTCATTCCTCAGCTAAGAATGCTTCCACTGCAAAGCCCTTGAGCATGACTTGCTATTCTTGGCATGTTCTGCCCTCCTTTAATTTATTGACCTTGTTCTGGAACTAGGTGTTGGTCTGCTTTTAATCATGCCAGACTAACCAAACAGCAATCTTCTCATACCAGTGCTGATTTAGGAAGCCTCTGCAAATCTGTTGCTTTGGGAATCTTCAAGCATACAGAGATTAGGTCACACACGCTTCCTTTCCAGGGTAGCTGGCACCATGCGTTGCCAGCTCCAAGCTGGTACAAAAAGCTGGGTGGGTCATCTTCCTAACATTATAGAGGGTAACACTAATGGAGTCCATGGAATTACTTATGCCTCTAATCTAACCACCTACATAAGCAAATCAAGTGAATCATCTACCTTACTAGTCTACCAAGTCTCAGACACATGTGATACTAGATATCACGTGATTGAGATTTTTAAAGTGCTTCTAAATTACATATTACAATTGAAGCTACTTAAAAACACATACTGGGTTTGGGAGCGGTCCTCAAACAAGGCAGAATACTTAGGTATTTTATTGTTCTGAATGAACCATGAGTACAAAACTGTTTATTCCTGTGAATAGTATATTAGTTAGAAGTTCTCAAACCAAGAAATTACTACGTAATTTCATTATTCTGTCACTGGATCAAACTTCTCAATCTGCTCTGATTAGGAAAATATGTATTAAACATTGATCATATAATGATGCAGAGACCAGCTTCAAGGCAGGTAAGACTGCACTGTGCAAGGGATCTAAAACAAAAAAGGCTGACCAAAAAGCTTTTTTTGAAGCCAGCAGAGTGCTGTGCCACTGCTGAGACTGGAAGCTTGTAGGCACACTGCTTCGCTAGCAGAGGTGGAGCTGGTGCTATCTGTTTTTTATCTCCTGACCCTGACCCTTGGTTACTGGGATATAAACAGCATCAGAGAGCTTCTGCCCACACAGCTCGTAAGGTGAGAAAAGGCTGTTTCTGCACACTGACAACAGGAAAGTCAGAGTGTGAGCACAGCCCACTCTGCTCATGCAGTCCTGCAGTAGCAGGCGTGGGAGGTGGGTTGAGTGGCAGGGTGTACAAGTGCTGTCCCTTTTGCTCAGGTGACCAGCTCTCTCTTTGGTAGTGTCTGAGACTGTAAGTTTAACCATGCTCTCCACCAGACAGCGAGCGTGCCACAAGAAGACTGTGGTGACTCAGATGGAGGGCCTGCCTAGAAATGTGTACAGGCCTCTGGCTGCAAGGAGTGCCTGAGCCTGCTACTGCCTGGGGAGGGTGGCCAGAATTTCATCTGCATGAGGTGTGAGCAGATGGACTGGCAGAGCTCAGAGGGCTGTGATCAGTGGCGTGGAGTCCAGTTGGAGGCCTGTACTTAGCGGTGTTCCTCAGGGGTTGGTGCTGGGTCCGGTCCTGTTCAGTATCTTCAACAAAAGACATTGATGAGGGGATAGAGTCCACCTTCAGCAAGTTTGCTGATGATACAAAGCAGGGAGGAATGGCTGACACGCCAGAAGGCTGTGCTGCCATTCAGTGAGACCTGGACAAGCTGCGGAGCTGGGCAGAGAGGAGCCAGATGAGATTTAACAAGAGCAAGTGTAGCGTCCCTCACCTAGGCGGGAATAACTGCACACAGTGGTACAGGCTGGGGGATGAGCTGCTGGAGAGGAGCTTTGAGGAGAGGGACCTGGGTGTCTTGGTGGATGACAGGTTGGCTGTGAGCCAGCAGTGTGCCCTCGTGGCCAAGAAGGCCAATGGTATCCTGGGTGCATTAGCGTGGCCAGCAGGTCGAGGGAGGTGATCCTCGACTCTGCCCTGGTGAGACCTCACCTGGAGTACTGTGTCCAGTTCTGGGCTCCCCGGTACCAAAAGGCCCACCTGGATGCCTACCTGTGCAACCAGGTCTAGAGAGCCTGTTTTGGCAGGGGGCTTGGACTGGATGATCTCTAAAGGTCCCTTCCAACCCCTACAATTCTGTGCTTCTGTGAGTAATACATAAATATATTCTAATGAAAGATATGTCAGGCAATTGATTTCTAGAGGTAACAATAGCAAAGCTCATTCAAAATTCCTGATCTTTTATACTTTATAGATTGTTCAGTTTGTTCAGTAAATTGCTTAATTTGCATTGGATGCACTACTCAAATTACTCAAACTAGTAACCAATCTGTTCACTGTGCACCTGAGAGTGTAATAGTAATTCTGCTCTATTAAAGCCAAATGAAAATATCAGCCAAATCAAATATCAAAAAAAATGTTGCCAAGACTGAGGATTTTGTCTGTGCTGAGGCCTGTGCATTCCTACCTGCTCTATGCAGTGCCACTCTGTATATATTATGTCACAGTGCAGGCTAAGATCAGCTTGGAAAACTACAAGTGTGGGTGACATATGACATACAGTATGAATTCCCCTCACTTAATTAACATCATCTACTCTCTTTGACACTTAGAAATTCTAGTAGTCAATTCTTGTAATACACCAAATTGGCTTTGACTTCTTTTGGGGTATTCGTGTCTGCCACCCTGAAGAAGTAACAAGATCACAGTACCCATATTGCTCAACCCTAACATTCTGTCTAAACCTTGTGTCAAATTATTTTCTGCTTATCCAGAGTGATTGCATATACTCATGCGGACATTTCTGTGTTTATTTCAGATTAGTTTTTAATGGCACAAAGACTATCAGTGCACGTTTCCATGTGCTCTGTTTCTACCCAATTTAGAGTTAAACTCCTGACACCACACACATAGCCTTCACTCACTGGAAGCAAACACAAATATCCATATGAATATGAAGGAAGAAGGAATTTGAAAGTAAATATAATAATTAGCAATTCCAAAACAACTGTTGAAAAAAATGATACATTTTCTATCCAGGAGGAGGCCTGTTGTATTTATGTATTATCAAATTCCAAAGCCAGAAGCTGGCAACAAGTTTCTCTTCCCACTAATATGGGTGTATCCAGAGCTGATTGATGAAGTTCATAGGCAATCTCAATGGAACGAGTCCTAATCCAGAGGTAACTGCCTTTGTTCTGTTCATCTTTTGTGCTTTAAAACTCCTTGTACTACGTCACAGCTCTCCGTGCTTGATTTTGATTCCCCCTGCTGCTTTAAAATGAGGTATGTCTTTCTTATGAGTTAGTCCTTAAGTTAGGAAAAGGAGATGTGAAAATGTTACACAGTGTACTTTTGACTCAGAAATGCAAGAGTCTCACTGCTTGCTAATGTGCTGACTGCAGGCCACAAACCCACCCTCTATAGAAATCCAACCCAAGTGAGGGAAGGGTTCCTTCAAAAGGAGTGGGGGTGAACAGTGCGGAGTATTGATTTAAAAAACCAACATGCATCAGTCTGTACCCATACTTGAATTAATTTGATCTACATCATTCATGATTCAGAACCTCCAGATGATTTCAGAACACTGTAATGGTGAATGATTCTGAAAATCAAGGGAATAACCTATATATGGGTGCTTATTTGTGTTGAGATTACTCATAAACAACGATCAGTGGAAATACTTGCTATGATTACAAAGCAGTGTCAGTGGGAAAGGAATGTACAGTCTAGCATAAATCACAAAACTCATAGTACGTACAGAACAGGGAAGCACACTACGATCCTTTTCATAATGTGTTTTTTTTTTAATTAAGGAGTTCCTAAATATAGCAATAATATGCATGAATTACTTAGATACACTGGAGTGGCAATATCATTTTATGTAGAAGTAGAAAAATGCTTTTCTCTAGAAATACCTAAAGATTATAATTGTGATTTCACAGTCAGCTTAAGCCAATCTGTTTGCACAGTTGTGGAAAGCAGCTATTCTCCTCCATCTCTGGCTGTAAGATCGTGCTTTTCCCTTGACAGGGCTCTGTGCCATAAAACAAAACTGTTCCTTCAACAAAGCCACCTGACAGTAGGTCAGACTAGAGAACACAGCAGCAAACTCAATGGTGAGTGGCACAGAGGTCTTAGGTAGCATTAAGGTAAGATATGAGGCGTGAGTGACTCAGGAATCCAAAAATCTGCATTCAGGCTTAAGCTCTCAATACAATGGATGACTGCCTGCCTCAAAATAAAATCCAAAACAACTAAACAAGTAATCAAAAAGCTGCTTGAAGACACCATCTTAGCAAGTACTTAACTAGAAGACAAGAAGGAAGTGTCGGTGCACGGTTGCCAGTGCCCTGTTCCATCTACTTCAGTGTCAACATGCAGAAACTCCACTACAGTAATAACACTCTGACTACAGCCCTTGGTCAGAGGTGGGAAATCAGGGCTAATTTCTTTTTTGTCCAAGAATGGTGACAAACAAACCTCCCTAATGTGTGCTCTGATCACCAGCCTAACATTCTGTTGTTGGATGAGGGCTGGAGTAAAGGGAATGGCCAGGCATTTGTGATACTTGATTTTGTACAACTTGAAGAGAAAAAGGGATGTTAGGTGCATCGGGCAAGATAGGAAACATGTCACTAATCCTTTAAGGTAAAAAGAAACAACACAGGCAATCAGAGATTATCCAGTGTTGTAAGTAACCCACAAGCATCAAGTTCAACACCTGGTGCCACAAGGAACCATCTAAAAATCAAGCCATACATCTTAGAGCATCTAAATGACAAGATGATAAATTGTAGTTCTACATCTAAATATAGGGGGAAAAAAAAGGATTTAACATTTTTATATGTGAGATACTAATTACTGGCAATTAAGAACAAAGCATCAACAACCGAAACCGCAGACCTGTCTTACAAAACTTTGAAGGCCATCTTTTTCATGCATCCAGATTGAGGCTGTGTTTGTCCCACATTAATTTACTTTTTCAAGCCTTCAATTTCTACTGTAAGGTACTACTCATAAAGAAGTCACTATTCCCATCTATGCAAGGTTACATGAATAATGATAAGCAATGACAGGTATTTCTAAAATGTGATTTATATGGCTGTAACTTCCCCACCTCAGCCAGAATGCCTCCAGAATAAGTAGTGGAGATGTATACCACAGCAACTTCCTTCAGACTTTTTTGAAAACGTACAGACTTTTCACCATTCTTATTTTTGCATTCTTCTTTCCTTGCTTGTAGAAATACAGCAATTTTCTGTATCATTCACAGAACTTTGATCCTCAGCCTTCAAACAAGTTAAAGCAATCTGAAGACTGTTTCAGATTGGACTGTCCTGCTAGACCAGTACAACTGCTGCTATTTACCTAGGAATCTTTTCACGAGTTGCCATTCAGGTCATCCAAACTCTGAGTTCAGAGAGCAACAGAATCAGCTATCACGTCCTCACATTTCCATGGGAGTTCTTACATCAACACAGAGCATCTCAATTAATTGAATTCCCAAGTGCGAATCAATAGAAAGGATACAAAAGAAAAGAAGTCACAATCTCTGCTGATCACCAGATTTGTATTGCAAAGACAATTATAAAAACTGTCAGTTCTAGCTAAAAACCACATTCAGTAACAGAGATTTGTTTCTTTTTGTTTTGGAGAACATATGTAAATCAACTGCAATATGTTTTTTCTAATTCACTATTACAACAAAGGGTAAGAATATATTAATCGAGAAGACTAGGTTATCAGCTGCTCTTGGAAGCTGATAAAAAAAAGGAACTGCAGGTGTCATAATAAGGTAACATCTGCATTCCTGGTTGTAAAATGTCTGGAATTTAATCAGACTTGAACTTTGCAGTGCTTGCATACCTGTGTCAGTTCACAGTTCTCTATTCTATGAACACACCAAGACACCATAGCAAATTCCACTCTTCATTTAGAAAAGGAATTGAATCATAAAATCACAGAATCTTAGAAATACAGAATGGCTTGGGCTGGAAGGGATCTCAAGCATCATCAAGTTCCAACCCCTAAGCCACAGGGAGGGTTGCCAGCTTCAAGCACTAGATCAGATTGCCCGAGGCCCCATCCAGCCTGGCCTTAAACATGGGGCATCCACAACCTCCCTGGGCAGCCTGTTCCAGCACCTCACCACTCTGAGTAAAAAACTGAGAGCCAGCCATTAGAGTGGCTGGAGAAAGGTAGGAAGCAGCACATATGCTATGCTGTTTATTAGCAGCTATGGCAAAAGTAACAGGCAGGAGACCAGACCGAGATGTCTGCTGTATCTGAAAGACATTGTAGGAATCTAATCCTGAGCAGGACACAGAGACTGCTGAGGGTGGTGATGTGAATGGCTGGTGGCTGGAGGTGATACAGCATCCTATGAACAGCTGACTAGATATTAGATACTGCAGTATGTTAGAACAGAAAGCAGTGTTTTCTAAAACAACCTGTTTTATCTGGGCAGGAAGTACAGGGAACTGTTTTTCTCTAAACCTCTTCTTCTCACAAGGACCTTATGCTGTTTGTTCTCTTTTAACTATGGTAGACTTCAGAATATAGAAAGAAATTGATGTAATCAGCCACACACACACGAGACTCCTGCAGTTAAGAAATCTGCTGTTTCCTACAGTACAGCTAATGGTAAAGAGAATTTAACTGAGAAGTGAGGTTTTTTGACTGTGTTAGCAAGTATCTAAGCACCACCAAAGACACACACTACACAAAAGGGTTGAAATAAAACTGATGTCAGATAACTGAAGAAGCAGCAGAAGAAAGGAGCGCAGGTACAAGTTAGGAAAACACAGCTATAGCAATGCACAGAGAGTTTGTCCAATCAGCAGGAAATTATTGCTCTTCCTCATCTCATTTTGTATAGAGAGAAAAAAAAATCTTACTTATCTATGATAAGTCTCTGAGTGTACTTCTTTAAATTACAAATATCTCCAATAACAGAAATAGAATTCCTGATTTTCCATAGACAAGAATTATTTCTAAAAAGTGCATACAATTGTAGGGGGACTGCTGAGTCACAGCTTGAACCACTGACTGAGGCCTGAAGGAAAAACCCAGTCAGCCCTGGGAGCGCAGGTGAAGGTGATCCACCCGTGAGATCTGAAATGATGGAGCCAGGCTCCACTCCTCTTAGACCTCATTTAAGGGCTGACTGCCACCAAAGAAGGTTTTCTTGTTGGAGATTCCACCTTATGGAGTTCTTTCCTTGCAAGTCTAGATTCTCAGAGGTGGGTCAGCATTTATTTTCCTTCCTTTTGTAGCGTTCCCTTGTTGGTGGTGGTCTCTTTACAGCAGTGACAGTCTTCTTCTAAGAGATATAAATAAGTATTTATGAAATAAAGAGCAGGATATGAAGCTCCCATAGAGGAAATAATTTAAAAACCCTAGCTGTGTGTAGTTTTCCAAGTTCAGTTATCAATAAATGCTAGGATTCTATTTGAAGGAATGCAACTTTTTAAAAACACTAGATCAAATTTTCTATTTTCCCTGATTTTTTTTCTAATTCTTCCTGCATGTGCAGTGCTTAATTAGCTTGTTCAGATACAAGCAGTATTAGCTATTCTGTCACAATTACCCGCATTCTGTAACTAATTAATCCTTGAATAGTCTTAAGGCTACCAGCAATTTTAGTACAATTGGCATCCTGAGGCCACAGTGAACTGTTCCAGCAACCAAGAATAGCTGGAACAGAGAGTGGGCCCAGCCATGACATTTCCTCCTCAGCCACAACCTAACACATGTCTAGTATGCCAAGGGCAAGAGCAACACAGAAATGAAAACAGTCCTGAGTGGCAAACTGTGCTCTCTTTATGGCCTTTTAAAACTAATGGAGTAGCATAAAGAGGCTATGGGGAAAAGGAAAATAGGACCTTGGCAGGGCTACTAATGATTTTTCAGTTTTCCAATGTTCCATTAAAACAATAGTAAAAACACTTAGATGGGATCAGATTCTGACACAAGTCTTTTATTCACTGGTGCCTCATACTGCAGTAACTTTGCAGCAGTGTGATCGTCAAGCATGCATAAAATGCTGTGACTTGACAGTATTTCATGTGTGCTTTACACAGGTACAAGTAACTTCACAGGGTTAAGACACATCGGAATAGCAGTGAAGCATCAGGACCTGTGAGCAGTAAAATGATTATACGCTTGTGGCAAATTAAAATTAACAAAAATTAACATTAGAACTTCAGCTTCAAATACACTGTAAACTCAGATTACTTTTTTTTCTGCAACTCCACAATACAGCTCTGGATTTGCAGAGAATGGGAATTCCTTATACAAACCTGAAGGTTATGAATGTTTTTTTTCTAAGTGGTTACATCCACACTGAAGGTTTAGCCCTTAACTTCTGCTTTTGCTAACCCCTTCCATTTCGACCAGTATTTTCACAGAAAATATTTCTCACCAGATTCTCCAAGGGAACAGACGTCTTGCATTGCATGACCATTTCATCTGGTACAAAAGAGGGAGTTGCACCTGATGCAAGTCTGAGGGAAGCACAGAACCCCCCACATCCTCTGGGTTCTCACTGCTATTCGGAATTAGGCCAGTGGTAAAACTGCAACCCATTCAAAACCAGGCTGTAAACTACTTCCCACCGAACTGTGAAAAACAAGAGAATTGGCAAGAGATGTTGCAAGACTATAGCCTTCAAGTTAGTAGGTATCCATTGTGCAGAGTTGGCAGCGACGTTCTTTTAATTTAACCTTTAGCTTATCAGTGCTGATGAGCAAACCGATACAAACCTTCCCCCAGACATGTCAGCACTGCTGAGGCTGACTGTGAGATAAACCCTGGACTCTGAGCAACAGTAATAGCTCAGCTCAGCTGTCAGCAGCAACACCACAAAGCTATACATGGAGATATGTTGCCTTTGGCAACATTACTGACTTCAGTTACTGAGAACTTTTCCCTTTTTCCTGCTTGTCCTGTTCTGTCAACAACCACATTACTTTATCAACAAAACTGTTTGTCAGGCTGCAGGGCCCTAAACACGAATTGAAGAAAAATGCTGGGCAGTTTAAACTGTATTAGTCTCCTGATTCAGTTCCCAAACTGAATCAGGAGACTAATAAGCAGCTGCGTTAGCACAGCTGAAAGGGTGTCAAGAACAAGCAGCTGGTAGCTGAGGTGAGACTTGGGAATGCCTTCAAACGGGCTGCTGCTGGGAAAACTGCACATGAAACAACAATACATTTACTGTATCCATCTTGGAATCCATACTTCCAAAGCCACAGCCCATGACTTTTTTTACTGACATTATCTGAGGCACTAGTAGTCTTATAGCAGTCTTTTTGATGAAAACTGCCTTCCCTTCTGGGAGAAGAGTGGGAATTGGATAAACAAGCAAACGTTCTTAGCACATGACTGCAACTTACGAACTTAAGGGAAAACAAAAGAAAACCGTATCTAATTTGGGTTCGACTGAAGTACAGACACAAACCTTGATCCTTCTGACTGGTATCACTAAGATACTCCCCACCTCGCTGCTCTGCATCAGCTACACTAAGACCACGCATCTAAAGCACTGCACAAAATTCACTCAGGGTGTAAGAGCTATAACGTTTCCCAAAATAACTCTAGTGTTCTAGTTAGGGAAATACAAAGGGCAGGAAATTGTGAGTCAGAACACTGTCTCGTGTTCTCAAGACTAGAAGAAGAGGCAATTTTTTTTCCTGCAACGGTCCTGCTCATAGATCAGATTCTAGGATAGCCATACTGTAGGATAGATATTGTGGAGAAAACATCTTAACAAGACAGTAAAACACTAGAGGAAATTGCCCAAGGGCCTATTGACTCTCTCCCCTAGGAGATACTCAGAACTCAAGAGGTCAAGTCCCTAATCAATCTGATCTCAGCTTGCGGCGCTGTTTACTGAGGCTGCATCAAGTGACCTTCATAAACACTTCAAATTAAATATTCTGATTCTGTGACCAAGAAGTACTACCTGCACAACTTCAATAAGGCTCTGAGAGCAAAATATGGTCTAAACTGAGTGAAGGTAATAACATCTCTTTTTTTTTACATTTAATGCCCCCTATAAGTTTGCCGTGTAAGCAATTAGATAATACCAGTGGCTTTGAAGAACGCAATGCCTAGAAGTGAAATTCTGAAAGGTGAAGAGTCACTGTTAAATTTTCAGTTTGTATAGTACCAAAGGAGAAGATGTTGATTTGGGTTTGTGAGTCTCCTTCCAGATGGTGGAGAGCCTATACCTTTTTCCACCTCTTCTTTCAAATGATTTGAAAATGTAGACCTGATACTGCTAACAGCTGGGGCAAGATAATGAGGGAAATGGGGTCTAGCTTTCCACAATAGATGTGTTCTTACTCTTGATGTTGCTTGTAACATTGCAAAACCAACATGAAGCCTGAGACAGGGAAAACAAAGCCAGAACTATGTGCAAATCAGAAATCATTTTGAGGGCACAGGCATATGCTTTGGAATAGGTGTAATGCCTTGATGTATGTTACCAAAAAACAAAACTAAAATATGACTTTAAGATGCTTGCTTACAGGAACAGTATTGAATATATTCATCTTCTGTAAGGCTGTAAGGTTGTAGAGACCTCCTCAAGAAATCAGAAGGTGGTTTTGCTTTGCAGTATGAGAGCCTTTCTAAGCTTTTTTTGTTTGTTTCTTTAGGAGAACTTCTTTTCCTACCATCTATGAGAAAACCCCAACTTAGGGGTGCCATTTGCTATCACTTTGCAATGAGATTTAAGTACGCTGGGAGTTAACAACGTAACTATTATATTAATTGCATATAATTATAAATGATCTTGTGTAAAACATTTCTGTGTGTTTTGCCTTACTGGTGCAATATAACTTAGCTTAAAAGTCATGTATATCCTAAAAAATGTTTAGAAAGATTCTTGACATATAAAAATGCATTAGTAAGATTTCATAGGCATTACTGCTTAATAACGAATTAATTGTTTTGTGATTGAGATGCTCTTACTCAGGCACGTTTTGATGACAGCATGTTCTCAGGAGGCTGGTATGAGTGAGAACAATGGCCAGCTCACTGGAGTGAAACTAATTACGCTAAGGGCGATGGCTCTTAATAGACTGTGTAGCTTACAGCCAGGAGTCATCGTGGATGGAAGACTGGCTGGCAATCGAGAAGCTGAGAAGGTAAGCAGGAAGGAGGAGGAATACAGACTACACCTGCATCTGAGGGATCAGGTTTCTGTGTACCAAAGATCTCTTGGATACATGGTTGTACAAGCA
Organism: Cyrtonyx montezumae; assembly: GCF_038088225.1. Lineage (NCBI taxonomy): Eukaryota > Metazoa > Chordata > Aves > Galliformes > Odontophoridae > Cyrtonyx > Cyrtonyx montezumae. The sequence continues at coordinate 13,854,320 of NW_027071936.1, read as the reverse complement.
TTCCTCAGTCACATCACACTTGCTATCCTTTTCCACACTGTCCATAACAGAACAGTAAGCTGTCAATGCCTTTTTAAAACATCCTATTTTGTTTGAATTCTGTTGAAAATCCAGTAAGTTAACAAGCTTTGTCATTTAAGGGAATCAGACCTATCTGGGTCAACTATACTCAGTACTTTTCAGTCTTTAGGATTTTTGATTTCCCCCGAGCCTTTGAACATCCAAACCAACTTAAGAAAATGTTGCTGTAGCACCTTTGGCTCAGCAGCTATACCCTCTCAGTCCCAAGTGTGCTGCAATAACTGGTAGGATGGCTTTTTTTTCTTCTTCAGGTAAAATCAAACAGACAAATCACATTATTGATTATCTTACATACACAGCAAATAGCTATGTGTCATCAAAACTTGGTCTATTTCATCAAATTTCTCTTGGAAGAGTTTTCTACTAAGGCTTTAACAAAGCATCACCTTCCAGCAAATTCAATCCCACAGCACGTTTTACATTAGCTTCTCCCACACACTTAGTACTTGCATATCATGTAATACCACTGCAGTAAAATAGCACTAGTACTACAGATTACAACAAAATGGTCATGAGCCCAAGCATGTGTCTGGAGTACTTTGTGTGAGTGCTCTGTAAGAACTGAATAGCACTGTGCTCTCAAGAGTCTGTGTTATTCCTCCACAGAAAACTACTGAAAATACCAATCTCTCAGTACAACCTGGTGTCATTCTGAGAACAAACGTCTGCTTTTAAGAGGTGACAGCGGTAGCAGAAATAGTAGTACGAGACTGCTAAAGAAAGATTTCAGCCCTGCCAAGAAGGACCTAAATGACCTTTACTAAAATTTTTCAAGAGAAATTGAACGACTCACTATGTCATTTTTGAAAACTCCAGAAGTGCTATCTTAGTAGATCTACAGCTCTACAAACTCTTAACTAAGATCTGCATAATAAATTTATGCTATATTTGGGATGTGGTGTGCTGTTTACATGAGACAGGCACGCTACTTATTGTAATTCCAATTTTTAGAAGTCTTGTACCTGTAGAAGTTTTATTACCATCTTTCTGTCAGTTTGGAGAACATTTTCATTGACATATACCAGAGTAATTAGTATAGATGTAGTTGTACTAGAACAAAGCTGACTTCCAGCCTACAGTACATATCATACTTCACAGAAGTTTTTCTCTATTTGTATAATTTCATCTACCTTACAATACCTTTTTCCAGTTCTTCCTTGGAATGGAGGTGCAGGTAAGCTCTTACCTTGAGTTTGCCAGGAACGATCGTTTTTTTGGTTTATCCTATACCACCATCACTTTTGCCATGTTTTCTATAAATTTCCAGCTTCGTTTGTTTCCATAAATTGGACACTTTAAAGGAGAAAAGACAAAGAGAAATCAGAGGCAGCACCAGTTTTCATAACCTCTGTTATTCTTCAGTTAAATCAGATCCATGAGCTGGTCCACTATGCGCTCCTAAAAAAGTGCTGTTAGCCCAGAAAAACAGAATTGTAGGTATATAAATGAGTAGCCGAAGTTGTTCAACCTATGTTAAGCAGTAATGGCACTGAACGCTGGATTGCAGTTTGTTACAGCCCAGGGCCACAGACAAACAGCGCTTCCGTGTCAGTAAATTCATGCATTCTAATAGAATGAAATGACAATTAACAAAACTCCAACGAAGACTTGAACAATCTCAGCTAATTTTATATCAAAGTTAGTAACATCCATACACATGTATGGGTTCAACCCTTAGATTCAGGAAAACTCAAAAACCATCTGTTTCATCCTCTGATATTCTTGTTCACTATCTTTACCTCTAGTAATGACTGTCATGAGAATTCACCTTCAAGATGAAACACCAAAGATACATAATATGACACAGCAGATGCATACTTAAAAAAGAAACATGGAGGGATGCACAAAATAAAATCTCCTCCTTGCACAATATGAGCCTGAACCTAAACCCTTAATTTCAAGAATTGTATTTCTAATTATCATTATGAATCAATGTTTCCCATCTCATTGTTTACGTTATTACAAAAGTACACTTGGGATTTCTATGTACATCACATTCTGTGATATTTCTGTATCTGCCAAAGGTGTAAAATACAATTCCAGTTTGTGACTCTTCCATTCTTTTCCTCGGAGGAAAAAAAACCCATCAGTCTTTTTACAGTTAACTTTTTACAGTTAATGTAAACGTGCACACACTTGAAAAAGATTTGTCCAAGGACTTGTTAGGGTTTACTGTATATTAGTATGGTAGGTATACTAATACCTACCATATGAGAGGTAAATAATGAGAGAGTAAATACCTTGAAGAAATAATTTTGTTCCAGGTGAATTCATACCAGATGAGATACTGCCTGTTTGTACTACTCTACTATCATGCATAGTAATCAGGCATATCTCCTGCTCAGCTGACACAAAGCTGGCATAAAATCTGAAAAGACACTATAGCATATGCTCTGGCTGATTCGATAAAAATACACTCATGTATACACACCAACACAGATCAAATTTTTACTGCCAGAAAATCCAGCATGCACAGACCTGATGTTACTTGATACAGAACCACAGACATATATTGCTTCATATCTTCCGTGCGTTGATTTTTACTTTATGATGAGCGTGAATGAAGACTACAAGTTTGTTTAAAATTTCCCAACCAAATACTTGTGTGAAGTGATCCTACTCTAGTATAATGGTTCTTTGAATAAGGACAAACATGATCCCCACACAGCATCAGTGCCACTTTCACAACATCGGCGTATGTGACTTCAAACATCCATGGTCTAAACAAAGAGATTATTTACTTAAGACAAAAGAGTCTGTAATGCCCTTCAGTAAAAAAAGCTGTTAGATTGGCAGCACAACTGCATGCTTGGAGATATGTTCACGTACAACATAAAAATGTTTGTGTTACTCTTCACCTCCTTAGAGCCACTAATAGCACTGGAGCAGAGAAAATCAGGCTGCTCTGAATTTCTATAGGATAGTCCTGAGGAAGCTTTATCCTGTGCCTCAACACACACCTCACACTGTCTGCATAGCTCAATCCTTTTTCAGCCCCAATTACTAGAAGTAACGGTTGCTGTTACTGCAGAAAAATTTAGTCTCTGAAGAATACTTCTGCATGACTGCATTGAACACAGATGTTAACAGGAAGTTGTCTTGAAGACAAATAAACTTGTTCTTACTCCTATAAGCTGTTTCTGTTTAATACCTCTCCAGCTTCCAATTCTAACAGACTTTTAAATTATAATATTGCAATACTTCTTTGGAAGATGGATATCCCATTTCATTTCAGCATAGCTCTGGACAGTATTCAAAATGCAGAGTTGGCAGGGTGCAAAGAGAAAAAACACAGATATGTACACAGTGAGCCTGCTTTTCCAGTGCCTTGTGATTTATTTAGTCATACACACATGTGTTTGGTGAACGGTCAAAGGCTGCTGTTTTGATTTAGCAGTATTATACACTCACTTTCAAAATGCTCTAATAATGAAGGACTTAGAAAGCATTCTAGTATATATTACATACTGCTGTAGCATCTGAATTTTTTTTTTCAGAAGCAATGCAAATGCACGCCTCATTTTTCAATGATCTAGGGCAGCTTTCCTCTTTTATTACCTTGAGAAAATGTGTTTCTTATTCTTTGTTCCTGTAGTTCCTCGAGTAAGTCTTAGAATTCAGTGTTCCTCTCTTGCAGCTCCACAGTAATATCACTGCGATGGAAACACATCTGTTTGCTACGTATAGCAGTGGCCTTGCTCACTCTCCATAACGGCTCTTCCATACTCAGAGCACCTGCAAAATAAGAGAGAATTCATTAAATATGCATATATTCAGAAATACAAAAGAAAACCGTTGCCTGGCTTGTCTGTGGTAAAGGCCCCAATTTACAAAGATCAACACGATGGCTATGATGCTTTCCTAAACAAGGAGATGGTAACCTCTTCCACTAGAGAAATTTCTTCAGCCAACAAAAAGAGGGTTTTGTAAACTCTGGTGACAATTCTACATCAGCAAATGTTGAGTGTCACAAACAGAAGTGACTGCAAAATTCACCTTATTAATTAAACAAAACAACCAAAGTTTCAGCTGCATAATAAGTGTTCAGTACTATTTTGTAGGTAAAGGCAAATGCTTCTGGTGATCTGCTGATGTACCTATACATGTAACCTATGTAACCTATGTTACCTGATATGTATTATCTGACTGTATTCTGCACTCTCCTCACCTTTCTTAGTGCAAAAAAAGAAAAAGAAGGCAAAAACTGAAAAATATGGACTGGACGACAGAGAATTTCAGCAACTTACCCCTAACTATGCATACCTGCCCATGAACTGGAGCTATGTGTGTGCACATTTTTCGTAACAACAAACCAAGAAACAAAAACAGCAGGGACAGACTTTTGGAGACTTTTAACCCTGATACATTTTGTCCAAAGAAGAGGTCCTTTTTTGGTTAGTCTAACCTTGGACTTAACTTTCCCACCTAGTGCAAATGATGTAGGTCTAGAGGTTGTGACAACACACAATATTAAAGGTGTCTATTGAATTATCTGAAAGTTTTGTGGCCATATAAACGTGCATAAAATCATTAAGCCACTACCACGACACATTCCTATTAGTTGCGTATTTCCCATTTTCCCCCTCAATAATGATAGTAACTTTGAAGACTGAAGAGGGCAACAAACTTCTGTATAAAGTGCTTAAATGGCTTTTGTCCTTGACAGAAGCTGATCTCTCCAGGAAACTCAACACTGTTACTAACAGATATGGTGAAAAAAACGTATACGGGCTTGAAACACTTTTATCCTGCACAGGCACCTACGAATTCATTGCTAAAATCTCCTACAGCAGCTAGTGGATTTGTTTCTGAAATGACTGTTGAAGCTCACTGGAAACCTGAGGCATTGTCCCAAGCCTACCTCTGTATATCAGGCCTCCTACTAGGTGATAATGGGAGGCATAATATTCACTGCTCTGATTCCTGCCATGTGCCCTAAAGAAGTATGCAGCATCTAGGCACTGCCAGTCCTCTACTTCATAACATTTGCGTTTTAATACAGCCATTTAATATTACTTCAGCTTTTAAACTAGATTTTGAGAATGCTGCACTGAGCTAGTTGCCTTGAAATTCAGTCTCAAATGTGCATGTTTCTACCACCATGGCCCAAACTGGAGCACACATCTATTTCCTTCTACTACCTCCCAAGCACATGTGTGCTTCTCCTGGCTTGACAAAACCAGATTTAATTAGGTGCCTGTATGAACCATAGCCTGGAATAGTTCCTAAGGAAATCGGTGATCAGAGACTCAACAGAATATACAATGTTCCGACATCTTGACAGAATAGAGATGGAAACACAAGTAAGCAGAACCAAGAAAAAAACAACGTAGAACAGAAGGAATGCATATAGCAGCCTTGTATGGGGACTGCTGAGTCACAGCCTGAACCACTGATTGAGTACCTGGAGAAAAGTCCAGGCCAGCCCTGGGAACACAGGTGAAGACAATTCACCTGTGTGACTGGAACGGGTGGAGCCAGGCTCCACTGCTCTTAGACCTCATGTAAGGACCGACTGCCATTGAGGCAGGATTTCTTGTTGGACTTTCCTCCTCTGTGGACTTTTTCCTGCAAGCCTAGCTTCCCAGAGATGGGTGAACATTCTATTTTCTTCTGTCTTGCTACTATCTTTTCATTGCATTGGTCCTGTTGCTGTTACAGGCCTACTTCTATCCAACGTCTTTAACTTACAGGCGTGCAGCTAACAGTGCTGAGCATCAAAACTAACACAGAGGGAACAGCAGCCAAGGTAGATCCTTGCAGGCAAACTGACAGATGATGTCTGTGCTGAACCAAGGAAATAACTATGGAAATTTTTAAGGTGATACCATGCTGCAGAACAAAATATAAATGCAAACATAGAAGTGTCTTATTAAGATATCCCCAAAAGAGACATAAAATGCAAAAAATCATATACTGAAATTGGGCTAAATCGGTATTAGTTTTAAAACTAAATGAATAGCATCCACATTAACAGTGTTTCCCAAAGGGGAAAACAACAATAACAACCAACCAACCAACTGAAAAAAAAAAATCCTCAGCTCTTTAAAACTAAGTCAACATTTACAATATTTTTAACTTTGTGAAATTCAAGACAGTTGAAAAGCAGTCATTGACTTCACAGGATTTTAACTGTATTATCGTGCATATAAACGTAACCTGGTTACCTAAGAGCTTGGCGTGCCAGTAGTAGTAAATAGAAAAGGTACAATTCTGCCCAGTATGCTAAAGGTCACACCTGCATGGGCGAGAACTGAGCTGAGAGAAGGGAATCACTCAAGTTATCTGCAGTTGCACTAAGCTGTTCAAGTGATTTTTGGACCTCAGCTCTACATTTTCCATATGCTGTTCCATTATGTTTCATCACGTTAACTAGGAAGCATTGCTGTTGAGAGACGACAAGAATACCTGTTCCTGAGCTCCTGAATTGCAGTGTACCATCAAATGATCTACCTTCTAATCCTCCAGACAGGTCTCACCCTCAGTTTCCCCTCTTCTCTCTGCATAATACACCTTTTGTTTTGTTTTGTATTCCTTCTTTGTGCAGTGCCTCCATTGTCTGACCATACATCCCATGATACCCCAAAGTTAACACAATCAAATGACAGGCTTGGCCAATTAGAATTCATCCTACGCTATCAACAGTGGAATATGAAAATGTAGTTACTTAGTGGAGGAGTATGTCCCATTCATATTAAAAACCTGTCCCCTTGCTTTTGGGAACCCAAGTTCACCAGAAACCCACCCCTGGTTCTGAGGGAAGGCACTATTAGTTAGCCAGTTTGTCAGGGCTAAACTGGTGCCCTTCTAGACAGGCTTCTACTTGTCCCAACCACCTCTTCAGCAGGGGTGACGTTAGGGTCATCTCCACTGGCGCAGCTGTTTACAAGCATGGCATGCAGGCTCTTGTTCATTACTAGGGGAAGAAATGCATAGCTAACAGGGGTAACTGTTGGAAAACAGTGTTTTGTAGCTGAGAATGTGCCCTATCAACTAGTGTTACTGTGTTCTTTGTATGTGTTGGAGCTTCCAGGGAAATAAAAAGGAGGTGCTGCTTTCAGAGCAACCTACGCATTTTAATCGCAGTTCTTCAACTGGTGGGAACTTCATTCTGTCTCCTCACGGAGGTTGTCATTACTGAACAGGTTCAGAGGGTAGAAAACTGAACACCTAACCATTCCCTGAACGTGCTGAAACTGCAGAGCTTTCTGAAAACGCTAAGCACTGCCAAATGTTACTTAGTGCTGGGTTCTTGCACTGTTCACCCGCCTGCGTGGAAATACTTGACTTTTCCAGCTTTAGTAACCCGTCTGTGAAACGGTGATTGACTGCGGCTGCTGTCAGCAGGAAGGGATGCCTCTGTGCCACGCAGCTGCGTGGAGTAACCGTGCCCAGCGGGTCCACAGTGCTGGGGTGCCACAACTCAGTGCCAGGCAGTGTGGCTGAGCCCAGCTGGGGACCCGCAGGCACAGCTACGCACCTGTACGACTCTTCACCCGGGAACACGTGGCCAGGACGAGGAAGGGCCAAGCCCTGCCACAGCCTTGATCTTCTACAGAGATGACTGGCTGTCTCACTAATGAAGCTTGAAGTCTTCCACGACGCCATTAGCACCGTGGCGGGCACGGACCGGCCCTCGACCCCCTCCCCAGCGGGACACTCCGCCCGCCGCAGCCCCTTCCCCACACGGCTCCTCCTGCTCCCACCGCGCAGGGGCGCGCGCACCAAACTCCCGCCCGCGCCGCCCCGCCTCGCGCGAGAGTGGAGAGGCCGCTCCGCGCATGCGCGATAACAACGGCCGCACCTCTCGCGAGGCGGAGGGGCGGGGCGCGTCCGCTGCCGCGTCGCCCGCGGGGCGCGAGGCCGGCGGGGGCGGTGCCCCGGGGCGGGGACCAATCGGAGGCGGCGAGAGGCGAAGGAGGCGGGGCTTGGGGCCGCGAGGGGCGGGGCGGCGGCGGGCGGGCGCGGGCCTGGTGGTGATGGCGGACGGCGGCGATGAGCGGCTAAGGACTGCGGGGAGCGACGGCGGCGCGGAGGAGCCGGCGGGCGGAGGGATGCTACTGTACGTGGGGCTGCTGGCACTCGTGCTGCTGGCCGCCTACCGCCTGTACCTGCGCTGGGGGAAGCGGAGCGGGCCGGGGGGCGCGGCCCAGCAGAGCCAGGCCGCCCCGCTGCCGCGGATGAAGCGGAGGGATTTCTCGCTGGAGCAGCTGCGCGAGTTCGACGGGACCCGTAACCCCCGCCTTCTCCTGGCGGTCAACGGCAAAGTCTTTGACGTGACCAAAGGCAGCAAGTTCTACGGGCCCGGTGAGCGTGGGGGCGGACCGGGGGAGCTCGGGGGGCGGCGGCGGTGCGGGAGCCGCGGGAGGGCCGCGCCGAGCCCCGCCGCTTTACCGGTGGCTTTCCAGCTGCCCGACGGATGCGGGGCTGCGATGTTTTAATCGCTTTCCTTCGTCTCTTCTGGTAGGTTTGCCACGTGCAGCCGAGCGGCGCGTCCTGCCTTCGAGCTGTCATGGCTCTGGGAAGAGCGGAGACAGCTGGGTGCTTACCTAGAGGGGCAGGTGACATAGCAGTGTGAGCTGTAATCGGGATGCAGGCGAGCAGGGGGAGCTGGTGGGCTGGCGGTGAGGATTGTCCATGAGGAATAAATCCCCGGTGCTTTCACGTCATGAGCTGGGCAAGTTTGCAGAGCTGTGTGTGCAAACCCAGTGCCAAAGGAAGTGAGAGTTACGGCTGCTGCTCATTTTCTTCCTGAAACAATGGTGGCTTGGAAATCCGGATCTAATCAAATCACACAGGAGTTTTTCATAGTAGGTGTGACTGGTGCCTTTGTGTGAGGGGCAGAGGAGAGGATGCTATAATTTTTTCCAGGAAATAGTTCAAGTGAGGCAGCTTTTTCTTTGTGTTTGATTTTGCTCTTAATTCTTAGGTTATAAAAACATAGAACTGCAGTGTTGCAGGAGTTTGGTCCCAACTGGTGACAGGCAGTGGTACAGCTGTGCCAGCCTTGTGCTCTTGTCACCATCAGAGTATCTGATACCAACTCTGCTGCCGGTCACAGAAATTGAAGCTCCCCTAAGTGAATCAAAATGCTTTGTGTTGGGGTACTGGAAAAGCTAGCACTAGGCTCTGAGCTCCCTGGCTGTGCCTAGGTTATGCCTATGAATTGATGAAGCTGAGAGGATGCAGTCTGGTGCAGCTTCCAAACACTTCATTCAGGCAAGTTCTTTTGTCTCACATGCTTTAGGGATTTTTAAGCTGAGACCTGTGTCCTGATATAAAATACAGCTAAGGTGAACCTTGTGAGATTCAACAAATCCAAGTGCAGGATCCTGCACCTGGGTCGTGGCAGCCTCTGCTATCAGAACAAGCTGGGGGGTGTAACAATAGATCCCTGCTGAAATGAACTTGAGGGTACTGGTGGATGGGAAGTTGGACATGAGCCAGCAATGTGCCCTCACAGCCCAGAAGGCCTACCTTATCCTGGGCTGCATGTGAAAGAAGCACAGGTTCCAACTGAAGCACTTACTTGTTTCTAACACACAGGTTAACGAGACGTGTGCACACAGAACTTAGAACAGCAGTCTGAGTTAACAGATTTCTTCATCAGCTACCCCTGAGAAATAACATTGAGCCACACACTGAACATTTGTTTTATCTGTTTTGTGTATCAGACATCATTTGTGGGCTTTATGCTGTAGTAGCACCGGCTTGCATCTTCTACCTCTGGAGGCCCATTGCTGTGAGGAAACTAAAGCTTTGTGTTTAAGGACATCAGCCTGTTTTTTTAATAATGCCAGCAGCTGGTTTCCCTGAAAGCAGTGCATCCTGTTTTTGTGGAGAGAGAGATATATGTCGTAGGCGGTTGGTTTTGTTTTTTCTTTGCTGTTTTGAAAGATGTCCTTTTAATAAGAGAGCTGGCATTATTTTTCTCTGTCGGATCTCTGTTTTGTGTGCGCATTAGAATATGGGTGCTCAACCTGTGCTTCAGTTGCATCACACTGATGCAATGCAGACAGTCTGTGTGATACGTGTCAAGTAGTATTTTCTTGCAACTGTTTTCTGACCGAAAAGGAAAAAAAAAAAACCACAACGAGCACTTGGAGGCCTTAAAAGATCTGAGAAGGGTTAGGTGGAAAAGACTTCAACTTCTAAAACTGCACCTCTCCACGAGCTTTTCTGTCACGGTAACAGCAGAAGTTCTCTTGGTAGTTGTTTGCTTCATAGCTGGAGTACAGCAGGAGTGCAGAGCTAACCGACAAAGCAGCAGCTATGCTTTGTTAAGCAGAAGAAGCAGTTGAGAGCGCTGGCTTTGCTGACAGAACGAGCTTGGTCTGGGAGCTGTTGGTATGTTGTTGAGGTGCTGATGCAGAGTTGTGCCCTGGCTTTGAAGGTGGCAAACTGCATTGGCTGAAGGTTTGCTGCTCTCTTAGGCTACTCGTTGACTGCTGGGTTACTGCTGAGTAACGTGGCTGTCTCAGAAGGCTTCTGCTATCTCCAATGGCAAGTCTCTTTTTTTCCTCAATGTAGTATGGATGAAAGTGTTTTTATTACTTCTGTGCTTCTCGCATAAGGCTAATACAGTGAATTGTCATCTAGCCTACGTTTTTGTCCAGCAGGTGAGATTCCATTGTAAATCTTGATAAGCTTTTGATTTTATTAGAAGCTCTGCTCTTTTTAAGTTTCCATCCACTGAATCCTGGTATGCTTTGCTCTGTTTCAGCGAAGAGCCCACCAAAGACCTACAGGTAAGATTTTTAACAAGTGGATTGACTGTTTACCTCATCCTTTCAAACAGCCACAGTTGAATGTTTCCCTTTCTTGAACATTTAATCCAAACTTCCTTTTCAATTATTTATTTATTTATTTTAATGTGGGCTCTAAAGCTTTCCATAATTTATCCTATTGGTAACGAGTCTTTGGTACGTCTGATGCATTTCAGGTGAGATTGGGAAGGTTGTATCACACGTTTAACTGTCTGTGCCTCCAAGAATCTGTTATTTCACATTACACTCTCTCAAAATAACGCTTAGAGGGTTCTTTTTCACAATTCCCAGGGCTGTCTTCTGTCCTGCAAGCATACCCTTTGTTTCATCACTTCACTTTCAGTTGTATTAAGTAAATATCACTTCTGCTTGTCCCTGTTTTGAGTTCTACAATGCTTTGTTTGATTATTAATCTTAATTACCTTTTCCTTTATCACCTGCAAACTCTGCAAGTAATCAAGCAAGCAATTAATGGTGCATTTTAAAAATTCTGGAGCCAGAATATCAAAGCAATTGTGGTGGGGTGATCTCCCCATCCCATAACCACATCTCATGACTGAGAGCCTGACGACTGGTACCTTTAGTGCGTGCTTTGTTGGTTTTATATCTTTATCACATGAAACAGGTTTTACTGTTTCGTTTATTTGAACTTGAACTTTCATGTTTGTTTACATTAAGATTCCTGGAGGTTTACTGGTCGATAGATAGGCATAGTAAGAGATAAAAGTATTCTTAACAAATCTAGAGTTTGAATTGGCATGGTAGTATAATGCTGTAAACATGTTTAGATCAACTGAAAAATACTTGGTGTAGTTTTTGAGCGGGACAAAGCAAGATGGTGTATAATCTAATATGCAACTGTTCCACATCACTTCTTCGAAGAACCAGTCAATTTCTTGATATTTTTCCTGCCCTGTAATATGTGGTCACTGTCAGCTCCAGCTTTACTCTGTCAAAGTGTCACAGAGATTCCTACTTGACACTTTTCTAAGAAGAATAGATCAGGCAATAGTAGTATTTCCTTCCACAAATAGCTCTGTCATAGTTCATTTTTCATTAGGGGAGAATTGCCTTTGTTTTGTGTTGCAAATCCAGTGAACAACTACAGTATCTGATATTAAATACTCTGAAAAAATTTGAAGTAAACGTTGTTGTTTCTTCCATAGTTTATGTAGAATAACCTGGTGCTGCCTGAACTCCTTGGGAATTTAGTGCTTTGAGCATAATTACATCTGCGTTTAAAAGTTGTCCTGGATGGTATTGATGCTTTTGTACTACGTGTACAAGGGTAGGGCTGGGGTGAAATGCAGCAGGAGGAGCAAACGTGCTGTCTGGGGAGGTCTGTTAAGGGTTTAGAGACAATTACAGATGATAGGATGGGGAGAGCAATGCTTCCTGTGAGGTGTGAGTCTTCTGCAGTTTGTTTTGATGCTTGCCCGCTCTTTGTGCCATGCGGGGGAGGTTTCTCTCCCTGGGACTCAGCTCCTCAAGGAAACAAGTGTAAGGACCTACCAGAACACGTACACTGGAAAAGTTCAGAAATGCCTACTGAGGAGAGAGTGGCTCTTTGCTTCTGGCATGAGTGAGTGGGACAAAAGGATCTCCATTCCCTGAGAGCACTAACAGTGTGGAATACGTAGGAAGATGCAGCTCTCTGCCCTCTGCAGCTTTTACTTTGTGACCAGCAGCTGCTCTTTGCCTTTGCTATTAAGCTGGATATATTCCTTAACATCTGAACAACTGCTTGATAAAAGCTGGCTGAATAAATCCCTAGTGATGTATTAGATGATTTAAATCAGGGGTGTGGGGACTTGGCCAAACATGATGTATGTGATGTGGTAGTGTCATCACTGTTGATGATGTATAGATGTTAAATCCAGCACATAGTGTTGCATCCCTCTATCATGTAATTGAGCCTGGCTAGTGTTGCTTGCTTTATTACAGACTAAACTATGGACAGAGTACTTCTCCCTGAGGTGGTTTGGGATGTGTCCTCTCCAAGTGTGGAGTTCCTCGCCAGAGCCTTGTGAAGCTGAGCTGCAGGCTGTCTGAGCAGTGCTCACTGTCAGCCTCTCCAGTTCAAGTTAGCTCGCTGTTTCCTGCACTTCTCCCACAGTTAGGGAGAAGGCTGGCAGGAGGCAGAGCAAGGCCTGTGCCTAAGAAGTCCAGTTTAGACCCAAACAGTTCCCATTGCAGTAGGTAGGCGTTGTGGATCATCCTCCTAAGAGCATTTAATTTCCATACGTGCTGTGACTTCAAACTGATTCACATCTTTCCATTCCTGTAAATCTGGAGTGGATTTCAAGTTGAAATAATGTCACCTTGAATTCCAATGATCCATGTTATTTTAAAGCTTCTGTTTTCAAGCTGCATCTCGAAATGGCTTTGTTCAACTTGTTGCTCTTTAGTTCTTCTCCTACAAGTGACACTAAACAAACATCTTGGGATTTGGATGGAAAGCTTGAAACAGATGGTGGAGATTTCAATTTGATTTTGAGCAGGGAAGGTAGACAGAGTGGTATGTTAGTGCAGCTGTCAGCTATTTCTTGGCCTTTCTCCATTCATTCCTTTAACTTAGAATGAAAGAGAGATTTGCCTTGGTTGTTGTCTGCAGCTTAGGAATTGCTGTCCATGGGTTTCAAAGCTGCAGGTGGAACAGGGCTGTGTTCTGGAGGCTGCACAGAGTGCACAGATGCTTAAGAACACCTGGCATGTTTGGTGATTTGTCACAAGTGTTTTTTGGCTGCTTTTGGAAATGAAAACTGGTTTAAACTGAACCTCATTAGCCTGCATGGCTTCTTCAAGGAACGTGCATTAGTCTTGTGAGAGTGAACACAATTCATAGCTGATGGTATCACTAGGTTAGATACCGAATCCACTTGCAGCTATTTGTGGTGCAGGTCCCTGTACCAGCAGCCAGAGCAGTCTTGAGTTTGGTGCTCAGCATTCACTTTCATTACTGGTCCTGGAGCAGCAGTGTGGGTACTTGTGCAAAACCAGTACGCAACTGAAATGGTCCTCTTGGTACGTCAAGAATATCTACTCCAAATTTGAGCACCAGCATAGGTTTTTGGGAATTACTGGTGAGACCATTTTAAAATTCAAATGCAGGCTGTGTTCCAAGATCCAGTTTAGCCTGTTCTGGACCAAGTGACTGGAAAAAAATGCTTCCAAATTAAACCTTCAGCTAGGATAGCTTAGTATTTGTCAAGTGTCTAAATACTTTGTGTTAATGTTATTTTTCCTTGTCTGCTATTGCTTAACATATGTAAGCAAAGAGAAATTTCATCTTCATTGAAGATCCAAAACAGGGCTAGGAGATACTGAAATCCTGCATTCAGAAGTTGGAGAGGTTTTTTTTGTTGACTTGAAAGAGACTTGAGTTTTGCCAAGGCTCGGGCCTGCCCAGCTCATTCATAGGTAAAGATGAACATCAGGCTGGCACACATCTGTCAGGAAGGGCAGATTTTATTTGGATTTTACAAGGAAGGGAGAATCCTTGCTTCCTGGGAGTGGTACCGGGCAGTGGGTAGCAGTATTTGCATGTGCATAGATGAAAGAAGTGCATATTTTATACAGGGTAGAGTTGTAAGGTAAATGAGGACTTTACACAGGGAAAAGGGCAGTGTATAAATGTGGTATTACAGAGGTAGAGATAGGCAGGCAAATACATAGTTTTGATAAGAGTTTGGTCTCACAGCGGAGCTGACACTAGAACAAAGGCTAGGTAAGAGTGTTGTAACATGTTAAATCAATGATGGGAAGAACATTCTTCAAGGAGCAAAGCTTTCTTGATGTAAGGCTTGCGACTGTGTGAAGCCAAGTAACACGTTGAGATGTTTCAATGATTTTTTTATACTTTTGTGACTTTTCCTCTTGCTGCTGTGAGGTGCCAAATAGGTGTGGGGGGAGAACTTGTGGAGGGCTTGACTGTGAAGTAGCTAATTTTGGGCGGGGTAGAGAGAAAGAAAACCACTTAGGAGTCTGTGGTAGTCTTGAAAAATTGATTTAGTCCATGTACCTACGCTACTAGCATCTCTTTTTACAATCTCTTCAGTATGTATATTAGTGGCACAATGAATTATTTAGAACAGGAGCCAGTCTAAATAGGCAGACAAAGAGAAATAAAAGAAGGGCTATAGGTAGGACAGGCAGAGTAAATTGCATCTGGTCACGAAAGAACTCTGTGGGAGTACTTCAGGGATTGCACTGATGTTTCTGCCACAAGATCGTGTTCACGCAACCTGTTTTTTTTTCCCCAGAGCTGACTGTGCTTGCACCTTCCTGAAGGATTTTCCAGGATCTGACGTGCAAAATACCTTTTTAGGACCATTCTATCAGTTTTTATATCAAAGTGAATAGTAGATAAGGTGTCATAGCGAAACACAGCCCTGTATATTCTCTATTAATTTTAAATGTTGTATTTAATCTGTGTAAAGTTACCTAAGTGGAAGCTTTAAATCTTTAAGTAGATTGCTCATATATTGAGATGTCTGAACTTGTATGAACTTGTACTTTACCAACCCTGTGATTAAGGGGAAGCCAGGCTTGCATTTTTACTATTTTCTTAAAGTATTCATAATTCAGGAGTTGCCTTTTAGTAACAGATGAAAGAATATAGCTGTTTTTTATGGGTTTTTTTTAGTTACATTTACAGAGCTAGGATTTGAGGTGCTGTGAGTCTGAAGGCTTGTGTTTGCTCGTTACCATTTTGCTGTGAGTGTTTGCACCTGTTGTGGTGGTTGCATATGACTTCTGAATACTCCTGTAGTAAACACACTGAAACACGAGCGTTTAAATTCAGTTTTAGAGAAGGAAAATTCGTAGCAATATAGTGTCATCTGGTGTTATCATGCATTAGCTAAAATCTTGCATTGATTAGTCGTAATGCAAGCATATGTCTTAAAGGCATTTATGCTTACAACTGTGTGTGCTATTGAGCTGGGAGGGTGTTCAGGGCTTGGTACTGAGTAACGTTCAAGTAATTCTTGAACAGAAATAATTGGCATCAAGCTGGTGGATCAAGAGGTAGCACCTCAGCAGTGGCTGCAGCGCATCCCCAGATGCAGAGCTTTGGGGAGGGGGCAGTTTGCTCCTTCAACTCTAGTTAGACAGAATTCTGATGATGTAATACAAATAGTTTATGGAAACTTCATTCTAAATGCTTCAGGGGAAAAGAAAAAAATCTGGGGCAAAATCCTGTTAGCAGGAAGCTTACACTGCGATTTATAATCGCTCTTAAGGATTTACTGATTGTGTGTGATCTTCATAGAAGCTGTTACTAATGTTGTGGGCCTGTGTTCCTCATTCAGAACATCAACAGTGAGATCACCTGAATGGCAGCTGGTTTGGAGTACAGCAAGACTTCTTGTTAGAAGAAGCTCTGAGTTACTTGGCCAGCAGCAGCTGTTGCTACCTCTTACCAGCTTTATGAAAAGTTACTGAGTGTGACAAATGAGTAAATTAAATATCTCACTACAGGATTGTTTCAGCTTCTAAGTTGTGTTTTGCAGTGTAACTTTCACAGTAGTAAGAAATGTGTCATAAGATCCACTGATTGTCAAGTTATGGTGGTCCTATAAGTCAAGTAATTGGCACTCTAAACAGACTTCTTACTAAGCTGTCCATATGATTTGGTTCTGTTCACGCCCAACTTCTACATACTCTGTTGCTTAATGGAAGTAGATTTCTTTTGAATTCTGTCCTCCAGTCCCTTTGGAATTTACATCTCTTGACTTGCATCAAGTGTCAGGGACTTTTCCAGATAACCCCTTCAAAGCTGTTGTCCTGATTCTGCTTCTCTCGGCTGACTTTCACTCCTAGCGATACTTAACGTTGAATTGCAGTGTTGAACATTGGACAGCCATGATGTCAAAGCTGCATAAGCATGGGGCTTGTCATGTATGGCTTTGGCAGACTGAAGAATTGACATCAGTCACCATAAGCAAAGACCTGAAGGTATCGGTTTTGTCTTTTTTGTTTTCAGAGGGTCCATACGGAATATTTGCTGGCAGAGATGCCTCCAGGGGACTAGCAACTTTCTGTCTAGATAAAGATGCACTCAGAGATGAATATGATGACCTATCGGACTTAAATGCTGTACAGATGGAAAGTGTAAGAGAGTGGGAAATGCAATTTAAAGGTAACTGCTCAAATTAGAAGATCTTTAGCTTAAGGAAATGTTTTAATATAAGACGACTGACTTGGGCTTGGGGCATCTTTAAAAGAGATCTTGATAGTGTCAATAACAATGCAATGTAGTTTTTCTAGGAAAAGACCAGGGATTTCAGGGCTTTCTTCTTAGAGAGGATTCCACCATACCCCACTGTAACATTTTTACCCTGTTTGTTTTATATAAGAAAGGTGTTCTCTTGTCAGCTATTCAGTATAGAGTAGCTGAGCCAATGGAATTCCTGCTCTCGGGTTGCTAGCTTTGGATCCCAATGAATTATGACTAGGACTTAAGAGTTGTTTAGGCATAAAAGGTTAAACAAGTTTGTTTTGTAATCATTTCTATGGAAGTATGCCTCTGGAGGGAGGGGAAACTTTTTTTTTTTTTGACATTAGTTGAAATTGAAACAGGCTGAGAGAATTTGTGCTGGTTTTTATAGCAGTGTTTTCAGCCTTTGTGTGATAAAGCCGGCCTGACTGGCATGGAAACTTAAGTACTGAGAGCAGAACAAGTAGTGAGCAGCCCTAAACCAAGAATGTTGTAGGAGCTGAGCTTGTTGATAACTTGCCATCCATGTCAGAGCTGTAGTGTGTGCGGGGGGAAGAAGTGAATTTGCAGCTATGCAGGCTACCTTGGAAATTGAGTTGGTTTTGATTGTAATGGAATCGTGAATCTCTTTCAGAAAAATACGACTACGTAGGTAGACTCCTAAAACCAGGGGAGGAACCATCAGAATACACAGATGAGGAAGATACCAAGGATCACACTAAACAGGAATGAACTTTGTAAACAACCAAAGTCAGGGGCCTTCGGAACTGCAACCTCTTATTCCCCATCACAGAATGTCCTGCATCTTTGGGTACAGTTCATCTGCTGCGAAAAACATTCAACAGGTTTTGTACAAGGAAAACAATAAAGTCACAACTGAAGATTTGAATACTAGACATTATTTGTGCTGCCAAACTTTTTGTTGCAGTTTATTTGTAATGCCTGGTAAGGCTTAGTGAAGAGGGGCCAGGGATCTAAAGGCAAAAACGCTATTCCTTTTTATCAGTAAGCCGAAGCCTTTTCAAATAGCATATGTTACAAACTCTAAAGATGGGAGTCTTCAAGCTCAGTGAAAGGTTTGAAACTTGTTTCATGTTTGTCTTCTCCTTCAGCATTAAACAAAGATGCACTCACATACATCAGTATCAGTAGGTTAGACTACTGACACTGGTGTTACAATGTGAATTTCCAATTTTGTTTTGTATGTGGGCCTTAGGAGCCCTGGCAGAATACTTCAGTTCTCTAAGAGAAGTCCATGCAAATCAGGATGGGGGTAAAATTCATCCTTTCCTCCAAAAGGATTGGGTACAACTATTTCCTCTTTGACAACTCTTATCTGAGGCCTGCCTCCCTCCCACTCCTTTTTCCCATTGTCTAAATCAAATCAAATATTAATTGTGCCTTATTTCGCTTGCATAGACTTGAATTGTTTTAAGGGAAAGCCCTCTTTCATAGTCACTACATAGCAACATTGAGACTGAAGTTAGAATGTTCTATTGACTGGAAAACCTTGATGTCATTCTGTGTATAGAATGTAAAAGAGGAAAACTCAGTGTTACTGCCATATGTTAATACTACATATACTTAAATTAGCATTGTGATGGCCAAATGCATACTCCCACGCTTCTTTTTAAGTAATTTAAAACATAAAAAAAAGTCACCCTTCCTCCTCTTCCAGAAGCTGCCTAACTTTTGGGAGCATAGCCTTCACACCCCTGTAGAGTGAAGGGGCGTGCGCGCGTGTGTCTGTGTGCGTGTCTGTCTGAATGCAAGACTTGAGAAGGATTGTTTCTGCAGATATTGTAAATACGAGTACCATTTTAATAAAGCATGTACAATACCAACTGGGCTGTCAGACTCTGTGTGGAAGCTGTCAAGCAGAGCTGGAATGTGCTGGAATACCAAGGAAGGGGAAGAAGTCTTGGATATGAAACATTCACTGTTGTTCATGTTCTTAGCTTCGAGGCTGTGGATTTTCTTTTCAAGTCCCACATTTTGAAGAACCTGGAAGACTTAGGTAAGTTATAATTCAAGGAGTACACCTATGCCAATGTATTTATGGTGGTAAAAAATGAAGTGATTGTAAATAAGCGGTCTAGGAAATAGTAGAACGTATGAGAAAAGCCATGTGTCTCATGGCACTTGGAGGACAAGGATGGTGGAGAGCAATACCCATGGATCACTCAACACCTTGCAGAAACTTCACTGCCTACTTTACTTAATTTGTAACTGACGCCGTTAAGTTCATGGCTTACAGCTTTATGGGTTACATCTGTACCTGTGCTTGCAGACTTTATCTGTGGTGTGTTTACAGTAACAGATTTCTATATATCATTCTTTTGAATTGTCAACTCTGAAATTTCAGGAGCTACTGCATTTTTATTACTGTTTGACTGAAAGAGCTTTGTGTCGATATAAGTGAAACAAACAGAAATCCTCCACTGTCTCGCTTGTAACTTGTCCTGGAAGGCAGATTAAATTCCTTTCCTTGCATCTCCAAGCCTGAGACGTTATATTTCTTGTGCTGCGATAAAACTAGCAGAACTAAAGCCATTTCACATCAGGTTCCACTTGCAGGTTCTGGTACGAGCTGAACAATGCAGTTTAGGCATGAAGCTGGTTGGTTTGTGCGTGTCACTCATTAAGGTGCTGCTTTCCACTTTTCTCACATCCTTGTTTAACTGAGCGTGGATGCAGCATCCAATCTTCTGTTTGTGCATAGTTACTATAATAAGTATCAATCTGCTAACTGATCAGATCAAGTTTTTTCAGGCTTCCACATAAAAATACTTTTACAATTGATTGTGTTACAGCTTCTACTGTACAGAGTCGTGGCTGGAGATTCCCATCACCTGACATGAGTTACCCTGTTATTTAGTCATTATTTAGCTATTACTGTTGCTACATCTGGCATAGCTGGAGCTTGAGCTGTTTATCTGGCTTGTGTCTGCTTAATGTAGAAATTTCTTACTGGAGAAAGAGCAGTTGTTTTCATATGCTGTGCTTTCCTAAACCCAGCGTAGCCTTTTCCTTTCCTTCGTTCTAAGAACTGCAGTGAAGCTTAACTAGATCAAAAATATGTGATTTTTATTTTTTTTAATTACTTAAACTGTTTTAACAAGAGCGATGCCCCAATTCTTATTATTTATGATTGGTTAAATAGAAAAGTGATCAAAGATGGGTAAGAAGGATGACTTTTGCTTTCAAGAAGTTTAGCAGTAACTGAAGACTAGAAAGCAATAATCTTTTGGCAGAAGCATGTCGCATAGATAGAACTCTGTAGTTTGATGCCCAGTGGGTCTTCGGATTGAGTGGAGTTTGGCTTGTTCAGCCTGTGTTAGAAGTCACTAGTGATTTAAGGATGACTACCTAAGCGACACTTTAAAGCACACTGTATCCTTCATTTGCACAAGAAGTCGATGCATACAGTGGGTGCTTACAGTTCAGAACAACATCAGATCCGTGGAAGCTTTAATGAAATCAGTATTATAATTTTTATGGAGACATTCATCCTTGTAGGAGTTATAGCAAACACTTGGAAAAAATTCACTGTTAAATTAATGAAAATGACAGGTTGATATCTTTTCTTTAGGCAACATAAGGGACTATTCTCGTCTTCATTATAAGCAAAATACATTCCCAGTTTGCTTATTAGTTGTTTTCCTGGGCTAGACCTAGCATTATGCTGGCTTAAGAGCAGTCATGTGTTAAAACATTTTATTTCAGCCCCATTTGTACATAGCTTCCCAAGTTCTTGCTTGTTTTGGTGACAGGAGATGTATATTTAAAACTTGTTTTTTTAAAAAACAAACATATTTACTTCATCTTGAACATAGCAAGTCTTCATTGGGGACTATTGAACTGTCCTTCCACGTGCTCATGTCTTTTTATTGAGATAGAACTGTTTTTCCTTAGTTAAGATTTGCATTTTCTTCTTTTTCGGCATACGCAGTATCTGATTGGTGCTCTCTTAAGTTGCTTCTTGTTTTGCTTCTTTTTAAGTAGCTATTATAAGCCATCGTAATCTAAGCTATTTTTCTGTTGTTTTTTTTTTTGTTTTGTTTTTTGATAAGGCTTTAGGGCCGTAAGTATGGACAACTTAATTAAATGTGAACGGCTCTACCCACCAGGTCGGTTCAAATGCAAGTGAAGTGTTCTTTATGTGAAAACCATAACTCACCCCTAACCCAGCTGCATTCCCCTCCTCTGTGGGGTTTGCTGTGTTTCTGTGCACTTAGCTGTTCCACGAGTTTTCCACTTGGCTGTGTTTCACAGAGCTCCTGTCTGGCAGTGCAGCCTTCTTGCAGAATTCATGATGAAAACTCTATCGCCCCCATTCTGGTCATGAACTGTGTTTTCTGTGACAGTGATATTTTAGTGAGCTGTCCCAATTTCTAGGTAACTGGGTAAAGTCTACAAGCATACGCTGTAAGCATCTAAGAAAAATAAAGCCTTCTGAAGGTGGAAAGTTTTGGTGGCGGGTCTGGATTTGTCACTGGCCATGAGCATTGTGGAGTAAAAGCACAATGCTACTGCTTGACTTGGGCCCTGATTTCATGAGAGTGTGAAGACTGTCATTACTTTTTATGTAGTTGAAAGCGTAACTAACTTCTTGCTGGAGAGAAACCACAACTAATCAGCTTTGAAGGCATTAATCCAAAGCGCTGCCATAAAATTGCAAACCTAGTTGCTTAGATTTCTTCCAGATTTCCTAACACAGTGCCGTTGCAGCTGTGGGCCAAAGTTTCACATTACTTGGGTCATATAATAATGCTGCCTTAGACAAGTTAAAAGCCTGTTTCCTACATGAATCCCATTACCTGGTTAGAGTTTGGAGGGTTTGTTTCTAGTGGAATTTGCAGAAGGTGAAGAAAAAGAGCACTGCCTTTCTCCCTCCAAAACTCTAGGCTGAAGAAAGCAGAGAGGAAAGCTTTAAGTTTATAGGCATAGCCATGCATCGCTGTGGGATTCCTCTGCAAAAGAACACCAGCCAACAGTTAAGTCTGTTCCTCAGTGTGAAGCTGCAGAAGGATGGTCTGTCACGTCAGTACAGATGGATGTCTGATGCCTGTGGACACAGGGCACTGTCTGCTGTGAGTATGAGCTGCTTTCTGCTCCTTTGAGTGCTTTATCCCTGCTAAACTCCAGAAGAATCTGTCATGTGGACAGGCTACTGCTTCTCATTGTAGGAAAATATTGCCTGCTCTCCTTAGGGAACAACAGGATTTCCTTCTTTCCTGAAAAAACCTTTTGAGCAGGACTGAAGAAGAACCTTAATGAATGAGCTTTTAGCATAGCGTAGTTTGAAGTACTTGTAGATATGTTTCTCAGCAAAAAGGCATTCTTTCAAATTCTGCATTAAGCACACGAGTTTTTAGACATGTCAAGGGTCAAAAACCTGCTGACTACTTGGAAAAACATGTCTTAAGACCAATAGTATTCTAACAGGTGAATTGAAGGTTACCTTAAACGGATGCAGACAGCAGCAGAAAGGATGCTGGACATACATGCCTTTCAAAGACAAATTTGTGGCTCCACAACAGGAATGGCAGTTAGAGACAGCTAATAGCTTTGAGCCTTACAGAGGAACAAACTGCTGAACTGTTAATCTTGGGGCTTTGTTCTAAACTTGGTGTTCTCATCTCAGCACGCAAACAGCAGCAGTGGTTCTGTCATTCTTTCTACCACTCTGCCAGGGAGCCAAGGAGGGAAGGAAGATTCGAGTCCATGAGAAATCAAAGGGGGCATTCCTGAAGGTAGGCAGAGCTATTAGCCAGACCTGGGTGCCCAAATAAAGGGGCCATACTCTAAAACAAGGCTTTCCTTTGCCTTCAGACACATTTTCTACTCACCTGTCATTTTTTCATTGAAAAAAATCACAAAGGCATATGAAAAATCATCACAAAGTTTGGGATAAAAAGCTGGCTGCATTTTAAGAACCCACCTGAGCCTCTAAAGGTTCCCTAATACCTTCATGAGGTAACCCTACAGCCTCAGGCTCTGTAGAACTGTGTTGGTTTTTTTTCATGCATCTGGAACAACAACAAAGCTCGTAGAGTAAAACACGATCAGAGGGTTTTTATAAAATTTGTCAGGATATTATAAAATTACACACCAAAAGCATAGTCTGCGCATTTTCCAATGAAGAAAAAAGAATATTTAAAATCTGTTACTTGTATATACAAATTCAGTTCAAATTTACATTTGCATCATTTTCCTCAATCGCAAGAGTCATGGATCAAACACGTGGTAGAGATATGTCACTTCAGCTTAGGGAAAGGTCTTAAATTAGTTGTTCATTTTCACTTAGAATAGGCCCCTTGTAAAAGGCTAAATTTTGTACTGTGATTCTCTTTACTGCTCGGAAGGCCACTGCTCGTGTACTCATTTACAGTGTAGACATTCACTGAGAGTTTCAGAAGACAATGATTGAAAAAAATAATGGACTTACTCCGACAACTTCTAAGATCTGATAGCAGTATGACACGCTGACTTTGGATGTTTGCTCCGTTTGGACATCTTCATGGGTTAAGGCATTTGTGCTAGACAGGATTCTCAGTCAGCTCTTTTGCAGCTAACTGGTAACAAAAAGCTGAAATTCTTCTCATTTACCCTCGAAGAACTAAGGGACCCACTCAGTTTGTGCAGTTGGTTTTTTAAATCCAAGTAATGAAATTAAAAGAAATGGCATGATATAAACACCCTCTTCTTTTAGCTACAGCAATGAATGTATATTGCAATAACTTACATTCAGTGAAATTGTGCTTAGACCTGTATGAAATTATCAAATCTTAGCTAGCACAGTTTAAGCAGAGCTTCATCCAAATACTGCAAAATGAAGCAAACCAAGAAAGTTTACAAGGAATATTTAGTTTCCTTCCAGAGTAATTTTTATTCCTTGAAATACAGAGGAAAAAAAGAATCTAAAAAAAAATAAATGGATGCCTCTCATGTTAGAGTGCTTTATCATCATATGAGAAATCACCTGAAGCTTCTTTAATGACCTGCACCAACTGCAGACACTAGATGTTAATTTAAGACGCTGAACCTAGCGATCCATTTTTCCCTGTATTTTACTGGGGCTTATTAAGAACCAGTACTGAAGGAAGTATCTGCAAAACTATCCCAGTTATGTGTACTCAGCTCCATACTTAATACTAACTATGGAGACAAGAGAAAAAAATAAAAACTATGTCTTTAAATAGAATCCAGCAATGCTGTATCATATATAGCTGCACATTCTCAAGTGCACTTTCACACAAAGCATACTTTTTAAAGTTATAGATTCAAAAGCAAACCAATCACATAGACCCTTCTTTACATTTAAAATTATCATGTCATTTTTTTTTACTTTGGTAAAATATAAACAAAGGGACAAAGAAAGCGCAGTCAGTAAGATGGATATACCATACCTTTCTTAAGAGCTGAAATGTAAGGCGTCCCCCAAAGTACTTTTTATGCATATGCTAGGAATGCAGTTTTTTGTAAACAAAAGCTTGAGGAAAGCAATACTGAAGCCAAAGAATCTTTCCTAGGACCCTTCTGATGATCCCAAAACCAAGAACGACTCTCCTAGGGTGTTTTGGAACTTAATCCCATGAAAAAAGAATGTAATCCTTTGTCTTCCCATTTACTTTTAATCATGTACTACATTGGCTCACCTTGGAGATCTCCAAACAAAAAGAACGATGAAAAAAGCTGCTTCTCAAGGGGGCGAGGCTTAGTCTATTTTTCCGGTACATCACTTTCCCTTGATTCTGTGGCAGCATTAGGATGACTTGCTCTGGGTGCCTGCACACAGCTCCCACTGGTAACTTGCTCCAGCACTGTGGCCTGAGCCACAGGAAATGTTCTACAGGAACGAGCCGGATGTCTGCGATGACCCGAATCCTCACCTGCTGCAGCAAACTGCCTCCTGCCCCATTCTTCACTAAAAGGAGGCTGAAAATTAACATCAGTACTCTGTTAAGAGCTGTTCTGTAAGGCCAGGTACCCGCCCTTTCACATGCTTAGGGGAGGAGAAAGGAGCATTCTGTAATTGAGTCCTTAGTTAGGCACAGTAATCTTAATCACAACTCACCACTGCTACTCTTAAAACTTTCTTGGCTGTTAAACTACAAGTGTAAAAAACATGGCAAGTTTAGGATTTCAAAGACTTGGAACACGACATTATATCCAGTGCCTGATATTTGCAACAACTGCCAGAATAGAGGGCTGCAGAGGATGACATAAGCAGTAGATCACAACCCCATTACAACAAGCACAGCAGCACTGCTGTCTGGAAATGTGCAGCTTAAGAAATCAGTGGTCTATAAGAAGGTTACGCTGAATTTGGCGTGCCAAGGACAATGCCTGTCACAATTCATTAAGGAACTGGTAGGTGTTAATTCATTTGCCAAATTCCTGAAGAGTACAGAAGTAATCTGTCTTAGCAGACGACAAATAAACTATGTATTGAGTTGAAAAACCCTTTAAAGTCCTCCTTGCTCAGCACTTCATATTATTACAACAGTAAAATATGTCCTTTTACATATTTTGGTTATTTACTGTATTTCATTACGTGAGAAAAAGGGAAATTCAGCACTGTTTATACGCTAACCGTGTCTCAGCACCATACTTCAGTTTGGAAAACAACATCTAGAAAAATGTGTAGTTCCATTCATTTCCATTAAACTTTTTCAAATCATGCCTTGTAGTGACTTGATGGGATTTGTAAATTTGCCTTTTAATGAACTGAAGTACTGTTTTGAAACAGTTTAATTGCAGTAAAAATAGGGTTGTGCCAAACTGATTAAAAATAGATGTTGAAACTTACATCCACTCTGAAGTCCTCCAGTCTCCTGAATTTACTGAGGTATTCTTGCAGCTTGGGGTCAATGGCTGGTGTCTTGTGCTGAGAATATTTCAGGTAAGCCCAAAACTTTTCCAGTCCATAAAGCTGACCTAATGACAAAACAAAGTAATTTTAACAATTTACAAAGGTTAGACTTAACTGTAAACCTAATTGTTCACCAGTATCTACATATGTAAGAGAATTGAAAGATAAGCACAGACTAAAGGTGCTCTTAAAAACTAAATTAAAACTGAGCTTACTAAACAAGTGAATGCCAAGGAACTGGGATTATCTCCCAAGCTAAAGTTATGCTGCTGTAAGCAGTGACCAGCCTGTGATAATTATTACCAGCTTCATAGTCCCTCTTTGTTTCTTCCTGGAAGTCCTTGAATATGTCTCGCCTGAATTTCTTCTCTAGGCCATAGCTGTAAAATCGAAACAAACATTCCAACCCGTACCTAGGAGAGAAGAAACAGGCAGGAGAATCTTAGGAATACCCTCCAATTGCTCAAAAGGATCCAAGTTCTCAGTCTCTCCTTGTATTTATGTAAACAGCACAGTCTCATTTTTCCCTTCCCACAAAAAATGCTTCCTTTTACGTTCAATCCTTACTGAACAGTCGTTTTGAAACACCTTTACAAATAAGCAAAAACTCACTTAGGAATGCCTGTTTTGTCACGTGGCTTCAGTTTATGAACTACAGACTCTACATGCCTGCAATTTCAAAACAAATGCTTTTACATTTTCAAGATGTTGAGACCCACAGCTCCATCACCTCATGAAAAAGGGCCTCTGATTTTTCTTACCCTAGCTTCCTTCCATGCCTCTCCTGTTTCCTGTCAGAGGGAAAGAAACTATTGACACCAATCTGCCTGCCACTCCCTCATTCAGCTCGATCACAAGCTTCTTAATCGTTGCTCTGAGCTGAGGTAATGTACCTTCATTTTACCCTGCTTGAAAGCATTACCTTGGCTGTCAAGCTCAACTTTTTCCTAAGCCATACTACCTGAGCAAGTGGGAAAGTCACAGAAAAGCCCTATTGCTACAAGTTAATAGTTATTACTGGTTTCCTCCTATGTTAAGTGCCCTGTGGGCCCACCTGAATTCTTAGCAGGCATGTTTGAAGTCTGCCTCGGGCAGCCAAGCAGCGGTCAAAATGAATTGATCCTTTTTCTAGGTAAGCGAACTGGAGGCCAAAGGATGTTTAATCCAGCAACCAGTACCAAACCAGCCATTGTGATTCTGTATAGCACTGACCTCTAACCATGCAGACACACAGTTTTTATTTGAGTGCTGAGTTCATTCAGTCATCAGATGACTGCAATATCACGTTATGAGTGTATGAAAATACACAATGGTGAGAACTCCTGAAGTCCCAGTTGCATCTGGATAATCAGTAAACTGTAAGGAACACTTAGCTAGGGAAATATTCATGCCAGTAGCACTTACTTGAAGTATTTCTTAGAGATAAATACAGAACAACTATTTTTTCTGGAAGGATCTGGATCAACTTCTCTTTATGATACAACGATATGTTACAGTTGGCAAAGACAAAAATGACAGCATAGCTGGGACTGTTCTGCATTTATCTGCTATCCCTCAAGAGCCTTCTGAAGTTTCTCTTGGTAAATATATACTTGGATAATCACAGAAGCATAAAGAAAGCTCTCAGTAGATATACAAATGATGATTAAAACCACCTTTGCATCCTACGGACTTGATACTCCAGAGTGACAACATATCCAAACTTTAAAATTTCCATACACTTCCTCACTTGGCATTCAAAACATTGGGCTACCTTGTCTCTTTGACTGAGAGAAACAGAGGCTGGGGGAGGGAAAAGGAAGAAGTGTGTGGGAAGAAGAGAGGGAACATGGAAGAGCTAATGGGGCAGTGGTAATTTTTTCTGCTATTCTAGGAAGACAAGCGGTTTGAGGTCAAGAATGGACGAGAAAAAATCACAGAAGCTTTCCTAAGAATAGAGCTGACTTGTCAGAGTCAGCAAGTTGCAAGGTTCTGGAGAATTCAGGACCAACTACAGGTCAGGAAATACCATACACTTAGCTACTTATCCACAAAGCGCAAATACATACAACCAAATTTGCTGGTATTAAAACAACTTGGAATTTTGAAGATTTACAAAGGGTCGAAGCTAAAAATAAAAACATTCACTTAAGATACATGTAAACATCACTGTAATTAAAAAGACTGATAAAGACATCGGGTTTTTTAATTAATTTTTTCAAATTTCAGTTCCAAGAAAAGACTCATACCTGTAGTGTTCTTTTGCATCATCTAGAGCGAGTTGTCTGAACTCTTCATACATTTTCCTGTTGAAGTGATCTCGCAGGAAAAAGGACCAGAAACGAAAAAGTGTGTTCATTTCCTGGGACTGGCCAATTCCCAACCGTTTCCTCTCTGAAAAGGAAACAAACAAACACACAGCCACAGCTTCCTAATTCTGGAACAGGCTGTTTTCAAGTGCGTTTTCATCAGTAACACTGACACAGGATCTTCAAGAATTCTAATTCTGAACTTTCAAATGGTATTTTCATTGAGCCTTAATAATTAAAGTCAACTGATTACCTTCTCTCAAGGACTCGTATTTGTTTTAGTAATGAATATTAATACAGAAAAAGTTGCAGGAAAATGTCAAGGATTTTGAGGGCATTTTTTTTCGTCGGGAATTTAAAGTTAAATAGCAAGAAAGTATCATTCAATATAAGCATCATTTTTCCCCAAGAAAAAATGAGGGCTGAAGAATAACATGGATAAAACTGCTATCAAGCGACACCTGTTAACTGCTTGATAAAAAGTTAGTAAGTAGAGTAAGTGGCTTACCTGTTAGACACCTTCGATGATACTTATGGTACACCTGTTGTGTAAAGCCATTTTCCTTTAGCAGTTCATGAGAAGGATGCTGAAATTTTGGAAGAGAATTTGGGGTACACCCATAACCTCCTGCAAGCAGAGCTCCTTCTGAAGGTGAAGTACTGGAACTGCTGTAAAGAAACATTTCTGTTCTACTGACAGTGCATTTCCACAGAATCGGCTTTCAAGCTTTCTGCTGTATACAAGCACTGTCAGTACAGTACGATCACCTGACAAGCACTGCAATGTGTACTTGGGTTCCCAGTCATCCTCTTTCCAGGTGTACATCTGGACTTCTATTTCTGTGCTATTATCTTAAAAAGGTTTTTGATGATGATAACTAAGCATTAATGTAATAAGCGGTTTTAAATGACTACTTAAAGTCACTGACCATCAATGAGTATCAGTACTTCGGGTAACATTAACAATATTACATCATGGGTCAACAAAGAGAATGAGTATGAGAATAGGCTAATTAGCTCAATTCTACATGGCCCTACTTCTAAATTCTAGGTTTGTCTCTAGTCACCATTTGCTTTTCTTCCATCACTCTTCCTTGCTTCCACTCTGTGTAGAAAAATCTCACTTAATCAGAGCCTATTTCTGCACTGGCGATGAGAACTAATGACACGACAAAAAGAAATTTTAAAAACCAACCAACCAACCCTCACCTCACAGAGGAAGTTCTTGGCCTGTGGTCTCTGGAATCCATCACCCAACCAACATGGCATTCTAAGGGAGGATTCGTACTGTGCCGTGTTTTTCTTTTTCTTGGAGCCTAAGGAAGTAAAGAAAGCATTTATTTTCACAATTTGATTTCACTCACTTATCCACCCAAGACAGCATGCTGCCCCTTTTATATTGTATCTAATCAAATTTATTTAAGTCACAAAGCTCCAGCTTCGTAACTTAAAGCTTAATCTAATGTAACAAATAAAAAATCTTTACATGTTACACTTGTTCATCATGGACTTAAAGAAATGTTACAGAGAAAAATAAGAGACCATTTTGTAGAAATAAAAAAAGAATGACTACGGTAACATTTTTTAAGAAAGAAAATTATCAAGTACAATTGTTTCATTTTTGCCCTGCCATTCTAATAAATTACGTTACACGCATGAATTTTATAGGCTTTCCGTGGATTTTAGAAGATACTAAACGTTGTGATTTACCTTTACATCAATGGATTGTGCTTCTTTAACAACGGGGTAGAACCTGGGTGTTTTACTGGGATCCTGTAGCCTTGGGGTGCGTGGTGTTCGCGGGGTGAAACCAGGGTGATCTCGAGGAGATTGTGGAACTACTGCTGGCAGTGACCAAGCCACTGCTACTGCTCGAGATGCTTCATTATTTAACAGATTACAAGCCAGCTCATCTCCTACATCAACAAAGAAGAAAGAAACACTTTATTTTCAAAAAAACCCTTAAGATTTCAAAGCTTAAGCTCCTCTTAATACCTAATACCTTAAAGTCATGATTCTAGTCAAGTGAACTGCTTCATCCCCAGAAGGATAACGGAAATAACAAAAAGCATGTGGTGCAGAAGCAGTGCTGAATAACTGCTCAAAGCAATGAAATAAATATTTCAAACATGTCTTCTCTAGAAAATTTATATCCTCTTTTCTGCTTCTTTTTCCGTATTTACAATGGCAAAGCAAAGAAAGGTAATCACATTCTCGCTTTTTGGTTAGGGGGTTTTCTTCAACTACTTCAAAGATATTAGCATGTACCCCAGTAAATGTTAACAGTATCAGAATTTCCTTGAAAGATAAAGGTTGGGACGTTGCAACTTCTTGGTAAGGTTGCGATATGAGTGCAAAAAAATTCTTCCCACTTCCTTCTATTCTCATTTTCCAGAAAAATACCAATCTAGAACATGTTTCACCTCCATAGCTACTGCATGACACATTGTAGATGGCAAGTTACCATACAGCACCACCAGGTGCTTTTTGCATAACAGAACAGAATGCTACCTTTAGATGAGCATACATATTCAGTTAAGTACTACTAGTATCAGCTTCTTCTAACACAAATGAAACTTACGGTACTGATCAAGAGCTGACAATTGGAAAAACTAGCAAAGAAAAATCCTCTCCAACTGCTGACTGAATCAAAAGTAAAACATTACATGAGCAGAAAAAGTTAAAACACGTGCTTCATTACAGAGATTCTAAAATAGCAATGTGTGTGTTACGTTACTTACCTTTCTGTAACTCTGAAGAGGCTGGAATAATTTCCTGGGTTTGATCAGCATTCAGTTCCGGTGCAAGATTATCAAATTCTTCGTTACTAATGAGATTGAGCTTCTTGAAGTTCTCAACCTCCTGCTGAATTAGAGAAAACAAAAAGTGTAAACACGAACCGCAATGGCCGTTGTCTTGAGGAAAGGCTGAATATCCTAAGAGAAAATAAGCAACCCAGAATTCACTCACAGCTGA
The DNA here is from genome assembly GCF_038088225.1 of Cyrtonyx montezumae. Taxonomy (NCBI): domain Eukaryota; kingdom Metazoa; phylum Chordata; class Aves; order Galliformes; family Odontophoridae; genus Cyrtonyx; species Cyrtonyx montezumae. The sequence continues at coordinate 13,823,111 of NW_027071936.1, read as the reverse complement.
ACTCACACCAGTACAGACCTGGTTTAAATGGAGTTCCTAGCTGTTAAGAACAACACAACTGATGCTGTATTTTCTCCAAGAAACAGGCCGCCAAATGGGTGCACAGAGGCCAATGGGGCCATAGTCAAGATTTTTTCACAGAGATCCTATCCCTTGCCAAAACCAAAGCAGTCCGTCTTCTGCAGTAAGTCTGACAAGGAAAGCAACTTAGAGGGGCAGGAGATGACCTGTTCCCTTCCTCAGGCTACATGTAAAGAAATGCCAGTGTTGTAAATGAAACAGCAGCACCTCAAAGCACTCAGGCTCCTTCCCAGCTGAAGGTAGTGTGGCATGCGTGCATGGAATACAAGCACAAAAATCTCATTTAAATTATGGTCAGGAACATCACAACAAGAAGGAAATATTTCCTCTTCCTGTGTGCCATTTCTCACTGTCTTGTTCCAGCCTGTTAATTTTCTTACAGCACTTTCATCCTAATAAAAACTCCGTATTCCGAATCTCACCATTTATTCCAGCTTTTATTCTCAACATTCATTTCTAACTCTGTCAGCTCTCTTTTGTACTCACATGCTTCCTTTGTCCCTTAAGTAATTTTCACCCTTTTCCTCCTCCCCATACAACACGCATTTGTCCTTACCAACAGGTAAAGCTCCTCTGTCTCACCGTTTTTGTCTTTAGGTAACTATTTCTGTGTGCACACTATCTGTTGTTGATACAGCAGTACTGCCTACAGACAGGCCACTCACTGGGCTCGCTTTCACAAAAAGTGGATTCCTTAATAAACCAAAAGCAGTAAGTGACAGGACCTCTGCCTATGAAGTGCTGGAGTTCAACACGTCTGTAATTACACAGCTGTTCAGCATATTAAAATAAAGCAATAGAAAAATCACAAAACAGACAAGCTCCTTCTGAAGTCCTGATAGCCTACATGAGAGGGGCCTCAAATACAAACTGTGAAGTAAAAGGGTTTTTATAATAAAACAAGGTGTGCAAACCCAACTGCAATTCATCCACACAGCTGCACATTCTTACAAGCTGCAAGATAAACAAAACCTCTAAATAAACTACTTAAAAATGACTATTATATCCTCCTCCCTGTCTTACACAAAAGCACGTCCTTACACTGCCTCTGTACTAGGGGTCTGCAAGTGCTTTTTATGAATCGAGCTATTTATAGAACAAGAAAATACAGGAAAAGGTGAATCATCTCCAAAACATTAAAAATTGTTCCACAGAATATCCATTCTGTGCTCTTGGTAAAACCTGTGTCAAGAAAAGATTTTGCTTTCAACAGTCTAGATCATCATGAAAATGAACATAATCTACCTATCTACTGAATTCAGCTGTCACCTTTCTTTCAAAAATGCTTAGTTGTGCAGCAGACAGACCAAATAATTTTGGCACTGTTTGCACAAGCACAGTTTTAAGGTTAAAAAAAAAAAAAGGAAGAATAGAAGAAGAATTACCATTACTGTAGTGTCATTTTCATTCTGCACCATCCACAAATCCTGTTCATAATAGTATAAGCCATCATTAATAACTTTAGCAAGTTCTGATGTTATTTTCCCACAGCACACATGGTTGCCATTATGACCTTCACCAGGATGCTTTCTCATATACGGTGGCGTCTGTGTTACAATCAAAATCTTGTTTACGTCCTGATCATCAATTTCATAATCTGAACTGCTGTCTGACCAATCAGTGAATTTATTCTTATGGCCCTGAATTTGTTCCATCTCTTCATCGAACAAAAAATCAAGTTCTTCTTGCTCTTGTTCCTCTGGAGGTGGGGGTGGCTGTTGCTGACCTGGCACTTGATCAGGTACAGGAACGCATTCCTAAATAAGAAAAGGTGATGCATTTTATACTTGAAATAGACAACAATAATGCAAAAAGAAGACAAACAGAACATAACTGAATGCTCTCAAATGAGAATGTACAGAATTAGAAACGATACAACCACTTTAAGATATTTATCAAGCTCACAAGTAAATTACTTCTCCAACTAATACAGCATCATGAGTTTTTAGAATAATTCTCACAGCACAGTAACAGGTTTCAGTAATGCACTCGTACAACCCTCCATCAATAACAACAAAAAAACCCACATTTATTTTCATTATAGTGAACTTTGGATCTCCATTTGAAATGCACTTGGTTATTCTATGTCTGGATAGAGCAAGCACTGCCCACACTAATAGTTTTACATTATCAAGTATCACATAAATTGAAGTGTGAAAAAAAAAACAAACAACCCACGACTATTTAATACTATAACTTGAAAGTGGAAAGATTTTGCATTTGCTTAAAGTTCTTTCTCATTTTACCTTTACTCTGACAGCACGATGCCTCTTCTTCACTTCTATCCAAGGTTTAGAGTCCAAATCAGGCAAACTTGTAGACAACCCTTTAGATATTGTCTGAAAATTACTTGTTTCACTGTTTTCCTTCAGACTCGGTGGGCTTCCCAATCCTGGAGAACTCAGTGCCGACTCTAGCATTGGAAAACAGTAGTTCAGTTCCTGTTGTGTTGTTTTTGGTTGGTTGGTTGGTTGGGATTTTTTTGCGCATCAATCTTTCCCACTGTTTACTACCTCTGTGGTTCAAGTTAGCACTGATTAGCAGAATTTCTTTTCATAGTCCAATCAACATTTTAGGAAAAGACCAGTTTATCAGCTTATTTAAGTGAGAAGTTTGTAACAGACTGAGAGAAATCATCTGTTATTCAGAAGAATTCATTTATCAGGGGCATGTTTTCTCTATACCAGGTGCCAGCTCTCCAGATGGGTGCCTAACTCAGTCTTCATTCTTCCCATTTAGTTTGAGCCAACATTTTAGTAAAAGATTTACTTGCCAAGCATTGTTTGAAAACAAAGCGATCTCCATATTAATAGGGTGAATGAAATCCCCATCCAAAACTAAGGTACTCAAAATACAATTAACTTTCAGCTAGTACTAATGCTTCTGCTATTGGTAATAAAAAAGGACTGCAGGCCATTATACCCTCTTCTGAAAAATGGTCACAACTATAGCACACAGAAGGCATTTTTATCTACTCCACATTAGCCACATCAGCCACAACTGTATGGCTGGCAGGCATATCAGCTGAATAAACTACTACCAAATGCACAATTTGTATTATGAAAGTGGTATCGAGAAGCAAACCCCCTCAGCTTGACAGATAGCCCCAAACTTAAGTTTCTATTAAAGAAATCCTTTACCAGTATGTGAGCCGTAAACTTGGCCTGGTATGAATTCTGGACAATTGATGAGCTGAGAAAAGTCAGTCCTTGATAGGCTGCAGGGAGGTGGACCTGGAACTGGCCACTTTTCTGGATTAACCCTTTTTCTTATCTTCTGATCCACAGTTTCAACTTCTGTACTGTCCTTTAGGGCCTGTTGGACAAGCGCATTAAAGCTTAAGAACGCATTACATATCCAGCACCTTCTTATGCCCACAGAAAACAGTCAACTCTTTATACAGTAATTAAAAAGGGAATTCAAGCTTTTTGTGCTTGTTCTTCATAATGACTGTCTGTTCTTTACTGGTGCAAATGACCTTTTCATTTCAAGAATAATCATCTTTTTCTAATTTGATCAAATATCACCTCCTCCCTCTCCCCAGTCTGTAACCTCCTCCTTGTGAGAGGGCACCAAACCAACTCCTCCCTAGCTTTCTATCCACACTCCTACTTTCCCAAACTTAACTCCAACCCCACGCACTTTCTTCTCTTTCATTCTAAGCATAGCTAACAGTGAGTACAGAATCAGAGTGGTGAAGACCTGAAGGGACCTCTCAAGATTGCCTAGACCCTCTGATCAAGCAGGGTCAGCCATTTCCAGTTGGGTTTTGAGCATATCCAAGGATGGACACAGCACAATCTCTCTGGGCAACTTATATCAGTGTTCAACCATTCCCACAGTAAGATAGAAAGAAGAAAAAAGTGAACAAAACGTCAAGCCAACAAGCTGCAAATATTTTTCCTTTCTGATGTTAACACAAAGACTGATACAGAGAGTAAGATCCAGATAAATTCTACAAAAGAGCATACCAAAGATCAAAGGGCACAGAAAATTTAACCTTAACTGGAACAATGAGTTAATCCCCATCCAGTTAAGTACAGGTAAGGACCTTCCGGTCTATTAAGCATACCTGCATATCTGAATTAAGGGAACTCTTATTTTAGTTACAAAAGATGCTTAGACTATCTTCTGGATAAGAAGGAAATATATGCGCAACAAGTCCAGGAGCGATCTGATAACAGTATGCTGGAGCTTCTCTTGAAGGTGTTCGTTTTCTGGAGGCAGATTCATCCGCAGGGGCAGGATAGGGCACCCATGTGACAGAGGCTGCTTCCACTGAATGCAATTTCAGGTACAAGTGATGCCAACTATCACCCTTTCAGGAGAAGCATGAATTCAGCTAACTAAAGGATACTGCTAGAGAAGCTTAGTTTAAGTACAGTAAGATTATTTTCACTTTCACTTTCTAGCCTACGTCTCTGTAAGCACTCACACTATGCTGCTTATTTTAGATCTTATGAAAGAACGCTTCCAGTTTTCCTTGGGCTATCTTAGTTAAATGTGATTTAAGGTAACTACGTAACAGCAAGGCACTCCTTAGAAGAGCAACACACCAAAAAGGCTCCTATACTGCAACTGAATTAGTCTCCTAACTCTCCCAGACATACTCAGTAGTACCCAAAACATATTACACTGAGACCCTATTCTGCCTGCAGACACTAGGTAGAAAACTAGCACTAAAGGAGAATCTCTTTGGAGAGACCATAGAGAGCAGTGAAACAGCAAGGTACTGCAGTTCAGAAAAATGAATAACCTGTAGTCCTAGAGATCCTCTACTACCATCACCAGCTCCGTTTTGGACCTATGAGGCACACGTATCAGTAAGTTGCTCAAGTACTGGACAGCCTCAGAGCCACGTGAGAAGGAGAACATCTCAAATACACATAGTACCACTGCCTCTGGTCAGACCAGTAACATACTGCAACAGGTGTCTGTGCTAGAGGCAGAGAAACATCTCCCTGCAGCAGCAGCATGACAAACACCAGCTTAAGGACTGGGCAACACATTTAATGACAAGGTCAGAGGAGAGCTTGCATTCATCTTACCAAAGTCAATGGAAACAACAGAAGAGAAGCCAAACAGCAAGTGGATTCAGCAGAACTACCTGACAGGGTTTACAATTTAGGCAACCTTGCTATTGGAAAAGTATCTCTGGACCTTAGGAAAATTATTTCCAGAGAAGAATTTAACATAATTCAGGAACACATCAAGATCACGTCAGCTTAGCCAAGTGTGTTATGCAGTAATCTAGACAGGTACTCATTTTAGCCTCCTAAAAAAAGTTTCATCTGAAAGAGATGCACAAAGATCTGTTCTCTTTCAGAAATCTTAACATGAAGTGTTTTCACTTTAGTAGAAAAGTAATTTGGCAGCCCAGTTTTCCCACTCACACTAAAGGCATAAGAAACACTCTCCTTAAAAATCTCGTAAACTATTAGAAATATCTGGTATACCTTGGCAAAAGACACTGACCAAACAATGGAATTTGTGCTAACATCCTGAAGATTTTGTGAACTAATTAGTTGCCCTAAAATAGAGCAGTGGTAGACTCTGTGAAAACCCAATCTGTGCACACAGAGACGTAGTTCTCTTGACAGCGCTCATAGGGATGTTGTGATGTGGAACCTTCATAACTTCAGTTTTTTTAAACACCTGACAGGGTATTTCTGCAACTATCCATCTCGCACCTCTAAATACATGATGATTAGCTTGCAAAGGAATCCTCAAAAGTTGCTTCAAAGAACCTGACTATACTGAGCACACCGATTTCCTGTGTTTCAACCTCTCAAGATACAGAATCCTCAAAGAAGTAAGAGAAGATGACTGACTGCAAAAAAGAGACTTGCAAGTGTATTCTTTCATGGGCATAATATCCTTAGGTTTCAGCAATACTACAACTTTTCACGATCTGACAATATCCCCTTCAAATCTTCTTTTCTTAAAAGAATGACCTTCGAATGATTCTGTATTTTTTCCTACGTATAAGCACTCTGCTGTATTATGTGGTAAGGAGCTCCTTTATCATATGAACGTGAGAACACCTTGTGTGGGTGTTAATGACCACATTTCTCTCAACTTCTGACTCAAAACAGGATACAGAAGTGAGTAGGATTCTGACAAAGAAAACAAAGTAAGCCTAATCTAATGCACTAAATTACTGACTCTATAAGTGTCTCGGATATAATTCTTCAGTTTGTCTACAGACATAGAGATGTCTGCTCCTTTCATCTAATTGCTGCCCTTCATCATCTCCCCTTGCTGTAGCCTCACTCTCAGAGTGTTTAAAGAGAAGAAAACATTTCATGCAGCATTCAGCCCTCAGCTCCAATGGGACTGTGCAGAAATCCATACAAAAAAAAAGAAAAAAACACCACAACTTCCTACACACACTTATGAATCATTTTACCTCCAAAATGAGCGTAGCATCTGTACTAAGTGCTTGCATCCGGTGGAAGCTAGCAATCAAAGAAACAGGCAGAAATCCTTGTTGGTCCATCTTTCTCCTCATAAAGAAGTCTCTCTCCAAGTTTTCTGTGCTGAAATAATACTCACTGGAGGAAAAAGAAAAAAAAAAGATGCAAATATGAGCCTATTATAACTGTAAGTAAATCCTGAAACAGTAGCCAAGATATTCCTTGGTAAAGTATTCCATTAAAAACAGTGCAATCAACAGCACTGTTCTTTCAACTGGCATACTGTTACAAACAAAACTCACGGAACAGCATGCATGCATGCTCAGCATCTTAAGAATGACTCATGATCCAGTACAGCACATGGGAGCATACATCAAAGCCTTGTTACAACCTTTGCATACAAGAACTGTGTGTGGAAAGATTCTGCCCAGTTTTTCTTTCACTCATCTCTCCTTATTACTTACACAGACAAAAACAATATTCTCTTCGCCTCCATATAACATGAAGGACAATTGTTGCTTACAGCTTATTTCTCCTACAGCAGTACCAGTGCAACCTCATCCTGAACTGTATTCCTTCCACAGTTTCCAGTACATTAGAAGTTTTAAGTGTCCTATCTGAATGTTGAGGGACGTACATGCACTCTGAACCACTACTTCAAGCATGCTTGTGGGAAGATGAGAGAACCAAATCAGTAATCATGTCTTTTTTTTCATGAAACTGTACCAAACAGAAAAACAGATGATGGAGAAAGGGAGAGACTAAATGAATAAACAATACTTAGTGGATAAGGAGAAGAGGGACAAGGACTATTTCATGAATCTGACAAGAGAGACAAGTAACAAGGAAACTGCAGAAAGACACTATCTGAAACAATGAAGTTGTTGTATGAAATGATAAGGATGACAAGATGTTTTATACTCAGTGATGAGAAAAAGCAGAGAATTCAAATCACGATTGGACACACAAAGCATGGGAATAAGAAAACAACCTATGGAAAAGAACAGAAGAAAAAATCGTGACTATAATCTAAGCCTTTAACATGTTTTGCACATAATGATCATAATTTAGCATACTATATCCAAGGAATACTACTACTCATCAGGTTCAGGAAAAAATAAGCAGTGAAATATTTATTCTGTGACTTAAATAGGGGTAGTGCAAAATAAAACAAGAAAGCAGTAAAATGCCGAGGAGAAAACACACATGCAAATATAAAGTCTAATTCCAACAAAGAATAAAATGCTACACGTCTCCACTGAAGTTGGCTCAAGGCTAAAGTTACCAAAAGGAGAGTGGGGACTGTGATGCCATCTGTGAACCAAAGAGAAGCTTGATACCATTTCTTTCTCAAACTTCCAGTGGCTAAAAAAAATGTAAAGCAAAAGCTTTCCGTATGAAACACTCAGCTTCAAGACAGAATGAAAACAAAAGTCTCAGAGCTGGACAATAAGACATATGACAAATGAACACACTGCCATTAAATTGAAAGAAACAGACAAGAGAATAGGGCTTTCGGAGAATTAAACTCTTACTCAGATCTAATTGATTAGCAGAGCAATTGTGCACTAAGGTTTCTCTCAAGAATATTCTGTTTACTGTGCTGAACCATCATTAACTCTTTTCCCCTAAAAGTCTAGAAGATAGACAAGTACAAAAGCCATGTCAATACTTTCATAATGTTACCTTTACAGTCATACAGTAAAGGTAAAAATCTTGTAATGATTCATCTAGTTAAAAATTCCACAAGCAGAAATGGACAGTGACTGAACTTGACTCAAACTGCCTCATATGATGTCCATCATTCTAGAAAAAGGAATTTGAAAGAACATTAATGATAAACGAAGATAATGCACAAATTTGTATAAGCAGACGGACAAATCTAAACACACACACAACACCCTCCAGCTTCGCTTTTCTTACTTTCCTCAGAACCTTTTATTTATTCTTGAATCGATACAGACTCGGAGGCACATCTGAGCTTTTATTTCTCTGTTTTTAAGAGTACTTGAACAGAGTTCTACTCTACGTTGCACACTGAGGAGTTTCGAGGCACTGAAACTTTCCAGGCTGATTATTTCAGCCCATAATTAAAAGCGTTAATGAAATTTTTGTAAGTAATATAAATAATCCTCTTGCACATCAAGCTGGATCTCGGGACAAGCATAAACTGCCTGACAGCAGTGTACTTCTTACTGTAATATCAAATCAACTCAGTTGGACACAGCATCTAGCATTTTTCCTTATTAAGCAGGTGAACAGCTCTAAAATTCATCAATATACTACATAAAACAATTTCCCTTCTCTAATACATCCTCCTGTATCTCAGACTCCATAAGGAACTCCAACATCCAACCATTCTGTTAAGCTTTTCTTTTGTAAATGCTTCCTTCTTTGGCATAATCACTTTAATACTTCAGAACTCAATTAAGAAAGGCAGACCAAACCACCTCCATGTATCACTTAATGATACGTAATTGATGAATAAAGTTGGTTTCCCATAATTTTAATGTGATATAAGAAATGTATAATAAAACCATATTTTCCTTCCTTTTTTTTTTCATTTTTTTTTATTTTTTAAGGAGCACAAAAAGGATGAAGTCGTATTTTAGATCTACTCAAGAATCTCTCTCTTGAAAAGCAGACTCCATAATCCAAGTGCCTTAGAAGTTATATCAGACAAGCAACCAACGGCTCTAGTTAGCCAGCCACGCTGTCTTTTATGGACACCTGCCAACCTCTTTTTGCTAAAATAAAACACAAATATAACCAGAAGTCAGATGTGACCAGTGCTGCAACTGACATTTTTCTCACCAGAGGGGGACATCATGATGTCCTACCTTAGAAGGTCTGGATTCTACACTGCATGCCCAGAAATCTGGCCAACAGTGGAGTCTCTGTGCTCCTCCCTCACTTGTCTGAGGACAGTGCAGGCCGATTATCCTGACATGGGGGTACATGTCCACTGTCAGGTGTCATAGGGGCCTGGCAGCAAGAGTAAAAAAAGACTGCAATAGAAGTTTTGAAGTTGATAGCCATATGCCAGATACTTTCTGCCCTTAAATAGGCTTTTTTCTTCCTTTTTCGTCAACTGTAACAAAAGAAGCAAGAATAAAATAAGCAAGTTGCTTTATGGAATACAAGGGCAATAGAAAACCACCAAGCAGGCATCATGGGGAAATGCCATTACAAGTACAGAAGATGAAATATCTGCCAGTGGTGGAAACTGTCTCTTAAAAATGAACTAGTGATTTCCAGACCCTTTCAACATGTCTCCTGGTTATAATCAGTCTTCCAGATGGTTTCTCATTCCTAATGGCATACATGAGAAAGTAAACATTTCAGATTACTAGAAAATCAAGTAGCATTGCAAAACTGCTCTTTCAGTTGAATGTTTCAAGTGAAACACTCTGAAAACATAGAACTAACAAGAATGCCCAAAGTGAAATCAAGAGCAAATAGGGAAATCTCTAGCTGCACCACCCAAGAAGAGCTTTATAAGCAAACAGACCAACAGTACTCAAAAACACGAGCTCAGAGACATCCATATCTCAATTACATGACAACATAAAAAAGGGCTATGTACCATAAATAAAGAAGGCATATGAGTCAGAGCCACACTACAGCACAAGATGCAGAACAGCTGCCTTAAAATTCCTCCCCATCACTCAAGCTTTTTCACCCCATTTGTGAGTAAGTTCAAACAGGAATGTCTCCATCACCACCATTTTATGGGTGATAATTCATTCCAAAGAGTGTTTAATCCCTTTCTTAAACGGATCTCTCAATCTGCACACTAAACAATCTACTTACATTTGACGTTTTATATATTCTTTCAGAAGAACTTCATCCACAGAATACATCTGCACTCCTGTTCCATCATTGTAGTAATACATCATGCTAGAGTTAAGCTCAGGTTGAAATGCTTGGTCAGTTATTTCACCATACAGTTCTTGATAACCAACTGAATAGTCAAAGTTCCCTTCAAAATGCAGGTGAAAATGAAAATTAAGTCAATTAAGTCCAGTATACAGATATTTTAAGACATAAACATGATACACATGCTACTTTATGATCGGCTTTCTACATCTGAATTAAAATGAACAAAAAAACCTCAAGCTACTTAAATATTATCAAGCTGCAGGGTATGTATGTTCAGAAAACTCTACCTTCGTATGAAAACATCACCATTATAAACGTAATTTAAAAAACAGATGCCACCCATCTATTTCTTTGCATACTTCTACGGTTTCCTCTGCTTCGTCCTCTTCCTTTGCCTCTACCTCTTCCTCTGCCTCTGGAGAACTCTCGAACACTGCCACCCTCACTTCTCACACTGCACACTTCATCGTGATCGTCTCTCCTTTCTCTATCACGATGCCCATCTTTAAAAGAAAAAAAAAAAAGTGGATTACAACCATAATTGAACAACACAGTGCAATTAATTTGCCTCTGACTCATTCCTAGATATTAACCTTAAAATACAGCACAGAAAAACTGTCTCTTACTACCTTTTGCATAGCCTGAAACGTCGAAGGAATGAAACTGCTGAATATGCAATGGCCTGATGTCCTTTCTATCAGGGCTGTCAGCTCATACTCAGGGGACCCACCGAAACTCAGCTGTGCTAGTTGAAGCATAAAGGTCAGGTCTGAAGCAGGAAGGGTCAAATAGAAAGGTTTGCGTAGCAGTGCGGGTAGGAGCTGCTAGCAATAAGGAGTAAATGAGCTGACTGGCAGTCAATCTCAAATGTTTCTGAAGCAACTGGACACTCATGCCAACTCAGGGATCACAATATCTGCAAGGAGTATAGGACAGGAATGCATCATCATGCAATTCTCCTTAGAGGCATGGTAATGCACCCTGCTTCTGAGGACAACTCCCAGTACTTACAGAGAGCTACACAGGGCTGCTAGCTCTTGATAATTCTGCTCTGGGGAGGATTTCCAAGGCTCTCTGGAACCTCCCTTTTGTTCTGAGAAGCAGCCATTTACCACTCCCCTGACTCAGCCTGTTAAACAGCAGTATTTTATTTTCTACTCATCTTCCCCTAAATGGAGCTTCTAACTTAAGAATCCCTTTTTGTCAACATGGCTAAATCTAAGACAGCTCTGAAAATCATCCCCACATTCCGTGCGACCCCTTTGTCAGAAGAATGGCTGGGTACACAAACCCCATCTGACGTCATTGAGAGCTGCCAACTTCAATATAGGACTGACTAAAAATAATGTGGTCTTTCTTTTGTTGTTGTTTCTATTAGAAATCTTGCTTTACTAGCAATTAGCTTTAAGAAACCCTGCAACAAAATATGTATGATTGTAAATTCAAGTTGCTGTATTTGATCTTCTGTCAAATAACACCTTGAATTTACAGATATCCTAGTCAATACGTGTCTTTCTCTTTGAGAGTTTGGACCTCAGCCTCTTACAGACTCCAAATGTGGCGTCACTCGAAGTACTTCCCCTAGCCAGTTTCATTTTTGCACTGAGTGCACATATGGCTCATAGACACACACAAAAGCCCTACAAATAACACATTCAAGAGCAACTGTTATATTTAAGCCTGACACAGGTTTGGTTAGTCTGTTTTTATTTAAATAATAAATAATTCTAAAGAACAAGAGAGGCTTTGTGCTCTCTTACCCTGAAACTTATCTTAAATGACCACAGCCTTGATATAAAGTTTACACTACAAGATTGTGGTTGTTTGACCATGGGGCTCCTGAGGGATAATTGCTGGAGTAAAGTGAAGCATTAGTGAAAATCCTTCCCCTGCCCTCTTCCGTTCCTCAGCCACCCAGGTGAAACCCTGGTATCAATGCTCCTAAAATGACTTTAAAAACAAATCTCACCTCCAGCACTTATTACTATAGGGAGCAAAAACTTGAATTGTTAATGCAGCTCACAGTTCTGAAACTTAAATGCAAATACATAAACCATAGAGTTAGTCTGCAATTTCTGCTTTCTCACAAGCTCTATTTAGAACACCTGAAGACCAAAGGCAGTACCAGCTATGGTGCACTGTTCCCTCTGCTGTGCTAGTACAGCTTTTCTCACGGCCACGCTGAGAAACATATTGGGGAAGTGAACTTAAAAGACGAAAACAGTACCAGAAGAATTGCCAATGCAGAATTCAAAGCATGGCCCCACAAGCAACTGCTCTGGCAGCAATCAAATGCAGGAACAGGAGAGCAAGACAGAGCAACCTTACTGCAAGAATATTATCAAAATTTCTGCACGGTGAAACTGTGGCCCAAGACAAACTCGTTAGCCATCAGGAGTACCTATGGCTCTGAACCAGCACATACTGTCAAAACAGACTGTTTCCAAGCTCTCTCACTCAGAAGTGTCATTGACTGAGGTTACAATTCTGATGAATATGCGAAGGATTAAAAAATAATAATAATCTAACATAAAGCTTTAAACAAGACTTTCCAGTTTAAAACTTAAATATTACGCTACGGTACAGTTAGTTTATTTTTATGAATTACTGCAAATATTAACACTATTTTTTTGTTTTGGTTTGGATTTTGGTACTGGCAAAGTCAAATTTCAACATCAGCTGCAAATCTAACACCTACTCCTGTGGTGTCATTCATCAGAGAAAAAAAAGAGCAGTGTAGCACTTTCAGTGTGTCTGCTTCAGTCTGCCCAGACTTATGCTAACAGCCAACAAGTTTTAAGTCACACTTCATTTGCTACAAACAGGAAGACTCAAAGAGATTGAAAACTACTTACTTCTTGTCTCATTGCGTTTGTTGTTATGAAGTATTAACTTGTTTGTTTCCAGCTGAGATCTTGAGCTATTTCGAGAGCTTGATCTTTCTTGACTATCTGACCTTACATCATCCAAGTGAAGTGGAACCCATTTTTGCTTGTTACCTTTAAAAGTAAAATGTTAACTTCTTATTATGGTACTGCTTGAGGTTTCAGATCTCATTTAAGATTCTATTTAATACCACTTTTAAAATTAAAAATAACAATAAATTTCAATGTTAAAAAACTAGGAGAAGCAGCATAGCATTGTATTTTTAAGGTATAATAAATGACTGAACAACAGATGCAGTAAACAAGAACTTCTCAAGTTGAAAGGTAAGCTTAAGAGAAGTAAATGAAGGTGAACTTTGTAATTAGTTTTTAGATGTATTCATGCTCCGTAAATAAATGGTCAAATACATACAGTACATTCATTACTAAATAATTTCACAATCTGCATGTGAAATAGAATGTAAAAATAGAATGTAAGGTTAATTACTGAAATGAAGATTTCTATCACAAACTGTACGAAACTGTCTGAGAATTTTGCTGCAGTATAGCAGTTTTACATCATGACACTCAGATTCAGTTCATTTCTGCACATCAAAAATGATGAGCAAAGCCGTATCTTGCTGTAGGCTGGCCTAAACATCTACTGGCCACTTCACTGTTCTACACTTGACTGATACTGTGAACTTTGTAACACATAACACTCATAATCCACACTGGGGAAAAAAGAATGAGTTTGATCCTGGAACAAGCTTTGCTCTGTACTTTAACTTAAATAAATAAATATATAAAAGCACTAGAGGATTTTATTTCTTGATATATACACAGCATGATTAACAAATCTAAACAACGAAGGTCTTCAGATCCTAAAGCAAGGAATCAAGAAATAAAGCAGTTGAAGGCAGCGATATCATTAAACTACCCCAGTTCTATCTTCATCTCACTCAAGTTTATTGACCAAGAAAAACAGATTGCTTCTTGTTTTTAATGTATCAGATTGGATGGAGAGGAAACAACAAACCAGGTTTAGTCTTCAGGTGATCACTTCAAGGTGTAAGCCAATAGCAAAATACGAAAACTGAAATGATAACACCTATAGTATGTACTTGCATACATATATGCATATGAAATTAAATGAACACAGTTTTACCTATTCAATTGATAAAAATGTGAGAGATTATAATCAAATGAAACCAAAACTTTCTAAAGATTTTCTGTCAGAATTCCATTTATCATCAGGAGGACATGAACTGCTTTTTCTCCAGAATTCCTGTTTGACTAAATAGGACACTACAAAACCTGAGAGAGGAGGCCTGCTTTGAGCTTCCTAAAGCAATATATCATGTTATTACCTAAATAAATGCAAAACAAAATGCTCCATCAAGTCATTCAACTGGAATTAACATAAATGTATCAACAATAGTACCCAAACGAACCTTTTTTCCTTTGGTTGTTAGTTTGACCTTCATCTTCGCTGTTATCTCTTGAACCATTTGGCTTAGCCTCCAGGCTGTCCTTGGTTCCATTATTGCTTTTTTGATCAAATTTCTCCTCCTTTTCTTTTCTGTTTGTTGTCTTCTTACCGTAACTTACAGTCTTGCACTGAAATAGATACTGGTAATTATTTCTGACAGCACTGCTGCTGATAGCACAAGATAAATTTCTTTCACCTATTAAAATTCCTTTACTTTTAGCAGTTCTTGAAATTTTCAGGACAGTGAGTTTTAACCACTGTGTTGCTCTGTAAAGACTTATTTAAAATAACTTACATGTCTGCTCGTCTGGTAAGACTATGAAAACAATACTGTAAAAGGAACATGGTCTCGTTTGGTTTTTAGTATGACGATATAAAGCCACAGAATGTACAACAACCGTTTTTCAATACCTCAACACTGAATTCCACAGTGCAAGAAAGAAAGAAACAGTACACACTTACTAGTATCTACTGTTAAGATTGATGGACTTTAAAAAGCTGCATTCACAGGACTGTTAATGCACAGCATCGTGTGATTTTTCTGATTTACCAATCCCAGCTGTCCATGTAAAATATAAGGAGCCATGGCTCTGTCAAATCTATTTCATTAAATCAGAACATGAGCCAAAAACAGATGTGGAGCTGTATGACTAGATCAACCCTCCCTCCCCTCACCATTAGAATATGGCATTTACTGAGCATTGTTTGCATTTGAGTAGCGCCAACATCCTTCAAATCATCATTTCTTGGAAATCCCATAGAACAGCAGTCTTCAAAGAACATAAAACAAACAGCATTTCACTAAATAGTGGAAAACTTCATTTGGTGTACATATAATGCCTTCATGGAAAATTAAACTTTACAATCATTTTTGCCAAAGCGAAGTTCTGCTATCTTGTGGAGATTGCTTTGAACTTGCTGGAACGCATACAGCAGATATGGCAGTATTATTCCCATAATTACTTCCAATATAAAACCTTCCCCCAAACAAATCAACTGAGATAAAATACAAACTGACTGTCTGGTTTAACAGACACCACGTGAATTTCTGTGATTAAATTCTTACGTACTAAAGTCAACAGAACTTTAATTAACATTCAATCTATATTTAATTAACAATACAATCTATACCATTTGGTAAAGCAAAAAAATCTGGAGAACAAAAATACTCTTGAAACAGACTACATCAGACATTTGTGTTTCTGCATCAGCCTCTCCGATTAGTACTGTACAGAAATCATTAATCACACTAAATTTGATGCAATCAATAGATGTCAAAGCACTGTGCTATTGCAGAATACAAGAGATCAAAAGATACAGGTGTATCCCAGGTGCCTCCCCAAAAAGAATAAAAAAATAAAAAAAGAGATGGTAGAAAAAGCATATTCTAGACTTAGTTATAGGTCAGCATTAACATTTGGAAGTATTACTAAAAGATACAAAACGTCATTCTTTAAATGCTATTCAATCTGTCAGAACTAAGCTCGGCAGACCCTCTCCTTTTCTGACAATCAGAATGCTTATGGCACAGAATTTATTTTTGTAGACACTGTTACAGAATTTCTCTGCACTGTAGCAGCCTCCTACGTATAATGTATTACAGCAGGTATATCTGAAATATCACAAATAAGAAGTATTCCACAGCGAAACCGACAGCATAATCTTCAGGAATGGCATTTTTGAGTTAGATAATGAATTAGACAATGCCACAAGAAAAGGATGTGCATTTTGCATCAAAGGTATAAAATGCACAGATGGAATTGTTTCCAGTTTTATGAATAATCAAACCAGAGACTGAAGTTACACACTTCTAATGTTATCAGTAAATTAGCAGAGTCCATCAACACATGACCTTTGTGGTATTGTTAAACAGATCACCACTGTTTCCCTGTGAGAAGGAGAGGAGTGGCAACACCTCAACAACTGGCAGGAATGTTAGTGATGGAACTTATCGATACTAAAGAGAAGTTAAATCAAGGACTAATATAGATCTGATATCAACAATAAAGATAGGACTCAATTAGGGGAAAGAGAAGGTTTTAGAAACTGAAACCACAGGACAAATGATTCAGCTTCTATTTGGAAGTTTTCAATCATACAACACACAGTGTCGAACCCAAATCTTCTGGCTTCCCTCACCATGAAAACAGCAGAAAAATCAGAGATGCTCTGCTAGGACTAAAGCATGGAGTGAAAAGCACCACATATATAGGAAATGCCTGTGCTTTGTTGCTTTACACGATGATAAAAGAGGCCTCAGATGCATCATGCACATATCGAGATATTGTAAAATAAAGAATTTGATGACACTGATGCTAACAAACCAATCTGCAATAGGAAAATAAATCCTTTCTCCATCCCCATTCCTCTGATGATTCCCAGGACACCTATGCACGGAACAATTTGAGCACAAGAGAGTGCAGCATGCTCACAGTCCCAAAAGTTACAGCTCCGTGGCTGTTTAGAAACCACTCAAAGAACAGACAAGGGAAATATAAGAAATGTACAATGGATTAAATGCGGCACTTTTTTAATCTGCATGTTCACACACGCCCAGCTACAAAGGGTGCATGCATGGATGCTTGTGAAGTGTTCAGAAATGGTTGTATTAGTATAGACAGTTAAGCACAGACCAGCATTTGGAATTGTTTAAGACATTTCTGCTGAAACTCTAGCATATAAAAAGCACGTTCTGAGGAAACCCTATTAATCACAGAAGGCCACGTGATTCTTAATAAAATAATATTGCAGATAACAACAAATACTTACCTCATTGTTTGCTGTTTCACTTGGCGTTGGCCAGTCTCCAATATCAACAAAATCACCGGCCTGCAAAGACAGCAACATTTTGTGCTACTTGCTAGATTTAGTCCCTTTTAAAACACGGAAGATTACTTCGATGACAAGACTATCCTCATTCGAACAAAGCTATCAGAACTAGCAATTCTTAAATGCTGGGAAATGCAACAGAAAATAAACAAGCAGCTTTTTTTAAACAGAATAGATCAGCTGCAGAAGTGACCAATCTGCAATTACATTCAAAACAAAGTACAACACACCTTACCAACCATGCGATAGCAACTGTCTAAAGAACACCTTCACTCAGAATATGTCAGTGGACATGGCCAAATAAAGATGACAAGCAAGCAACATTTCCTACATTATGCAGTTAGAACAAACTAATGAGTTAAGACTGAAGTACACAAAGAACAATGTTCAAGGCTAATTGTTGTCTTATAGATGTTTCCCTGCCTGCTTTAAAGGCATCTACATCTTTAAACACCTTTTAGCATCTGGAAGACGTTTGAGCACTGGTTTTATTCAACCTAAGAAGATGTGGCTGCACAAAATTTTAGGAATGTAATTTTTCAGTAAGAGAATTCAGTGTCTCTCCTGTCACAATCATTTTGCAACAGAAAGTAAAGCACGCTCGTTACTGAAGTAATATACAAATAGCATTCCCAAAACCAAGCCACTATCCAACATGCACAAATTATGTTGTTACATTAGAACCTCTTCCCATTTTATATAATTTCATGACTTGTTTAAACCCTCTTGTACACAGACCACTTGAGTTTTCTGATTTCCATTTCCTCGTCTTTAAAAATATATATATATATATTCTTTCTTCAAAATTAACCATTATCACAGTAGAATAAGACACTTCTTAACTTCAAAATACCTTGTCATTTTTTTTTCCTTTTTTTAATAGTAGCAGCTGTTTCTGGTTGTAAATAATCACTGTGGCAAACATTTCCTTGAAATGATTTCATTTTCCTACCTTATTATCAACAGAGCTAAATGCTAGTTTAGATAAGCAGGTTACATTAACTGGGACTTCTAACACAAGCAGCCCGCTAACCCCAAGCTGAATGCTTTTCTGGCAAATACAAACCTTGCTGCACTTCCTTGTCCTGGGTTTTGCTGCTTTTATATGCTTAGAGGAATTCTCTAGTTCTGAAAAAGAATAACAGTAAACAAATAAGTTGCACTTAAAAAGCGTAAGGCATGCTTTAACAATTTTCTACTATCTAGCATATTATATCTATGGCTTTTTTAGCAGCCTTTGTATTGACGGCAGTGAACATTCGTAACATAATTACTACAAGAATATCTCCATAAGATAACTAATAGCATATGGCACTGAAAAACTCAAACTCACAAGAAGTATGAACAGTCTTGAAAAAACAGGTGAATGGAATATTATATAACAGTATGTAAGCATTTGTTGAACTATAATGCCAAGATTGCCTCTAAACATTGGTAGTTTAATTTAGGTATCAGAAAAAATGAGACTAAAACCCATATAAACAAATACCCATACATTAGAATCTACACTGAAACCACGTGATTCATTTAGGAAATTCACCACTATGTGAGCATGAAATAAAATGATTCTGCATATTGACAAATTCCTAGTAATTTCAATGTGTAAGCAAGCACACATACGCTAAAGAATTGAGCCACACTGCTTGGAAACAAATCTAAGCAAGACAAGAAAAAATAAAAGGAAAGATGCAGAGACAAAATAACTGTAAGGCCGATACATTTTTATGTTCAGATTCTACAAGTTACAAAATCTGTTTATGATAAATGCAACTAATTGCCAGAAAGCTGATAATCAACCATTTTCAGAACAATCCTAAGACCTAACCTTCATAACGACAATACTCCTCCTGAGAAATAGTACCCATTTTCATTCATTATGCTTTTTAATATATATGCAATTTCCATTCTGTATATGAATGTGATTCTCTCATTTTCCTACCCATTACACTGTGCTCTAGGTTTCTTTGTTGAGTATTCAGAGGAAAAAAAACAACAAAAACAACACAATAGCAACACAACTATTACCACATAGCTTCTCTTGGGAGAGTAGATCCCGACAGATAAAGCCACCTTTTAGTTTCTTCTACCTTCATTCTGTTCTCACCATGCATATTCTTTAAATTATATTCTTCCAGCTGCCTTAGTTCCACTCTCACTGTGTGGCTTTTTCTGCCACAGGGAAGCAGCTACAACCTTCAACAGAAGAGGTTTTTTTCAGCCTTTTACTGAAAGCCAAGCTCTAACCATTGAGGAGGGCTGAAATCACTAGGGGATTGTTACGTCCTTGAGGATAACATCACCTCCTTAGCCCTTATCTCTCTGGCAGCCACTGACTTCCCTAATCTCCCTCATTGCAGCTTCACCCCGGGAACCCCACCCTCATGCCCAGTGCACATAATGACTGTACAGTCCTAATTTTTACATACTGTTCAATAGCAAACTAACTACTAATATGAAATAAGGAAAAAACAAACAAACAAACAAACAAAAAAGTTGTAGTCACAGATCATCAAGCTAATTGTAATTTGTGCCAACAACATAGCTGTCAATTGCCTGCCAAGGCAAACTGACCAGCCATAGTGTTTGCTCTCTGAACAGAGCTCTCCTTTTAGCTGTTTGGTTACCTTACCAAAGCCCTTTTTTCTGTCTCACAACACTTTTACTTAAATTGCTACCCAAGGACTGCTCTGCCACAACTCCTCTCAGTGCATCCTTGCTGAAGCAAGGAATTAAACAGAAAAAAAGCCAACTCAGCTTCACCGCAGTTCCTTAGTCATAGGATGTTATTCAAGGCAGCAACAGAGGCCACCTGAATCAAGCAAAATGAGACCCAACTTGTTTTGTAAGTAACCTTTCTTATCTGCTTATAAATCTAATATGTAGTCATCTTAGAAGATAAATTTGTACACTACGTGAAAAGCTAATGAATATCAGGTAACAACACTGTCTAGCTGATGGAGCTCATACTGAATGGAATGGCCAGTGCTCCCCAGCAAGAGCTCTTCCAGGTTTCCAGGGTCTCATTCAGACCCAAATGTAACTGACCTCTCCTGGCCAGCCAGCTTATCATTTAGGAGCTGGATTTTGGCGTGAGGCATGAAAGAAAAGATAAAGGGTGGGGGAAGGAGAGTGAGAGTAAAAGAACAAAACATCGTCTCCCTTACAAGTTTTACCTCAAACAAGTCTGCCACATTCTCATGAATAGGGATACAGCCACCTGCAGACAAAGCTCACCCCACCATTGGAATATTTAGATAAAAGCTCCATGCTGAACGCTAACCCAGCCTTGGGTTTCAGAATCATGAAACAGTACTGAATACCAGAAATGCTATCTTTAGTTTATGGCCAGAGCAGAAGCCACCAGCCCCCGAAAATATTCAGCTGTCTGCTATTCCTTTAGCTGGTGGCTTTCAGATGAACTTTGAAGAAGTGGACAGAAAGAAAAACCAAATCAAGGATGGGCAAGTTTAATTGCTAAGGATCACAGTTCAATCACTGAACTCCAGTGAAGATGCCATCCATGTGAAAACTGAAATAACATGAAAAATGGCTTCCAAAGATGGTTCTTTTGAGTCTCCTTATATACTGTGCCCTAACACAAGGTATCTTCTGCAGAAAGACATGGATGTACCAACACGTCACGTACAGTTCGAAACAATAATTACAAAAAACAAAAGACAAACTGCCAAAACAGCACCAACCCTCAAACAGCTGCAAAGAGAAGGTGACACTGGATGCCGTGCAGAGATGGAGGAGTAAATTTACACATAAAAATGCATCACCAACTGTAAGGCTAACTACATTTTCAGTATATTCTTTGATACTTCAGAAAGGATGTGTTGAAGTTGTGAAAATAACTAGGCAGCAATTTAGATTTTTTCTTTACCTGATGAAAGGAGCAAGGAAGATGTTTTCTGCATATGTTTTCATAGAATCACCAAAGTTGGAAAAGACCCACAGGATCACTCAGTCCAACCATCCACCCATCACCAATAGTTCTTGCTAAAACAGCTCTCACTAAAATCACCAATAGATCGGGGGTGAAATCAAGCAGCTCCTCAAAATTGCAGTGGAACTGTTAGTTGAACATTTGCCACACAGTCATATTCCATTTTTAAGTAAGGACAGCAGTGCTTAAACCTGATATTTCAACAAATACACGTATAGGCCTTGCAAATGTGACAGAATAATCCCTTGGAACATATGATAGTTTAAACTTATGAGCATGGATGCATGATCCAAGACTGTGGGAAATTAAAAAGCAGTCATCAGTGCTAATATCCTTTCCTACAGTAGTTGAAGCATTTTGTAGCAAAACAGCATTAGTTGGACCAACTTCCTCACCATACAAACAGATGTATTTTGTGTTCTATTTTATGAACTGTCATAGGTCTGGAAAATAATGACAGCAGATTCGGAAAGAGAATGCTTTTAATCCCTTCAGGGGTGGGATAATTGCTGAGGTTGTATCTCTCGATAATTCTTCAAATAAAATGGCTGCTATTTAAACTCACGGTGAATTCACAAGAAATAATGACAGTATTTGCATTAGATCCACCAAAGGATTTGATAATCAGATCATTTGCCAGTTTACTAATCAAAACTGCAAAGTTTGTTATGCCCAGTAACAGCACACCTTTACTAAGCTGTACCTGCAACACCTGCTTACTAACAGACCATAGCTAATCAATAGCACTTGTGAACTGGTTTCTGCTACCGAAACATCAGCCAGAAGAAGGATGTCCTCAATGTCCAGAAATCGATGGAATGAATGATGACAAACTGAGCAAAACATTAAAGACTGAAGCGTACAGTTACACTGATTAACTACAACATCAAAGAACACTTGGAAGCGAATTCACTTACCACAGATATTGTGCTTTAAAGAAAACTTCCATAAATTTCATTAACTGTTCTTGAATAATTATCTAATCACACAGTCACAGAATTGTAGGGGTTGGAAGGGACCTCTAGAGATCATCGAGTCCAACCCCCCTGCCAAAGCAGCTCCCTAGACCAGATTGCACAGGTAGGCGTCCAGGGTGGCCGTCTTGTACCAGGGAGCCCAGAACTGGACACAGTACTCCAGGTGAGGTCTCACTCAGGCAGAGAAAAGGGGAAGGATCACTTCCCTTGATCTGCTGGCCACGCTCTTTTTAATGCGCCCCAGGATCCCACTGGCCTTCTTGGCCACCAGGGCACACAACTGGCTCACGGCCAACCTGGCATCCAGCAGGACAAACAGTTCCCTCTCCTCAGAGCTCCTCTCCAGCAGCTCACCTTCCAACCTGGACCAGTGCGTGCCGTTACGGTTACTCCTCCCTAGGTGCAAGAATCTACACTTGCTCTCATTATATCTCATCCGGTTCCTCTCTGCCCAACTCTGCAGCCTGTCCAGGTCTTGCTGAATGGCAGCACAGCCTTCTGGCGTGTCAGCCATTCCTCCCAGCTTTGTATCATCAGCAAACTTGCTGAGGGCGGACTCTATCCCCTCATCAAGGTCATTTGATGAAGATGTTGAACAGGACCGGACCCAATGCTGACCCCTGCGGAATACTGCTAAGTACAGGCCTCCAACTGGACTCTGCACTACCAATCACAGCCCTCTGAGCTCTGCCAGTCAGACAGTTCTCAACCCATCACACCATGCACTCATCTATTCCACACTTCCTCAGATGATGCTGGTCTCAAATGAGTCATTAGAGCTACACAGCGTGTTGTTTGGGTTCACTTTTACAAGGTTATAAGAAAGAAAAAAAAAAGTATTTCATCAAAGAGGTGGAACAACAATGGAATAAAATCAGTTCAACACCTCCATGTTGGAAATTATTTAAGTGAAGGAAGGATAACTAATCTCTTTTGGAAGAGCCTGGCTCAAAGGGCAGGCTAAGATAAAACAAGACTCAAAGGAAAGACAAGGAAAACAGGAATAACACTGGGTTGGTACATGGCTTCAGTAGGGACACATCTCTTTGGCTCCATTTAAAACAAAACTTATCTTGTTACATAGTAAAAAAAATGGTCATTGACATGATTATGCAGCACTTCCTCCTCGCAATGCTCCTGTCTTAATTAGCCAGTTCCAACTTGAAGAAATGAAGACGCAGTGAAAGCTCAGCACTACGGGAGAGGCAGGGAGGAACGTGCATGCTGCAAGAACTGCCTTTAACCATGGGCAGCCCCTGCCAGAGCTGCCTTCCCGTGCCACGGATCCCAGGGTTAGATAGGAACCATGAACTTCACTGGCAACTCCGTATTGCTGTATGTTTTCCTCTGTGAATTAACTGCAGATTAGTAGCAGCCATTGTATCACTCTGAATTTGTTCTTCTTAGGAGTTTAATAAAAGGCTTACTCCGCAACACCAAACTATAGTAACAAACACAGCATAAAAACAACAAGTTTGTTTATACGAGGTGTTTGGTTTACCACCACGTTATTAAAACCTACTGACACATCCGACACCCAAAATTAAGAAGTAACAAAGCTTGGACAGAACTCTTCCACCAGGAAAGACTTTCAAGCTTTTTCCATTACTTTTTCCTTCTATTGTCTGTCCGGTGACTTCAGCAGTTGCCTTCAAAGGAAGGAGTTGGTTCTGCCTCTGGTACAGATGAGTAACACTACAGTGCGTGGATGGCCACAGGTAAGTGCCTGGAAGCAGCCTGCCTGGCGTGTAACTATCACGGAGCACGCCGCCATACATGCGTCAGGAAACTTGCAACAAATCAGGCCATGATCAACGAGTTCAACAGGATTCAGCTGCTACTTTGATGCGAGATTCTTTTCCGTTTTATTATTCCTCGTACGGACAGTTTTACATTCCATCCCAGCAGCATTTCTGCTCACCTACTTACTACTTCACAAGCGTAATTTCCATACTACTACACTCAGAAGGGCCTTGAGTCACTGATGCTGCTTCGTCAATTCACTGCTTTAGAACACATCTCCTGCAAACTGGGGGGGAGACGGGGGGACTGGCCATGCACAATCACTCCTTCCCTCATCCCCGCTGGATCAGCCATTCCACCTTCCACAAGCAGTGAGCAGTGGCTCCCCCCAAAGCTCCCCATGGCAACCACACCACACCACACCCTACCTCGCATGCCTTTTACTGGTACCACTGCCACCAGTAACTCCTCTATTTGCTGAATTATGCACTTGCCATTGAAAGAAGACACTCCCCAACCTGTAAGGGGGTAATTTCATCAATAATAACCTCTGCACAGATGAAAAACAGCTGAAAGCTCTGTGAAGTAAACTGAACACCTAATGCATGTGGTGGACGAACTCCACGCCTCCATTCTTTGTTCCTCTGACAACTCTTTCTGTGTTTTTCCTTCAGCGGGAAGCAAAACCTCAACAAAGAGCAGCATTTCCAGCAGAGGCCCGACCAGGCCCACGGGGCATTAGTGCACCAAAGCGGCTCCCGCTGTACTATTACTGGGACTGCCCCAGCAGCCCGGGCAGGTGAGGAGCTCCCTGCCGTGTATGGGCAGGACTGCAGCCATAGCACGGCGCTGGGCTGCAGGAGCAACGCTAAGTTGGCATTTACGAGTGCGTCAGTACACACAGACAGCACGGCCCGATGGTACAGATGGGTACACGTGCTGCCAAAGGGTCTGATCTACGGCTAAATAAAGGTTCTGAGGTCCGGAGAGCATTTCTGTCTGCCTGCACGATACGTCTGCTCGGCACTGTAAATGGGATACACCTCTCGTCGTGAGGGAGGCACACAATTAAGTCCAGGGTAAAAGAGACCGTTGAGAACGTAACCGGGGCTGCCAGCAGAGTGCAGGGAGCACACGCCGGGCTACGCATGTGGGGCTGGCAGCTGCTTCCAGCCGACAGCAGCACTCCAAGAAGTGCTGACTTCGAGGAACTCCTCAGGGGCCCAAGGCTGGGCACTCTCAGCCCGCAGTCTGTACGAAGCGCTCACACAGCTTTAGTTTACATCTGGGGTAATACAAGGCCAGCAAATCGCACCAAGCCCGAACCCTCAGCACCAGCGAGCTAACTACAGCTGTAGCACTAAGGCCTTGGCACAAGCCCGACCTCGTGAAAAGCGAAACACGGCAGCGGATCGAACAGGGAAATCGGTACCAACAAATCAAAACGAAACCAAACACACCAGCTAAGCAAAGCACGACAGAAACAAAGAGCTGACCTACAGGAAAGCAGCAGGGGTTCAGCAACGCTCCTGCGTGACAGCGGCGCCGCACGGGCGGCTCAGCGCTCCGCTGCCGGTGCGGGGCCTCCGCAGCCGCGCCCCGCCGCCCTGCCCATGTATGTAGAAGCCCGGACGCTCGCGGCCGGCCGCGTGCAGCGCGGCGGAAAGCGGAGCCGGGGGAGGAGGAAAGGAAAGGACGCGCTCTTCGCCCGGCACACGCGGTGTTTCCTCAGAACTGAAAGCGGCCCCGGCAGGCCGGCACCCCGGCACCCCGCCCTCCCGGCCCGGCCCGGCCCGCACCTGGATCCCGCGGCACGGGCTGCCCGTGGGCCGCG
Source organism: Cyrtonyx montezumae (assembly GCF_038088225.1). Classification (NCBI taxonomy): domain Eukaryota; kingdom Metazoa; phylum Chordata; class Aves; order Galliformes; family Odontophoridae; genus Cyrtonyx; species Cyrtonyx montezumae. The sequence goes on along the minus strand of NW_027071936.1, from coordinate 13,797,044 downwards.
CCGTCCCTCGCGGCTCTGCGCTTCGTCCACGCGTTCTCCCTGGGCGGAGGGGCTTCGGCCGCCGCCTGCCGCCGCAGTTCGTCGGGCTCGCGCCGGCCGCCGCTCTCCGTAGCCTCTCTCTCGCCGGGCTCTCTCCGCCGGGCTTCTTCGGCCGGCCCGTCACGGCCCTCGGCGCGCCAGGCCGGGCGCTCGGCGGACACCTGCGCGGCGGACATGCCCTGCCGGCCGCCGCGAGCGGCCCTCGGGGGAAGGCGGCGGCGGAGGGCCGAGGCGGGGCCGCCGTCTCTCCTCCCCGAGGCCGTCGCCGTTCCGCCCCGCCTCCCGAGGCTCCGCTGTCCGCTCCGGCGCGGGGCACGAGGGAGGAGGTAGAGCGGCCGCGCAGTGACCACCGCCGCCGCGAGGGAGTTGTGACCTCACAGAGCAGCGCGGCGCCCGCCAACGGCACACGGCTCGGGGCGCGCGGACTGCCGGGCCCCACAGGGCAGCGCGAGGAAAGGCGGCCACGCGTGCTTCAAGCTCTGCTTGAAAGCAGCGAGGCAGGCCGCTTTCTGCATGGGGGCACGTCCAGTGATAAAGGCTTTTCCAGCCGTTACAGATACACGTTTACACAAAATTAGGTAGGGAGCCAAGCGAGTTCTTAGCAACGCCTTTAAATACCTAGAGAAGTATTCTTAACAGTACTGCTACACATAGCCCAACTCCAGGAGATTGGTCTCGGCCAAAACACCCTTCATTTGAGACACACTACTCTGCTTTACAGAGGTTAGATAGAGGCAAAGCCTGCACCAAACCGAGCACGTGCTGCCTTACCAGAAACAAAGGACGGTAGAGGGTGGAAGGAACCTCTAGAAATCACCTAGCCCAACGCACCTGCCACAGCCGGCTCCCTGCACCAGCTTGCACAGGAAGGTTCACTGCAAATTTAAGCTGAAAACGTTGGAAATAAGGGAGATCTTTTCACACAAATACATCTACAAATGCTTCTAAAGCACCTTTTGTACAAGGGGCATGCCCTTTTTCTTCAGTTTTAATTGATACCAAGAAAAAAAGCACAGTAAAAATGGCAGCACATTTTAAAACACCTAGAAGCATTTTTCTTAGCAAGAATTCTTCTTCATCAGTTGTACAAGTCAAGGACATGCCAATAGCACCATTGCAATGACAAATTTATTTGAAATAAAGGCAAGCATTGCTAGTGAACAAGAGCATTATCTGCAGACATTTACCTCTGCTCCTGAGAACAAGATTATCTCCCACACTGTCAGGTCAGATCAATTTTCACTTAGTTTATTTCACGTCCCAAATTCAGAGGTTAAGCAGAGGCATTGAAGACCACCATCAGAGTGATGGGAAAGCACAAAAACCCTACCTAGTCACTGGCAGAACAGCATTCCCCTCCGCTTCCTTTTCATTGTACAAGCACTAGGGAGAAAGCAGCAGGTCTGTAGAGCAGCCAGGACATTAGGAACACCACAGTACTGCAGCACCTGAAGACCAGGGAAAAGCAGGAAACTAGTTAAGTGGCAGAGGAGAGCTGGGCAGGGGAGCAGTAACGTGGTAGCATTACAGGACAGCATTTTATTCCTGTCACGGCCTTGCACAGGCAACGACTGCCTACAGGCTGACTACACAAGCTTTCTTTCAACACTGTGTAACTTATCATTACAGCCAAGTTGACACAGAACCTGACAGCTTAAGATAAAGTTCCCTGCCCCACCAACTGTAATTACAGTCAATGTACATATAGCAAAACCAAAAAAAAGACACAAAAATATTAATAAGAACATTTGCTGTCCCGAGATGTTAATGGCTCCCAAGTGAAAAATCCCACACCAAGAACCTTTATAATAAAATATGCTATTTAAAGAGTACCCATATAAGTTTTTATAGCATTCTAGTAAGACACAGCCACTCAATTATTTGGTGCAACTGTCTTTTTGCAACTTTAGGGTGTTGAGTTTTATGAAAAACACAACACAAATGATTTTTCCCTGCTACAACACAAGCTGAGTGCTCACTTTTGGGCTTGAGAAGAAAAATTACAAAAAGCTCTATTTGACACTGCTTAAAGGCACCTTTCAGAGCTTATCCTTTCAACTGCAAAGCCCACTTCCTACACCATTTGTCAGCCTTAGCATACTGAGGTGTTACTAGAGCCTTCAGTTTTTAGCCAGTGTAACTAAAACACTGCAACACAACTGTCTTGGTTGCTGGGTACAGCTGGCAGCCCACAGTTAGAGTGACTGCTCAATTTCCACAGAGAAAACCTCAACAGTTTTCCATTTTCTTATTTTTCTTTATACAAAGATGAGCAAGCCTCAGAGATGCAAGGCCAGTCACACGCACAGCTATCTGTTGATAGCAGCCTTTCAGCTTGTGTGCGATATTCCCATCTGCCTGAGGGACTACTGCTGCTGATGAAACCACTTCTTTTCCCCTTGAGCAACACTCCACCAGCCCAATGTTGCCTTCCCCCTGCACAGATGGAAAAGCAACCATCAGCAATTACTTCTGCACAATTCTACAATACTTTCTGAGCGTGCCGCAGCACAGAACACCCTTACTCAAAGCACAGGAACAAGCAGGAAAAAGCTCAACAAAGCCACTGAGAAACATAAATTAAGACTCACAGTGGTATCTTAATTAGCTGATAGGAGCTGAATGTAGAACAACATGAAAGCACTAACATTGTTTATTATGTAAAGCCTTTATCTTGCACTGTAGATTAACGACTCTTCTTATGCTACAGTGCTAGCAGGAATACTCAGGAATTACAAGCTGACAGAGTCACTCTGAATTCATGTTGACAAGGGAAAAGAACACCACACAACTGTATTGTAGGATTTTTATTGAAAAACATGACATAGAAAAATGACTGAGGTCAACTTAACAGGGAGTTTAAGATGTGCAGAATGGCTTACCTGCCACGATTTATTGCAGGAACCTTATTCCATTATTTTTCTCAAGCAATTACTGGATTAAAAATCACATTCTCATTTAACATCAGAAACCGTTTGCTAATAATACTTCCCTACGGCTTATTCACAGAATTTACTTTTAAAAGCCAACATTCCTAAAATTAAAACATTTATACAACAATATTCCTTCCTTCACAGACCAGTTAATGGCCCTCCTGTGTCTGATAACTGGCAGACGTGATCCACATACACAATTTCTGTTTTCATTTTTTTTAACTGGAGAAATTTCAATGTTTCTTACTGTACTCTCTTATTTGGCACCACTGCTTTAGTTACATAGCAAAGAGTGATTCTCAATTGTTGGAGAGCAGTCCTTGACTACTTTCAAAAGTCCTCCTCAGAAACAGGAGTTACGTTCATATGTATGTGGTTCGTTGCATTGTACGCCCTTTTTGAAAAGTTCAACTCATTAATAACATCATCAGAACACTAACCTCGAGATGTCAAGCTCCCATCAGTTCTGCAATTCCTAGTATTGTGCACTTAGGAAATATTTAGGTTGGCATGTTACATTCATAGTGTAGAGAGGTTGATTTTTTAATGCTTAGTCCTGGTCTTAAAAAATTTTCTTTTTTCTCTTCCACTTATTCATGCCCTGTCCCTTGCCACCAGTTATCTCCCTTTCTTTCATAGCTGCAATAGACAGGACAAAGCACATGAATGCATTTCCACGTGGCCATCCACACAGATGTAAAAGATCTGGTCAACAGCTGACAGCCCTCTTGTAAAGCACCCTTAGTTGAGAGATGAGTTAGTATCAAGGTAAAACCCATCAAACTTGTAGTTTAGTATTCAAGTATTTAATTTTAAAATTTGAAGTTTACACAGATCATTTCCAACCTACCAAAATTCAGTATTTTAAGATTTTGATACATGCTAGTCGTTTCACAGTCACTCCCAGTATTAGATAAAAAACAACAACACCCAATAGGAATAATGAGAAAGCACCTGAAACAAACAATTCAACTTTCAATAGAGTATCACTGCTTTTGAATTTTCAGTACATTTTGACATTAATTGACTTTGGTTTTCACAAAGTGTTGCTTTCAGTTTTATCTCTGCTTATCTGACCAGTAATATTCCCAGTTAGTAGTTCTGTCTGCTAGACTGAGATGCAAAGTAATACACTGGAAGAAACAGAGCTCTAATTGCTTCATGTACAATTAAAACCATGCTGATAACCAGGGAAATCAATCACGAGTACGATCTGAAAGGGACGTAATTCACATATCTCAAGAAACTCCTCGATTTTTTTGTTCGATTCTCTGTAACTTTTGTCATTACAGTACTAAAATTAATATTGAAGTGTTTTGGCTTTCAACTTCTCTGTAAACTTGCTTTAAAAGACTGATACAGAACATAGCCACTATATAAGATATGGACAGCTACCACAAACAGCTGATTCATGATGACCTCTAATTTTACTTGTAACTTGTTGGCATTTTTGATCCCAAAAGAAGCAGCATCAGATGGGATTCTCTTCAATGTGTTCCTAATCCTACTTTTATTTTTTTCCTTAAACATCAGTTAAAAAACTCCCGAAAAACAAGGAGAAAACATGACTGTTGTGGTAACCCTTAATCTCACATATGTTTTAACACTCTACAATATTATGTGTTTTTGCATATCCGCACTGAGTGCATTTTAAAAAGGACCCCTGCTTTCAAAGAATGTTTATAGCACCATATAATCTGCTGCTGATTTAACTGCTTAAAATCAGACTCATTCTGACACTGTTTATCAAGGAAAGTTATTACACTGTTATTCCCTTTACCAATTTTTAAAAACATCTATTAGAAAAACGTATCCAATTGAATGTATATAAAAAATGAATTACTGGACACTCCATTTAGAGTTATTCCAGCTCTGTAAAAACAACTAATAGCTACATGAGCCTTCTGGAATGGCACCGTCTAATTTAACAGCAGAAAAAAAAAACTAATGGATGCATTGAATTAAAAGGTCTCTCTCACCCTTCATTCAATTTTTCAAAGCTTTTTGCAAAATCAAATTCAGCCTCGTTCATTGCTGTTCATTTTCAATTCATAGTAAGAGAAAAACAGTGACAAACACAAGAGGCAGAGTGTTGGCCAAGCCATTTAAAATGCAGCAGGAACAGCAAGTGACAAGGAAGCGTGAGAAAAACATAATTGCCGGAACAAACTGTAAATACACTAAACACAAGACAGTATCTTAACCCTAAAGCAAATTTTATATTCTATCAAGATTTAAATAGTTCTGCTTTCAACAGATACACAATGAAGAATTTACTCAGGATTGATACGTAACGCAATCAAGTATGAAGTATGTGAACCATTTGTGCACTAACAAATGCTACCATTGTTTCATCACAGGTAAAGCTGAAGCACGTCAGAATGGCACTTGGTTGAAAGAAAAGTAATACTGGGACTTGACCATTTTTTATATTGGTTACCTACAACATTCAAAGTAACTGACCATCAGCTACTTAACATTGCAAGAGGCTTGTTTTCCAGAGATGAGTTCCACCAACGGGAAACACAAACGAGATCAGTTCGAATCCATGATGAAGATAGTTAAACAGCATATTTCTGAAGGAAGCGGTCAAATGCATCATAAATCGCTTGCCTAAAGCAGGAAGAAACAAGTTAATTACAGATCACTTGCATAATTAAGGAAACAACAGACAAAAGTGACTATTTCCATTTATTTTCAAGTTAAACGTATCATCACAACTTGAAAATAGCATTCAGAAAAACACAGTATTGAGTAATCATTTTCCTTCATTTATACCTGGGATGCCTCAACTTCAACCTAGCAGCACGTTTCAGGAGTCAGCCAGTCTACTTACCACCATCCACAGGAATGCAAGTTTTAATTGACTCTGATTTCTGTACCAAACATGTCAGGAAGTATGTCAGACATACAACACAAATTAATTTTGAGGGCAATGTTTCAAAATAACAGTAAGATGGGAGTTCACATATGTTGACTTGGTATATTGCTATTTCTTTCTGATGTTGCTTAGACTTCCTAAATGGGATGTACACTCTTGCTAACTTCTTACATGTTAAAATTATCTCGGCAAGTATTTACCTTTTAAAAACCAAGGAACTGCAGGTATAAATATGTGTTTGTATACCTGATTTATGTAACTGACTCTGAAAAGTCAACACCTAGTACTATCAAGGCAAGACTTTGTGCAAGTACCATTCATCTGTCACCAAGCTTATGCCTTAATTCTGGCCTTCAACTATTTACTCACAGAAAACACCACCTGCAAAAGGACAACAACTGTACAACAGAATCTAAGAGGTCACTGGTCAAAAAGTATGTTCTAGTGCCCAGGGAACCAACGAAGAACAACTATAGGAAAGCAAGAGCAGTAATGATGAGCAAAGGCTTAGTGAACGATTTGGGAGACATGATGCACCATCCTCACTCACAGAATAGAATGGCAGCATTCTCTAAGATCCAATCATCTGATCTCAAAAGCAGTATAGGTATTTGTTGCTTGAATTATAGACTCAAATTTTAGAAGGAAAGCTATGTCTCTCAAAATTATGGTTTTAAGCTCTCAAATATTTTTTCTGATTCCCTGTCTACCTTACCTAAAGAGTCCTTGTTTGAAGAGGTAGGCACTGACGTGACCTCCATTCAGATACCTGATTTCACATCCAGGCCAGATTTCTTGAAGACTGCGCACTCCAGTTCGAGGGATATATGCATCCTCCTTAGCCTGTACAACTATGATTAAACTGGGGTCAACTGGAACTAAAGAAAAACAACTCAAAATGGAATTGATCTAAAATTAGAAAATAACAAATATTTCAGCTGAAAATTTCCGCTATAATATGCACCCAATTACTGAAATTAAATAAAAGTAATCTTTAGTCAAAGTATGTTTTTTCGTATCTTCTGCAGCATCCAAATCTTGATGCTACAGTAGTGAGTTCATCAGAAGAAAAGCAGTCAGACTTCCTTCCCTCCTTCAAAATGGAAAACTTCAAAAGTTTTTCAGAAATCATGAGGAAAATGCTCTTTCTCCTTATTGACAAAACTCCATAGCATTCAGGTCAGTTCAGAGACATGGCCATCCTTCCCCGGCCAGGGCAAAGAACTAGAAGACATTTGAAATTCAACAGACTAGCAGCGTTGTATTATTTTTCTCTCAGAGAAGAAAAAAAACCCAAACTTTTGATATTAGAAATCAGGCAGCAAGTACAGCATGCTCATTTTCTTTCCTGTTTCCTAATTATTTTTTCTCCTTCTGGCTATAGCATAAAAATCCTAATATATAGATAGATAGATAGATAGATAAAAATAGATTATATATGTATAAATAGTTATTATCACCACCATTGCACCAAATCTGTTGGTATTACCAACAGGAATAACGCTAAAATGCTGTTTGGAAAAATAGCACCAAAAATGGATAAAGCAAAGAACACCACTCTTCCCAAGAATATATGTGGTACAGTAGATGGTGACAAACTAAGGCATTGTAAGTGGAGGCTCACAAATATTTCAGACCCTTTCCTTTTGCATGAGGTAAATCATGTTTAGAGGATATACTATGTTAAGGTAGATCCCATCTTTTCATTCCATTTTTTTTTTTTCATGCAATCTGAATGTTAGGTGGATTTCCTTAAACTCCTCTACAGATACATTTCAAGCATACCCTGGCAATGGATGCACTATCTCCCAGAGCATCAGGAGACTTGAGAGACAATTGGTACAAAGGACTACATCACCTTAACAAGCTCACTGACATCACAGATCCTCTTACGCTTCAAGAAAGGTCAGTGCTTTAGCAAAGTGATACTGGATATGTGATTAGATAATAAAAGAATGTATGTAATTAGAATCAGGTTTTAATTTTCTTATTCTTTGGTTTTTTTTTGTCTACAGAAATAACTTCTGAAGTTCTAGAGAAAAAGCTTTAGTGTTAGGTGTCACAAAACATTCCTGGACAGCAGTGATCTGGGACAGCCCACAAAAGCCACTACAAACCTCGACTGAACTCCTTCAATCAGTACTAGGAAGTAATCACTTATTTGCACTGCCCACAAGCAGACCATTAAAAGTGATTTTTTTTTTTCCCACCAAGAAACTCAGCTTCATCATTTTAAGACTCACTGGGCTACCATTCCATCTATATGCTGTGCTTGCCTTGGGAAATGTTGCATTCACCAGACTGCATCATCCCAGAAGCATCTCGGGTTATTTTATTGGTCACATTTATCTTAACGTATCATTTAAGTTGGGATCTCATCTACGTAGACTGCTTTCCAGCTGAAGTCAATACCAGGTTTCCACCCCCTTAGATTTACTTTAACCTGCATGAAAAACCTTACTAACAGGATGCAGAAGATTAATTAGGTCTAGATATTAGTCACGCTGCACATTCACGTTATTTAAAGAGCAAAATGTCTGCGTGATAACTCATACCTGAAAATAGCCACAGCACAGCACAGAAAAATGTGCACAGATACAGAAACGCACATTTTCCATTGACTTTATCATCAGTTAGTTGTTAAAAAATAAACCACTAGGAAACTGAGTGTTAAACAGATGTTACAAAACAACACTCAGAATGCTTTCATATTTCATCTAAAGTGACAGCACGTTGGTCGAATTAGAGAAAGTATTCTCTTTTATTAGAGAATACTAATTCAGTTTTCTCAACTCCACACTGAAACAAATAAATACATACCTGAGAAGTTAGCTACGTGAGTACATTCATCCATCACTCCTTTCATGAACCTTAACGACTCTCTCTGTAAAGTGTCACTCTTTGTTCTATTATTTATCTTGTGTACCCGTTGAATGGTTAAATTTTTATTGCTACTGGTTGAAAATGTTTGATTTATGCACTGAATTTCAGGAGCGTCCTGTATTAAGAGTCTTTCTGATGAGGCACTTAGAGAACTTCTATTTGTGGTAAAGCTGTGGACAGCTTCTTTAGACTCAGCCTTGTTTGAAGAATCTAAGTTGAACATTCTGGAAGTCACATCTATGTCCTCCAGGCTATCTACATTGTCAGGAAAGTTTTTAACAAAATCTTGTCCCATCTTGAAAGAATCTGTCTAAACAAAGACAAATTATTAAGGCACTCCTTTACATCATCTGGTTAACATCAGACTTCAAATCAACACAACATTCAGTAAAGGGAGGCAAAGAGCACTCACTGCTTGGAGTACTTATCATTTTCAAACTACACACGTCACACAATGAATGAAATCCCAATCATCATAACCTTCTGATATTTTAATTCTACATTGGTCAGCTCAAGAAAGTGCTGACATATGGTAGTACACGATTCAAACATTTGTCTATTTTTAATTCTGTATTAAACTCTGAATTAATGACTACAGTTCAACAAGCTTACATCTCTGATCAAATAAATCACAAAAGCTATGTTTACTAGACACGTGTCTCTCAAAACAGTAATAATGATGTTTTGAAAAAGTTGCCACAAGTTAACGATAATTTTTTTCCCCACAGATGGGAAAAAATAGGCAATAGCAAGAAATATAATTGACCACATCCAATGTTTGGCTTATGACTGAAAAATTTACTTCCTCCAATAATTAGGATGACATAAGCTGAACTTCCTGTAATGTTTCTTTTTTTTTTTTTTTTCTAATTAATTAAAACTCATTATCTGGAAGCAATTCCAAATTTAAAGGACAAAATCTCAGCATTAGCAGTTTCAGGCTGCCAGCTTTCCAAATTCCAAAGCAATTTACTGGGATGAATTACCTATGTTTTCCATGTTTTGACTGAAAACATTTAATGTTGTAGATTGCACTGACTTTGTAATAAGGGATATACTTAACATACATTGTTCAACTAAAATATTAGGCACGTGAACATTTGCAAATAGTGAAAACAAACCATACTTACTCCACGGTATTCAAGCATTTGAATGATTTCTTCTTCATAAACAGTTTGTGTATAATATTGTTTCTCAAGCTCTCTCCAGTTCACTGCCTTACTCAGCACACCCTGAAGTTATAAACACAAGAGTCTAGTACACAAGCAAAGGCCAAAGAATATTCTGAAATAACAACATGCAGAGAAAATTGATTCGTTCCTGTGATTTGATTTTTGCAGTGCAGTTCTGGCTTCAGTTTCCAGACAACCCTTAGAATTACTGGAAGCTTTTAAGCACACACTGTAAGGACACACACAGGACATGGAAATACATTTCTCCTTAAAAAGTAAAAAATAGAAAGATTTAAACACACATTTAGACTGAACTGAGCCAGAGATGACTATTAATGTTGGCCTGTTAAATCACTTACCCAGCAGAAGTAGTGAAAACAGTTAAAACATTATCATGCAGCTACTTATGCCAGGCTTTGACCAGAAAAAGCACTTCCTCAGCTTCCTTCCTTACCTTTCCACATCCAGATAAGGACTGTGATTGCTGTATCCCAAAGCAGCCCTTCATTTACGACATGATCCAGCGAAGTAGCTCAAAGTTACCTTCCCCATCACATCATATATCCTAAGCTTTTTGCCACTAGTTACTAATCATGGCCAGAGTGATATGAAACGTCTAACTGAAAAGGCGAACGTAGCTGACCCAAGCGTTTTATCTCATGTATCTGATTACAATTCAGTATATTAATATAAAAATATTGGTCAATTACCGTAGTAAAGACTGCAGAAGCTGTTGACCACGAAAGACATGGAATCAGTGGCAATGGCTTAGGCCAGTTCGTCACCGCCAGGGAAGCCATCTAGAATCAAACGCAGTTATTACGTGTATTAATACCAAATTCACAATATTTTTGAAACTATTTTAAGACCTCTCTCACCTCACATTTATTTGTTTATAAAGCATTAAATAAGAAGTATCAAAGCAATTAAGGACTGTGGTAATCAGATAAACTTCCACCTCTTTAGAATTCAGAAGGTTTAGTCTGTTCTTCAGTGATTTCCCTAACAACAAATATCCTTGTGGACAGGACTAATTTCACAGATAAATGGGTTTATAACGACAAGAATTCTGAATGGGATATTTATTCCTACAGTTTAGTTATTTCAAACAATGGAAACCTTCATACAGCCTAGTCATCAGGCTCTTAGAAGCTTATTTCAAGACAAAATTAAAGCAATCTATAAAAACTATTTAAAATTTTACACTTTTGAATTCATATTCTAGAAACATAATATGCTGAATTACTTCTCATCTGAAAGTACTGTTTTCCTGCCCTTTGAAATCTAAATTATTGCTTTTATATCAGTACTCGGTACAAATTTTGCTAACTATCCTGATATTTCTTGTGTAAATAGAAAAAAAGAAGCTCAACATACAGAAACAACAAGCAAATACTTCCCTATGTTGCATGTTCCATCCACGTTTTATTATACTGCTTTCAACAGCGTAAAATCCCTCCTACAAAACACCCCGTGTTTGTCCTAGACATTCTACTAAGTAGACTAATACAAGTGAATTAGAATTCTATTTGAATTGTATTCAATAATACTAAGGGGCAGGAGCATCACACAGGGATGTTACAACAATAAGAAAGCCAGACATCTTTGGCCTTAGTTCCAGCTCTCTCCATCATTAGAGGTGAATTAATGATACTTCCTTTCAGTTACAAAACACATTCCTAAGACTGCTTTAAATTTAAGTTAGGATTAGTCAAAAGAGTATGTTTCTGGACAAATGACAATTACACCAAAAGAGTTTCCAAGCTCACTTTCTCTGATCATGGCTCTTGCTATACTCATCCAGCACATAATGACTGGTATCGGATACAGCACCCTGCCGTTCCTATACTATTCACAACGAAGGCTCCAAAGTAGCCCACAGCTAGCCGTGGACACACCAGTTTAAGAGTTACAATCCACAATATAAATAAGGCATGGGAGACATGTTTAACACAGTTTTGTCTAATCAGGATGATATTTATGTGAATGTAAGGTATTTCACACACGTATGTCATCTAGAGTCACAAATGGTGCTTTGGAGGAAAATGATTTTTCTTTCAGTAGACACTGTCATTGCCGTTATCTAATCAGTTCTTGACAAGAAATAAATACAGAAGGATCAGTAAAATGGAGGTATGTTGTTTTAGCTGGCTTTTTATAAGTGAATCACCGACCAACAATCCATCTGTGGAGACACAAGCAGTAATGCTGTGCATCTTACTATGAATACAGTGCCATTTGAATTTGAATACGTGCAGTCACACACGATATGTTATCCACTGCACTCCAGAATTCTTCTTTAATCAGCACCAACGAAGAAAAAAGTTGATTTGAGAACAGACACGACACCAAGAGTCAACACAGTCACGTAAATTACTGTACCATTTCACTCAATGCATTCAAAAACAAATTTAAGACTGGAGGAAAGGAGGGAAAAGTAGAAATTGATCGATGTAGTCTTTCAAAAAAGACTTTTTCCCATTAGAAAAAACCGTTACATGCGAAGATACTCAATGAAGCCTCTAAAAAAAAAAATGGCTGACAAAGGGAGCTACGATTTGTCATTATTTATCAAGGATTATACTAATTCAGCACTACTGAACATGAGAATTGCTGACAATTTTTCTCATGACTATTACTTAATTTAAAGTACATCAGAGAGGAACACTATAAAACCAATTCTTTCCATGTCCTAAATGATCAAATGAGAAGTTTAAAAAAAATTAACAAACAGGAAATATAAAAGCTTACATGTCCTCCCATGGATATTCCAGTCATCCCTAGCGGTCCATAGCCTTCTCTCTCTAGCCAGTGCAAAAGAGCTGCCGATTCTAGAACAAGAGCTCCTCCCATCACAAACAGGTCCGAGACATTTTTTAAACATGACCGTCTTTTCTCCCCAGAAAAGGAAAAGACAGGATTTATTTTCTAAGATTAGATTTTGACAACTGTCATCATTCTGTACATACTTGTATACAAAGCCTGATCACATTCCCAGAGAATTCTGGATCCTAACTCCTGCTCATTCAAGAGAAGAAGCAAGTCCAGATTCTCTGGCACTTTTTCTAAGTGGGAACTAGGAACAGACACCTGCTAAGCTTCTAATATTACTCACCACCTGATCATTTAGAAACAAGTATTAGCAACACTAGAATCCCATTAGCAGTAATCTTCTGTGCTGTCAAGTTATAACGGATATTTTCAAAACAGAATCACAACACTTCAATTCTAGATAGTACACATCTCAGTTGCAGAAAAGAACAACCTTGTTGTTGTTGTTCTTCTCCTCCTCTTATTTACTTCTTTCTTATCACTGAAAAATTGCAGTACGCCAGCTTTGGAAAAACTCGGTGTCATTGTTAAGACTGAAACTGTAAAGTGGGAAGTTTGTCACGGTACTGAGAAATTAATGTAGCGTATTCTAAAGCACCAAAACAGGGGAAACAAAAAGGAGAAAGCTATTCAGCTGAACCACAGAGGAACTCTCAAAAAACGAAAGTATTTTACAGAGCAATAACATACCTCTAATGAGAAGAAATACCGTGCTAGTCACAGAGAAATGAACGTAACAGCTGCAAAACAGTACTCATAAGCTGAAGTGATTCTTTCTGACAGCTTTGTTATGTAAGATTCATCAATCCTCCATAGCTGCTACATTTACTAAGCACCGTTACTACTAAAACTGCTGTTAACTAAAAATTCTGCTGCTGCTTTGTAAACTTGTACCTAAGATTGACAGTTATTTCTCGGGGTACATGACAGCACTTGCCTTTCAGAGAATCCTTGTCTACATCATTCATATACTAAGCTGTCAAGCTAGGACAACAGAAAAAGGAGTTAGAAATATCCTCACCAAATTACTTTTCTGCATCAATTACTTTGCTACAAGGAAAAAAAACCAAAAACCTTCATCTATTCCAGCACACACGCTCTCGTCCCTTTCCTATAATCTTATACTTCTAAATGCAATAACGATTAAATATATAAATGTTTTTCCTATTAAAAAAGTATTTTATAACAATCAGCTGGCAATTGTGTTTGTACATTTTTCTTAACCTTTTAAAAAAAGCAGTTCTTACTGCCATAAGTTCTGCATCTGCTCTGAAAATTAACTTAAAAGCCATTTCTTGAATTAAAACTTCAAGACTGAATATCACATACTTAGAACAGGCCAACGAACAAGCAACAAGTTACTTCATGCCTTACTGTGGTCCTTTTGTAATACCTAGGAAAAAATACCTGTAAAACTGAGCTAAAGAATAACAAGACAAACTATCAGAACAAAGACTACTCATATTTGACCGAAATAATTGCAGCAAGTATATGTATACAATTGCTGATCAGGAAAACAAACTGCTGCTTGCTTGCATTCACGCTCATCTCATTCCTATGTTGAGATGCCATCTCATGCAAACTTTCACGACCACAGTGATCTCTTACTGCAAACAGTAGTAAACCAGCCCAGCAAAGGGCTGACAATTTGGTTAACAGGATGTTTGGGATTTTATTTTTCTCAATGAGCTCACAAAGCTTATACTAATTTAACTTCCTGAGAAACAAAACAAAACAAAAGTTGCATCTTGCAGACTGTATCTTGCAGTACTTACATTTGATCCTTAGGTTTTCTGCAGCCATGTAGAAGTCTCAAGTTAAAGAAAGTAATAATTGTCAACACAAAAATAGGCAATTAAAAAAAAAGTAAAAAATTAAATTAATCCCATGCACACAGCACAATTAACTAAAATTTTGAACTTGGATTCCAAGCATTTAACAGGACCTAAATCACATGAAATACAATCTGATTACGTAACTTAACTATGTTAAACTTTACTTCTAACAGGTATGCAGGAATACAGAAAAGGACATGAGATTCTATTTAATGAAATGAGGTAACAGTGTTACAAGTTACTGATGAATTGATGAAAGATCTTTATTTTTTAATTAGAACAGATTGTAAGGGCCAAGATTAAGCCTCTCAAAAGCACGTGAGGCTCTAAAGGGTCACATTTGAAAATGGAAAGCAAAGGAAATAATGTTATTTTCCATCAATCATTAACACACCCAAAACTAACACAGTATGATGCAGAATGAAAGCACAGGTTTCACTCTACCATGACTACAGTAATCAATCACATTCAAAACTCTGATGACGAATGTGATGACAGATTAATGCCAGAACTTCTACTGTGATGACTATACTAAGAAGCTGTAGAAGACATCTTCAGAAAAATCAGAAAAGCGTTACTCAGTTATACTGTGTTCCACCTTGTGTCTCATTCAGCAGGTTCCTACCCTGTGAAGAAAAAACTTATAACTGCACAAAAACCCTGTCTTCCACAAAAGGATATAATAGGGATTTTCAAGCAATAGGGAAGCCATACAGGCTTCTTTTATCATTGGACGAGCCATTAACGTGCGTCTCCTCCAGAAGTGCTAAAGAAAAGAAGTATAATTGTAATCCTAAAATCCAAATACTTATTCTCTCAGTATTAATTCATGTTAACATTTCACTTACATGATCCCCAGTGCCTGCTAAATGAATGCATACAGGTCTGTGCTTGCTATTCCATCTTCTGGGTGTTATGAACTGAAACCTATGAGAAACAAACATTATGGAAAAGTAAATCTTTGCTTCATATAAATATTTGGAAAAACAAACACAAACCAACACACTCTGTGACACACTCAGGGAAATTGTTGATACAGCAGTATCATTTTTCATAAACACATCCAGCAAAGAAAGGAATCCAAGAGTATGACAGACTGAATTCCAGACATGAAAAGGAGTCAAGTGGAAAGATCATGCTCCTAAAACAGACCACTACCTCATCATCACAATTCCGATTTTGCAGAGTGGAGAAGCAGAAGTTCAGACAAAGAGCTGCCTGAACATGTATGCCTAGCTCTCCTAGACAATATTACTTTTTTTCTCCTGAAGGCACAACAGCTGAAACTGAAGAATAAGATCAGCAAAACGTTTACATTAAAATGAAAGTAGTTGAAAAGAGCCACAAACAAAATATTTTTATACACACAACATTTAATTTCTTCTGCTGCTACACTGAAGTTATTTACAGTATAACTACTGAGAGGAAAAAAAATCCTTTTGAAGCCACTAATATTTGCTCCACAAGATGGAGCACAAACACACAAATGAATTACAACCAGGGAAAAAATAAAACTCAACCAACCAAACACATGATGCACAACAATCTTAAGTGAAATTACAACACTCAAACAGTACTGTTCAATGCAACAGCATAACAACCTCACAGTGCAAAGGAACACATAGGAAAGCAGTCAGATTTTGGTATAAATCAGGGATGCTAAAGGGGAAGTGGAATTGAACTGACATTTCGGCTACTGAACTTTTTCTGCACTACATGTCTTAGTGTGAAGTGTTCTTCAGATACAATGTTTGGAAAACAAAGGTATTCCAGTTTAAGGCAACACAATTTCTACACCAAAAAACAAGACAACAAAAAAACCCAATACTTCAGAATCAAAGCATCAACTACAATGCCAGAGACTAACAGAGCCAGGTAATCCCAGGTTTTAATTTTTCTTACCATAGCTTAAGATTTTCATAAAGGGTTACGTCATCCACTTTCAGCTAAGATTAGACTTATAGTTCTCCACATTATCACTAGTAATAACCACAATTGGAAGAGAGCTTCTGTTAAATAAACACGTAATTACCCTAAAACTCCCATCCCTTGCAATGCTCACTTTCTTTCCTGACTTCAGAATATAATCTGTCATTCTTTCTCAAATATCACAATAAAGCACCCTAGCAGAGTAATCAGTATTACGATACATTGGCTTTATGGTAGAACTAAAGATGTATCATTTTTATTTCTCTCCAATACTAGCTTGAGAAAGGAAATGCCACTTGTTTTCTCCTACCTGGCTACAAGAGACTCAACAGGCAGGATACCCGGAACATAATGAGCTAAAGGGGAAATGAAGTGCCCCTCAAGGATTTTACAGTCCGATTGTTCCTCGACCTGCAGAGAGAATGATACATATCTAACAGCACAGACAAGTATTTTTCCATATAAATTACCTACTAAAGAACCAAGTAATAAGCTTAAACTGTCCCGCTCGAATAGTATATTATTATTGAAGTATATTCTATGTTTTGAACCTTTTGAAGCTTCAGCAATTAAAATCCGAGGCCCCGCACCTCCAGTTATTGAATGATTGAGAATAAGATGAAAATTCACCTGTACAACCACTACTTGAATCTCCCAGCTTACTTCAGTTCTGTAATAACCAATGTGACCACCCATTCTCCCACCCCTTCCAACCAAGCTTGACTTACCTGCCATTGCCTCCTAATTCTACTCACAGCGGCTAAATAACTAATAGTGAAGTTTATTAATTTCACTTTCACAATTTCACAATGCTGAAAGCATTTAGCTTGCCACAGAACTGTTTGCTAGTGTAGTTGTTTCACCAGAACTACTGGCTTTTTCTGACCCCTTTCTTCACACTCCCTCAATTGAAGTCTTCAGGGCAAGGATTACCTACATCTGCATTTCGCTTGAAAGCACAGGGCTTCCTTTCTCTAACCAGCCTGAAAACCACACTACATTCATTTGTTTTGCCACTGCAGTATTATTAAAACCTTCACAGAAAAGTTCCAGTATCCCTTTCTCTAAAAGACAGCAACAGGGACCACTCGTCAACTTAGTTAACGCCACCTGCTAGAAAATCACTGATTAGCAAAAGCCAAGTGAGTATCATCAGGGATCTGTTCATCGTCCTATGTACACGCTGTCCCTAAATCAAGTTCCCACTTGCCAGTCCCAGCAGCAAAACATCTTGTAATAGCATCAGGAAAATGCAGATTCATATGTATCAACACTCAACACTTGTACTCTTTAAAAGCAGCCTGGAAAGGACTACATTTATTTCACGTTTACATGCATTAGGCAAACAAACTGAGTTAAACTGCACCCCTTGTGTTTACGTACCTTGTCAATAAAAACTGGGTAATCTTTTGAAACCAGTGTCTGGCATTTTTCCCTGTTTCCAATGATCTTTCTGAACTCAAAAATTCTATTGAACAGAGACAAAGAAAGAAAAGATTCAGTTTTTAGTCTAAATAAATATATATATATACACACATATGTACATAAAAAGATATTCAAGTGCATTTACAGATGAATCAGACTACGATGGCATAGGTCTATAAGAACATTTCTAAGTTAAAAAAAGTGAAAAATAAAGCACTCACATACATTGCCAGAGCTTACAAAGCCTTTAAATAGTATTTTAAACCTGATATAAAAAAAAAACCAAGGCCATTTTTCAGAGCAAAATAAAGACACAGGAACCCCTACTCTTACATACCCTTGAAGACATATTGGAGAGATATGGACAGAATGGATAAAAGGCAAAACTGCCAATGTCAAACTGTCAGTGGCTCAAGGTGTAACTGCCACAAGTCACTAGCCACATGCAGTGAATCCCAGAAATTACAGCAACTGAAGTGTGAGGTTGATAGCTGGATATCTTTCAAAGCCACCTGGATAAGCTGGAAGAACGAGTCAGCAAACACCCTAAATCTCAACAACACAACTGCCAAGCCTTGCACCTAGTCCTGTGCAACAACATAAACTGGGAACCACCCAGCTAGGAAGCAACTCTGCAAGAAAGGGCACACGGTGTCTGGCATGAGTTTGCAGCATGGCCTTGCAGCTACGCAGACCACTGGTACCCCCCTCAACATTCAGCAAGAAAGCAGACAGAGTCCAAGCACTCATGAATCACATCTGGAATACTGAGCCCAGTTTTGGGACCACTGTCAGCAGAGCGCAGCAAGGATAACTGGAACACATTACATATGAAAAAAGACTGAGGGAACTGGGTGTGCACTGCCTGCAGGAGGGAAGGCTCAGGGGCAAATCCAGCTGCTTCCCTCTGCTGCGTACATGGGCTAACAAAGCACTGCAGAAGATGAAACAAAACTCATTGACAGGGGTAGAGGGTGTGAAGACAAGAAGCAATGGTTGCGAGTTGCAACACTGGAATTGCTATTGAAACAATGAAATCTTTACTCATCATGGTAGGTGTATAAGCTCATGGCAACCTAAGGACCCAGAAACTGAAATATCTATCCTCAAGGGACTTCAAACTCAACACCAGGAGGTGCTGAGCGACTTGAAAGAACAAGTTCTTAGTACTGAGCAGGGGCTGGGACTAGATGCCCTCAGTATGTACCACATAGCCTAAAGAACTCTATGCTAGGAATTCTTACGACTCTAAATACATGCAAAGATGTCACTGATTGAATTAAAACAGTAGTTTTGGACAGGCAGTACAAAAGAATGGTAAAACAGGAACAAACTATTCACCTTCCTAAAAGCAAAGAAAGCCACTACACAAAGCGGTTCACCACAACAAAAATAGCTCTAACTGTATACCCTGCTTTTCTTATGCAGAACACTGCACTAAATATTTCTAAGAGTATAGCTATGAGACACGTCTATGGAGGATGAATTAATTGCAAAGATGTTTTGCTTGACACACACTCTTCGAAAAATACTACTTGTACATATTTTCTTTGTAGTTCAGAGAACACTAAACCTACTGAAAGGTAAACCTTCAAAACGTGGAAAAATTTCAACTCCTGCTAATGAGCTGAGGATAAAGCATTGGGATACAAGTCATCACATCAAGAGCGTGCTCAACAAACCTTCATATCACATCTAAGCGAGACAGTCAGTGACATCAGTCAATCTCAGTTAACGCTAAGAAAGTTCATGAAATAATTCAAATGGGTTTGCATAGCCAACAATTTAAAAGACCAAACAAACACTAACACTGTTTCCAGCATGATCTGCGAGCTAGGGAGTGGTAATGCCTCCTCACACTGGCTGCTGTGAGGAGGCAGGAGGTAGCGTTCTTCCTTCTTCTTTCTGGGTGAAACCAAGCTGCCTGGGAACAACTTGCCTTTCCACCCAGTGGTAGCACAGAAAAAAAACCTTACAGATCTCTTACAGCTAACAGTAGAATCAGTCAGACGTTAGCCCATAGATTGAGTGGGGGGAAAAGATGGGGAGAAGGGTTAGTGAGACATAATTAAGTCCTCCCAACATTTCACATGAGGAGTTTGATAAACATCCCATTTCAGATAAACTCACAACATACAATACAGAAATGCTGCAGTCACAACTAAGTGAAGTACGCATTTTTGATCATTGCAACAAAAGTAAACTACGCTAACTTGATAAAAAACCAACACTTAAGTTTTGCTGGGAACTGCAACTTGAGATAAAACAACTGAGGAAGGAGATTTAAGAAACAAACAGCCTGCATAACTCCACCACTATCCACAGCAAACTAAATTTTTGCTTTCTGTTTTCTCAATCTATATGCAAATACGTACGAATTGGCTTAGGAAACATTCAGCATTCCCTTATTTATATACTACATGATACAGAACATTTTCAGTCACTTAAAGGTTAAAACAAAACTAAAAATTAAGACATGCAAGTAATTAATTTCTAGGTGCTCCTCACAATTTGAACGGAAAAAATGCAGAAGTTTATGAAAAAAAATAAGGGAAGTAGAATTACCGCTTGAAGACATTAAGAAGAACCACAGAGTCATAAGGGTTGGGAGGGACCTCTGGAGATCATCAAGTCTAACCCTCTGCTAAAGCAGGTTCCCTACAGTAGGTTGCAGAGAAAAGCGTCCAGGTGGGTCTTGAATGCATCCAGAAAAGGAGTCTCCACAACATCTCTAGGCAGCCTGTGCCAGTGCTCAGTCATCCTCAAAGAAAAAGAAGTTTCTTCTCGTATTGAGATGAAACTTCCTGTGCTCCCAATCATTCCTGCTTCCCCTTGCCCACCACTAGGTATTGCCTAGAGGTGCCCAGCCTCACACTCTTGACACCTGCCCTTCAGATACTTTTAAGTGATGATAAGATCTCCTCTCAGAAAATGAGTTTACTGCTTTGGGGATGAGAGAAATTTCTGAATGCATCTTACCCTTCTAAGACTCCTCATTATTAAGCAATTACAGAAAGTTAGCAAGATCTTCTTCATGTTAATAAGAAAAATCCCTCTGGAAAGATTTGGCTAGTCTTGGTCTCGGTCAAGACTTTAAAAAGTCACTACTTAGAGTGGATTATTTTAGACGCAGAAGTGAAAAATGTGATTGGGCACACATTCTCTCAAGAAAATCCTCTTTAAACAGAAAAGCATTTAAGAGAACCCTTTAAGACTTCTAAATCCAGTTACAACGTCAGTATGGAAATACATGATATCCTGATCAAAATAAACTTCAACATAACTTAGTAAAAAGAAACACAGAAGAGTACCAAAATTCCACCTAGTTTCCTTTCAATATAAATGACAGATAGTGCTATTACTATTGTTTTTAAATAAGTCACCTCTTCAGATCCTCTGGCTTTCCCCATCCTCTGATGAAGAGTTTAGTGAGGAGAAGCTTTCTGTACAAGACATCTAATTTACTTACACCCATTAGCAGCAAACTGACATCTAGAAAAGAGAACAGGTAAAAACAAGGCAGTGAAAGAGGTTAACGCGAGGGGCAAAGTCCGTTGCTTATTATTCTAAGTTGGCTCTTATTCTGATACCTGTAATCAATGAAAAGCCATATCACTCTCTTACTTAGGCCAATTCTTTTCCTTTTAAACAAGGTATACAAGCAGTGAATGAAAATTCTACCTTTGGGGTTGTTTTTATTTTTATTTTTTTAAGAAAAGCAGAATGTAGCAGGAAGAATTTGACACACACAAAAAACTAAAAAGTTATCACATTATTGATGAAAAGATTACAGAAGAAGCCCATGAGATACTAAGTCTTCAGCCAGTTCTAAGTGTATTTTACTTAGACCAATAAGAAGAGTAGCACTGATCTCTGTCCTATGTCAGTACAGTAAGAATGGTAAAAACTTTCCTATCTAATTGAGTTTTCATCAGTGCATCTCAGAAAGGAAATTAACTCTGCTTTGATCCCTTTCCAATTTCCCCCACCTTGATTCTTATGATTTTGAAAACAAAGCACCCACTTCCTTCAGAAAACAAACAACAATAAATAAAGACATCACACCGTGAAAATCCTCTCGCCAGTGTCATATTTTACTTGGGAAATACAGTAGCTCAAATATAACTAAAGCCAACAAGGTTTTATGCCAACTCAGCCTTACTTTCAAAGCAATACTTACTGAAGTGAGCTTGGAGCCGCTACTGTGCTCTTCCAATAAGGAAGAACAAACAAGAGCAGTCTGGTCTTGATCAGCAGGATATAGGTCCTTCAGTGATAATGAGGTCCACAATCTGCACTACACCTAAGACAACAACAACAAAAAACCATTATAATCAAATACTTAGTTCCTAAATTGCCTTCATCTGTCTTTTAATTTTTCCAGATGCCTCTATACTAATAGGCCAGAATAACTTGATAATGCTCCTAAGAAGTGTGATTTCATTCACATATTTTAATGCTAATTCCAATATGCTCATTCTTAAGATGAACTTGTCTGAATAAAGCAAGTAAAAAGTGTTCTTAGATTAATTACTCCTTTGCACTTCTACAAAAGAATCATCAATACTTAATTTATCAGTAAGACTCAAGATATCAAAAAATAAACAAAAAAGCTTTAATGCTAATCAAAAACTACTAACATAGAAATCATAGACAAGATACTTAACTGCTAGAACAAGCATCCTAGACAACCTTGTTCAGTCATCAAATGACAGAAATAAAAGCCTGTTATCACCAGAAATTTTTTTTTTAACACTGTAGAAAGCGTTAGATCTTACTCCACCAGTCTCAAATTGCTGTTTCATATCTGCTGGCTCTACAAGAATTTCTTGGACAGTGAAATAAGTGCAGAAGAAATTCTCTAACAATATTAAGTTAGTCAACATAAGCCACGAACCAACACAAATACAACAAGTGCTGGCAGCTGGTATCAACCCTGAATGACATCAGATTTCAGTATCAAAACAGATAGGAAAGGAGGAAACTTTTGCCACAGACTTGCTAGCAAAATCAAACTTAATACAAGGAGATCAGCATATACGTACCTTCTCAATTCAAAGAAACCACTCAAATTTGGTTCTTAAAACTGTAGCTACTTTCAGTCATAATGAAGTAATAAAGACCCTGCCCAGTCTTCCTGCTCTTTTTCAATTAGTAAATATTTTCTGGTATCACAAAACCAAAAGAAAACTAGCACCCCACAACCTTGTGTACCCTTGTCTGAAAAAAAAACCAAAAAACATTCCCACCCACGGCCTTCGCATTCAAGCTCTGCTGGGAAAACACCCCAAAGACCATCTTGTTCTTGCCAGAATCTACCAAAGCACAGCAAACCTGCTCTTGAAACACTGCAGAAAATGGGAAGTGATAGCTGAACCTTGGAGGTGCCCAGCAATATGTGGCAGGGGTTTGACGCTTGATGATCACCGAGATCCCTTCAAACCCAAACCACTCTGTGATTCTATGACTCCAGAGACACCCACCAGCCAGAGGTGCCGTGGGATGTCACACAGCACCTCTTCCAGCCTCCACAAGGCCCCTCTGCTGTTTGGGGCGGGGAATCTTGCAAACACTATGGGAAAACAGGGGGCAGCGAGGGACAGTTGGCCTGAAAGAGTGTCCTGTGTTCTGGGAAGGACTGTCCAAAGTAAACATACGCAGAACAATCTGATACGTGCTAACATCAGAATAGCTGTTTCATCACAGAACAGCTGTTACATCACTGCTCTGCTCACCACCAATCATGAAAAGAAGTTTGAATGAATGCTTCGAAGTCTGGCAAAGCAGCCTGGAGTTTTTTTTAATTCTTCCCAAAATAAAAGCCAAATGAGAGAGGAAAAAATGACGAGGAAGATTTAGCTATGAGTTCAGAGGCTGGCATGAGCTCTCTTCTTCAGCAAAGGAGTGCCAAGGTTCCTGGACAGATGCATTATACTGAAATGAAACTGGCTGAGATGAATAGCTTGTCTCATTCTTTATTCTACTTCATTGATATAATGAAGACACGTAAGTAATTCAGGATATTTCAATAAGAACACTTCAAGATTAAACTACTACTGGAAAGAATGCAACACTAAAAGAACAATTCCAAGGCTCTAAAGAACGGTAGGAAACTTCTCAGAAACACGGCTGAAATAAAATAAGACACTCCCCATTTGTTTCTGATAGTAAGCAAAGGGTGCAATAATAGTTCAACTACTGCCCACCAATGTTTACAGGGAAAGAACATGACATATCTCTGCTGCCACAAGGGGCAAATGCTGCGGAGGGGGCTAAAGTTTTACTACTACAGAGTTTAAGCTCTAAGAAACAATCATTGAATGGTTTAGGTTAGAGGGGACCTTTAAGATCATCTAATTCCATCCCTTCTGCTCCAGGCAGGGACTCCTTCCATAGACCAGGTTGCTCACAATCCCATCCAGCCTGACCTTGAATGCCTCCAGGCGGGGGGCACCCACAGTCTCTCTGGACAGCCTGTTCTAGTGACTCACCAACCTCATAGTAAAGAATTCTTCCTTAACATCCAGTCTAAACCTACCCTTTTCCAATTTAAAGCCATTTCTCCTCGCTCTGTTGCTACATGCCCTTATAAAATCAGAATCCTTGTAGTCATCAGAGCTCATTCCCACATGTGACTGCACAAGCACCGCTTGGTATTAAACACAACAAGATCCCTTAGCCAGTCGGGTCAGCTGCACATCACGACAAAAGCCAGCACCTGCATGCTGAGCACTCAGCCAGTGCACTGCTTACACAGGAAGCCTGGCCTAACTGCCTTTTCGAAACTGAAACAGATGTGCGAGCACGTTAATAAGTGACCTGCTACAACACCCCTTCATTTCAAAGCACTACCTTTCGAAGAAAGCAACAAGAAAACCTAGGTAACGCTGTGTCTATAACACTACAGACTAGGATCATTTTTGAAAGACGTACTGCGAGCCCTGAACTTTTCCAGGCTGTATTATTTCAATAAATAAACAAAAACCTCCCTTCTAACCGGGAGAACGCTTTATTTTTTTCCCCTCTACCCACCCACCACCCGGCAGGAAAGCAGCTTCAAGCCCAATAACGGCAGGACGAGCCTCAAACGAGCCGCTCAGAGATCCCACTCGAGCGGATGCAGAGCGGGGCGAGCAAAACGAAGCGGCCTGAGCCAGGAGCGCTCGTCCGACCGCAGTTAGCGCCGCTGGGTCGTGCGGCCCGAGCGCGGGGCCCGGCGGAGAGCGGCCCGCAGGTGCCCACCAGCTCTGAAAGCCCGCCGAGCTCCGGGAGGAAGCAGCCAGCCCCAAGGGGCTGCGAACTTTCCCCCACCCGTCCTCGGTCCCGCAAAGGTCACTCACCCCACAGCACGGCGCAGCCCTCGCCGTCACCGCCACCGCTGAGGCACCGCTCGGGGAGGGCGAGGCGGGGTCGGCGCGGCGCGCAGGCGCAGTGAGGGCACCCGACGTGAGGCGGCTCTCCCCCCGCCCCGCCGCTCGCGGTTGGGCCCCAGGGAAGCGCCCTCTGGCGGCGGGCCGGGAGAGGCGGGGGGCGGATCCCGGCGGAACGGGGCTCGGAAGCGGCCGGAGTTCGGTATGGCGGCCGCTGAAGGGCGGGAGCCTTTGCTAGGGCCCGGAGAGGAGGAGCGGGAGCGGCAGCAACGGCAGCGGGACAGGTACGGCCCGCTCGGTAGCGGCTGCGGCAACAGGCTTTCAGCGTCCCGGGCACGGCGGCTGTCACCGGCGGCGCGGCCCTCCGCCCCGCGGGATCGCGGCCGTGTGCGTGAGCGCCGCCGCCCGCTCCGGGTCGGGCCCGGAGCGTTCGAACTGCGGTGCGGTTCCTCCCGGCGGTCCCCGGCTGCGGCGTTTGCTTTACAGCGCCGTCGCTGTGTGGGAAGCGGCTGTCGTCGTGTTCTTTCGGTAGCAGTAGAACTAGACCTGCTGCAACGCTGAGCGTAGGCAGCGGTTGGTCGGAGGTTTTGGTTTGTTTGCTTTAGTCACGGCTCTGGGAGGAGTCTGGGCTTTTGTGGCTTAATACGTGGTTGTGGAAGCGCTTGTGTGAAATCTGTGATGCTCCCGAGGCCGAGATTGCATCGAGATCTCTCTCGATGGAGTTCTTCCCATGCAGTGCTTTTGGATGCAACGATACCTGGTGGTGCACCTCTATTTTTTTCTCTTTTTTTTCCTTTTATTATAATACAGTACAATCGTATGTATTACAATATTTTTATTATCCCGTATCTATTAACTTTTGCGTCTTTCATTGTAGTATTTTTGAGCCTGCTTCTAAAACAGTGCTTTCTTTCTGTGCAGAAGTCCATTGCTCTATTAGAGTTAAAAGCACTTATGCAGATGTACTGTGGGATGTCCACAAAAAGTGTTTACGGTGTCCTGAAAGAATGCGATGGTGATTTCTTTCTCTTTTGCCCTCAAAAACCAGAGATGTCGTGGAAACTCAGGAGCATCACAAGAGCAGGTGGAGGTCTATCTGGATCATGTACCTGACTATGTTTCTCAGTAGCGTCGGTGAGTAATCGTGGATGGATTTCAGTGTTATTTGCTTAGCCGTTGCGTTTAGCTGTGAACATTACAGGGTTTTCCAGATTTTAACTACTTAGCTCCATTGACACTACTGATCTTTTATGCCCATAAAAAGGTGCATTTTGTGGTGTTTGTCTCCTTCTCTGGAGATGTCCAAGACCCGCCTGGATGCCTACCTGTGCAGCCTGAGCTAGGGAGCTGCTTTGACAGGGGGGTTGGACTTGATGATCTCCAGAGGTCCCTTCCAACCCCTACAGTTCTGTGATACTGTGTATGAAGGGACTCTTCTTACTCAGAGACCTTGTTGTCCTTCCATTAAAGGAAAAATTCCTTGCAGTTTACTTGTGCATCGTTATTCTTTTTGTAGGATTTTCTTCCTCAGTACATATTCGACTGTATTATGTCCTTTTTAAAAATAGGTCCTCTTTTCAAGAATTACTAGTAAACGAGCATGTAATACATAGCTTTTTGAGGTGGCAGGCATAACAGACTTAGGAGCAGATGAATGAACCCATAGTAGTTTCAGTGAACTGAATTACTAATAGGCATGGCAAACGTAGTAACTTCAGTTGTGTTTTTACTGCATTGCAGGTTTCTCAATTGTAATTATGTCTGTATGGCCATATCTCCAAAAGGTTTGTAAATATTCATGTTTTTGAATTAGTAAGAGGACAGAACAGCTGCTCAGAAATTGTGCGGTGCTATGTAGAGGTGCAGCAAGGGGGAATGTGTGGCTATATCAAGACTTCTATTTTGCCACCAACGGATTGCTTACACCGTTCTGTAAAATCTCAGTTGCCTGAATTGATGAAGGTACACCATAATCCAAAAATGTTTAGTTTTCCAATATAATTTCACTGTTGAACAATGAGTCCATTGAAATCTCTTGTCCAGAATACATTTGTAGAGTTGAAGCATAATACGTAATGCTGGTTTGCATTTTGAACAAAAGGAAGCTGACTCTGGAAACTCTGCGTTCCGATTTGGATTGTTACGTGCAGACCTTCTTGATACCATTAATGGGAAATTGCTTGTGCTCCTAGGTAGCATTTTGATTTCTTTCTTTGTTGCATTCTTATCAAACGCAATGTAAAAGGTCTCTAAAAACTCTATTTTAATTTATGCTAGGATTGTACTTCCCATGCAATTATAGAAGACTGTTCCAGATGCAAATTTGGAAGAACATATCCTGGGCAGAGTGTTAGAGATACTGTTAAAATTGAGGCTGGTGCTGGGTTGGAGAAGAAAAGAAAATGCATCATCAGCCTTGTAAATCAGGACAGATTCAGGCATGTGCAGAGGTGACTTAAGTGATTCTTTGCTCCTAGCCTGTAAACTTACCTTATTGCTTAATTAGGTCTGTAGCCTGTAATGTTAGTGGCGCTGTATGAGAAATAGTTGAATTTGCTGCTGATGGGCCATTTTCAGTCTCAGAAGGAGAGTACCTTCTGTCAGTTTGGTGCACTGACTGAGACCATTAGCCAAGGTTTATTGCCCTACACAGAGTTGTATGCGAAAGCAACTGCTTCTGAGGCCCAGCGTAGTGTATTTATGTAGTTGTTGCACGGTGCCATGCAGACATGCTAACTTGTTCAGGGATAGCTTATGTTGGACACTGTTACTGCACGGTAATACTGCATATACACTCAATCACAGTGCAGAGTCAAGTATTTCAAGTAATGAATATAAAATGTTCTAAAAAGCTTTAATACTTCACCCTTACAGCTGCTTTGTTTGCTTCTGCAGATTGATCCGACAGCAGATGCGAGTTTCTTGGGCTGGATTATAGCTTCATACAGCATTGGCCAAATGGTTGCCTCTCCCCTATTTGGTCTATGGTCCAATTACAGACCCAGGAGAGAACCTCTTGTTGTTTCAACTGCAATTTCAGTAGCTGCTAATTGTCTTTATGCCTATGTTCACGTACCTCATTCACACAACAAATACTACATGCTTACTGCACGTGCTCTTGTGGGATTTGGAGCAGGTAATCACGGCATAACTTATATTTCTGAAAATTAATAGATGTTGTGTCTCGTGTAAGATAGTTAGCGGGATATTTTAGTACCTGATTTATCATTATGTGAATGATAATTCATTAATAACCCCAAGGTAAAGAGTCTGTCAGTACTAACTGGTTTATAATGAAGTTACATAATTGGACCGTTGTAAATGAATATGCATATTCACACAGGTATTATTTTCTTGCAAATAAGAAACTGTAACTGGAGAATTTACGAGTACAACTTAGTATTTACTCGAACACTCCCTTGTTATTTCTTTCTGTTTTTTAAGGAAACGTGGCTGTGGTTCGGTCGTATATTGCAGGAGCCACTTCTCTTACAGAAAGAACAAGTGCCATGGCCAATACCAGTGCCTGCCAAGCAGTAGGCTTCATATTAGGACCAGGTAGACATTTCTTACTTCTTCACCTCTCTTGTGCTGGCTTTTCTCTAGTATTCTGCAGAAAGAAATTGGGCGTTGGAAGTAGAAATTCTCAGCAGCTGTTATGTTGGATGGTTTCAATGCACAGTTTGCCAGTGGTATCAAAGTAAAGTCATGAATAAACAGGATCTGCTCATATGTGCGTGTGTATGTCAATGCAAACAAAATATTCAGTTCCTGAGAAATTCTCACTGTAGTTTAAAAACTAGCACTTCTGTGCTACTGACTGCACGAAAAACAGTTTCCAAGATTCTCCATTTAACTGGCAGCTTATTCATGGAGAAGGGAGTTTAATGTTACCCTACTCAGGCTAGCATTTCCACCTTTCAGAAATGACTGAAAATCTACTTGGCTTCACATGTAGAAAATAACATCTAAGAGCTCTTTCTGACCTTGTAGTGAACATCGGAGAGTCTTCATATTCGCAAAAAACAAAGACAAGTGACAAATATTACAGAGAGCTAAGGGAATTAAGAGCTCAAGGGGTGTTTGTTAGGTCAGATGTTATGTAGCTCCTGAAATACTCTTATTACCTTTGTGGGAGAAATGGGTTAGACTTGGCTTGCGTTGTGAAGTGACCAGCAGTGTTATCCTGAGCAGCTTCTACTCGTTAGTTGTCTGTTAAAGTTGAAGATAATCAGTTATTAGGCCTGAAGTGCTCTGTGTACAGTGATGCAGTGAGGAGAATGTTTAGGGCAGAGCGTTTTCTCGAGTGGATTGTAACTGCTATCTAGTTGCTACAAACTGCTGTTGATACAGTATTTAAGAGTCTGCAAGCAGCAAATGATCTGTATTCATTCTGCAGTTTGCACAGGGCATAAATTCATCTAATTCCTTTTCCTGATTTGATAGGGACTCTTAGTCTGTTTCCTCATGGTAAATGACTCTTTGGCTCTGCAACAACTTAAACTTCATTGAAAATAAAATAATACTCTCCTCTCTAGCTCGCCTTTAGGGATACTCCAGGGCAAAGCTTTTCCATAGAGAAGGAATAGTAAAAAGAGTAAATCTGCACACAGCAAAGAAAATTAACCATCGATACTTTCAGGATTGAAAATCAACTTATTTAAATGTAATTCCATTATGTGTACAGTATACATTATATGTTTTATTTAAAAGTAACAAAAACTTCTCTGGCTAGTTGAGATTCCCCTGGTATCCATGAGTTTATTTAGAACAGGATTCTCAGAATCTAAGAAGACTGACAGGTAAAATCTTGTATTTAGCAATTAGAAAACTAGATAAGCAAAGTTGTTATATGATTATCCTTTGTGTTGTAATATTTTCTTGTTTCTCAAGATTTTGTTAATACGACTGTTTCTAGTTTTTCAGACTTGTTTTACACTTATTGGTGAAGAAGGAATAACATGGAAATCAATTCATCTTCAGCTGAACATGTATACAGCACCAGTTTTATTTGGTGCTCTTTTAGGAATTATTAATATTATTCTCATCTTTGCTATATTCAGGTAATAAAATCAAAAGTTTAAAGACAGTTTCCCCCTCAGTTCACTGGGTAGATTGTGATGAATGCTGCATTGCTTAAAAGGAATAGCAAGCCTGAAATCTGGAGTGCTGAAACTATAAATCTTTCTTTCTTATTACTTCAGACTTTCTGTTTTCTGTAGTACAGATCTTTAACGTTACACTGATGGTTTCTGCCCATGTTTTTTTTTTTACAGAGAAACAAAAGCAGTTTGCTTACAGGGTTCTCACTTTCTATGGCTTTTTTATAAGAATGCTGAGAGGGGATTTTTATGCAATTATCCCATTGGTGGCAGTGACAGTACATAGCTGTTGAATATTCTCCCACCAGAGTATTTTGTTTTTTAAATGCTGGTCACTGCAGTTAAATGTTGGCTGCACGGGTGATAAATAAAGGAGCTGGGAGTAATTAGAGTAAGAAATGATGCCATTTAGAAATAACACTTAGTAATAGATCAAATGAATATGTATATTATTGAAAACAGTTCTACTTTTCCAGAGAGCATCGAGTGGATGACATGGGACGGCAGTGTAGCAGTATCAATTCTGAAGGAGAAGGTAACTATCTTTTCTTCTTTTGATGATAATCTGGAAGTTTTACGTTACAGCTAAATGTTTGGCCTATGAAATGCTTTGCCTGGGTCAGAGTAACAGTCTCCACTGTCGTGCAGGGAGTTACACTGCTGTGTACTTCTGACCTTCTAAGAGGAACTGTGGATGTTCCGCTTTCCAGCGTAACACGTGTAGAGCAGTTTGCTTATTTTGCTGCTACGTGGAACTTAACCAGTCCCAGCGTTACTGTGGGACAGCAGATGGTGTAAACAATATGAAATCATTTTCTCTCGGAAGAATTGGAGTTTCAGCAGTTCCATTTAGATCTGAAAAACATTTTAAATTGTCAGAGCATAACTAACTGTCTAACTGACCACCAAACTGCATCTTAAACACTTAACAGAGTAAAAAAATTAGTCTGTGATCATAATGTAATAAAGCTTAGTTTGCAGATTTGATTATTCTCTTGTTTCAGAAAGCAGTGTTCTGGATGAGGATGCAGAAGGAAACACTGACCACGTTGCTGTCGTAGCAGTTAATTTTCTTTTCTTTGTCATTTTGTTTGTGTTTGCAGTCTTTGAAACGTAAGTTTGTCTATGTTCTCCCAAAATACTGTGATGTTTAACTAAGTCTTTATAAAAACAAGTGTTTTTAAGTCCCCAACTGTATGCAATTGAATTGCTATATCCTGATAGACAGTAATGATTTAACGAGCAGTAGTACATAACAATATGTAGCACAGTATAGTACATGGAGCAATAATGTAAAAGGTTTTGAATGGATGCTTATACATATCTTAAACTTCTGCACTGTAAAGGCTCCAGTGAAGCTCTTACTTCAGTAACAATTGAAACAATTGATGATGCAGTTATATTTGCAATTCTTTTATATTGTTTATGCAATTTTTTTTTAAATACAGGATTTTACAGTACTTGTTATTTTAGTAAAAATATAATCCGTTCACATTCATTTTCTTTATGTGCAGATAACCCTATCATCTTTTCACAAGCTATCTGAAATATTTTGTTGATGCTGCGAGAATGGGCTGTTGTATTGCATTTGGTCTAGTGGATTTATTTTTCTATAAATGACAGAATTGGTTTATAATCAGCCTGTGTGTACCCGGTGTGCCTGATGGGAGAAAATGCTTCCAGACTGTGTTTAGGACAACTTTTCTCTACAGGCACTTCTGTGTATATAGATGTTTGGATTTTGGTTTATTTGTTGTTTAATTAAGTAGTAATAATGGTATTTTGCATTGTCAATTTAGCATAGCTACTCCACTGACGATGGATATGTATTCCTGGACCAGGGAAAAAGCTGTTTTTTATAACGGAATAATCCTTAGTGCGATTGGCGTTGAATCAGTTATTGTTTTCCTGGTGGTTAAAATGCTGTCTAAAAAGTAAGTTCTTGGATCTTCTTGGAATTCTATTACTTACGTTAGCTAAGACTGAAAAGTTTTCTGTCAAGTCCAAATATGTGTTCCGGAGGCCTCTTACTTGTCAGGGAATTTGGGCATGCTATGACAATGAAGTACTTGTGCTTGACTGAGCCTTGATATTACAGCTATTTTTCTATTCTGGTCACACAACCCCCTTCCCTGTTTCTCTTTTAGCTTAGAATCACAAGTAAAACAAGTTTTTAGTTACTGCTATTTAGCTATTTTTGTTACAGATGTTTCCGTAGGCATCTTTTCTACAAGTTAGTGAGAGGGCTCAATCATTAGCACCTTCCCAAATAACACAGTAATTAAATGATATATTTAATTCTCATTTCCTTGTTTGATAGGACAGGTGAACGTGCCATACTCCATGCAGGCTTACTGATCGTCTTAATTGGATTTTTTATCTTACTGCCCTGGGGGAAAAGACTACCAAATATCCAATGGCAAGGTATAATCCAAAGTTATGCTAAACTACAGTTCTAATGTTTTACTGAAAGTTTTTTATTGCATCTTTCCTTATTGGCACTTTTTACTTTTTTTCACAGAAATAAAGAATAATTCCATTCCGCAGACCACTCCCAGTGAAATGGTGATGCCTTTCTGGAGTTTGCAACCCATGCAGCTTTCTTCCAACCACTCAGAACCTGCAGGCTGCCCCGTCACACAGTCTTGGTGCTTGAATACTCCCATGATCTATCTGGCTCAGTATATCACCTCTGACATACTAATAGGACTGGGCTATCCAGTTTGTAACGTTATGTCCTACACTTTATACTCAAAAATTCTAGGCCCAAAACCTCAGGTGAGCACAATGATTCATCCATTTGTTTTACTTATTTGTCATTTGTTTTACTTACTCAGACGAGGCGTTTCACTAATATTCCTCACAGTGAAATAGTAGCAGATTTCAGGCAGGGCAGAAGATGCCAGGAATCCTAAGCTGCTTTTAATATCCAGGCCAGCCACAGCGAGGAATTATAAAACAAGGATCATACTAGAACGTGTGGCATATCTTACAGCATGGAAATTTCAGAATAACTAAGCCTAAAGCTTGTGACTTAATTTTTCCACATTATACTTTGCTGTAAGAGTCTGAACATTTAAGTGTCAGAGCACATTCTCAGAAGGCTAGTGGATGTAGTTTGGTGGAGCCTTCAAATTACCAATGAGAGAAGCTCAACAGTACTCTTGGAAACTAACTACTCAGTGCTTTAGTACAATTTTAGACAAATAAATGCTTTAACATTTCTACCTTTTATAATTCAGGCAGTTGGTGGGAATTCATGTTTAGCTAAATCCTGTATAACTAACTCTGTTCTAGGGTGTCTACATGGGATGGCTAACTGCTTCTGGAAGTGGAGCACGCATACTTGGACCGGTTTTTGTGAGCCAGATATACACTCACTTGGGACCACGTTGGGCATTTAGCTTAATATGTGGAGTAGTTGTAGTTTCTCTGTTAGTCTTGGAGATAGTATACAAGAGACTTATTGCATTTTCTGTCAGACACGGCAGGATGCAAGAAGAGAGTTGTTAAACACATTACGGAATGAGAAGATAGAAGTAATTGAAAATTAACAGTTCATCGCTGCTTTTGAATGAGTGCCTAACCACTGATCTAGTTGGATGTGCAATAACAACTGTAGATATGTACTTAGTCACTGACAGAACACAGATCCATTTTACCCTGTTACATGGCTATACCTGCTGCTATAGAGCTTTTCTTGTACACTTCTCTAGCAGCAGAGGAAGGATGTGAATGAGCTTAATCAATACAGTGGCACATCTGAAATGCTCACACGCACCTTTGTGCTGTGTGCAGCAGTGAAGGACACAAGTTAAGTACGTCCCTTTAAGGAAGAAGTTATAAAATATCTTGATTCTGTGAATCAGGATTAATAAGTTTTCTAACTATGTAATTGAGCTGCAAGCACTTTGTACAGAAGAATCACTACGTTAATGAACCATTGGGTAATAGCTTGCTAGTTTCTAAGCACTGGTTCATATAAAATGTATCACTTGAAACTCTATTTTAGCACTGCAAGGATGTGGAATGTGACAACTGTAGAGGAAAGCAGGTGCCTACTTCACTAAAATAAGTGGGATTTAGCTACTTAAGTTGGCCAAGAGCCATTGAAAAATCAGCCTTGGTGACTTACTTGAACTACAGTAATTAGTGCACTTTTTTGGTACTGGTGTAGTGAATGCCTTTTTATAGCAAGGAGGTTGACCTGCACTAAGTACGTACAGCTTTTGGTAATGATACTAAAAGGAGGAATTACTAAGTATAGTAGTGTACACTTCCATTGTCAGTAGTGCAATTGAATGCACTGTGCTGCCTGAGTGATCTGTCTTAATGCTAAGTCAAAAGAACAAAACTGATGGCTCCTTAGATGTTGACTAATATCTGTAGACTTACTTTCTGTTAATCTAGTGTAAGAAACAGGTTTACATTTGAATAAATTATTTTTACTTTGCAAAGTTAAATATATTTTCTTCATAATGGGGCCTAAATTAATCTTAGGGTTCACTTTATGTTTCAGTGCTACGGGGGGGAAAAAAAGCCTGCAAATACCTCCACTGAGGAGAAGTTGTAGCTGCTGTCTTAACATACCTACTGTTTGATGCTTATGGGATATCTGAATATATTAAATGTACTAAAATATTCTTAAGAATAAATGTTACAGCACTGTAAGACTACTGAAATAAAAGGTTATTTTTCAATACCTACTCAAGTGAATGCAGCAAGTTTTTTCCTCATTCTTTCTTGCTGCATAATTTCAAAAGCTTATGAAAAATGACTTGGCAATGTTAGTGGTGAAAACAAACCAAGAAAAACTTAGTTAAGCCAACCAAGAGTTCTTTGGACATGAGAAACTAGAGTTTTCAGGGAGGCTAGCAGCAATTTTCTAAAATTAAGTTTGTGTTGACTGTTAGGACAAAGCACAAACTTGAATGCACTGTAGCATTTTTATTAATTTCAAGGGTTAAGGATAAAACCAATGAATATTCAGAATACAGAATATGCCTCAACAATACACTGATTGCACAAGACTTGAAATGCTTTTGGCTACAGGAGTTGCATTTTCACCAATTCTGCTGTTGTTTAAGCTACTGCATGGTTGTTACAGGTTATCAGCCTCTGAATCTGTTTAACTGTTCTTGGTATTGAAAGGTTTTTTAATCTATACTGTA
Source organism: Cyrtonyx montezumae (assembly GCF_038088225.1). Taxonomy (NCBI): domain Eukaryota; kingdom Metazoa; phylum Chordata; class Aves; order Galliformes; family Odontophoridae; genus Cyrtonyx; species Cyrtonyx montezumae. The sequence continues at coordinate 13,761,472 of NW_027071936.1, read as the reverse complement.
ATTTAACTGTACCTACCTCCCTGTCACATTTCTTCATGAATTAAACTTTCCTAAGCATTCAGACCATTTCACTTCCTGCTGTTGACTACTTAGGATTTTTCTAACTATATGTACTTTCAGTCGGCACACCCAGAGTGGATTATGCCTGAAGGTTTTCAGTGAGCAGTACTACAAGTTGTTAAAACACACAGTGATGGCCAGCACCTCATCAAGGGGTGAAACGTTAATAGAAATGGGAAGCGTACTATAATTAAGAGATTACAGAACGTTTTAAAAGCTCTAACTGCCTTCCAGCCGACGTGGTTTATCAAAGAGCACAGGGAATGCTCACATACCACCTGTGAGTGTTAATATAAGTGGGAATATCAGCACAGAAGAAAATGCTTTCAAACAGATGCTCATAGTGCTGGTTCAGTTTGTCACGTGTTTATAACAGATACTTCCACCTTATCTTACACATTATGAATCATGCTGAAGTTAATAAAAACTGTTTATTAACTAACAAACTGAAACAGTTCACTGCAGCATGCTTAATCTGCTTTCCTGTCAAGTTTCATCCGTATGTATTTCAGTTACCTGTAGCCCTGTACATATTATTCCATGTAGGCATAGAATAATAAATAGACAAATCATGGTGTGAATTTTTAGTTCAGCAAGTTAGAAGAAGCTTGGCACAAGCAATTTTATAGTTACTTGCCCCATTGCTTCACCCATTCTTACAACACCAACATACGATGCTGTAAAATAACACATCAGCTTCTGGTACAGTTAAGCTTACTACTTACAGGAAAAGGGTCTCCGTGAACTTGAATAT